>NC_071351.1:6822500-7422500 GCF_027744825.2 Synchiropus splendidus
TATGTAACACCTCAGGCAACGGCACACACACAGTTTTCATTTTATCAAGTCATTTTATCCTTTGCCTCTCATTTTTAATATTCAATGTCAGATGGGCTTTTGTTGGCGGGACAAAGCATTTCTTTGTTAGGATTAAAACAAAGCATATTAACATATGATGTATCTGTCACACGATACGCCCATTCCAGTTCAGCCTGCTTCCTTTTGTGCATGTGGGATCATGCAGGATAGATATGAAGCTCAGCTGTCGTCCTCACAGACTGGTCCAACCACGTGGTGGAGTTGTGTGACAGATATCGGCATGAAGGAGTGGTGGGCATCGACCTGGCGGGAGACGAGTCACGCGACTGTGATGCTTATCCAGGACATCGGCGCGCATTCGAGGTGAGAACCGTATAAATAATAACTTGATCACAATGATGGAGTTAATCCAGCGTCTGCAACCTCAGAGGCGCTATAATGATTCGCGGCGTGTTCAACGGCTCAGCGTTACGTACAGATCCGGATACGAATGGATCCTTCTGTCCGTGCTCTGCGTTCATTTCCTCCGTATTTATGCGTACAGACACGGAGAAGTACCAGTGGAAACCGTGGGGGGGGCAGTGTTGCGTTTACTCCCTGACATGTTGGTCTCATAAGAGACGAAGAAGACATAATGATATCAATATTTATATATTTCAGCAGTGATGATACAGTCTGGTAATACACTGCAACTTTGGGGAAACATGGGTTTGAGAAACTATTTTTCATTTCGCGGACAATCCAGAAGCTTTTACTTTGACAGTGTTGATCTGTTTGTTACAAACTATGTAAAAGTTTTGAAATGTTTATTGAGAGAAACAAGTGATCCATCTCCAACAAGTTGTCCTGAGTTTTCGGAGGCCGTCACAATGAAAATCCTCAGAAGGAGAGGGACACGAGTGATGCCTGTCTGAGCTTGTTTGTCAACAGGCGTTTCGGTCGTCCAGCAACGTGACAAAATGCCAATAATCTTCCATTAAGACACGCCATTATCTGATCAGTGCTGAAGGTCAGAAGAATGCTGAGGACATGATTCAATTATTAACAGGAAGTGGAGCCCTGAGTCTTATCTCCCGGCCACATGGCTACAGGTTGAAGCACTGATCCTCTTTTAACCACTGTGTGTCGGCCAGTTGACTTCCTGACATCAGAGGATTTCTGCTGCCGCAGCTCAGTTTAGCACCGAGGTCAGTGCTGAGTCAGACGTAACTGTCACTCCAACAAGAGGAACTTCCAAGTGAGAAGTTCAATTCTTTAGCCTCTGTGTTTCAGTCATATCCCTTTAAATACAGTGGAATTTGCTCAAATATTCTTGAGTACTTCAAGGAATTCTTCAAGTGAGATGATAAACCAAGACCATTAAGAAGTTGCATGGGCCAGAACTCTGTGGCCCTTCACCCGAGTTGTCACAAAAGAAGCCGTTCAGGAGTTGATCATGAACAAATATGTGTTGACAGGAAGCAGTGCGTCGGGGCATCCACAGGACAGTCCACGCTGGTGAGGTGGGGGCGCCCTCTGTGGTCAGAGAGGTGAGCTCCACAACTACATTCCTCACCTCAAAGAAGACATTCAGCTTCGCTGAGTCACATGGTGTGATGTCTCAGGCAGTTGAGGTTCTGAAAGCCGAGCGAGTGGGTCACGGATACAGAACTGTGGAGGATCCGGAGCTTTACCGACAACTGCTTCATCGAGAAATGCACTTCGAGGTAGGTCCACATCCCGAGCGAACAGTAGAGCAGTCACTTTTCCAGACGTGTGGAGGAAAGAGACGGGTGTGTTTGTCTGCCGCAGGTGTGTCCCATCTCCAGTCGGCTGACCGGCGCCTGCCACCCAGACTTCACCCAACATCCTGCCATCAGGTGACACCACGGATCAAATGTGATGACGTCTGTCCCAATTCTTGACAAAGGAAGCATTTGGCTAATCCTCCTCAGGTCTATTCATACATATTCGGAATGTGACTTCGGGCGTTTAGGTTTAGTGCCAGAGAAAAACCTGTTGCAGTTCCAGAAGCACGCACGTGTCCTGGCTCTGTGCTTTGTTCTCCGGCGCTGGGCCATCTGAGTCAGGACAGGCCACTCCTGTCATCCGTCTGAGACTCGGAAGCTGACCACCAGGTGGCAGGCCAGTGCCTGACATGTCCTTCTGCACAGGTTTCGGGAGGACCAGGCCAACTTCTCTCTGAACTCAGATGACCCCCTCATCTTCGACTGCACTCTGAATCAGGACTACAGAGTGGCTCAGGAGAAGATGGGCTTCACCCTGGATGAGTTCAAGAGGCTGGTGAGATCAACCTCTTCCCCACCTGACTTGAGGGCGGTTATTTTGATAGTCCACGAGTCACACACAACTTTAGCGATCAGTCAACTACAGGAAAAAACATGCATATATATATCTATATATAATATAAATAATGTCAACTACTGTTAAGAGCTGCAGTGTTAAAATAGTTTTAAAACTTCCAGAACATCAACGCAGCCAAGTCCAGCTTCCTGCCGGACGGTGAGAAGACGCAGCTGTTGGAGCAACTCTACGACGCGTACGGGATGAGACGCAGCACTGCGTTTTAGCCTGCGCTGACCGCTCAAAGACAAATGCAATTTTACCAGGCTGACCAAAGATCAGCACGACTTGCCTTTGCATGGTGCTGCCTCTCTCCACATCAGATTTGTGTTTACTCTCCTTCTCAGGGACGCACTTCAATTCCCCGGCCGGCTTCATCGCGTGACATATTTAATGTCTGACTTGAAGTCAGTTCACCTCTGATGTGCATATTTAAACTAAAACAAGCACTTCCACCTACTCAACAAGCAAATAAACAATGTATTTTAACACTCATTTTGACACTTTTTCAATGGAGCATCATCTGCCTGTGCTGTGTAGGAATGTAAACTCGGGGTCAGTCAGCTCGCAGGTTTGTTTCAGATACGTGTCGCCACCAACCAAAGCATGAAGAGGTTGCTACACTACGGGTTTCAGAAAAGGAGGAGACTGTTACACTCCGATGTTTGAGGAGCTGGAGCAGCTGCGTGAGTCATGCTGGAGCACGTGTGGGTGTGCGCTGCTGTGGCTGATCTCTGGACCAGAAGAAAAGACAAAGAAGAAAAGGAGGAGCAGAGCTTGGTTGGCTAGACGGCAACGTGGACAGTCTGGAGAAGAAGTGTGGTGAGGAAGAAGGCGGAGCTGCTGAGAGGATCCGCTCCCACAAGCTGGAGCTGAACAACCATCTCACCAAAACTGATTTTTCCAATTGTCCGGAAGACAAATCCTATTCGGTTAAAGTGTCATGGCTCTAAGAGGATTATCAACACTCATTAATCATGAGACAAATAACAGCTGTGGCGATGGCTCAGGCTCCAGAAACCGCCTTCGGAACCTGCTTTTGGCGAGAGACAAACCACAGTGACGACACCCAGGACGCCATGAATTCAATAGGTTCATATGTATTTTATTTTTTTACACAAAGAGAAATCGCTATCACAAAGTTATCACTGAACATTGAGCAATAAATATGAAGACTGCGCAGGACAGTTGAATGGCGACCATGATACTAAAAAAACGGAACAGGTAGGACGATGAAACTGAGGCTCACAAACACACAAACACACACACGGAGAGGAAAACGGTGAAGACGCCGCCGCGACACAGCTTCATATTAAAAATGCTTCCGAGTGTTAGAAATGATTCTTTTGTTTTTATCCATCTGAAGAGTCCCAGAGCTCTTGTGTGTGAGCGTGCGTGTGTGTGTGTGTAGAGGAGAAATGAAACGACTAACCGAGCAGAGGGGGAGCCAGTCAGTTCTCCTCCCACTGGTGTTGCCCGGGTTACAATCTGAACATTTAAAAACTCTCTATCTTCAGCGAGCGAGGCTCCAGGTGAGCCGGCAGTGACTGGTGCTGTCCTCCACTCCACTCCGGACAAGTTATTTCTCCGCTGTCTCCTCCTTCCCACGGCCCTCTGTCGTCTTGTCACAGCTCCCTTTAGGACGGGCCCCCTCCTCCCTGGGCATCTGGACTGGCGGAGCCCTCGCCCGCCGCGGCCGGAGACTCCCCCGGCTCTCCCTCTGCAGGACCGCACAGGTCAAACACTCAGTTTCACACAATTGTTGCGGACGGAAGGGCAACTTCCTGTGGTGTTTTCCAGCAAATCTCACTCATACTACATTTCCCACCACTTCACCTCATGGATTCATGAGGTTAGACGGATTATGAGGGCAGAGGAAGCGGACAACAGAGGATGTTGTGAGGATGGCGATCTCTAGCTTAAAAACAGAGGGACAATGGTCATCTGCAGCTGCAACATTCCCACCCCACACCACAGGAGGAGATGACGTCTTCACTGTTTTGGACATGAAAGACAGCTCCGTGTGTTTGTTGGCCGTCTCAACCACACCTGCCAAAGAAACGGTGCATTTTCTTCCACTGTGTCTCACTGACCTGCGGCTTTCAAATCCATCCCGGCCAAGTCTTTGGTGAGTTCACTGGTGCTGGCCGCAGCCTTGTCCTGCCCCGCGATGTCGGGCACTGCGTTCCTGCGGCCGGTGCGATCACAGTTGATGAAGTCAGAATACGACGTCTCCACGTCCATCATCTGTCCATGACCAGCCGTCTCATCACACCTGGAGGAGAGAAGCTTTTTCAATGGGAACCTCTAGTGGTCACTGTTAGAACTGCACTAACATCAGTCGCAGCAGTCAAATGGGTTCAAATGCAAGGCCCAGGGGCCAAAACTGGCCCAGACATTTCTCACAAAATAACGTTTCCTCAACCTTAGTCTGAATCGAAATCTAAAAAAAGAGTGCTGAGTGGCCGAAGACGTGTGGTACAGATGGGTGGATGAGGCTTCAAGAAACGGTGTCCGCATCTTTGGAGACCACTAGATGGCGCTCTGCTTGAAAATCTCTGGGTTTGAACCACCATGTCAATGAAACTTCACTCTGCTGAGCTCTGAAAAAGAGGGCACTGTTTCATGAAGCTCGTAGTAGTAACTGCTATTCACAGAGAAGGAGACAAGTGATACTTGAGTACTTACAAACCAGTATCACAACAACTTATACTCTGCAAAACAATAGAAAAACTGTTTGTGAAAAGGCTTCACACATCAATCTACTGAAGGATTCACAGTTTTGGTTCAGGAGCGGCCATGGAATGGAGGAGTCCAATCCATGACATAACAGCAGCAGTTGCCCAAATAAAAAATACGATATTTCTCAATTGAAAAGGAGCATTTGTTTCACCCAGGTACCAAAGCAACAATCTTTCTTCCGCGCCATTCAGATCCATGTCAATGAAACAAGCAAGTCGCAGCCAAGTTTCTCTCGGAGCTGTTTCCACTGTTGTCGCAGAACATTTAAACCTCAGGTGAAGCGGAGAGCCGGACGACATGGCCCTGGCCATTTCTCCTCGCCACCTGAAGAGCTCACTATTGAAAAAATAAAAGGTGTTAATAGGTATTTCTATTTCGGCACAGAAAGTAATAACACCAGCAGCAGGTGTTAATTGGCTCTCGGAACGACACCGCGAACAAGGCTGCGGAGCAAAGCCTCGAGGGAAGGTGCGCCGTCTGGTCGTCATGGTGGTTCAGATCCAAGAATAGAGCCGGAGCGAAGGAGAAGGGGTGAAGCCGAGAGTTCTCTCCAAACCATTCACTCCGGTCCTGCTGCTTCCTGTCCCACATGAAAGTGGGTCACTGAATTCTGGTCACCAGCGAGGAAAACTGCGGCTGGGAACCAGAAAGAAAGGAGGAAGGAAGAGGCTCCGGCCAAACAGAGCCGAGTCATCCAACACAAGGGTCGAGCACAAACAAGTCTGGGGCCATTCTGACGGAACCAACTTTCCCTCACAGATCCGGACTCACCGTAGCCCAGCTCATGTTCCAGCCAACAAGAGCTGGCTCGGCTCAGTCAACACCCGGAGATTCAAACTCAAGTCCCCTGTTTATTCAGTTCAGTTTCAATCATCAGTAGACTCTATATAGAAGAGAATATTTGGTTTTGAAGGTCAAAACATCTTCACTGAACGACAGAAATTCAGGGTCAACCATCTTAATGGTTGGATGTTCCAACACAGGCTTCATACATGTCGTAGTCGTCACTGGCTCCTCTGGTCATAATGTTTAAGCAGACTGAAGATCATCAACAAGCATCCAGAAGGATCTCATTCGATTGAATCCTCCTGTGGGCAGCGGCAACAGTGAAGTCAGGGCCGGCTGCTTCCTCAGAGGTCACGAGCCAGACAGACGGAGGCGGGACTGTGTTGGGGAAATTCACAGTGAAGGGCAAATGCTTGGTCCCTGAAGGTACCAGGGGCGCGTGTATTGTAAATGTCACCAGTTCCACAGCAGCTGGCATTTCCTGAAGCACAAGCCTTTCCCTGTTTCCACGAGCGCCGATAGCAAACCAGTGATATTCATCCAGCCACACTGCATTTAGGAGTGACCACTGAGAGGTGAAGCACCAGATCACATCGGGAAAGACGCGATCATCGAGCCGCTTGACTCTTCACACAACCTTTGTCAGAGATTGATGGTGCCGGAACCATATCAACAGCTTTGTGTCTCTATAAAGAGCAAACAATACAAATAATACTGATAATAAGAAGAGACTTATTTGATCACAAGTGGCTGCTGTTGAAGATACAGTTAGAGTCTTTCAAGTCACTGAACTTGATTTCCACACTCTCCGAGTTTCTCTTCACACCAATCTTTTGCATTGTAACACGTGGATCTTTCACACTTGCTTTGGTCCCTCCAACTCTGCACTCTCTTCCCGCACTGGCCCAGACTTGCCCTGAGCCTGTGTGGCACCTTCTAACCAGACTCGCAATCCCATAAGATCTTTAAAGCTCCACCAGCATGGTGCAGAACAGACTATACCTTTTTTTTTTTCTCGCGGTCTGAGCTCTGCGAATTATACAACACTGCGGCTAATAGATGGATTTTTACAGGCTGAAATCCACACATTTTGACCCTGAAAGCGCTCAAAATGCGCTGTTTTCGCGTGCGTGTCCACAGCTCCGTCAACAGAGTGGATCTCCTGGAGGTCTGGAATCGAGAAGCAGCCGCTGAGACCAGCAGGGGTGTCGGAACTTTCGGCATTTTGAGGGCTTTAATGTGATAAAAGACAAATTGCGTTCGGCTCAAAAGTCCGACGTGAGCACAAGCGAGTCGGGTTTTGGCCGCGGACTTGATCCCGGCTGGAGAGCGCCACCTTGTCTGTTGTGAGCGCAGCATGGATCACTCCAGGCGCTCCGTATTACGCAGCTTGTTTCCTCACTGTCAATGCCGGACCATGTTCTCCAAACTAGTTTTGAAAAGCGTTTTTAAGCCGGTGCACCACTGACCTGTCCACAGTGCAGACAGCACCACCGCACCTGCGGCGTATCGACCGGTGCGGCTTATGTACGAACAAGATCTATACTCCTTCTTAAATGTAGTGGGTGCCGCGAATATTCCAGTGCGCCTTATAGTCCAGAAATTACGGTAGATTTTTACTTTCAGTTCACAGGTCCTGCGACTGCCGCACGTCCTCACGGGCATGTTGAGTGTTCATCTACACACAACATTGTCTAAAACAACATTCCAAACAATAAAAAGTGATGTTCCAACTCTGCTCATCTCACTGGAGGCAACAACAGCAGACGTGTGTTTTGGGAGAGTGAGTCAGCATTATAGAGCTGTCCCCACACGTCCGTCCCACAGGAGCCTTTCAAGCCGGATCGGTGCACACATCATCGGCAGCAACACACACAACGCTCCTCTTCTTTTACTGATTTAGACCTCCATTATTAGCCTGCTAAATTCTCCGGTGCTAGGTTGCGACATCTTCTGCATGAATGAGTGATCGGCCTCTCGTAGCAACAGCAGTTTTCCATTGGCTCAACCACGTACACAGACAGGTTTGTGTTCACTCAGGCACCAATGTTAAATGGAACATAAGAAACGCCTCGATACAGAGCCGAACAATACCCCGAAGATTTCTGTGTCAGTGGTGAACATTTATTTTGTCAATCGGACACGAAAAAATACGTGCGATGACCACAAAAAACTCACGTAACAAACAAGGAAGAAAACGTCCCAGCAGACATGCCACTTCTTTCTATTCATCGGACGCAAGAAAAGAATTTCTTGAGGATTTTGTGGATGTTTGTGCGGAGGCTGACATTCCACGAGAAAAGATGCAAGGGCTCTACCTGAAAACGTGAGCTCTCTTCACCAGCGTCACCTCCCACAAGTATTTCAGCAACATATGCCATCTGTGCCACAAAAGATCCCTGGCAAAAGATACAACGTTGTTGTGGATGAGACGCCTGATGCAAGAGACCGTAGCGTCTTGAACATTGTCACAGGTAAGTTAATGTGGCTTAGTGTTCTCATACGTTGCAGTTTATTTTTATTATAAATAATAATAAAACATGATAAAAATGCACACACACCTCAATATATAATTGTAAAAAACAATGCTAGTGCAGGATCATAACGCGTGTTATTTTGCTTTTCTTCACTAGTGTAAACTAGTGTTGACAACAAGAGTTGAACACCAATACTTTGTTGTGGATGTTCTATTGAGACCTCTGTAAATTTCAGTCTTTTTCGGTATAACAATGAAAATTAGAAGGAAAAAGCAGGATTCCCCGCCAAAAAAAAACAAAAAAAAAAAAAAAAAAAACCGAATTCCCAGAATTAAAACAGAAAAAAACGGAATTTGGGAAAAAATAAAATGGAATTCAGGAAAAAAATAATAGGATTTTACCGGGTCCTACCTCATGCAGTCAAGTGTTTGGGGCGAGAGGTTTGTCAATGTTCCAATGTGACCATGTCAACTTTCAGCACATGCTTTCGTGCAATGCATCTGCGCTGCAAACCAATAACCGTGTCTTGCCATGCGACAGCGCTGAACTTTTACCGGAATCATTCAAATTGGCTTATGGGCCGTGAAAAGTCCACCGGTCGAGTCCAACTGCCTCAGACAAACCCGTCCAAATTCATTTGGCACGGAGCACTGCGCCCCACGTTGAGAGCTCCGGAGCAATTGTGTGTCTCAGCTGTTTGTCCACCGTCTGGCGGTTTTCAGCTTCACTGTCAAACGCGGTCCGGGCGCTGTCTGTTCACATGATGTCAGCAGTTGCTTCTGAGGCTCCGTCCAACACGAGGGAGCCGTACGTCCCGTCCAGGACGAGGAGGGCTGCTGCTGCTGCTGCTCTCCAGCCTTCCACTCATCAATAAATAAACAAACTCTCCCTCCTCCAGAGCGGCGTCGAGATTTCCCCTGGTGATGTGATCAAACAGTCTAAGCAGCAATTCACTAAAACCCTTCCAAACTGAGTTTTCGTCGCCACTTGCAGCTATAGATTCACTGCAGAGGTGGATCAATCCCATCCTAAGTGGCTCTGGCAACAGTCGGAGAGCGGTTTTCAGCCACCAGTTCTGTGCAGGAACGTTTGGGGTGTTGTTCTTCCTGCAGGGCTCTGAATGCCAACCAGCCCAAAACTGCCTCTCTGCTGGGAAAATGATGTCTCACGCTGACCTCGACCCAGAACGAAAAATGATACAATACAGTTGACTGTACAAGCAGGGAGTAACTGTTACAGCAGTAAGTGTCGCTCATGACACAACACGTGTACAAAGAGGCCTGAGAGAGAAAAACAAAAGGCTCTAAGGGGTTGACATCAATTTTATGAGTGTAAAACACCAGTATACTTTAAAGAGGAGGGCGCTGTGTGAGCAGAATGAAGCGTAGTCTTAGCAGTTATACGAGACAGGCCGAGGGGAGCAAGCAGTAGAGTCACGTGACCACTACGGGTGTAGCGTATGATCCATAATTCACACAATAACCAAGACAAACTCAGCTCAAAGCACACAGAGATGGATAAAGCAGAACTGTAAAGCAAGCTTCCCTCAGAGGGATTCGCTGCATCCTTTCACTCAAGTGTAAAAACTAACAAGCAATGACAAGTAACAGGAGACGTGCTGTTGCCTTGTGGTTTTATACACTAATACCAATCAGATTTATCCCCTGCAGGCGCCTGCATGACAAGAGTACATTGCACCGAAATGACAACAGTATCTGCGAGGTTTTTTTTGGTTTTTGATGACTCCTGCTGAATTATATTAGTAGCGCACATAAAACATAGCAACTAAATCCCATTCACTTGATATAAACCATCTTTAAATGACTGTTTGTTTGTATATATTCTAAGAGATTCTTTTAGGTTAGGTGCACCAAAACATTTTGGGCTGCACAGAAACCCGCCCCACAAACCCAAACACACAATACAATACACTTAATATTATAAAAGCGTCATAACCCTCAACTGAAAAGATGCTAGCGAGCTGGGTTGCAGGCGCATGGAGCAGCTGCACAGTCCACCACACAGTGCCAACGTTTGCCGAGTCTGGCTCGGTGGCTGGGTGTGTTTGTGTATCTGAGCTGAGCAGAAAGTAAAGCACCAGCATTCATTTTCGATTATTGAGCGATGAAACCAATGAGTGTGTGTGTGTGCGTGTGTTGAGTTCCAATAACAAAAGCTCTGGCCATGTCCCAGTGGCAGGCGACGGAGGCCTCCGTTCCAAACTCATCCTTCCACTCCACTTCCTCTCTGCAATGAAGAGCACTTCATTCCAACACCATGCTTGCAAACACAACCCAGGAAAACCCGGAAGACCCCCAAACCTCACCTGGAGTCGCCTCACTTTTTCCCCCCTCGGCCGCCAGATAACAGTAGTTTGAAGTAGTTTTTATTTGAATTACAATTTTATTTGAAGTAGTGAGTAGTTTTTTTTTTTAATTTGAATTAATTTCTTGTTTATTTTGTTCAACATTTCCCTCACTATTTCTCATGAAGCAGCAACAGGCCTCTCAGAAAGCATCGTGGTGACCACCCTCTCACCTGCCTCCCTTGGTTTGGGTAATGGCTGTTCTCAAAGCCCAGTCTATCCATTTCCATTCTGCTGCCATTATCTATTTCTGTCCACACATTTATGAACACGAGAGCTCAGCAGGAAGCAGGTGGTTTGTTTGGCCGCCTTGTTTATGCCCCATCTTTTCTCACAGGCTCCTTACAAGCGCAAAGCACCGTCGCACACCGACGCTCACACAGGCTGCTGAGGAAGAGGAGGATGTGAGGACAGACTGGAATATTCAGAAGAAAAAACAAACAGGATTGTGAGGCCAGAATAGCGTCTCAGTGTGTTGCTCTCGGGGCTACGTTTTGGCTCCTTTCACAGCCAGGACAAGCGACTCAGGGGAACACAGGACTCACCTACTCCAACAGGTGCAGTACAAACACTCTCTGAATTCGGAGTTTATTACACTCAGGTGCCCTCTGTGTAACTAAGCCTGAGATCGAGGTTGCCGTGGTAACATACCACAGAGTGATAGTGCTAAGCTATTAACAAACAATAATGTCACCTGGCGGGACCACCTCCGTTTCACAATCGAGATCTGAGATGCCGGACAAAGGCTAAAGTCGCCGCCTTCCTTTGGACACACACAGATTTGGCCAAAGGTTCCTCCAGAAGCCCTCTCACACGATGAACCAGGACGTGTTTGCACAGGAAGATAATGGTCGGATGGTGTCGCTGGAGAAATAAATCAGTCACAGTCCAGAGAGTGGACAAACTGGAAGGTCAAATCGCTGCTGAGAATCCAGGACACTGTAAATATGGAACTATTCAGCAGTGCCAACTCATGTTGGGCCCCATGGTGGTGCGCCTGTGGTGTTCAGCAGGGTATCTGTGACCTTGCACAAACATACAAACAGTCCCAGTGCTCCCACCACCGCCAGGAGAACGGCAGAGAACCTGTGCAGGGGCTCAAACTCGGACATGAGATTCATAACTTGACGTCAGCTACTATCACAGAGCTCTGCTGAAACCTACCATGGTTGCCATTCTTAACATGATCATGGGTCCAGACTGGCAGTCCTGTGAGTAAGTCCACCATTTCAGCCAAAACGGTACAAGGGTGCAGAACCCATTGCATCTCAGTGTGAATGACAAAAACGCATCGATCATGAAAGGCAGGCCTTGACCCAAAATTCGCGGCAACATCCAAACATAAATACTAGGGTGGGATTCAATAAAAAAAAGTTTAATAGTATCATAATATTTGCCACAAGAAGCCACATTTTTGGACCCATACATACATTTAAACAACAAAATATTGGTTATTTTGCATCAGTTTGACAATAAATATATTCAAGTTTTTATTATTAAAACTAAAGCTCTTTTAAAGTCTTGAAAATATTTGTGTAAGAATTTCAATTTTCAAGTCCATTCAGAGTAGTGGAAACCCTGCTCATTGTGTAGTGAAAAACCTCCCTGAACAAAAGCAAACAGATGCTTTTGTTTGCTTCTGTTCAGGGATTCCTCCATGTTTGTTGTTGTTCTCATCCTAGCTGCCACGTGTCTTGTGCATCAGTGGGATCAGTGGACCAGGAACTCCTGCACTTACAAATATTCTCTGTTGTCTGGAGAGCAAACTGTTAAAAATTAAATGTGACTTATATAAATACACATTCCGTTTTTATTCCATTGACAATAAACAGCTTCGTACGTGTGAGATTTCCTTGTCTCAGGTCTCTCCTGCACACCTGAACTGTCCTCTTCAATGACAATGAAATCGGTGTCATCCACCTGCTGCACACACGTCCCCGAGGAGCAGGCGAAAACAAAGCCTAGCGACTGGCCGTCCAACAGGGAAGGCCCAAGTCCTCGTCCTGTCACGTCACATCCCATTTGAGGTTCAAATGATTGAAGCACTTCACATAAGCCGCCGCTCCAACGCAAATGATTCCAAATGGGCTTTTAAATTCTCACTTCATTAAATTGATCCGGCCCCGCAAAAATGGCGGGCCTCTTTTACGCATCAGTTCACTGCAGGTCATTTCCGTAAATGGGTCCGACCTAAAACCACGGGCGTAACACTGCAGTTCACTAAACCCTAATGCAGCGGCTCATTTCACCTTTATTCACTGGAAACACATTCAGACTGATGGAAGCCCTTACGACTTTTGGACCACCTTCCCCAGGTCCTTCCCAACAACACCAGAGTGGCTCTGACCAGAGTCTCAGCAGCCTCCCAACACACCACGCTGCATCATGTGAGCAGGGTATTAAGGGTCGGAGGGGTCAATAACCTGTGGCCATGGAAACCCAAATGTCACGCTTGTGTTTGATCACGATCCTGCTGCATAGGAGGAAGACGCCGACGCTTCCCGTCAAACACAAGGAAAGAGTGGTGCCCCGGAGCAGCTCACTCAGAGGAGACCCACTTCATGTCCAGTCAAACACACAGTGAGGAAGAATGAGCAGCCATTTCCGAGCTGATACGACAGCAGCTAACACAAACAGCTCACAGTCGCTGGGCCGACGGGTCACCGCTAGCGCATCCAGTCTTCTTAAATCTATAGACAGTGTTGCCACAGTTACTTTGAAAAAGTAATCCGACTACTGATGACTCCCTCAAAAAGTAACTTAGTTACTTTACTTGAATTTAAAAGTAACTAAGTTACTTGTTTAGTTACATTTGGCAGCCAACGACAGCTCTCATTGCCTAAACAACATCTTTTGTGTCAGTTTTGAGGTTGGAGTTCTTGGGAGTCCAGCGTTTTTCCATGTCTGGGGTCATTTTTTTAGCACAAAATGGAAATGTTTTACTTTGACGCACTCTAATCCATTGCAGCGAAAATCACAAACAAAAAGCAACAAGTATGAAAAACAAAACAAAAAGACATATTGCCATTTATATAATAAAATGTAGGGAATGACCCTTTGTTTTAACATTATTTTACTTTTTTTTAACTGCAAAGCAAAAGTTAAAAAATATATAAAATATAAATATATATCATAAGCGTTGTTTAACTTGACCTCTCAAAAGGATTTAAAAAAACTGGTACATAGTTTTTTTTGAGTCTGCACTTTCGACACATTTGCAACTTTATTTCGCTCTCTTTTACCGGTGATTTCTGCGCGTTGCTGGACCCTACAGGGTTAATGCCATCATCTATAGCAGACACTAACTCCAAGTAGTGGCTGTATTTCCAGCTAGAAACGTGCATCTCTTGTCTCACACTTCTGTTATTTACTGCCGTGTAGCCGCCAGCTTGACACCTGAGCCGCGTGTTGGAAAGGTCACTGGCGTGTCCCGCGCACAACGTCATGCCCAAAGACGCAGTAGGTAATATTTCACTTCCCGACAATGGCAACAATAGTAACGCCACGGTGACTTAGATACGTAACTTAAGTTCAGGTAACGCGTAACTGGCATCGCTGTCTCTAGATGGTGTCAGTGCCTCCTTGAGGGTCGTGATAAATTGAGAGAAGCCATCTCAGATATATTGCAGTTACTATGGAGGAGGAAAACTAATGGGATTAAAGACGATGCTTGGTCAAGGACACTCGCAAGCGGCAGTCAAATGGACTGAAACCTGGTTAACGGACACACGGCAGTCCACTGAAACGCCCGACGTTTACCACCCACCGGCTTGAAAACAGCAGACAAAGGTGTCTTTGGCTGAGTCATTTCAAATAAGGCTGAGCGGGCAATTTCTCCCCCCTACACAGGGAGGTATGAGAACTAGCCACTACTCCAACAGAATTATGACATCATTATTACTGTCCATCTTTGACAGTCCACTGCGTCCAGCAGGGCGTCTTCTGTGTAGCACTATAGTGAACGGAACAACACGGCGTTGTCTTGTTTATAGGCGTCGAAATAATCCTCACGGTCAGCTAAAATACTGGTTTCTGATCATAAGAAACTCGGACTTGCGCTTCCATCATGTCACCTTTGAATCCACTCCTGGTCAGAATCGATTCCTAACACTGCGCAGTACAACATTTTCCAGTTCAAATCTTCTTCACTTCCTCCAGATTGTCCTTTGCGCGCTAATGGCTCGGATCTTTATGACCAAAGCCTCAAGCGTTTTCATGCAGGAAATTGCACAGTGGACTTGTCGGGAAAAACAGCAGAGCAAACTGCTGATGCAACAACAGATGCTTGGACGTTCGGCATGTCAGAAAACATCAGGAACGGTCGACAGTTGCAGGTTCCACCAGCTTTGTTGGCAGAAGAAATAGAGGTGGATTGCCCTCGTTTTTCCTTATCGGGAAGCAGGGAGATTTGAAGACCTCAGTGTAGTGTGTAAACTCAACTGAACAGACAAGTCACAGCAGAGCAACCGCATGGAAGCCACGGTCACACACAGAGAAAGATCCAGTGCTTCCAAATCCCTCGCCACTGTTGTGGACTCGGCTCTGAACCTGATAGTCACCAGGGCACGGGAGGGTCTCAGGGCGGAAGATCAAGCATCATCTTCCAGATCATTTGAGTTCTCATCCAAAAGCTTGAGACGGAGCTGCAGTCTACGCCAAAACACTTTTCATCCGCACCAACTACTTAACATTGGTTACACACGCAAACAGCTCAAGAGTCAAGCCACGCACGACACTGCAACAAGCATGAAAATCGCTGCAAGAAGAGGCAAAATACATCCTGGTGTTTATTGGTATAGTGCAAGGATAAAAACACAGCGACACGCTCAGCTTTTTCACTGGTGCTGCTGCAGGAAGAGGAGGGGCCTGAACGTTCTCAGGACAATTATGTTTTGGTTGGCAGACACAAGCATCATCCAGATCAAGAAGCTGCAGCAGGAAGATAATGGTTCTAATAGGAGATGGCCAGACAGCGGCGGAGCACCTCAAACACAGGACACAAAAGGCCTGTGTGTGGCTTTGTTGTCATGATTTAAGCATCCCTTTCCGGAGCACCGACAATATAAAAGCAGAGCTGAAGTTGTGCTCACGGTCCGGGCTAGTCCAGAGGAGATTTTCCCAGCATGACTGGGTGCGCATCATGTGTGACCTGCCCGACTCTGCGAGGCGAAACACACCATGTTTGGTGAGCTGCTGCGCAGAGAGACCATTCCTAAGGCCGACAGATCCCACTGCACAATTTCATTACCTCTGCAGAGGAGGTTATGTATACACCACATTTGTCTCGTTCTCCCGCTGCTCGGTCGGCATGGTTACGCAAAAATCCATCCAGCTGATTTCTTCAAAGTTCTTCAGGAGACAGAGGAAAACAATCCCACAGTAGAGGCATCAACAACTCGGCGACACTGAAGGAATGGTGTGAATGAAAGAAAGCAAAATAGCCAAATCGTAATATGAAACGTGAATAAAGGGAGCAAAGCTTTTTATCTGTGTTGAACAACCAACTGAGATACTTTTGAGATATTTAAAGGGTCTACCGACGTACTGAAGATTCAGGTCTCCACTTGTGGGGAAAGGGGTGCATTGCAAAACAAGGGTCAACTTCCGATCCAACTATCTTTTTCATCACCAACTGCACAGAAGGTTATGAGAATTAGGTGACGGTTTTGTGACTCCACAAGAACAACATCCAAAAAACCCTGAGTTGCCGGAGTCATTCAGCAGTCACAAACGCGATGATCCGTCAAGTGAACGTCATGGAAATGACAGCCATATAAAACAGGAAAAAGAGGCGTCTATAAACAACTTCAGGTCTTTATCACAGCCATCGCAACTATCTCCATTCCTAACCCTTTCCCCAGCCTTTTCACCCAAACCTAACCACTGCGAACCTCAACCAAAACTCTCAACCAAACTGTTATTTTGAAGTTTTAATCCCCATATTGAGGAAAGGTCCCACAAAGCAAAATGTCCCCACAAGTAGGTGTGTTTACAAGAATTAGTCGGCAACCCGTACAGCGGTCGCTCAGTTCACACGCACACAGATGAGAATACAAAAACACAAAGGTTTATCAGGACCAAACCCTCCAGTACTGTGAAACATAAACACAGCTATGAATAACAACGTGGGCACATATCATTCAGCACAATAATATCATTTAAATGTATATGTAATGTCAAAGAGGCCGCACACACTGCAGTGATATGAAGACAGGGTTGCCATCTAATCCAAGTGTGTGACCAGTTTTATGCCACTGTAGAACCAGGGGGTCAATGGAAGCAGCTCCTCGGCATGGACCTGATCAGCTTGCTCCAACAGTGGCTGTCCACAAGAACTGCATCCAACATGCCAAACGTCCAGGGCGAAGCAATAGGATTAGCCCTAGCAAAACACACCCACGACCTATCTAGGGCGAGTCGTATACATTTAATGAATCAGGGCCGTCTTAATCCATCTTACCAAGCACTTCCTGGAACAGGATTTATTTTAAACCCCATTGTAGAGGACGTTACAAAACGCCATTCCGGTATTTCTGTTCAAAGCATCCAGCTCCGAACCACGCAAAACTGTCCATTTGAAGAGTGTCATAGCCAGCTCAATTCTCAATGACGCTGCATTTGCTCACATCAGATTTCCTCAACTCTCTCTCTTCTCTGCGGCCAAAAAAAGACCCAGGAGCACCAGAACTATGATAAGAAAACAAGCTCCAAATGAAAGGAAATTGCTGTATTTCCAAAGTGGGAAACGTGTAACAATATCATGAGACACTGGGAGCAGTGTTGTCCATACATACATTGAATTTCCTGCTGAAAATAGTGTCCTGGTTTTATTAAAATGCAGTGCAAATCCATGCATGAGACTAAAGGTGCCATATTATCACAGCCATAGCAAAGTAAATATTTCTAGACCACTGACTTGTTTCAACTATCTCCACTCCTAACCCGTCCCCCGGCCTTTTCACCCAACCCTAACCACTGCGAACCTCAACCAAAACTCTCAACCAAACTGTTATTTTGAAGTTTTAATCCTCAAATTGAGGAAAGGTCCCACAAAGCAAAAATGTCCCCACATTTGGGACCATGAACAGGAAGGGACTGAATGTGCCATTGCAACTTGGAAGCTTCAATGACCAGGTCAGAGGAGCTCACTGTGGAATTTGTTAAACTGTGACTGACCTGCGGTGGTCAGGACTTATTGGAACCAAAACAGGAGCCAGCAGAAGACTCTAAAAAGATGAACACTTTTAAAGCCCTGGTAAAACAAAGACATCTTACTGCAAATCAAGGAGGAAAAATATCACTAAACTATATATAAACTCAACATTTAGGAGTGTAAAATTATCTGACCAGAGTGTCTGTGTTTTGGGGGTGAAATATTAAAATAACTAGTCCAGCACCAGTCACTGGGCGATGTTCCATTTCCTTCAAATTCAAAGTGTTTTTGTTGATCCATTATTGCCACTTGCAGCAGTCAACAGGTTTCAGCAGGTCCACCCAGGCGGGTCGGTCCAGACCAGCCCAGTAGTGTTGTTCCATTCCACTGATTTCCTTCTGATCCGATACTATTACACGAGTAATATTCAGGCTGGTATCGGCGACACCGATACCGATACCGATATGTATGTGTCTACACCGATTCAAAGCTTCCTTAAGAACACAAGGATGAGTTGTTATTTATTTACTCTGAAAAAAATAAAACATTAAAGTAAATTATTCTTTAACTATCTGTGAACATTATTCATGAATTATTATTATTACTTAATTCCCAGGTATCTCACTGAAAAACAAATGATGGGACGACTCAGCACTGAATACTTCATCTTATTTGGTTCGAGCCACAAAAAGGGGGTACAAACAATTATTATACTGGCAACCGCAAACTGAAATTGCCAGTAAAATATTTCAACAAATAATGCCACATTAATGGCACTGTTAAATTAACATAAATTATTAATTCACGTTATATATATTTATTATTTTAACAATTTAAGTTTGATTTAAAATGATCATACAATATTTGGTAGCGAAAAAGTACATTTTAGTTACTCTTCATTGTGTTCTTAAGTATCGAAAGTATCAATATTTTGGCCTGAGAATTGATTTTATAAAAGTATCGGAGGTGTCAATATTTCACGATGTTTCGATTATCTCCACTCCTAACCTTTTCCCCAGCCTTTTCACGCAAACCTAACCACTGCAAACCTCAACCAAAACTCTCAACCAAACTGTTACGTATCGAAAGTATCGATATTTTGGTCTGAGAATCGATTTTATAAAAGCATCGGAGGTGTCAACATTTCACAATGTTTCGATTATCTCCACTCCTAACCCTTTCCCCGGCCTTTTCACCCAAACCTAACCACTGCGAACCTCAACCAAAACTCTCAAGCAAACTGTTATGTATCGATATTTTGGTCTGAGAATTGATTTTATAGAAGTATCGGCGGTGTCAATATTTCACGATGTTTCGATTATCTCCATTCCTAACCCTTTCCCCGGCCTTTTCACCCAAACCTAACCACTGCGAACCTCAACCAAAACTCTCAACCAAACTGTTATGTATCGATATTTTGGTCTGAGAATCGATTTTATAGAAGTATCGTAGGTATCAATATTTCACGATGTTTCGATTATCTCCACTCCTAACCCTTTCCCCGGCCTTTTCACCCAAACCTAACCACTGCGAACCTCAACCAAAACTCTCAACCAAACTGTTATGTATCGATATTTTGGTCTGAGAATCGATTTTATAGAAGTATCGTAGGTATCAATATTTCACGATGTTTCGATTATCTCCATTCCTAACCCTTTCCCCGGCCTTTTCACCCAAACCTAACCACTGCAAACCTCAACCAAAACTCTCAACCAAACTGTTATGTACCGAAAGTATCGATATTTTGGTCTGAGAATCGATTTTATAGAAGTATCGTAGGTATCAATATTTCACGATGTTTCAATTATCTCCATTCCTAACCCTTTCCCCGGCCTTTTCACCCAAACCTAACCACTGCAAACCTCAACCAAAACTCTCAACCAAACTGTTATGTACCGAAAGTATCGATATTTTGGTCTGAGAATCGATTTTATAGAAGTATCGTAGGTATCAATATTTCACGATGTTTCAATTATCTCCACTCCTAACCCTTTCCCCGGCCTTTTCACCCAAACCTAACCACTGCGAACCTCAACCAAAACTCTCAACCAAACTGTTATGTATCGATATTTTGGTCTGAGAATTGATTTTATAGAAGTATCGGCGGTGTCAATATTTCACAATGTTTCGATTATCTCCACTCCTAACCCTTTCCCCGGCCTTTTCACGCAAACCTAACCACTGCAAACCTCAACCAAAACTCTCAACCAAACTGTTAAGTATCGGAAGTATCGATATTTTGGTCTGAGAATCTATTTTATAGAAGTATCGGCGGTGTCAACATTTCACAATGTTTCGATTATCTCCACTCCTAACCCTTTCCCCGGCCTTTTCACCCAAACCTAACCACTGCAAACCTCAACCAAACTGTTACGTATCGAAAGTATCGATATTTTGGTCTGAGAATCGATTTTATAGAAGTATTGGAGGTATCAATATTTCACGATGTTTCGATTATCTCCACTACTAACCCTTTCCCCGGCCTTTTCACCCAAACCTAACCACTGCGAACCTCAACCAAAACTCTCAACCAAACTGTTATGTATCGATATTTTGGTCTGAGAATCGATTTTATAGAAGTATCGGCGGTGTCAATATTTCACAATGTTTCGATTATCTCCACTCCTAACCCTTTCCCCGGCCTTCTCACCCAAACCTAACCACTGCGAACCTCAACCAAAACTCTCAACCAAACTGTTATATACCGAAAGTATCGATATTTTGGTCTGAGAATCGATTTTATAGAAGTATCGTAGGTATCAATATTTCACGATGTTTCGATTATCTCCACTCCTAACCCTTTCCCCAGCCTTTCCACACAAACCTAACCACTGCGAACCTCGACCAAAACTCTCAACCAAACCGTTATGTATCGATATTTTGGTCTGAGAATCGATTTTATAAAAGTATCGGAGGTGTCAACATTTCACGACCGATCCGCACATCACTACAGTCCAGGTAAAACAACACCACACAGGTGGTGGCGGTGACAACACACGCCTTCAGCAGAGCAAACATGGACAACATTTGGCGAGGACTCCAAGGTCTCGTGGATCCCTCATGTGGGAGCACACGCTGACCCTGGGTGAGAAGACGCCAGTGTGTCAGGCTCCTGCCCAGCAACACCCGCTCCGTGACTGGACTGGAGCCGTTCTTCCGTCCTGACATGACATGACCACACCAGCATCGCCGAGGACCGTTGGCTGAAGCGTGGCGTCGGAGGAGGAGGAGGACGCTATTGTGTGGGAAGGGAACGTGGAGAAGACGACGCCAGAATTCCAGGCAGCGCGCCATGGAGGATGGCTCGTCCTCGAGCAGACCTCGGCGCTGCGGCTAAACTCGCCCCTGCTTCACCATCACGCACATTCGAGCACATCCACGTCGAACAGTCCGAGCGAAGCGCCACTAACCTTGACACGCTCTCCGTCCCTTCTCCGCGTGTGACAATGGACACCGAGCACCATGGAACCGTGGTCAAGTTTCCCAAAACGCGACCGGAACCTCGCGAGGAGGCGCGGAAATAAAGCCTGCACGACGGCGGCGCGGCAGGACCGATCCGGGAACAGTCCACGTCAAGTGGCGAGAGAACGCTTGTCTCCTCGGAACAGCTGTTTTTCCAAAATGGAGTTAGTCGCGGGAGAGCCAATGAGAAGGTCCCGGAGCCCGGTGGGTTGGGGGGCGACAACCCCCGAACCTACGGAGGAGTCAACGCCGAACACAATGGATACGGATGTTGCTCGATTATTGTTGTTTCTACACAAAAACATGTCGTCATTTCGACACAAATAAATACCTCTATATATTTTATTTATTGTTGTGGTGAGGTGGTTGACATGAGATGAATAAATATCGATAAATAATATGAAGTTAACAAAAGACTTTCATTTTTGTAGTTTTGGACATCACTACCACAGTGAAGGTGTAAAATCAACCCAACATAATAGAGTGATGTATTTGATGTGACAAAGATTTATCCCAGATGGAAATAAAAATCAAATATTTCTTGATTTTATTTATTTATTCCTAACATGCTTGTGTCACTTGAACTCCTGCTAGTTCAGGAAGACAGTTCTGGAAGACTTGCTTCAAGATTTAAATCTCAGATTCAGAAAAACTTTATTAATCCCAAGGGAAATTATGTTCGTAACATGCTCTGTACTCAACATATCACAATAAATTAAAAAGAAATAATATCATAAAGTGCAAAAACAAAGCTATACTAAAGAGCTTAGAAACCAATGTGCAAGAAAAATGCAGTTCAAGAAGAATCCTTCATCGTGATTCTTTTTATTGCCGCAGGAAGAAAGGACCTCATGTGGTGCTCAGTTTTTGAGGTGGGCAGTCTGAGTCTGTCGGTCCATGTGCTTCTGTATTGGAGCAGGAGCGGATGGAGGGGGTGGGTGATGTTGTCCAGGATGCTCCTTAGTTTCAGGAGCATCCTTCTCTCCATAACCAGTTTCACCCCCACCACATCACCAGCTTTGCGGATGAGTCTGTTGAGTCTCTTAGTGTCAGCAAACCACAGCGAACAGAATGGCACTGGACACCACCGACTCATAAAACATCCTCAGCATTGTCCCGCAGATGTTGATGGACCTCAGCCTCCTCAAGAAGTAGAGACCACTCTGTCCTTTTTGGCAAAGGGCCTCAGCCAGCCACCAACCAATGAGGTTAATACTCTACTTTGCAGGAAGGCAACTCTTAACTCTTGTTTAAAAGGTAAAAAAAGCAATTTCAAGCCAACAGATTTAAATTCAATTTTATTCTCTGAGAATAACCATGGTTCAGCCTCTTCAGTAAATAGCAAGGTAACTTTTTTTAAAACGCTCTCGCACTCACTGGATATCTCCAAAACATTTCAGAGTAAGATGCTTTTTCTCGGCTGAGAAATAGGACAAAATTCCGCGACTCCTCTCTCTCCCATCTGAAGTGTTTGGCCGTGTGGAGGAGGCCCAGTGTAGAGCACTTCAGCATCCATTAATGAAGCCAGGCCGTGCAGCCGGACGCTCAAGATGTCATTTTAATTCTGCGTTGGAAGAGAAGAAGTCAGGTGGTAATTCCTGCCTGACAGGCTCGCAAACAGAAATGTCATGGAAACAGTGCCGTTCTCTTAGCCAACCGTGTGGGCTGTGGTGATTTAAATATAGTCAAAATGTCACGTAATACATTGAACCTCTTCACTTTGGTCCCGCTCAAACCTGCCGGTACCTCAGCTACTGCTGGAACAATAAATAAAAACTCGACTTTTTTAAAATCCAAACCATCAGATCTTTATCTATTAACCTTATTTTTAGCCACATGACTCCCTTGTCACCCTAAACCAATAGAATATAGTATAAATCCCCTGAAATAAATCCACAATTTTTTGCATTGGAAATAACAACAATGACACAGTATTCATTGTATTTTATCCACCAACTAAAACAAGTGTTTTTCATCCTTGCAAGTAACCAACATCACCCACACACAAACATTTTGTGGACTGTATAAAAAAAGCAATATTTACTTTTCACAAATAAATAACACAAAAATTGCACAACTGTGTTACATGACGGTATAAAACAAACCACAATGGTGTGAAAAACGAAAATAAAAGGCAGCTTATTGAGATGTATAAAACTAAGACCCTTTAAGGTGATGCGGTCTGCAGTGAATTCAACAGAATCTAAAGGCTGAAATGGAGTCACACAAGCAGATCTATGCTGCTCAATTCTATGAACACAACTCTGATACTGTATAGAAGATTTAATAAGACACACAACTCGCACTCGTCGTGGTCAGACGTTGAAGACTTCACCGATCAACGACAAAAATTTGAATTGTTCCAGATTAAAAGCCAGTCAGAGAAAGAAGCAAAGCAGCAGTGGAAACATCAGTCGGTGAAAAAAAGATGAAATGACTGACGTGTCAGGTGGATGAAGCAGCTCTATTATGTAGCAGCAGTGTTTACATCCATCAATATAGAATCTCTATACCTTTGATACATGTTTTTCTCATCTATCCTTTCCTCCTGTGACAGTCATAACTTCACTACCAGACGGTTTCATACAGGTTCTTCAGGAGCTAACCAGGTGCATGTTCTGGCTTTGTGATTTTTATACTGTTTATATATATATATCCGTGTCAACAAAGGAGTCTCTACATAGAGTAACTGCTACTTGTTGCTACTCAGATGATATGCATGTGTACAGGAGTAATTTGGCAACTTGCTCAAACCCCAGTGGTCACCAGGTGTCAGTAACAGTAGTAGAGTTGAGAGCGCAGGCCTCTGAAGGTGTCCTCCTCCGGGTCTCCTTCACACAGCATGTAGTCTGGCAGCAGCGCCCCCTCTAGTGGATGAGGCTGACAGAACTCCACCACAAATTCCTCCTCGGAGTCCAGCAGGAGTCGGGACCAGGCCAGCAGGTCCAGTGGCCCCGATGTCCCACCGTACTCCTCCGGCAGGACGGACTGAGGGAGGTTCTTGTACAGGGAGCGCAGGTCAGAGCCATGGAGGACGAACTGCAGAAAAAAAAATACAACAATTGGTTTTTATTTAGTTGGAAATGAACCACAGACGTCCACAGATATTTACCCTCTCGGCCATTTTCTCCTTCAGAAATGGCTTGATGATGGCGAAGATGCCTTTGAAAATCCTCGGCTCATTTATGATGTTAACAGCTTTGATTCTAATGGGAAACCCGTCCTGGAAAAGATGTTCTTTTTAACGCATGACATCACTCACAACACTTATGACTTCATTATACTGAAATAAGGCGTGAAATGTATGTGACTCCCTCAACATTGCACATAGAATGGACGTATGCCATCGGCTCCAGTTCCACTCAAGCCAAGCAAAACACAACATGTAAGGTGATGCAACTCTTCCTCAGGTCAAGTGAGTCACCCACCTGCAGGATGCTCACTACTTTTTTGGCAAGGAACGGGCCCGGATTGGAAGCCTGCGACATGCCGACCCCGGTGTAGTCGGCCAGGATGACCACACCGTTGACCTGCGTCTCCTCGGGCTGAATCAGCTTCTCCAGGGTCAGATAGAGGGCGCGCACGTTGTCCACAAAGGGATAGTCGTTTGGCTTCCACTTTCCTGTTGGAGACAAGTGTCTGAAGAGTTGGAGCCCGACAGACTGGCAGCAATCTAGTTGATGCATCTTAAAACCACCGCCTTCTTCTCTCCGCAAGTGTTGCTTTGTCATGATATTTTTGTCTGCAATCTCAGTTCTCTTCTTCTGATTCGGAGATACGGATGACACATCATCTCTTCCTCGTCTGTTTTGTCAAAACAGCCCTGCTGAGGCAGAGCGCATCGAACAAATAAAATCCCACACACACACGCACACAATAACACCCACCAGGTCTGAGACACAGGATATATCTCCCATTGAGGTCTGGTTGAGGCAGGACGGTGAGGAAGCCCATGTCCAGGACGTGTTTCACAGTGGATGGCTTCAGGTCTTTGAAGACCTCCGGCCAGGCTTTACGCCCTGCGTGGTAGTTGAGCAACAGCTGCAGAGCCCGGTCGTAGTCGAACTTCCGGGCCCGCAGGAAGCGCAGCAGGAAAGCATCGTCCAGCCTTGTGTGCAGGTTTGGTTGATCCTGGGTGAAGATGAGCAGGAGAGACAACGGAAATTCAAAAACAGTCGTCGCGTGTATTGTATGCATTACGGCTTTGGTTGCAGTATCAACACAAGAAACTCTCAATAGTGGTATCAGTAGTCACTCAGCATGTCTCTGACTGTGTCATGTCACACTGTGGTGAAGCTGTGGTGAAGTTTCTCCAGTCACAACCCACGTTTGGTGGACCAGCAATTGGAAATAAGCCTATTTGAAGTTCAAACCAGACATTGGAAAGCATGAAGAAACGCCATGATGGTGGAGAATAAACCAGTGAAGCACCTTCAGGATCATGTCTCTGAGAGCTTGGACATCTCTGAGACGCCACTCTGGCTTCTCCTGCAGCTCCTCCCGAGCTTTGGCCACAAGGTCCGGGGTCAGGGTGCAGGTGTAGGTGGGTGGCGGGGGGCCAGGAAACCAGCCGTGCCCTGCAGCAGCGGAGGGAGGCCTGGCCAGGTCTGCATGCTGCGCAGCCATGGACGGACTGGACGACGCTTTTCACAACAGCAAACGACACATTTCAACAGACTGTTTTGGACGCGCGGTGAGACAAACCTGAGACGATACCTGCGCTTTTTCACGACGTCAACATGACCCCAAGGGGGAAAAAAAAGATGAAGGGCGACCTACGCATATGGTTTCAAATCGTTCCTCTAAAACCGAAACGCACAATATCGCAATTGACTTGACCAGGCCGACGTCATAATAAACAAAGTCAAACATCACACCGAGTCTGTCAGGAACATCCTTCAATCCCTTCCGGGTAGGGGACGGATACTCACGCCCTCATTGGACAAATAGGATCATGTGACGTTCAGTCGTCACGTCGTGTGAGATACACGGCACAAAACAGCAGGTGGCACTACACACAAACCATCGACTTTTATCATCGACGTACATTTTTTCTGTTCGAAGTTGTGACAAATGAACGTAAAAAATCCTTTCAGTGAGCTCTATGAAAGGAATGGATTTTTTTTCTTTCATACACCCAGCTCAACTCCTTAATTTTATGATTGGACACATATTTGCAACATATTGTTGAAAAAATATTTTTTTTGATCCACAATACGATTTTATTTTTCTGCACTTTACTGTACTAAAATGTTCCACAGTTGACCTTTGTGTTACTCTCCTTCAAAGTCAACACTCTTTAAATCAGTGTAAACTTTTATGACTCAGGCTGTTTATCAGTAAAACAACATGTTATGGACTGCTATCAGTGACTGACACGTTGGACCTCTTTATTCTTTTCTACTCGCTCTTTCGTCATGTTGTTTGTTCACAGCTGCGAAAAACCATTCTCACCATATGTGACACGACCACAAATGAACCTTCGCCTTCACCTTCTTCTGCCGCTTATCCGGGGTCGGGTCGCGGAGGCAGCATTCGGAGCAAGGAAGCCCAAACTTCCCGGTCCGCACAAACCTCCTCCAGCTCTTCCCGGGGGATCCCGAGGCGTTCCCAGGCCAGACCGAGACATCATCTCTCCAGCGAGTCCTGGGTCTTCCCTGGGGTCTCCTCCCGGTAGGACATGCCCGGAACACCTCCCATGTGGACTGGTTGGGCGAACTCCCATGAACCCTCGAGCACCCGATGGAGCGTATAGAGCTGGTCCAGTGTTCCACGACCGGGCCGAAAACCACGCTGTTCCTCCTGAATCCGAGGTTCGACTGGAACCCAAGTCCTTGCCACAAATAAACCGCTGAACCAAACGTAAAAATAAACCGTGATTTATTTATTTGTCTTCACATTGAAAGGCAGTTCCGGTTACAAGGCACAGTCAGTCAGTCCTACCATGAGAACAGTACTAAACAAAAATATAATACAAATTTAAAAACATACCCTCCATGCATTCTTCCCTGGGACTGGAACACATCTAGCGTACATATACAAATCTAGCTTACAAAACAAAACACAGTGTTACTTTGAGTTCCGTGAAGTAGAATTTTGTCTACAACATTAAAAAAAAAAAAAAAAAAAAAAAAAAAAAGGTCAACTCTGTCCCGTAGAAAATACATCATCAATTCAACATCAGATGTGTTGTAACATCGCAACTGGAACCACCATGGCATCGCGTCCTTCACTGAGGTCTGGATCTGGAAACAGGACCTACGCAGAGGCCACGAATCTGTAAGGTGGATCACTACCACAGAGTGTTAAGATCGGGTGTTTCTCTTTCATTCCAAGTCAAGACTTTTCAATGGCTTGTTCACAACTTTGGTTCCGCAATTGTTTTTATTTTTAAAGTGGTCCAATTGATGATGGTTTTTCCAGACAGTCAAGTATCGTAACATATTTCAAAATATCAAAACATATCATATTGTCATGCCTTTCGTCTGTCCAATATTCATTTCGAGGATGCTGTTGCGTGATATTTGTCTCATTCTGTCATTCACATTTCTCTCTATCCAGTCAAGGAATTTACTTTTATTACTTTCACTGCTTTGATTTATGGTCTGTCTTAAGCCTCCAAACACCAAGTTTGGCGCGAGAGCACTCGAGTCTCAACCGAAAAGGTCATGAATAGTGATGAAAGGCTATGACTCGTACATCACTTCACCCGTTCACTCACATGAGCTCATGTCAAATGTTGTATCAGTGACACGGACGTGCGTAACCTTTCGAAATAGCAATATCGGCGCGGGATAACTTAAACCTTGACATAAAAATTGTCATGCTTGGACTCAGAAAAGGCCGGAATATTTCATAAATCTTTGAACTTTGAAGGGGACAAACACGGATATGGTTGTAATACTCCACGGTAGGAAGCAGTGTTTTCTTGCTGCACTGAGCTTCAGCTGCTGCAGCAGAAATCTGTCGTCCAACAACTGTAGAGCGGATACTTTACAGCGTGGCAGAGTCCCTGGAGCAGATCGGCAATATATCATGGTGCTGTATCCTAACTTTAAATGGCTTCCTGCTTGGTGATGGTCGGCTGAGGGATGGAGGTGGGCTGCTTTGGCACGGTGGCGATCACCCCCTGAGCCATTTTATAGTGTTCAGAGCTGGAGGCAGCCGGCGGAGACGGTATTGGGGTCTCAGGAGTGGCTGAAGGAGAGAACAAACAGCAGGCGTGAACACGGATGCGGGCTCCAACTGTAGCTGTAGGAATCAGCAGCAAACACTCGTGTGAAATTTCTCAGCGTCTTATGAAAGAATAACACAAGTTCTCTTTGATAAAATAAGCCAGATTAGTTCCCATGAAGAATTTAAAGGATTACTCTGCAAATTTGTTTGGCCTCACTGGAGGCAGTGGAAGCAGTGTGCAGAGGAACTGTTCCGTGATGTTCTGCATTTCATTCATCACCAGGTGTCTGTTTCTGTTACCGAAAAAAGGGACACACAAGCCATAAAAAGGGTAAAAAATCTTGCTCCAAGCACCAGGTAATGGAGGTGAGCTTCCAGCTGGAAGTGACCTCGGCCTTTTTTTGCATGCTCAGGTTTACTCCAGTTTCCTCCCGCTGTCCAAAAACATTCAGTCAGGCTGAGAGAGTGGTGAGTGCTGTCTGCAGAGGGGTGAGTGTGGGTTAATGGTTGCCAGTCTCTGTGTGTCAGGTTCAGGGAGAGGTTTCACCCTCATCGTAGCAGGACTCATACACAAGCACATCTCAGAGGGCTTCATCCCTCATGCTTTTATTTTGAAAGCAGCAAGGACTTGTTGCTGCCATAAAGTGGGGTGGATTGTTATTTGGGTCAGATCAGCGCTAAGGCCATGGTTGTGCTGTCTGTAAGGTATCGTTTCAAGTACTGGAGTCGTGTGTTTCACCGTGTGTCTGGTGCTGTATCACACACGTTTTGTTCCTGCTATTCAGCACCAACACTTTACATGGAATCAGCCCCTCAGTGTTTGACAATTCAGCTGGCGACTTCACGTCTGCATGTCGGTCCTGCACTTACAGATCTGGCCGTTGTGGATGGGTGTGGGCATGTTGCCGGCCACGATGACGTTGCTGCTCAGGTGCTCCTGGACCAGGTGAGGGTGCAGGCAGTGAGGTGCGTGTGGAGCTTCATTGGCAGAACCTGGCGCATGGAGAGAGGAGCGTGATGAGTCCGAGTCTCTGGCGAGCCTCGCCTCTGAACCCACCTCCCAGCAGCATCTCCTGCAGCAGGTTGTCTATCTTGGCCATCCCGAACAATTTGACAAACTGGATCTGCTCGATCATCTGCCAGGTGATGCTCTGTAGCGTGGGCAGCAGCAAAAGCAGCTCCCCGAATCGGCCCCGGGAGTCGTACTGCCTGTCATTGATGTAGTCCTCCAGACTGACCTGGACCTGGTATCTCATGCGTTTGATCTTTCCAGGGTCGCTCAGACCTTTAGCATCTGGAAGCAAACAGAAGCAGGCGTGTTTGCAGAGAGCGCCGGCGTCAGCCCGCGGAGTCGATGGCGTCTCACTGCTACCTGGGTCAAAGAAGACGATGGCTTTCAAGCAGGCGTACTCGTTGTCGTCTATCTGCAGGTCCTGGAAGGGGAGCACCAGCTCATCCAGGATTCTCACCGCCACCCTGCCCACCTCCAGCTCCGAGCAGTTTCTGGGGATGATGTGGTCATTACCTGGAAGAGGAGTCGGTTTCAGTATCGCAGGTTCCCACACGTCGCCTCACTCACAGCACGACACTTACCTAATAAGAGTATATCTTTGTACAGCATGGACCTTTTAGCTACGCCCAGCAGAAGATGCTCCCCAGCATGAGCTCGCAGCAGCGCCACCTGGAACACAGACCTCTTTATTGGGAGAGGCTCGGAGCGTCACGTGGAAGCGACCACCCTGCAGCTGCCGGGTGACTGTCCAAGCATGTCTTCTTCAGGTATCAAACTGGACCAGCCTGGAGGCACACCAGTCATAAGGCAGGTGGCCGTGGTGTTAAGCTCATGCGGCGTCCATGTAAGAGGTCCTTTGACAACTTTCGACTCTGTCTGACCGGAGCAGCTCTTTGAAGACCAGCACTTGACCTCACTTGGTGAATGGAGCTCAACAAGGTGTGTTCAAGTGATGCGAAACCCAAGTGCATTTCGCCCCGAACGGCTCCAGGAAAAGTGTGAAGAGAAGGAGGTCCTCACATGGAGCTTTCAGAAGCTCACACATCATGTGCAAATCAGTGACCAAGGCCTGGTGATGCCACGGTTAATGATTTAGCGCCTTCTTTTTAGAGATAGAACTTTAAATCCGGCTCATCTATTCTAACCGGGATTAGATATATTAACCACCGCTGCAGAAGCGAACCTGAGAACAACATGTTTTTGTCGTGGAACCCAACAGCGGAGGAAGAGGAAAATGTGTTCTGCTCTCACCTGGTCATCCAGGGGCAGGTCGCAGAAGGCCGGGATGTACTTGGCCCACTCCACCAGCACCAGCAGCTGCTGCTTCATGGACTCGCATACGTCCGTGATGGCGGCGATCTTCTTGGTCCTGATGTCGCTGCTGAGGATGGGCGACGGCGAGGTGATCTGTAGAGTGACAGGTTGTTGCACATGGTCAAAGCGAGTCGGAGCATCACCACGCGGCTTCCGGCGGTAAATGCCAGCGACCTGTCTGGACAGCACGTCGGCCTGGATGAGGGCGTTGATGGAGGGGAGGCTGCTGTCCTCGTAGCTGGACCTCCTCGTGCTGATCCGGTCCCTCTCGTTCTGGACGGCTGCACCACAAACAAAAGTCTCACAATCAGAACAGCGACTCATTTAAAAGAAAAATAAGGCTCCCAAGGCTGCCGTGTTTATCAGTATATGCCGATTATTGCTCTGAAGTGTTTGCTCAGCATAAGCCGGTCAGAGGCGCAGAGTGATCATTAACAAAGGCTTCCACGCGATTGCAACACGGGACATGTACCTTCTTTCTTCATTCCGGCTCTGAAGCACTTCTTCAACCTGCAGTATCGGCACTGGTTCCGCTTGTCTTTGTCCACAATGCACTGTCGGTTGAACCTGCAAGTGGAGTTTGGGGTCACTGAGCGTGGCGGCGTGAGGCGGAGGCCTGGTGCTCACCTGCAGGAGTACATGTGGTTTTTGCGGACGCTTCTCCGGAAGAAGCCCTTGCAGCCGTCACAGCTGGAGGCGCCGTAGTGCTTTCCGGTGGCTCGGTCGCCACATATGGCGCACAGGCTGCCTGCGGCCAGGTGCCCGGCGCTGCTCATGTTGGCACTCTCAGATGGGGAAGAGTCTGCTGGCAGAAAGTCACACCATACTCCTGAGACCCTACGCTTTTTACCTACGCAACATTCATCGACGTGGTGTGTCAGAACACACAGCAGATCTGAGGCAACAGGATAATGAAATATTCTCAGCTCAGTTGTAGTGGAATTGCAATTTTCACATGCGATATTTGGGTTTTCTTTCCCTGTAGACACAGTTTACTGTCTTCATATATGAGCATGGATGCACAAAGAGTACGGATGGTTCCTTTTGAGAAGCTAGTTTGCCTCCTAGAAACACTGCAATTCTCTCGACTTTTATTTCCCGGACCACGTGTGTGTGTGTGTGTGTGTGTGTGTGTGAGGGGCGCCCTCCACTTCCAGAGCAGATATTCCTGGTGATTCAAGTCATTCTGAGCGACCACGACTGAGAAGCCGAAATGCAGGTTTCAAGCTTCACCCTGGACGCCGTGAGATGCAAATGAGGCACAGGAAGGTGTCGAGGACTTGAGTGAAGCCATCAATCACCCGGGCTGATCAGCGGTGGCGGTAAGTGGCTCGGACAAAGTCAACAGTCCAGAATTGATCTGCGCATGATTAGGTCTGAAAAGGCGAGGTGTCTGTCCCGTGTCAGGCTGGCCGTCACCACGCAGGCCGGCCCGAACATGACGGTTAGATACGGCACCACGCCTGCAGTCTGGAGCAGGATCCCAGGTCATGGGAGAAGGAGCACATAACCTGCTGCCGCTCACTGTGGCAGTTGGAAACAGGAGCCGTATGGTGACACTCCAGAAGTCAAGCTCAGGCGCGGGCGACCCGGTGGACCCGGGATCACCGCGGGCCTTGTGAGTCAACATCTCTTAATGTTTCACTGTTGGACCCAGAAGTGATAAAAAGACAAGGATCGTCCCCCTGAGAGCAAAAGCCGATGGACAATTGACCCCATCTGGATCCAAAGTTTTGACTCAGTAAAAGTCTCAAAGTTCATCCCCACACTTGCGATATATGCGACTCACCCGTGCTCATGGCCAGCACATGCATGTTGTCGAACTCCAGGGTGGTGTAGGACGGGTCCAGAGCCTCGCTGTAGTCGGCCATGTCCATGTCTGCTGGCACTTTTCACAAACAATTCCTCAAACTAGCTGACAGTGTGGCCAAAAGACTTGACCAAGAAGCTAATGTGTGCCCCCCCCCCTCCACCTCCACCACCTCTTCTCACACACCTCCAGCAACCCCCCCACTCCCTCACCTCCCTCCCTCTATTGGACCAGAGCTCCACCCAGATATGAGGTAGATCCCAGGACCGGCTGATGGGCACCTTCACCTACATGGTGACGGGGGGAGGGGGGGCAGTGATATGAGCTGCTGTCCAGAACCGCTGGTTATTGTTTAACCCGACTCTTCATCATTTGTTTTTTCCACTCAACAGATAGCAACACTTTGATATGGCTCTGCGTTTTCGTCAATAGTTGCCAAACAAGTCGGAGCGAGACGACTCGCAGTGGAAGAAATGCCATTGGAATTGAGTCGAATATCTTGAGATGTTTCCGAGCTATCAGGTCATTTAACATAGAATTGGGAAGACAAGGTCAGAGGAGGCAACGGAGACTTGCAACAACACTGTTGCATTTCACTGAGTGGGTGGATGTTGTGCACTCAAAGGTGCAAGTATTCTGCCAAAAACCCAGTCCCATCCACGGCAAATACAAGTTATGTTTCAGTTTCTTATCTTTCTTTCAGTGTTTTTTTACCGTCCGGATTCTAAATCCGGCAGAATATGTGTATGATTTTAGAAGCCTACTTTGACCCTCAGAACTGAACGGGACTGGCAATGATTCTAGTTGTATTTCTTGAAACAAAGTGCCAATTTGGCTCTAAAAAAAAAGCGTTCTTCCAGTTTGTGTGGTGCAAGAGAGAGGCCAACACACTCCAGGCTTCATCTGGTTGCATCTGCCCTGGTGTGGAGGTGGACATGCAGTCCAGACTGGCTGCTTCAGGAAGCACCTCTTCTGAGTTAGGGGTCTCAGTTGTAGACAGTGGGACTCACCTCACCATACACGTCTACCAATAATGTGACTGGCAGATGGGTTGGTCTAGTCTTGAGGAGCCTGTCATGGTGAAGAAGGAGCTGAGTCCTCCGCTCACCCACCGAGGTCTGAGAATGAGCGGGTGACAGGGTCCGTCATCTGGGTGGGACTCAACGCACTGACTTTCTCTTCACAACGAAGAGTTCCAAATGGGTTTGGACTCCAACAAAATAAGAGTGTGCCTCGCACACATGTGGAAGAGGAGGCCTGGCCTGGATGGAAAGCTCTCCACTCTGGCTGAGGAATGTCTGTCAAAGGACGGCGCTTCACTGCTTTCAGTGACGGTTTATTTATCATAGAAAATAATGTCTTAATATGTAACTTTATCTTCAGTGATCTATTTCCTGATGAGATGCCTGTGTTTGGTTGGATGTTCAGCGACTTCACTGCGGGCTGCGTTGATAAACTTTATCAGCTTGATGCCGCAATAAAAGAAAAGCGGTGGAAGACGGAGGCGACCAAGGCTGGTGGTGTGCGCCTCTCCGCCGTCACACACACACAGCAAACAGTCGTGCTGTATTTGAATAGAAAGTGGCTGTACACAGCGGTGGGTCAATGCTCCACAGTTCAGTGGCATCGCCAACCGCACGCTGGACTCATCCTGGAGCCACTGGTGACACCACAGCCGAGCACCAGCCGGCCGTTTCCGACAGTTTCCACGGCGGTAATAACGTGATCACAGCCTGATGAGGCCATTGTTCGCAGGCTTTCACTGTCAACAAACGCATTCACACCCACTCTTAATCCAATTGACTCCGGAGAAGCAGTGGTGCCGCTGTGGATTCTTCAGCCGTAACTGCAGCGTGGTGACGTTTGGCCTGTGTGTACAGAGGTCGGCCATTACAACATGTCTTCATGTTCGGTCTGTGTTGCTCATCTCGCTCATATTTACCCAAGATTATTTCAGAGAGAGAGCAGGAATCAGTGCTGCGCTGCCAGTGAGTCACTGCTCAGTAAATCTTATCTGCGCTGCCATTAAAGTGCTTTTATCGCTGCTCCCATCTTACAGTTCTGTGAACTCCTCAAGGAACAGTCATCTGAACCACTATAAAGCTTTCATCATCCAGAACTGGCCAAGTCTCCTGATGGGTGGGAGGCTTCCACGCAACTGGCAGGTTTACGTTGCTCTTCATCATGCGCGTTGGACGTGAAAGCCGCTTATAAAGTCGCTTATAAACTGAAAGTAAATTCAACTTTGCTTTAGCTGGTCAAGAGATGAGGCACTGCCACAGCAAATGTATTCTCCAGGACCGTTGTGTCCAGTGTTTTTCAACCTACCTTGTTGATAAAAAAAGTCCCAGACTCACCACCAAAGGAACCTCGACCAAAGCTCAATAGTGAGCCATCAAAAGTAGAAAATCCCTTTTTTATTTTGTGAAAAATTGTAGCTACTGACGCTCACTCCTGTTTCGATTCTCTACCAGTGTCAATAGTTTTGAAAAGTTTTGAAGTGAGATGTCAAGTTAGACATATATATATATATTTATATATATATATATATAAATAGACTCTTTGGTTGTCGTCAGATTCATGTGTAGCATTTGCTTGTATGAGTTTTTGTCTCAGTTGAAACACAGCACAACTGTACAGTTGATATACAGTACAAACTTTGAGTTTTGAGAAGTTTTGAGGTTCCACCAAAGGAACCTCGACCATAACACAATAGTAGAAAATTCCTTTTTTATTTTGTGAAAAACTGTAGCTACTGACGCTCGCTGCTGCAGCTGACTGTCGCTCCTGTATTGGATTTTATCTCCATGTCTCTATGGAATTTTTAGCTTTTATACATTTGTTTAACCAAAAAGCAAACATGGATTCGCTACCAGTGTCAATAGTTTTGACAAGTTTTGAAGTGAGATATCAAGTTAGCCGTATATATATATATATATATATATATATATATATATATATATATATATATATATATATATATATGAGGCAAAAACTCATCAATTGGAAGAGTCTATTTGGAAGTGAATATATATATATATATATATATATATATATATATATATATATATATATATATATATATATATATATATATATGGCACCACATGGAAGCCTGCTTGTTATTGTTTTTTATGAGTTTAATTGTGATCTTATTATTTTAACCACTGCTTTTTTTGAGCCTACACATGTGCAAAAAATTGGTTATTTTGAAACCAATAGACTGTCATTTTATACGTTCAGCAATGACTATATATATATATATATATATCAAATGGAATCAAATGGAACACATGACTACAAGAGTCTATTTTGAAGTGAATATATATATATATAGTCATATTGTTTTTATATTCATAAACAAACCAAGACAGAACAGTTCACACACAGACTCTATTCTATATTCTGATGGTTTAATTGCATCTTCATCGACTATTTGTCGTGCTGCTTTATTTGCGCTCATGTATTTGGCACGTGCGCGGCTTCCTGAAGGTGTGTGTCGTGTGTGAGGAGTGTGTGCCGTGCGGCCGTGCCGCCGGACCTCAGACTTATAATGGCTCACCCAAACTCCTGCCCTGAGGCTAAAAGTCAAAGGATTGTCGAGACCTGATGTAACACCTGTGTGAATCTCCCCTTTGAAACTTCAAACTCCAGTTTGTGAACAAAGTCCTGTCTACATATTGTGAATAGGAATCTTCGACCACTGGCCAAACTCCATCTGCAACCTCTGCCTATTTGTACCTTCTCCTCAATCACCACAATCCACTTGCGCATCTCCAAGCTCAGAGCAGGAGATCTCAAATTCTGGAGGGAAGACGCCGGCCCCTGTGGCCTGGATGGGACCGTGTGCTGCGGAATATTGGACGTCCCGTGGAGCTGTTTTGATGGTGGTGGTCCTTGCTTAGGTGCTGCCGCTTCTTGCTTGAAGCCGACAGGTGAGTGAAGCGTCACAGCGAGCACCGTGTCAGCAGATAAGTATCTGCAAACAGCGCAGCTTATGCAAGGCCCCGTGGTGCAGTCGTGTCCCTGCTGCTCTGCTACTTGATCCAGACACTTTTGTCAATAGTGCTCAGAATGTTGCTGTAAAACTAAACAAAAACATGCCAATTTCTTCCCAACCAGGGCTCCATAGAAATGCCTAAAATAAAATATGTAATTTCAAATGTTTTATTCTCTGTTTTTCTTCACACTAACTCAATTGAATTTCATGATCATTTCTGGGAAAATAACTGCTTATACAAAAGTTTTCAATTGTTTTTGGACCGTGGGAGGAAACCAGAGTGCGCAGGGGAGAACAAGAGGCATGTATTTAGTGAACTAGACAGAAAGAGAAATAAATAAAGACATTTAAAAGAGATAGTTAACTCTCTGTTGCCAACAAATCTATTCCATCATCCTGAATTGTAATATAAATATTTATATTGTTTATATATTTATATTATATAGTTGTGCCGAATCACTTCTCCGTCACACACTCTCCGGAGACATTTGCAGCTCGGTTTCGTGTCACAAACACGGCCTTGCTTCATATCCAGAGTGAAAAAAAACCTCAGATCAGCAAATAAGTCAACAATTGCATCAATAAACACAGAGGCTCCTGCGCCGTGTAAATCAATCACTGCTGGTGATAAAGCTCCACAATCATTAACTCAGCTGACCGATCATTCCGACCGTTGCGTCCATCGTCTCTGTCAGCAAATCCTCAACGTCAGGCCCACAGTGCTCGGGCTTCAAGATCAGACCATAAAGGCAGCAGAGGGAAACTGCCGCGCGCTGGACACGGGTGTCATTCCACTGGTTAACAGCTCCAAATAAACCGTGAAAAGCTCTGTGTGTGTGTGAGTGTGTGTGTGAGCGTGGGGGCGACAGAGACAGCGCGCGGGTTCAACATGGCCGCCAAGATTCTGTGGTCACATGACGCCCACCATTGACGTCCTAACATTCCTAAAACAGGTCCAGGCTCACTGGCCATCACAAGATAATAAGGCTTTAACTACATAATAATAATAATAATAACACATATTCAACCATTCAAAAATAAATAAATACTGGAATATATGATGATTCAATATCTGTTGGCACAGATTGACTCAGATTTTTAAATCAATAAAATGAATAAATAAAGAAGCAGCGTGGCTCCAAGAACAAAAGTGTGTGTGGAAATTTCCACATATATTTTTTGCCTCCTCTTCATAACAGCAGAGATTCTTCATCTCTTCACATTTGCAGCGCATTGAGTTGCAGTTAGCTTTTATACATTTTTTTTAACCCAAAAGCAAACATTCATTCTCTACAAGTTTCAATTGTTTTGAAAAGTTTTGAAGTGAAATGTCAAGTTAGCCGTATATATATATATATATATATATATATATATATATATATATATATATATTCACTTCCAAATAGAGTCTGTACAGTTGAAATACAGTACAAACTTTGAGTTTTGAGAAGTTTTGAGGTTCCACCAAAGGAACCTCGACCATAGCACAATAGTGAGCCGTCAAAAGTAGAAAATCCCTTTTTTATTTGGTGAAAAACTGTAGCTACTGACGCTCGCTGCTGCAGCTGACTGTCGCTCCTGTTTCGATTTTTATCTCGATGTCTCTATGGAATTTTCCACGATGGAATATTTTTTGCCTCCTCTTCATAACAACAATGATAATGTAATAATAATAACAATAATACATATTCAACCATTCAAAAATAAATAAATATTTGAATATATAATGATTCAATATCTGTTGACACAGACTGACTCAGATTTTTAAATAAATAAAATGAATCAATAAAGGACAAAAGTGTGAAGGGAAGTAAACGCACAATTTCCAATGTTTTCTGCACAGCAAATATCAACATGAAAGCAATGTATAGATGAATTTATGAGGGCACGAGAAACTGGACTAGATATATACTGCCATCGTGTGGACACGGAGGAGTACAACTCAGATGAACTCTTCAATATGAGTTGGTGTTAGTACATGAGCGAATATTTTGTGCAATAATTTCAAATGAAAGTGGAAGGACCAGTGTCACCCACCCACAGAATGGCCTCAGTGGCCCGGAGCAGGAGCAAGAAAAGCCGCGGCCGCAGTGATCCGGCAGTGCTCTGCTGTTACCTGAGTTGGAGCAGCGCAGGGTGCCATCCCGAGCGTACATCCCTGAGGAGGACCGTGAGCCGGCCTGCTGGACACAGAGCCATGGGCCTGCGCTCTCCCTCTCAGGCCCAGCCACTGTTCTAACTGCTCAGAGCTGCGGGTGGAAACCAGGGGGCTGGACCTAAGGGCCCGAGTCATTCAGGGATAATCCCCTAATTCCTGTCACAATGAGATTTGATCGGAGTCTTGAACATGCAGATTAATAGTGTTCACAGAGCAGTGTAAATACTTGGCCTGCAAACTGCCCGTGAAGGGTCAACACTTGACACTCACATCAGGAAGGACACATGTGGAACCAGTCACTGCAGCCTGTCAGGCCAAGACTGAGGCGGACCGTGAGTGTGGAGTCTCACTATGAGTGGGGGGACTTTCACGAGTTAAGTGCAGGAGTTCCTGCTCCACTGATCCCACTGATGCACAAGACACGTGGCAGCTAGGATGAGAACAACAACAACAAACATGGAGGAATCCCTGAACAAAAGCAAACAAAAGCATCTGTTTGCTTTTCCACTACTCTGAATGGACTTGAAATTCTTATAAAATTGAAATTCTTACACAAATATTTTCAAGACATTAAAAGAGCTTTAGTTTAAATAATAAAGACTTGAATATATTTATTGTCAAACTGGTGCAAAATAACCAATATTTTGTTGTTTAAATGTATGTATGGGTCCATCATTTGAGTCAGTCATATACCAAATTCATTCACATTAAAAATGTGGCTTCTTGTGGCAAATATTATGATACTATTAAACTTATACACAGCCATAAGTGTCACAGTACTTGAACACATTCATGTGAAATATGAGAAATTATTGATCATCCTTTATGAATATGAATGGAATTAACTTGTTTAAAATGTTCAGCATCATTTAAATGGCATCTAACTTTCTTTTTTTTACACGATTCGAAGTACAGATATTTTGAATGCCATTTCATGCTGTAGGAAAACTTTAGGGATGACATGGTTTTTTAATAGGAACTGCATCAGGCAATGGAAGTGTTTGCTCTAAAAAATTTTTCAAAAATTCTAAGTGAGAATCAAATTTATCGCTATGGTCAGTGGGGATCCCACCAACAAGGAAAGTGCTTCGGAATAAAGTGCTGTCAATAAAATCAAATACAATAAAATAGAATAACCCACAAACAACAAATCATCTATCTGTTTGTCTATATATCTATCTATCTATCTGTCTGTCTGTCTGTCTGTCTGTCTGTCTGTCTGTCCGCCTGTCCGTCCGTCCGTCCGTCTGTCTATCTATCTGTCTACCCATCTATCTATCTATCTATCTATCTGTCTACCCATCTATCTATCTATCTGTCCGTCCGTCCGTCCGTCCGTCCATCTATCTATCTATCTGTCTGTCTGTCTGTCTACCCATCTATCTATCTGTCTGTCTGTCTGTCTGTCTACCCATCTATCTATCTGTCTGTCTGTCTGTCTGTCTACCCATCTATCTATCTGTCTGTCTATCTATCTGTCTGTCTGTCTGTCTGTCTGTCTGTCCGTCTGTCTATCTATCTGTCTACCCATCTATCTATCTATCTGTCCGTCCGTCCGTCCGTCCATCTATCTATCTATCTGTCTGTCTGTCTGTCTACCCATCTATCTATCTGTCTGTCTATCTATCTGTCTGTCTGTCTGTCTGTCTGTCTGTCCGTCTGTCTATCTATCTGTCTACCCATCTATCTATCTATCTATCTGTCTGTCTGTCTGTCTGTCCGTCCGTCCATCTGTCTGTCTACCCATCTATCTATCTGTCTGTCTGTCTGTCTGTCTGTCTACCCATCTATCTATCTGTCTGTCTATCTATCTGTCTGTCTGTCTGTTTGTCAGTCCGCCTGTCCATCTGTCCGTCCGTCTGTCTATCTATCTGTCTACCCATCTATCTATCTATCTATCTGTCTGTCTGTCTATCTATCTATCTATCTATCTGTCTGTCCGTCCGTCCATCTGTCTGTCTATCTATCTATCTGTCTACCCATCTATCTATCCATCTGTCTGTCTGTCTGTCTGTCTCTCTGTCTGTCTGTCTGTCTGTCTGTCTATCTATCTATCTATCGATGTTGCTCAGTCTATTTTCACGGTGCTTGGTCGATGTGCTCCAGAGAGCACAGGATCGGTCAGTACATGAGGAAAAGGTCAACTCACTTTTCTTGACAAACACTATCCTGTTGGCCTGCCCTGGATGCTGAAGTGCCCCTTTACCTCAGGTATTACGGTAGTGATAAGGCCTCATCTAACAGCGTCAGAGCCCAGTAGGTGGCGCTCTTCTCGTTGATGACAGCGCCATCTAGTGGGGCTCTGAAGATGAGGACACAGGTGCATGAACTCTCCTCGTCCCATCAGGACGCCAACCCTTCACACTGGGAGTGGAACACTCCAGGCAGAAGACTGAGCTCAGTCGTGTGAGTGATTTCAACATAAAAGCGTATTGAAAACTGGCTGTGAACCTGTCAGTGTTCAGCCACGATCCCACCGGTGCGAAGATTTGTCCGCATCTAATTCGATTTATTTCAGCCTTTAATATTAAATAAACCAGTGAAGAACTCTATCAAAGAAATAGAGACACGGCTGTCTGTAGCTGCAGTTCGTACCCTGCGCCTGAACAATAGTGAGGAAGTGTGGGGGTCGAGGAGCCATCGTTTGTTGTTGGAGAGGTGATGCTGCGTGCGCCAGGTACCCAACACTGGTGCCCTCTGGTGGGTGTCTGTCTACATCGCCCGGTCAGGCTCAGACAAGCTTTCCAGGGTGTCCCTCTTGTATGCTTGAATGATGTAATAAATGACATAATAAATGCCATGACCCATTTCTGCCTGAAAAATGTCGTCTGCGTTCTCACTGCTAGTTTCAAGTTTTCGGTAAAAAAGAAGCGTGGAACCAATTGTCTTGTGTATCGTACTAAACACTGAAGATGCATCAAGTTCCGTCTTCATAAATAATTTGTATGTTCTCCCCGTGTTGGAGTGTGTTGCCTGTCGGCACTCCGGTTTCCTCCCTCATGCTGTGGAAGCAGGGCGCAGCCTGATATGCTGAAGTTGACCAGTCATGAGTTGAAAAAAGGTTTGAAACGGCCAATAAATCATCTGCAACGTGAGTGAAACCGGACTGATCTGGATCATTGTTTTGGACTGAGCACAGGTGTGTGTGCCAGCTGACCCACCAACACATGGACATGGACACGCGGACATGGAGAGGGAGTCTTGACCAGACCGACTGACTCATTCAGATCTTACACATGAATCGCTTTAGCATCTTCAAGCTCCGTGCTAAGCCCACATGGACCACGCCAGACCCTGATGCTGCTCCTCTCAGGAACCACAACAGCTGTTTCCCAAACCAGCCCTCGCTTCACCCACAACTCTCCAAACACGCTGAAGCTTGTACTCACCAAACGCAGCTTCCATTCTGGGGCTGACTGGGGTGTTTACGTTGACCATGACGCCTCCTGACTCCTGACTTCGGCGCTCCTATCTAAACACGCCTCATCCCACCTGCTCAGCGTGTCCTACCGCAAGGTGTAAAACGTGAAAGTTGGAGTGTGAGAAGAGCGTTGTTGGTGCAAGGCAAGGCTGCTGTTGCCGCTCTTATCTTATTGATTTTCCTAATCTGGGCAAATGTGGGTGGGGAGGTTAAACAGTAACCAGGCTCTCGTATGGACACTGATCTATATTGCAGCCGTCGCCATGGCGACGTGATGATAGAAAGTCAAACAGACATGAAGATATGATGGGCCTTCCTCTATTTTGGGGCATCACAAAACATCGAGAAGTGTGGCGTGTGTGTGGCGGAGCGGGGAAGAAGGGCGTGGGGTGGAAACAGCCAAGTGTTTTCAAGGTGCAGAGCGTATGACGGAGTGGACAAACTCAGAGGCGTGAACCTTCAGCTGGAAGGTTGCAAACAGTTTCTCTGGCACGGGAATGAAAGGCAGCGTCTTTCACCGAGAAGATCTTCAAACTATCCCAACAATGCGCTGCCCCTCCGGAGCCGTACAGCGGTGGAACAATATCATCTGGAGGCAAGACCTTTATGGCCCGTCCACAGGCCCCTGAGAGGACCTGCCTCCGGGTGAGGGACCCAGAGATACATGGATGGGAATGGAACAGGAACAGGAAGCCTCCAGCAGGGTATGGAGACAGGTCAGAGTGCTGCAGCGTTCACTTGTCCGCTCATATTTTGAGCAATAAAAGCTACATTAGGCCCCGGTTTTATGGCCAAACCAGTCACCCACAGAGAAATGGTGAAATGTAGTGAGGAGACACCACACACACAACTTGGGTCGCTCCAACCCATGATCTGTCAAACTCAAGCACCGCACCAGACATAGACATAAACCTTGTTCAGGGGCAGAAGCGCTCACTCCTGCTCCTGTTCAATCCATGTGAAACAAATGTTTCGGAAGCAATACATTGCACAGGTCAAATGTATTGATGGAGCTTGAAATGTTTATTGATTCAATAATGCAGGGTTTATTTATATTGTGCAATTTATATTGCGGTGATGAAATTTTTTTTATTAATTTTTTTTTCTTAAAATAGTCTACATTTAGAAATTGTATTTTTTTTGTACATTTTTTCTGATATTCCATTTTTTTTAATCCAGCATTTTTGAATCAATAACATTTCAAGCTCCTCCAATACATTTGACCTGTGCAATGTATTGTATTGTCATTGTTGTTTTTCTGAGTGAGGTTTATGTCGACCGTGGTGCGGCGCTTGAAAAACTAGAATATCATCCAAAACATACAATTTCTAAAACTAGACTATTTTGTCTTTGTTGCTTCATTGTTTTTCTAAGCTCTTTTGGATCACTTTTTTTGCACTTAATATTCTTTCTAATTTATTGTGATATGTCGTGTACGGAGTATGTTACGAACACAATTTCCCTTGGGATTAACAAGGTTTTTCTGACTCTGATGTCTACCGTGGTGCGGCGCTTGAAAAACTAGAATATCAGATCAAACATACAATTTCTAAAACTAGGCTCTATTAAGTTAAATATTTTAATAAGTTAACACTTATTTTGCACGCTCACCATTTATCCAAAGGATCAGCGAAACGCGTGAGTGAGCTTCACTAAAACTAATACACACAGGTGTTTGATCATAAATAAAAACATGTATTTGTGTTGGGTATTTTTTGTGACCTTGTTGTCAATGGCTGCCGTGATCTGTATTGTTTTCCAAGACAGAACCAGTCTCAAAGACACAAGGAGCGACGATTCTGAAAGAACCTTTCCTGGCTCAGGAAACACATTTCCAGCCACTTGGATGAACGACCTCCGACATATCGACTTGTGCCGATCGCAACCCAGGTCAAATCTCTCTACAACTGAAGACAAGAACCACGAGCTTCCTTAACTGGCACATTTAATACGATGACGCGAGCGTCTGGACAGCAACATGATCAGAGGCTTCACTCCAGTTTGTGAGACGCTCCTTCTATCCGTGCAGTGGAAGAATGACAGGTCACGTGACATGTGGGCGCTTGGCTGACTCGGTGGTTGGTGACGCATTGCTATGGTGACGCTTTGACCTAGGAGTTGTTGACGGACATGTTCTCCATGTCTCCACATAGATTCCCCCCCTTCTTCTTCTTCCCCCCCTCCTGCTGCTTCTTTGCTTTCTTGTGCGTCTCCAGGTCGATGGGAGCCGCCCGCACGAATTTGATCATTTCGCTCAGATCTGCAGGGTCACAGGAGAGAGTGAGAAGATGCTGACAACTGACAAGTCAAGCTCAAACCCGGAGGCGAGCTCACCCGGCGGCATGAACTCCCGGAGCTTCTCTGGAACGACGATGCCGTCCTCAGTCTGGTAGTTCTCCAGGATAGCGCACATGACCCGCGTGGTGGCGCACATGGTGGCGTTCAGCATGTGCACAAACTCCGCCTGGGAGAAACACAGTCGCTGCTTTCACTGGCTCCTCCGGCTCCTCATTCTCTCACCTTGTCCATCATCTTCTTGGTCTGACCGAAGCGGATGCGCAGACGTCTGGCCTGGTAGTCTGTGCAGTTGGAGCAGGAGACCAGCTCCCTGAAGGCACCTGAGCCGGGGAACCAGGCCTCCAGGTCCAGCTTCTTGCTAGCGGCGTGATTGAGGGCGCCTGCAGCAGCAGTAGCGTGAGAAGACGCTTGACATGGAACGGACAAGTTCAGAGCCGGAGACCCACCAGAGACGATGTTCACGATGCGGTATGGGATCCCCAGAGACTGGTAGAACTCCTCTGCCGTGCCGATCATCTCCTCAAACATCTCCCAGGACTTGCCGTCGTGAGGTGAGGCGTAGACAAACTGCTCGATCTGGAAGCAGAGCGGCGCTTGATGTTGACGTCACAGGAGGCTTGGGACCAGCTTCCTCCGCTCACCTTCTCAAACTGGTGCACCCTGAAGATGCCGCGGGTGTCCCGGCCGTGGGAGCCCACTTCCTGTCTGAAGCAGGTGGAGAAGCCGGCGTAGCGGATGGGCAGGTCTTCGGGCCTCAGCCACTCGTCCCTCAGGAAGGCTGCGATCGGCTGCTCCGACGTGGCGATCAGATACTTCTCGTCCACCGAGTTGTCGTCCGACTTCTCGCTGCCTTTGCCAATGACCTGAGAGTCAACAGCGGAGGGTGGAGTCCAACAAGACGCAAGACGCCATGACACCAGCTCTGACTCGACATGCGGCACTTGACTGTTTCCATTGTTTTGACTGAGTTTTCACCACAAGCTGCTGGTGACCAGTGAATGAGGCTTCCGGATCTCACTAGAGGTTCTCTGACTTTAAATGACTTTAAAGTTCGAATTCTGACTTTTTTCTCTCAGAATTCTGACTTTTTTCTCAGAATTCTGACTGACTGAGAGTGAGAACAGAATTCTGAGAAAAAAAAAGTCAGAATTCTAACTTTAAAGTAAAGAGAACTGAGAAAAAAGTCTGAATTCTGACTTAACAGCTTTTTTTCTTCACTGGCCCTAATCCTCTTCCATAGTATTTAGAAGGGAACAATGTTTTTTTTTTTATTATTAAATCAACATTCTTTCTAACCACAGAGCGTCAGAGTTTCATTTTGACTGATCACCGATTTATTTATTTGTTATTAACGTTTGAAGTGACAACAATTGGCTTAAGAACTGTCTCTTTTTTTCCCCAACAGGAGCCACGATCAGAGATATATAAACGTATATTGCTCTGATCAAGACCCTCCTGACCTCTGACCCCACCGGCATAAAAAGAGCTGTGGAGTCCTCACGAGCCGGTGATAAATGCCATGCGTTACCTTGTACAGCTCCTCGTCGAACTGGCTCAGCTGGGCCACTTCCTGCATGACCTCCTTCCTCATGAAGAAGGGCGTGTACAGCATGGTGTACTTCTTGGTGTGCAGGATCCTTAAGGCGTAGTTGATCAGCGCTTGCTCCAGGAACACCAGCGGGCCCTGAACGCAACACCACTGTCATCACAGGCTTCTCACTGGATGTTCGCCGACGCACCTTTAAAAAGTAGCCCCTGCTGCCCGCCACCACCGCGCCCTTCTCCCCGTCGAAGCCGTCGATCATGACCACCAGGTCCACGTGGGAGTACTTCTTCTGCACGGCGCAGTCACCCCAGGTCCGCTCCACCTTGTTGTCCGCGTCCTAACAACGGTGAATCCCCAACATGAGAGTTGGAGCATGACAGAGCGGCGGGACACCTTCAAAAGCCAGAGAGGTCACCTCATCATTACTGATGGGAACCGACGGGTGCAAGAGGTTGCCAATCTCCCGCAAGTACTCGAAGCGCTCCGCCTCCAACCGGGACCTCTCGCGGTCTGTTTTCTCCGCTGCCTCGTCCACCAACAGACGCACCGTCTTGATCTGGCTGACGGTGAGAGCCTGACCAGTAGAAAGCCATCAATCCTCACGTTCCATGGACAAAGCCGCAGGCAGCAGTACAACTACTTACTGAAAGAATCTCTGCTGTCAGGGATTCCAAGTTCTGGGCTTCTTCAGGGACAGAGTCATCGTCGCCAACCGGCTCCTTCTTCTGCATCACCAACACGAGTCACGTTAAAAACATACAAGGAAGCTCCGCGCTGCAGGTGCAGAACACCGCACCTTCATCTTTTCCCCGATGCTCTTGCTGCACATGTTCTTCGCCTTGTTGAGGTTGTCTGCAGTGAAGCGACCTGCAGCAGGTGTTCACACACACACGCGCACACACACACGTCATTTACTTTCAGAGATGAACTGCTGGATTGAGAGGTCATCGAGACGACATTTGAAACAGAATCAGAAGCTTATTTAATTCACACGTTACTGATGTCATGAAGAGCAGTGACCGCACGAAGTGACACAGCAGGGCGAGGTTGACTTGACAACCGCGCAGCCGCGATTGCATCAGACTGACCGGCAGAGCTAAGCTAAGCTAGGCTAAGCTAACCGACCCACATCAGAGTTGTTACCAGAAAGAACACAACCCTGCACATTATCTGGGCTTGGAACAACATGCAAAATAAGTACATTAATAATTTTATAAATATAGTTTTTTAAATGAGTTCTATTGCGAATACATATAAATATATAATAATATAATATATACATAATATAAACATCGCTATTTATACAACTCAACAAGCAATTCCAAATTCGAGCACAGAGACGTCAGCGACCTGAACGTGTGTACGTGTTAAAACCACGATTTAATGTTTATTTCACGTCCTGTATTTTCTGATTCAAACCGTCAGAGGCTGTTGAGCTACAGTGGAGATGACGGCTGCAGTTAGCATCCAGCTAACGTTAGCGCCCACGCGACAAACCTACATTTCCTCCACTCTTTGTCGGCGGCGACCAGTTTATCCACCAGCGTGACATCTTTAAACCGCTTCCTCTGCGTCTCCCGGACGAGCTCCGGGTCGCCGCCTTTGTCGGTGCGGAAAAGGTCCAAGTCGAGCACCATGTTTCCACGCCGCCGTCACCGAGAGCCTCGCCGCTGCGTCTCCTGCCAGCGATGACGCCGCCTTCTTCCGGGTTGCCAGACATGTAGAAGTACTGCAGGATCCTGCCTTTGACGTATGTTGAGTGACGACGTTTTTCTTACAGAAATATAATCTTGTCTCAAAGATATTTGAGCAACACACACGTCACGTGTCATTCACGACACTAAAATAGATACTGTCATTTTTTTTTAAAAATTGCACACTCTTGTCTGGACTCCATCTACCTGGCAACCTATAACTCCTCAAAAAACATGCTTGAGTAACTAGACAAAGTACAAGTAACGCATGAAGAGTAGATGGTTAGGCGTCAACACCAAACCACAGACGTGACAGTTCTTCATCCAGTACACTTCACAAGTCAAAAGTCATGTCATAAATAGTCATGAAAACCAGAATGAAGTCGGTTTCCTTTATTACATTTTACTTAAAATGTCAATGGAAAAACATGGGTTGATTGATAAAAAAATGACTGGACCTCGTGTTGAATCCATACACATGAAACGACAATGTAAAGCTTATGAAGGCATGCGATCTTCAATATGTACTTCACATGTCCCAATAATGTTTCCAGAGATACGATGCTGAACTAAATGGTCCTTCACGTTCAACTATAGTTTCAAGGTCACAGTAAGAAGCTCACTGCTGTTGCTGCTGCAGGAAGAGGCTCCACTGTCTCCAACACCATCAACAGCTCACAAACCTACAACAGTGTAGCGTTGCTTCAATGAGAGAGAGACTTCTCTGCTCCACGGTTGAACCAATCAGGTGCCAGCAGGAACAAGCAGCACCAGACTGACAGCCCTGCTACACTGGGCTCCTGAGGTCAGACGCCTGAGATGAGCCGCCTTCCATTTGGTGTGATGTTTAAAACAATCCAGTGGCATTGATCAGACTGACCAATGACCACGCGCTCACCAGCGGATATTCTGCAACGCACCGTCTGAACGGATCGAATACACAGATGAGGTCAGCAGCCTGCTAGAGAGCACCCTCGATCCGAATGATCTGCATTTCTTTCTGCCATTTTAATGGCGTTTCTCCTTTAAACTGTTGCATAAAAAAACTGAAAAAAATAAATGGATAAGTGCAGATATGAATAAAAGTGTCTTATGAAAGTCGCAAGGTTTGAAATACTGAGTCATAAACTTGTAGTTGTGCGCGTCTGAAGCCATTAAGGCAGAGGTACGGTCACTTCAACACACCTTTTTCGCGAAGAAGGCGCCGACATGGCTTTAAAAGTGACGTCTATGAAAAGACAGGAGGGGAAGCTACACCCTGTCAAACTTCAGTACCAGGTTTTTGATCGGCCTCCTTCTGTACCCAAGGCCTGGCACCTGGGAAGGTCGTGACCTTCATTCTTCTGTCGAGCATATGGCCTTCACATTGGTCGATGGCGTTCTTGCGTCGCGGCCGCCTCATCGATGGCTCTCTGCAAGGCCATTCCAGCGGGCAGCTCGGTGAAACCTTCTTCCGAGATGTGGCTGATCTTCACGTAGCCCCCCGGCCGGTGCAGGGCCACACCATGGAGGTGGGAGAAGAGCAGCGGCAAGTCAGCGGCCAGCGAGTAGTGAGGCACCAGCCTCAGCTCCATGGGAACGTCCCGCTCGTCGCAGTACTCAAAAGTTGCCGTCATGTACTTGGATAGGTCGTGGCCTCCAGCTTTGGCCCGAGCCACCTCCTCTCTAAGGAGCTGGATGACCAGGTGGGACTCCTGCTCTGTCCGTTCGTCCTCTGCCGCGCCCCTGCCACTCACGCCGGGAGAACAAATGACCATGATGAAGCTGCTGTCTCGGATTTGGCGGCAGTGCCAGGCCAGGCTGCCCTCCACAGCTACGCTCAGAGTGTCCCACAGATCCAGACACACCTGCAGAGAGATCAGCTCAACAACCCCCACTGGAGCAAAAAAAAAAAAATTTGTGCTTATTGTTGACCAGCAAAGATTCCAGAAAACACAACTTCCTCAACAGGAAATGGATGCTTCTGTATGCTGCCAACAAGAGGCAATATTTGGGTTCATTTCCAGTGTTTTCGCTGGACCTTTGCTAGTCAGCAATAACACAATTTCTCTGAACTTTATTTCATAGTGGATGGGAAGACGCAAAATGATACTTCTGCGTACAAAAGTATACAAGAAAAATGAAGGAGAAAAGCTAGAAGTAAGTAGGCAATGAAGAAATTAAGAAATGAAGAAAATGGAGAGGATTAAGACCAGTGAAGAAAAAAAAATAACTTTAAAGTGAGAGAATTCTGACTTTTTTTCTCAGAATTCTCACTTGAAAGTCAAAATTCTCACTTTAAAGTCAGATTTCGGAGTTTAAAGCCAGAATTCTGACTTAGTTTAAAGACAGAATTCTGCAAATTATTAATATTTTTTCTTCACTGGCCCTAATCTTCTCCCGTAGAAAAAGAAGGGACAGAGAGAAAGGAATGGAAGAAGCACCTGAGTGGCCATGTGCTGCTGGATGAAAGCTCCCAGCTGCATGACGGCCTTGACGTGTGCCGCTCCTTCACAGCTGCTGTAGCAGATGAGCAGTCGAGGAGGAGAGGATCTGCTGCTCGCCAGCGACACCACCTCCTCCTGGGCCTGATGCTCCCGGTGCTGCCGGATGATGTCTGAACACAAAACCGGTCATTCAGCTGCTGCGGTACGAGCCAGTGACGCGCTGGTTTCTGACCTGGCTTGGTCGCCACAACGTTCTTCCATGTGCTTCTGCGTCTTCTGGCAACCACCACAGCCAGAACTACAACGATGGCCGCCAACAGAACAGCCAGCGGGAGAGCCACGGCCAAGGAGCCGGGGACAGAGCGAGTCGCTGGATGATCTGGAGGGAGAGAAAGAAGCAAGAATTGACACAAAGCTGTTCACCACAAATGTGAAGCAATGAATCCGACCTCGGTTGGTGCTTCCGGTCTGGAAGCTGAACACTTTCCTCACGGCGTCCACTTCATTTGCCGCGATCTGAAACATGGCATCATTTCACCACCAGGAACAACTGAAGTATGCAGTTGTTTACAGTGAACTTTGGGTATCCGTGTGTCATGAGGAACATCTGCTAATATGCTGCCAGTGCACAGATGAACATCATAGGACATGTTTCCCACAGAAAACAGGACAAGCATTTTGTTGTGTAACTCAGAAGATGACTATATTCAAGCGCTGTGACCAAGGGAGCACTCTGACAGGATCTTAGTGGACAGCAGGGGGCAGCACCCACCAAATCAGTTTTTACCTCACAGGTGTAATTGGCGCCTTCCTGCAAGTCCTTCACTTGAAAGCTGTGGTGAGTTGCATTCCTGGACAGATCCTTCCGAAGAAGAAAAAAGACAAATCTCTGAGCAGAGTTTCTCCACCAGTGAAAGTCAGAGCGGACGCGCCTTACAGGCACCAGGGTCATATACTTCTTCTTGCCGTTTGCATAGCACCAGGAGAAGTAGCTACTGATTCCCATGCGCGAAGGTGCGAGGTTAAAGGTCACAGTGACCTCATGCTCTCTCTGTTGAACCTGAACAAACGTTGGGTACCAGTCTGCAAGACAAGCGGAGGAAAGCAGCCGCAGTCAGTGACTCAGTCAGTGACAGAATCATTTCTCACAGTGTGGAACACAACCCACCTTCCTTGCACCGGTCGAGGCCGTTCTTCTCAGCACACGCTGCCAAAAGACAAACAAGTTCACTGTCAACGCCGTGGTTTTCTCTCGCTCATGTTTGGTGAAATATTGGCCACGACGTCCAGAATTAGAGCCATGCTCTAAAGAGGTCCAGACCCCACCACAAGTGTCACTTGAGATTGTGCTGATCTGTTTGTGTGTGTGTGTTTTGTGGCAGGCTCTCACAACGTGTGGAGAAGATCTTGCTCTGATAGAACTTCTCCCATCTCTCGGGCACAGGCAGAGCCATGACAGTGACAGCATACTGGGCTCCCAGAGGCAGGCTGGGGAATGGATCCGACTTGTACACCTGAGAACGAACACACACACACACACACACACACACACACACACACACACACACACACACACACACACACACACACACACACACACACACACACACACACACACACACACACACACACACACACACACACACACACACACACACACACACACACACACACACACACACACACACACACACACACACACACACACGTTGTGGATTTGCCTTGCGTTTCAGGAGCTAAAGACAGCAGTGGAGACCATCTACTTTTCTAAGCCTCCAACTTATTCAAAATAAACAGGTCTAGTTTACGTCTTGCAGGCAAAACCATGGTGCGATTTACATGACACTAAAAGCAGAGCCATCTACTGAGGGATCATCTGCACAACGTTTCAGCGCTTTCATCTCAGACCCTCTTGACAGCGTGACAAAGGAGAAATCCAAAAGGCTCCGAGTGAAGGGAAATACTCCCGATAAGAGTGAGGTGCTCTACCTTCTGGGCATCTGAGGCAGAGAGCGAGAGATTACGATGGAAGAGAAAGAGCTGGCAGGCCACGCCGGGTCCGCCCAACGCCTGGAGGGAAACCTGGAATCCTCTCAGGAACGCGATCCCTGCATCACAGAAAAGCAATGTTACAGGAAAAGGCAGCAGCTCTATACGCTCAGGCATCCGTTCCGTCACACCTACACAAAGCTTTCATCAAGCTCCGACTATTCAATGTAAATGAGAAACATTCATCATCAAAAAAAGACACGAACCGTAGTAACTGGGCCTCCAGGAGACAACCAGCGTGTCAGAAGAAGGGTCTGGATCGTGGACAAACTCCAGCGTCACGTTGTTGGGTGCGTGTACGTAGTGTTGACAGATGTGTGGATCCTGCTCACCCAGCAGCTGGAAGCACGGCCACGGAACACAACCTGAGGAGAGGGCAAGGTGTTCCCACCGTGTCGCCAAAGAAAGATACGGAGGGAAGTCCAAAACAGGTCCCTCCAGACCAACTGAGCATTGTTTCTCAGAAAGCACTTGGTGAAAACTCATCCAAGTCTGTTGACATAGTCTCACATAGGATTCACATCCGTGTGCTCCTCAAATATTTACGCTGGACGTCACTTAAACACTCAACAACACAGTTCAGTTTCTTGTCTGATTTGTTTTCCATTGTGCACTTTTTTGACGGTTAAATTTCAAGTTCCAGTTATGTTTTAAAAGCTGGGCTGGTTGGGGGTGAAGAGGAGAGACTTACTTCCAAAGAGCCCGCTGGACCTGAAGCCAAGAGCTCTGGAATCCTCTGGGGTTATTCTGCAGTACTCACATCCAGGTCCACCCTGCAAGACGGACAGAAGAGACGGTCGTGACCGAAGCTTGAACTGAGTGTGTGCAGGACATACTGCGTGTGAAGCCAAACATGTTGTCTCATCTGCCATGACAGTGCACGGACTGTGTGATCCAGCAATCCAACACCCACTTAACTCATCTCTAATGGACTCTGCTGCAGGTGTTGTGGAACATATAGCAGAGGCTTGTGGAGACAAGTCCAATATTCAGCTCGTGGCCTCCTCTCTCACACACATGAGTTCAGTCTGCTGCAGGGGAGGAACCTCAACTTTGTTTGCGTCTACACGAAAGACCCGAAAGGTGAGAGTTTGTTCAAACATTTGACTGTTTGTGGACTCATAAATAGTGTTGAACCGCTGCTGAAACATGATAAAATAACCGTCTGATGACACGTCTTGCCAGCAGTGGCAGAATCCGGCAGTTCAAATGTTTCCTTTTCTGGTTGCAACCTCACACAGCTCGTAACAAGCATTTCACTTCTGCCAGATGAGTCGTTGGCAAAGATCGACCAGATCACTGGTCTTCCTTCAAGAGAACTGGCTCGACTTTAGTGCTGGGAGTGGTGTGAGTTGGTGTCAGTCTCTTTCATTGAATTCTCCCAGACTCTGTACGACGGTCTTTTCCGCAACACTTGCAGAGATTTTGTGCAACTTTTCCTTTTAAAATTATTATTTTTGAAATGATGTATTTATTTTTGCTGCGACTCTACATAGGGACGTCGCCACATTTTGTCTGCGGAGGACTTTTACTTTTCTTCTTGGCTGTTCCAAAGACCTTCATGAGAAACACACTTTGTAATGGACTAAAAAATAATAATAAAAACAAAAAAAAATATTATTACATAATAAGTATTAACATTATTATAATCCTTTACAAATGCTTTATGAAAGTAGGGGGAGGGAGCTATTGGGGTTAGCTTTGTCTACAACAAATAGAAAAAACATTCCAAAGTTTGCAGTGATCAATGTTTTCACCTGTTGTTTCAGGTTCAGCACGCGACACATAAACAGCAGTTGCTGTTCGCAGCAAGAAAGAGGAACCAGCTGCTGAGAGAAATGACGGGCAGAAAATATCAATGACCCAAAACAGACCCGCCGCTTCTGAACACCTTCTCTAGTTCTGGTCTACAAGTAAAATCTAATCTCAGAGGAGTCCGTCTGTTTCCTGGTTACATGTTGTGTGTTAGTGAGTCAAAACATACATTGGTAACCTGCCTTGCAGGTTCAGAGCCTGACAAGCAGGTGGAGAAAATAAGAGAGACGGCGTGTGCTTCAGGTGTGAGACAGCGAGCTGTCATGTCAGATAGTGACGGTCAGAAATCTCCTGCCATAAATACAGTCTTGCACGCAAGCTGATGAGAAACGGCGATGGCATGTTAATGAGGGCAGCACAAATGGTTTTCACACCGGCACAATTCAAATCTAGATGAGTCTGTTCCAAGAGGGAGGCTTATACTGTGCAGGAATTGGTGATGAAATTGAGTTTATATTCCGCTGAATTATGACGACAAAGGTCCTCCAGACAGGAGTGAGCTTCAGCTGCTCCCTCACTCTGGTGTGGATTCTGGTCCCTTAAAGATTGTAAATATTGACAGGAGAATAGATGGAGCCAGTCAAAACACAACTGGTGGAAACAAAGGCACATGGGCGTCAACACTGCTGTAAATGCAAGGGGAGGCAGATGTAGGGCCCCATATTGATGTTCTTGGACATTGTGAGATGAGTTGGCCTCCCTCCCTTGTACAGAAGATGATACCTGGAATGAGATGTGGAGCACTTTTGGGTGGAGGCCAGGCGAATGAGAAGCACTTAGCTGGCTGTGATTGACTGATTCAACAGTACAGATGGAGGGAAGTTTGGCTCATTTCAGCCTTGGAGATTTGACTGATGAACCGCTCCAATTTTGGCAGAGTGTCTGTTCTCCCTGAATGAGCTTTGGCTAGTGGGTTGTGAAGCGTCCTGAACGACGGTCATATTTAAGTTCCAGGGGGCTGAAAGCTTCTTTCTGGTGCTGTGGCCCTGAATATCTTCAGTCCGACTTGTGGACACAATTTTGTAGCAAAATAATAACTTGTTCCTTCACTTCTTTCCTACAGGATTTGGGAAAAGACTTCATAATTATTTTTGAGGTTGAAGCTCCCACCACACAACGGATTTGTTATTATGATTTTTTTTTCTGGACATTATGGAGCTGAATATTTTGTCTGAAATGGATTTATATTTATGACTCTGATATAACTGGTGGAACATCAGTGTCAATTTTCATTAAAAGGCAAACTAAATATTACTATTTACTGAACCTCCTTTCAATCGCAGTAGAATTTCTGTATCTTGTTCTTCCACCAGACTTTATTTTTACTGTCTTAAAACTATATTTACTTCGTTTATCTAGCAATTCACATTAGTTTTTAAAATCAACGTAAATAAAAAAATCAAGACACAAGGATATAAAATCAAGGCAAAATGAAGGTAGCATGGAGATGAGATCAGAGCTGGCTCATTTAAAACCACCTCTACAGTCAGTTTTCTTCTGCATCGATAAACTTACGGGGAAATAAATACCAAGAAACCAGAGGGGGGAAGCATAGGTTTAAAACGAAACATTTAAGAGATGATAAACAAACTTCAGCGTGTGAGAAGATCATTTCACTCGATGCAGGTACACGTGTTCTACACAGCTCGCCTGCTCAGAACGTCAAGAAAAAATGTCCTACCTGCAGGATGCACTTGAGGCTGCAATTTTGAGGCGTCATGGCTTCAGAGCTCAGACCGAGCAGAGGACCGAGCACAAGGAGGTGGAGTATGACAAGCGCAGTCCTCCACATGCTGCTACAGCTGACGGGACATGGTCTGAGCAACTGATCTTCCACCGAGCCGGGTCGAGTGATGGTTCTGTTGACGGAGACAGAGGGAGAGGAGAGATGGGAGTGGTGTCCCTGGGCCATGTGTGGAGGTGTGCTCAGCAGCCTGACGTGCCTTCACCATTCCACTACTGACGCAACAAGACTTGTGTGTTTACTACAAGCAACCGCTCTCGAGTGTTGGGAGCATTTCTCCTGACTGCTCTGTGAGGTCACTGCCAAGTCAAGTGTATCAGTGTGGTATGCTCCTATTCCTACAACAGTCTCGAAAATACTGAAAACATTCCGCATTTGCACCTTTAACCAAGGAATAATCTGGAGCTACGTGTGGTTAACAGAACACCTGCATGTGGGAGAGTTTCAGTGACGTCCAGAGCTCTGATGTCTTGCTCTCCAGGGGGAACAAAAAGATCCTGAGCAAAGAATACTGCAAAAATGTTTCTACAGGTTATGAGATCATACAAATAATTGAGTATCATAAGGCTATTAATGTCATAATAAACAGAACAGAATTGGTCCCTGGAAAATTCCAGACATATGGAACTCATTTAGAAATGAAAAAATAGTGGAAATGTACCTGTGGAAAAACCTCAAAGCCTTTAGAATAGGTTTCCTGAGCAGGGTTTGCAGTTGCTCTTAAGAGTCGGGACACACACAGCCACAGCTGAAGCAGACAGAGGAGACAAGACAACTAGTACAAGCACACCAAGTCCTGTCTCGAACAACATCAAGACGGATCAGCAATGACATGATAAGCATGATCACAAACTTGAATCATACCCACCTGGTTTCTTAGCGAGTGATCGGGTTGTTGAGAACAAAAAAAAAAAAAAAACATTTCCATGTGTGTCCAGAATAAGTCCTTTATTTTCACACGACATATTCAGAGTTTGAGTTTATGAGCTATTTACATCTGAGGGTGCAGTTTTTCTTTGCAGGAAACAGTCAATGAAGGGTTGGATTCCAATGTGAAAGTGACTGGCCACTGCTTGCTCTTAGAGAACAGAAATGCGGATGAGAGGAGAGCACACGTGCAGATGTTCAGAAGTCATGACGGAGAAGGTGGCCATTTTAAAAAAAAATTGTGATAAAAAAAACAGCCAGAAGTCTGCATGTTTTCATGAACTAAACAAGGGAATCATTGCTTTACGCTCAGTTGAAATCAGACGTCGACAGTATCCAGGTTATAACCAGTGATGCAAGGTTTGACACTATTGTTTAACCACTTCCATGATTAAATCTATCACCTTTAGATTTCTACCAGTCCATTTGAAACGTTGTTCAAGCGTATTACTTTATCCAGGTTCGCAATGAACTCATTCTAAATGACATCTTTAAAGCCTCAATATTCACCATACAAATAGCACCGTGAACTGGTCAATGACTATGGAACAACATACTGTTCAGCCTCACTTTCAACAGGAGTAAAAAAAACAAAAAAACAGTAGCTAATTTGATGTGACTGTGTGAATGACTCATCAGTTCAAGCTTTTTTTTCTGCTCTCGTGCCTCTGTAGGCAATGAAAGTCTTATATTTTGATCCCAACACTCCAGTGTCTACCGTCTTGTCTGTCCTCATCTGAACATCTGCCCTGCACAGCCACATCTGAGCTGCTAATAAGTCTGGATTTTCTCAAAGGACTCAGCCATCTGTGTGCGATAGCTGAAACCAGGCAAACAGGATGCAAAATAAAACCATTTATACAGAGCGCTGAAGGTCTGGACCCGGGTTCTTTCATCGAATCTGGAAAAGATGAAGCAAAGGAAAATGAGTCAGTGAAGCATGTTTATCTGAGCCCAGTCCAGCTGATTTCTGGGGCATTGATATCCCTGGGCGACACTCGTACATTTCTTTTAACGCTAAATAAATCAGTGAAAAATATGGATGTTTCACACCGACCGTGCGATGGGTTACAGCAGCAGAACGTGTGTGACAGTTCATGTGTCCATTTGGCCTGTCAAACTTGGAGGTCACCCATATTCTTGCTGAATTTTTCCCTTATGAGTTATCATTTCCCAGCAGGTGTATCAACTGGCAACTCGTGACCTAAGAAAAGACGTGCTCCGACAATAGGGCAGAGGCTGTCCTCTCCCTGAACCTGGTTTGGCTGCAGTGTCTCCTCAGCCAGTGAACCTTGAAACTCTGTGTGTGTGTGTGTGTGTGTGTGTGTGTGTGTGTGTGTGTGTGTGTGTGTGTGTGTGTGTGTGTGTGTGTTGAGAAGAATTCTCGTAGAGTTTGAAAAATTTGTTCACAATTGCAGCAGTCATGTAGTGAAAGGCCGGCAGAATTTACAGCCCCGGCCACCTCAAGGGGCTAAAATTCCAGAGATCAGGAGGCGAAGCAGCTGCGAGAATAGCTCTGACTGCTACTGCAACAGGACACAACACTCAGCTGACTCTTGACCACACACACACACACGCTACTCACAGTGTATTTGTCCCACTTCTTCTCTGGGTCGTAAGGCTCCCAGCGACTGGCAGGAAAGATGTGTTTGTTCTTCTCGTACCAGCTCCTCAGCACCACTTTCCCTGCATGAGACTGGGGGGGAAAAGCATCTGCATGACTTTTTCAACATTATACTGCGTGACATCCCTCCTGAGCTTCCAACCACTGGGGTGACTACTCCATGTTGAAGTACATTATAGGCCCAAAATAACACTACTTCATATGTATTCAATTGTAAAAGTCTCCACACATGACTGAAGGAAACTTTGTTTTGGAAAGATTTTTGGCTTTCCTTGGTACTTGCATGTCAAAACGAGAAAATGTCTTGGCAGCGAAGCATCTCATAAAAGTTGTGAAAGACTTGGATCCTGCCACAGCAGTGAGGGGCAGCATCTAAAGCTAAAAGGGTTCCATCTTGCACTTCCTTTTCTGACACAGCTCTTCAGCTGTGATGCTAGTAAGTGCCACGTTCAAGTTATTGCCGATTTGACTGTTATTCTGCTCCACGGTGGCGTCCAAACGTGCGCCTGACGGCATCCACGTGACATCAGAGGTGTACTTGCGCTGCCGCCAGCATGCCACTCAGAACCAACCGTCTCTCACGAAAGCCTCGCCCACCACGCTTGGAACGTGCTGAAGGACGTCATACATCCCATTTGTAAAGGTAAAATGAACAATTACGGAGACTGATTCCGTGTTCATGACTGACTGGTTTGTCCTTAATAACAATTGAAAAAAAAAAAAAAAAAACAAGCCCAGCTACATTCAAGTCTCCGTCACCCTGGCTGTAAAGAAACTCTACGCGAACACACACACACAACACTGAGGAGTACAGAAAAGATCGACACTTTTTCAAATTCCAAAATGTACTCCAGTTTTGGAATGAGACAGCCCTCCTTATTTTCCCATGACCTTGAAGTTTAACCTCCTCACAGCTTCCCAGTTTTTCTCTTGGGTGTTTTTTTCTCTCTTGGAAAACTGACCTAAGTGGTATTAATACTGAACTATGATGATGCGGGGAAAACTCCCCAAACAGGGCTTTTAATTGTCTGGCCACTGAAAGGCTGAAATATAATGTGCTTGTATGTGAGAATGCAGAGTATCCAGGCGAAAAGTTTTCCATCTGGTGATATTTATGTACCTCATCTTTTTCTACCGTGGCGTCATTCACCAGACGAATGTCATCGTGGACATCAAAGCTGAAGAGAGGTCCTGTGGGGACAAGCAAGTGAGACAATAATCCACCCACGTGTTTTACAGTAAGAGTTTAACATATATTTTAAACAAAAAAAAAAAAAAAAGAGTGAACCTTCGATGATCTGAGAGCTGATACTCACCAGATTTGCCTCTGGCTTTGGTCACAATGAAATCATAGAAACTGTGGTGCTGCATGAAGACAGAGTGCTCACATCAGAACGGTTTTTATGTCCACGTCCGCAATCAAGATTAAATTATTTGATAGCGCATAAGAAGCATAAAGCTTTGCCAAGGACAATGGAACATTTCCAAGAGAGATTTTCATCAAACACAAGCTGTTCAGATGATGGCGATGAACGTAGACAACTCTAATCTAGCGAGGGAAACAAATCAAAAGCACTCAAAGCAGTTGTTGACTTAAGGTTTTGGAAGGTGTGTCGGCACTTACATGTGGAATGATCAGATCTTCTTTGATGTACATCAGCTGCTCGACACCTGCTGATCTGCAGGGACAGAATACCTTTAACTGTGTAAGCTCATATCAGCTTCAAACACTGAACAAACAAAAGCCTACGTTGAACATGTAAGCATAAAAATTGTTAAAAAGTGTTAAATATGGACCTTATTTGGATAAATATTAAATGATTTAATATGAGTTTTTCATGGAGAAAGATCACTGAGTCAGATTTATATTTTGTAGCTCATGGCTGCGGATTGTTGAAGACTAGAGCAACAGAGTGAGAACTGAAGGACAATATCTTTGTACTAGAATTAACAGCAGGTTTTTGCCGACTTGATTGACCTGAATGTTCCACTTCCTCAAAGTAATCTCAACATAGCGTGACTGAAATAATTCATTCAATACTGAAGATAAAGTCTGACTCCACAGCTCTGTCGAACTAGAAGAAGAGAGACAGTAAAAACAAATACTGAGTGTATTGTCTATCTGGAGTAGTGTGATGACTAGAAACGTTGCCAAATGTCCAGAATATTTCCAATCGTTCATCGCAGCTTTACGAAACAATGGGGTAAAGAATCTACAATAGTCGTTTATAACCTTACAGTACGTCAAAATATTTATATGAATCTCCCACACAAGGGATCAGGATCACTCATCCTTCACGAGACATTTCTGGCGCCATGTGAGACGTACTGCACTCAATGGATTTAGAGACTTGAGGCACTCTTAGAAAGTTATTTAAATTTGTCGACACAGACACAGTGTTGTGACAGATTGCGATTTTCTGCTCTTTTTCGCGACAGCGAACCTTAAGCCTGGGTATTATGCCTTTGGTGGGAGATCTGCTTCTCATCTGAGTGTAATCCGGCATAATAACTAACATCTTACAACCATGTTTGGCCAGCATGTGTTTCCAAACACCAATGAAAAGCGGTTTCCCTCGCTCATCTGAACACTTAAAAGTATATTTTACACTGTGTGTTTATTTAACCAGTAATCTAAATCATTTTCAAAGCAACTCCACAATCGATAAATTCAAATTGGCAAGCAAATGGGAATCAAGGCACAGTTCCTGAAACCCATTAAATATTCATGGAATATTTTAATATGAAGTAAATTCTTCTTTTTATTTGATCAAACAAACTGAACAGAACCTACTTGTTGTAAAGTTAAACACGAATTTGGAATCACTTTAAAGTTCTCTTTGTTTCCAGCTCAACCACATGGGGACTTGGAATTATTTGGACAAATCAATGGACAGACCTGACTGAGAAATAAACAGTGCTGATGAGAGGAACAACATCTGTCCAAGCAATAAACCAACAAGCAGTCACCTTAATTCACTGAAGTCCTTCCTGAGAACCTCCAGGGCCCGCTGCAGAAAGTTCTGGATGGTATTGCCCTTCTTCATCTGACAACAATACGGACCAAGATGGTGAAGGAACAACACCAGACATTTGGGAACAAGTCTTTACCTTAACAGTCTTACGATGTCCAGAACCATCCCAGTAACTGAACGTGATCTCAATCTCCTCACCTACAAACATAGCACAAACTACATTAACTACGGTTTGTTGTTCAGAAGACCATTTCACAGCACATTTTGTGGTAAAAACACATGAGGACTCAGACCATTATGAGCTTAGTCAACCAACTATATAAAGCCAATGCTGAGGTCTGGCAGGAGAGATCTGTGGGAGTTGTGAAGAAATATTTTCCCTGGAAAACTAGAAAGGAGTCTTTTACAACAATCAGACCCCCACTTATTTACAAGTACCCACATGTTCTCACACACACGTACGCACGCGCGCGCACACACACACACACACCTCCAAAATTGCTGCAAGACAAAAACTTGAATACCTCTTCATTTTCCTCCTTTTCATTTACACTTCTCTTTCATTGACTTGGCACTGCCCATTGTAGAATTCAGATTCTTAAGCACCCATTTGCTGTGCACATGTCGGACTGAAAGACCTTTGCTCCATCTTCACATTTTTCTTTCAGATCCCATGTAGCAAATGGGCAAATCTGCCACACGCCCACTGAGCTGTTGTCAACAGTCAATAGTAACACTCACTCTTTATCTTCTCTTGCTTCAGCTCCCACTCCTGCCTCAGTTCCTCCCTGAGACGATTCTCTTCTTCCTGAAAGCAGGATATAAAATAAATGAACCAGCCGCTAATGATTGAGTGCTCGGGATACTCTAATCAAACCTAGAATACAACCAACTAAGTCACAATCTTGTTGATCTGTGATGAACAAAAACAGATAACTGAGAAAAAGATCCATGTTTTGTGTCCACTTTACTTTTCGCAGTGAATTTGGAAGGCCACACTGTGGTTTGGGGGAGATTCTTAACACACAAAAAAGTGGAAAACACTGCCAAACAAGCCTTCCAACTAAAATAAAAGCACTTTCCCACATGACAAAAGTTCAATAAATGGTGCTGCAACACCACTCTGTTTCACTCCTTCTCAGTCAACTCATCGTAACGCAAATCTATTTCCTGGGATTATTATAGTACTTGAACAATTGAATGTATGTAAATGTACTTTATTCTGCCATGGACGTAATGTGTGTCAAAATGAAAACGTGAGGACTGTTGAGAGCCTCTCAAAACAAGCGATCTGAGAAAATGAAAAGTTGGAGGCACAGTATGAGCTTGTTTCAAAAAGAAATTTTGCCTCAGACAGCCTAAGATGTATATATGATCTTAACCTGGGTATGGAATGATTCCATTCTCAGTGTTTAACCTCACCTCTCTGTCTCGGTCCGGGAGGAAGCTGGTGTCCACATCTGGATTTTTGCCCAATTTCTTCTTCTTGACTGGCAGATCTGAGACCAAAAACAGGGTCTCAGATATGAGATCTTTTGGATATTTTGTTTGACGCCCGTCATCTTGGAGGCCTCAACTTATCGTGACCTTCTTGCTCAAGTCCCACATCTACAGGCCATTTGGCCCTGACTTTTGTCAAGGTTTAACATTGTTCACAACAGCATTAATATCAATGTACATATATACTATGTACACAATACAGATTGCTCTGCATGCGAATACTAATAATAAAAAAAGAAATGATGCAACATCAAGTCAAAACTGTTTTATAAAATGGGAAAACTTACAATCCTGCTCTTCTTCTTCTTCATTTTCCTCTTCATCTTCCTCATCTTCAGGATTGAATGACAAACTAGCTATTTTTCTTTTCTGCTCTTCTTTCCTCTTCTTCTCTTTCTGCTTCTCCAGTTTCCTGCAAAGCAGAAGAGGAATAAAATAAAATAGTATCTTAATCATGAGTAAACAAAAAGCATTACTCAGAAATGAATACAGAGACCACACAACTTGAGCATTTACAACAACAGTAAAAAAAGCAAGATGGTAAGGTGATCTGTCAAGGAAAGAAAACCAGTGCTGTTAAAAGAAAACAAGCATGACAGGTATGAATTCCAGTCATTGTTTGATTCAACCTTAGTTCAAAAACAAGTTGCCGGATGCTTAAAAGCCATTTGTGTTCCATGGTGAGAACCATTAACTCTGACAGGGTTCCATTTTTAGATGACTCAATGTTTTGATTTGTGTTCAGCCACTGCATGTCATGACAACCACTCGCACACCACAGTGACCAGGAAGTCACTGTTGTATTCAAGTTTGCTTTCTTTTTGATCTGTGAAATACTGGAGATCAAGCTGTATTACAATTCTACACATAAATTTGGCCATTTTATATGAAGTTTCACTTCTTATTTTTGTACCTTTGTGGTCATATTTATACTTTGTTTTGATTATATTTTAATTTAATTGTAGTAATTGCAGTGGTTTTATTTATTTATTTATTTTTATTTATTCAATTGCTCAATACCGTTCGGGTTTATGGAGACCGTTTTGGTCGATTGACAGTGTAACCAACACAAAGTGACAACAGCAAGTGAATGTCTTACTGCCACCGAGTGGTGTTAATTCGCTTCTGCATGTTCTGGATTTTTCAGATTTAAATGTTCCACATCAAAACAGGACCCACTCGTGCACTGACCAGCAAGGGAACTAATAACAAGTAAAGATTAATTCAACAATTGGATAAATTACAGGTCATGACAGAGGCAGTGAATTCAAGATCTAAAACAAACCAAAAAGTAAAATATGAAATTATGTTGCTTTTTCTTTTTTTCTCTCTCTCACTCTTTTAAAAAAAAATATTTTTTCTTTTATTTAGAAGTTGCACATTGATCAATTCAAACAATTCTCACTCTAGAGCACATCAACCACATGGCAAACTCTTTTTTTATATAAACAACCTACTTTGCAAAAAAATATATAAAAACATTCACATTTTCCCTCCCACCCTGCACCTCCAAAGAAGAAAAATATTGATCATAACAAATCTAAACAAAACACAATACATGAAATAATAATGAAAACAATAACTAAAAAAATACGAATGACAACTGAAGGTATATTCTCTCTTTTTTTTAAGCAAGTAATAATACCATAACAAAAATTTAAAATCGTGATTTTTTTTTTCATGTTCCCTGGACAAACACGACACCACTGAACAGCTCTCACTTTAAACATTTCAAGTTTAGCATGGGCAATCTATGCACACAATGACATAACATACAAGATCCTGGTGCTGCATACTGGTTTAAGTATGATGTGAAGCGTAGTGGAGTTTTTTTTTTCAAGCTACTGAACTATGTGTAAATAAAATATGAAAAAGTGAACTCACAGTTGAAGCTCCTTTGACTGCTCCTTCTTGGCCAGTTGCTTCTCTCGCTCCTTCACCAAGGCCTCCTGTTTGGCCTTCATGTCATTCAGTGTCACCAGACCTGGGCAAATCACAACGGCCCAATTTATAATGCAAAGTAGTTCGCACTTGACCCATGCTTTAAAAGTAATAGTTTTAAAACAATAGTCTGTGCAGTCCAAACATAGTTGGACGTATGCTGTGAAGTTGCAAGTATATTCTTCAATAAAATTAAAAAGCAAAAGTGAAATGTGCCTACTATAGTTTGGTGTAACCCTCTTTTTTGTTAGCGTACATTAGTGCATACAGGTCCATGTGTCTCTAAGAGATAGAGAGCAGGTACATGTCTGAGTCTTCACTGCATGGTGAGGACAGAAAAGAAGTATCATACCATCCCTAAGTTCCGCCTAATGATGGAAATACTCAGCATCCATCAGTCAGAGCTCAAATAACACGTGGATGTGAGTCAAAGCTAAGCTCAATATCTATATGGAAGAGCATAGATGTGACTCACAACGGGATATTTAGCTAGTGTTTGGTCATGAGAAGCAGGATTTAACGCTCAGCCTGTGTTACACGTTGTTTCCATACCGACGGTGCTGGACTTCAGCTCTGCCTCCACTGCATCATAGTGAGCTGAGAATTTCTTATCAATGTTGGACTTGACCATGTTGTCCTGTAGGAGACAAGCATATTAAGGCAATGTTCAGCTTATAAATACCTTACACATGACATAACAACAGCCGCAAACCTCTGCAATCTTAGCCTTGAGCTGCTCAAGTTGCTCTCGCTCTTTCTCTCGTTTCTTCATCAGCTGCATGGCTCTTCCAGCCTCGCTGGCGGCCCCTTTGTACTGCGCCATGTCGCCTTGACACCACCAAAGTCCAACAACCGACTTCTTTAAGTAAAATGTGAAATTCTTCCACACTTTTAGCGACTCTCGAGTCGGTAAATTCGGAAAACCTCTCAGCCGCTTTCTCAGCAGACAGCGCACAACAACAAAGATGGCGGACCGAAATGCATGATGGGTAGAAACGAATTTGGGGCGTTCGCGTGCAATAGAGAAAAACGGAATTTTGAATGTTGTGCCCCCCACGATTTAAAATCTTTAAACGCATCTATTTGAAAGGTGTCCGGGACTGACGCCCAACTAGCTGGGATTTGCCCCAGCAGCACACAATCCCACCAAGAAGAAGATGAAGAACATCCAATGTACAACAACAATTCTCCCATTTGGAAAGAAAGTGGAGGCACTGCAGTAGATTCCAGCCAGATAATACTTTATTATTCGAAGCTTACCACACGTGTAAAAAGCATTTATATCAACTTATATGTATACAATGTATACAATACAGATTGCTTGTTTGCTTCAAAGAAAAAAGACATTATACAATAAAATAATAATTGCAACAACAACTATCTGATGGGGGTAAATGACATGCAAATGTCAAGAAAACTAAGAAAATAATTGAGCAGGATTAATTTACCAAGATTGGTCGTACCTAAATGCACATAAAAAAGAACTCTTCATGACATCGGCATGCGAATACTAATAATAAAAAAGAAATGATGCAACATCAAGTCAAAAAACTGTTTTATGAAATGGGAAAACTTACAATCCTGCTCTTCTCCTTCTTCTAAGAAGTAGAAAACACACAAATAACTTAAATAGAACAGCTTACAGAATGCGGGCCAGGCATTTTCAGGCTATTTCCCGCTCTTTTTTGGCAGTCCAGTCCTGCTTGGACAGGGAGACCACAACCTGACTGCAGCAGAGCGCAAGAGACGAACACAAAGGGGAAATGAAAACATTGAGAGAACAAATCCAAATGGAACGCAGGCATGGAAGGAAGGTGTTGCTCAACTGTAAGAAAGGCACCACAAACCTGCAGAGACAAAGAAAAAACTGGAATATTCCGTCGTCTGGTTCAAACTACAAATGTATTTCTGGTAAGTCTTTAACTAGCACTTTGTCCCCCTTCTTAAGCGATCATTGGGGCATAGATGCCGTCATGTTTTTGCTTCAAATGTGAGGAAGAAACCTACCAGACGTGTAAACAGGCGAGGACAGCCACAAATAAGCCACAGAGGAAAGCAAAGGGCACAGCCAGCAGCAAGGAGAGGACTGTGTATGTCCAGACTCGCGTCTTCTCAAAGCCAACAACACTGTATAGCCAGACTTGGTCAATGCTGCGAGGAGCAGCAGGCTCAGCCAGGACATCGCTGACGTCCACCTGCAACGGCAGAAGACAAATCTGTCTCTAGAATCACGCGATGTCTGCGACATGATCAGAAGAACCTTGAGGTGCCGGTTGATCCCATACGGGTCCCTGCTGACAGGAAGTGTGGGTGCTGCAGGTGGGGTCGGCGGTTTGGGTGATGGAGTGCTACCCTTGGATGCAAACTCTGGAGGGGGTGGAGGTGTCCTCATCTGTTCTCCACTGCCATCATCTTCATCGCTGTCGTCGATCCGACACTCCACCAGACAGTCATCACTCACCATCGCCATCCTCCCGACAACACTGTCAAGAATCACCACTGGCTTATTTGTTGAGATTTTGTGTCTCGTGGAGCTGATGCTCATGACAAAATCCAGCCTCTGCTTCATGGCAGAAAACAATTCCTTGGTTATTTTGGCATGACAAAGCCATATGGCCATTAAAGACCCTGTTGCGTATGTTGAAGTCAAAGACCCGTCATGGACACCGACTCATGCCTTCAACTTAACTGGCACAAGCAACTGTTCTCCAGAAGTCGCTGCAATATCTGAAAATAGCATTTGGTTATTTTGAAGTAGGAGAGTGGAAAGTTCATGTGCTCGCTGAAAATGCATCGGTTTCTACTCAGAAGAGGAACTGGCTTCGGCCTGGCGCCACTCGTGTATTGAAAGCTCAATGCTTGTGCTAGTCACTGAAGCAGGACAGAGAATAGCTGGCCCAGACTTACCAAACTTCAAAGTGCTGAATTAATCCCAGAGAACAGCACCGGGGACAGCGGGGAGAGGAGGTGGGCGGGAATCCATGCAGGGGGCGTTAATGGAGAATGTCACCGAGATCAAGTGGTCCGCTTAATCACAAAGGCCCTGGGAGCTGATCTGGCAAGTACGAGTCCAGACACAGATTCTCACACACAGTTGTCAATGGCTCAGAGCGCTGATGCCGTGGATCGCCTCGGCGGAGGGGTGAGTCAGTGGGTTATTTCAGGAGGAGAATGATCATTTTACAGCAGAGAGATGGCGGTTCAGTAGGTCAAAACACACCCACTGGGAGGGATGAGATTGTTTGCATGACACCTGGGTTGCTCCGTGTTTTTAGGAGTAAATTCCTTTTCACTTGGGAGAGAAAAAAATAGACAACATCAGTTAGTGGTGGAGTGGATTTAAGGTCACAAACCTTGAACCTAACCAGCGAAACAAATGGCTAGCCTTTAAAATCAACGTCATCTGTCACATTATCAGCTTTGCTTTATTCATATTTTGGTCGAACAACATTTAGAATTTGATACAGTTAATCTGGTGACATTAAACAGAGATCCAAAATATTAAAACAATTGAAGCAGAATTATTCAAAACAGAACAGAACCATTTGTTTAAACAATGAAGACATGGCAGCGTGAGGACTCGTGAGGAATACGTGGCCAAACAGCTTAAAGTGAATGGGGCGAAATATTAACAGGAGCAAAAATGTGTCACCAATAAGTTCACATTTCAGCCAGGTCTTCTTCGACATGGGAGCGATTAGTCTGGCGAAGCCGGGGCACAGTTTCCAGTTGAATAAGCACAGCCCTGAGTGAGAAACCGACACTGAAATATCTCCAATCCAAATCTGAATCTAACTCTGCAAAAGCCCTGAGTTTCGGCCTGCGCTTGAGACCACGAATCACAGCATGGGAGGATGTTTCTGTTTCACCGCGCGTCACATGACCAGCTCCATGACGTTGTGAATACTAAAAAAACTACAGTATATATTCAAATGAAAGCACAATATCAAAGGCACTCCCAGACACAGGTCCCAGATCAGGTTTGGAACTCAAGTATATTGACATGCTGATCTCAGACCTGCCACTAGGGGACAACTTAAAAGGAGGTTTTTATGATGCAGTCACTCTATTGGCAACAATTCGTCGTAAAGTCAGTCCAGTGGAAGAACTGGTGACTCGAACCTGATTCTCCAACAAACCACAAAAGCCGAGAAAACCAAGCGAGGTGAAGAAAGGCAGAAACCATCCGAAAACAGACACACTGGACAGACTCGAACACGGCACTGAGACAAGTGGCACTATGAGATGGCAGACACAATTTGTACACGTGTCGTAAAAATATAGATTTCCCACAAAAGTCATTAATCCACAGGTCTGAAAAGGGCTCGTCCTTTGAGGCCGAACCCAGCTTTTTTGGCTGCCGGGGCCGCTTGGGGAAGAGAGGAGGTGGTGGAGGCGGAGGGGGCGGGGCCAGTGAGGGCTGCGGCGGTCAGAGAGGACGGCTGCATGGGGGGCTGGCGAGACAGGAGCTCCTTGAACACCGAGTTCATCTGCCGACTGATCATTTCCTGGGAGCGTTGTGATGAAAAAAGACAACTTTATTGGTGTCAAAGTCATCGCTTACAGGTAGAAGAAAATAGTGAGTCAAAAGAACCGCCAGCAGGAATAAAGAATGGAAAGAAATTATGACATTTCACCGAGAAACAAACATAAAAATTTAATAAATGAAGCAATTATGAGCAGTTTTTACTGACTGATTTTATATACTATCTTTTCAGACTATTCAATGAGGTCACTTGTTCATTGTCCGCAGTGAGAGAGATCAAGATGCATCACTGACCTTGTCAGCTGTTCTGTCCACCTGCACCTGAGGAGGTCTTTCTGGAGGTCTGAAGCCCACCTGTCTTACCGTATCCAGAGTGTGTCTCCTCTCCTGAGCACTGACAGACACGACATGAGAGAAAGTAAAACAATTGATGTGAGTTATTGCCGGATGCTTTCAAACCTGTGGATTTAATCTGACAGGCAAAATGAACTACCGCTTAATTTTCTGTCATGAACCAACGTTGCTTACAGCTATATTGAACAGTTGCATTTTGCAGTCTTCCATGGCACCTCAACACGTTCCTACAGCTCCATGGGATTTCACCTCTACTGTTTAGGTGTTACACTGATACTTAATGAAACAGACTACATAGTTTTCTAGACTATAAATATCGAGGAAAAAAATGGAATAAATAGCCTGCAGATATTAATAGTTGATTAAAATCCCTTTGCTGGTTTAAAATAAAATGCAGAAATGACCCATCATTATGAGGAGCATTGTGAAAAAGTCTCAAACTCAAAGACAGTTTCAGAAAAGTCAAACATGGCAGAGATAAGTTCCTGCTCTTACACAGGCAGATGTCGCGCAGCTGGGGAGGTGGGTGGCTTTCGACTGGGGCACCCCTCACTTGCTCTCTGTCTCCCTGGCAACGAAGCACCGTCGCTATTCACCCGCATCCTGTCAAGACCGCACAATTGTTGTAACACTTTCAGGAAAAACGTCGGTCTGCACGCCTACAAAACCGCTCACCTTTTAACCTTTCAGCTTTTGTTTGTGTGTGTGTGTGTGTGTGTGTGTGTGTGTGTGTGTGTGTGTGCACGTACCGAATGGTGTTCTCAGTCTGGGCATCTTCTGAAGACAGGTTGCCAGTGCTGCCTCCTCCGCCTCCCTCGTCCCTCTTCACTCGCTCTGACCTGCAGCGTATCACAGTGATATTCCACATATTAAAGAGGTGAGGTGAATTAATGAGAACAGAGGCCCCTGGGGAGCCCGGGTCTGAACCGTGACTCACCCATCCAGGACGCTGATGTACTTGTGCGGGATGAGACCTTTCACCCCGCCCACTTCTCCTCTCCACCAGTCACAAGATGCCTTGCTGTGGAGGATGAGAAGCTCCCCCTGCTTGAAGGACAGCTCCGCTGGAGACCGGGCCACATAGTCAAACATGGAGATGGCTTCCCACTCTGCTGGGCCAGAATGCACAAAAGGGGAGGGATGTTTCCCATTATCTTTGGTGTGGTTACTTTGTGTCTACCCACCATCCTCGCAGGGCAGAGGCTCCGTCTCCCCATCGCCCTCCTCAGTGATGGGCTCACTGGATAAAGCAGAAAACAGGGTCAGATTTGAATGAAATATCATCTCATGAAAGTGCCGAAGAATGCAGTGGCTGTCACCAGTACTCCTGCTCCAGGGTCATGTGCTTCTCATAGACAGGTCCAGCTAACTCAGACTGGCCGGGGAAAATGACGTCATGCTGCAGGATCATAGTCTTGACCAAGTCATTGACCTGGGGTTGCTGCGCAACAGCATCATCGGAGTCGAGGCCTCTCAGCAGACTTGGACCAAAGCAGACAGCCAAGTTATAAGGCTGCATCATGTTCTCGTCGCTGTACTGAGAAACACTGACACACAAACAGAAAAAAGCCATCATTCCTGTCCTGAATAAGGCGGCCACAGTGTATATGCCACTTACTGGTTTAGGAATGCAAAAAGGTAGCGCATCACGATGAGGAGAGGTCGAGGGAAGGTGGAGATGATTGCTTTAATCTGGGCTGCTTTCTCCGTCACCCCTTCGATCTCTGTTGAAAGAGAAGGTTTAAGAGGCAGACACCCCTGAACATGTCTCAGCATGGAGCGGGGGTTTACTAGAGTGAAACCTTTAAACTGGACTGTAGTTCCCAGGAAGACAGTCGTAATAAGTACGACTGAGTTTAACACGAACAGATGTGTCAATGTGGCTGCAACAGTATCTTTTGTGACCAGATAGTCATGAAATGTCCCATTCTTATTGACACTAAAATGGTTTTGCTAAAGCACAATAATAAATAATGAAGAAGTATTTTCAATTACTGATGATTATTCAATATTTAGTTATAAGAGTCCTGTATTTTTGCAAGGAAAAAGGCCCTTGTTTGAACGAGACATACTGTCGTGGGGACGGTTGTCATAGAAACTGCGATGGAAACTATCAAAATAATTCAAAAATGTATTGAATCTGACAGCTACTTTGCCTTACATTTTATTTATATAACGCTATATAACAAGTTGAAGCCTCAATACATGGATTCGAACTTCAAAATAACTGGGTCATGATAATTGAATTGAAGTTTGTTTCTGCTCCAGGTTCAGGTTAGCCATTTGTTTTGTTTTAGCTCAATTCTTCATATGTTTTAGTTTGGTGACAGTGTGTCACAGTGAAGATATCTGTGTCACAACTGCACCTCGCATCACTTACAGGCAGAGCAAACCAAACACTGTCTAGTTGATGCTGCCTCAGAACTGCAGACAAAGAACCGAGTTCTTACGGACACACTCCAGCAGCTGGGAGTAGCTGTCATAGGGGAACAGCGGAGGCTCAAGACCCCTGAAGTAAAGCTTCAGCACCCCTGCAACAGAGTCCAGGTCACATTCGCTGTCTGACAGAGGATCCTCTCCTGTTGAAGAAGTGCAAAATAAGCTTGATAAAATCCACCTTCAGGGTTCCATATTCGATCACATTAACAGTCACGAGTGGTGGATTTTATTGTTTCAAAATCCTCCAACTTCAAGGCAGCTCGCGTGTGGACTCTGTCGGGAATATTAGCGGTCAGCAGGAGTGATCAAATGAAGCTCTCACCTCTTTCAAAAGCATCTCTGATCAGGTTGACCTCCCTCTGGGACCCAGGAACTCGGAATATTCCTTCATGATGAAGTCCTGAAGCCCACATTTCACACTGTTTTATGTCTGAAGCCCAGGAATCATCACAGCATCCTCTCTCTCACACACGCACGCACGCACGCACGCACGCACGCACGCACGCACGCACGCACGCACGCACGCACGCACACAGCTGCCACCCTCTCACCGTCCGCATGCAGTTCTCCCTACGGTGTGAACCGAGGTAGAACATAAAAACTGTCTCACCGTGAAGGTTTATGAAACGAATACAGCTCTCAACCACCACGGGAATCTGTTGCCCAGAGCTCTGCCGGAGGAAAACCATAACAGATATGAGGAAGGTGGACAAAGAGATGGGGAATTCAAGTTCAGATGGCTTCAAGGAAACGATACAAAAGAAGTAAAACATAGATTGTTTTACTCAGGCTGGCAACATCGGGTGGAGCATGACTGACAGATGGAGGTGAAAGGAATGCATTTTTACAGAAAGTGAAGGTTGCGATGGCCGAATGAGTGCAAGACACACTTTACTTCAACTTTGCACAACAATGTTATTTTGATGGAGGGGCAGATGAATGAGATTCAATGATCATTTGGGAAACACAAGCACAGGATTTACTACATGAGCAATGCAGAATGATAGCACAAAAATGAAGACAAAAAAAATGCACAAGCGCGTGGTCACAATAACAAAAATAAGTCGATCAATAAATAAACTTAATAAATATTTAAAATGGGGGTAATTAAATGAAAACATATCTTTTATCAGACTTATTTTGGCAGCGTCTTGTATTGATCGCACTCATTTTTCAAATGTATCTGGCCAAGCTGCTGTCAGTCGACCATCCAGTTGTACCTGAGTGCGAGACATTCTGCGGCGTCGCCTACACCGAGCCCAGCCCAGCACAGACAGAGAAGAGCAGAGGGAAACATGAGGGAGGCATCAGAGAACGTAGCAGAGGGGCAATAAGCACATGAGAGGAGCAGAGAGAGGAAGCAGCAGAGGACTAATCCCGTTTACACGACAAGATAAAAGGAGGGGGGGTGGACTGTGAGCCATTAATAAGCTGCAACTGAGAATGAACAGGAGGAAGTCGACTAGCAAGGGAAAGGGCAAGGGGACAGGCTGCTGCTGCCGCCAACACCCCACCAAAATAATACGGCAGGTATTCCCCCTCGCGGGTTCAAGTGCAGTGCACGTCCACAGTGAAGTGAGAGTGTTACCTGGATGTAGGACATAATGCCTGTGTTGAAGATTGTGTGGCAGAATTGGGAAACAGGCCTGGACTTCCGAGCCCGCACTGACCGACACTGAATTCTGGGAAGTATATATTAGATACAATGCTTTAAGCTGTTTAGCATGCACACTTCCGACCACGTTGACCTCAGTCTCCTTTCATTAATTTGAGAAATAAAAAGGCCTTCTCCTCTCTCCATTCCTCTAGCAAGGCTCAGCGATGTGAAAAAATGTGTTACCTTGAGGGGTCGGTGTCCACAGCCTCGGCTGGAAGAAAGAGAGATTAAAGGGAGAATTGGCAATTTTTACGACTCACATTGTGGACACCATAAAAGAAATTGCTCGACCTCAGGGGAAATGGGGCATGAAAAAGATGTACCTTTCTGTATCGCCTCCTGCAGCAGGTCATGCTTGGCTTGGAGTTTGGATGTGAGAGAGCTGCTGGTGAGGAACTCCTTCACTTTCTGCATCATAACGGAAGACAAAAAAAAAGCATGACTGTCGTGGCTTCATCCCGAGTTCTGTTGACAGGTTGCTGGATGGCAGGTGGAGCTTTTAGAGAGGGGAATACTGCCACATGCCCGGGCTCCTCTGAGGAGAGGGATCGGGTGAGCAGGAGATGGTCAGGCTGCTCCAGCTCCCCTGACTCAGGACACCTCATAACCTGAGTTTGCCTTCATCTGATCCATAGTACTCACTGTAAAGTAGAAAGTCTCCGTCTCCTGCTGATTGGCCCGACGTTTCGCCAGGGTAAGTTTGGGGGCGGAGCTGCCTCCAGGGGGCTCATGTGATAGGCTGCTGGGCACGTCGGTCGCAGGGTGACTGTCGCTGTCGCATATGTTTTCCAGCAGGGCGCTGAGCGTCGCTTTCAGGGTCTTACTGACCTGAGGAGGAGCACATCGTAAGACGTCCTGTCAGCAATTCAGCAAATACTTTGGATTCTCACCTCCTCTGTTTCCAGTGTGACGGCAGCCAGCCGAGACTGAAGCTGCTGGAAACGTGTCTCCAGCTCGTACCGGACCTGGCTCTCCGCACTAACCTCGCACACCTTTGATTGACAGGAAGGATTAGTATAAAACGCTTAAACGGTTGTAAAAACGTGTTAATTCATTAAAAATTTATTTCAGTTAAAGATTCTCATTGTAGCTCACATATTTAAAAATAGATTTTTCCTTCCTTTTACTTTTTCAACAGACAAAAAACGCTCAAAGACAAACAAAACACAGACAACTAATATAAGACCTTTAAAAATGCTTAAGCTTCTATGTAATCCGTGTTACAGTTGTTCCCGAAGTGAAGTGACCAGACACACAAGATCAAGCAGACGTGCCTGTCTGACTCTCATATGCTTGTGTGTTTATATTTCCAGAAGTAGAAGGTGAAGGATCAAACTCCTAGACAGTTTATATGATGCAGTGCGGTGCAGGGCCTTCACCTGGTCTCCTTCATGCGGGTGGTAGTTGAACCTGAAAGGAAGGCAGAAGGCGGAGTCGTGTTGCTGAAGCAGCGCATCCCTGTCGCCTCCCTGGTCCAGTGACGTCACAGCAGATTCCAACTGCTTTAGCCCACTTTCCTCTGTCTTCTGGATGCGCCACCTGCTGGCCAGGTAGCATTTCATAACCCTCTCGACAGAGAGATGGAAACCGAGGTCACAACACTGGAAAAAAATAAATAAATAAATAAAGCAAGCGGTGAGGTCAATGGCCCCCCCGAAGTTCAAGATTGTTCCTTACATCAATGAGAGTACTGATGTCCTGCAGGTAGTACTTGTTCATTGCTGCGTTGGCTGCGGCTAAATTTAGCAGGTAGTCATTGCGGGCCTTGGTGCACTTCAGCTGGGTCTCCTGCACTCTGCCGTGCCTCTGCACACAAACGTACATTTCAATAGATCAGACTTCACCAAAGGACTGGTCTCTCTAGAACGGTATGGGGCAAAAAAAACTTGAAAAAAAATTAAAAAAAGCTCCACGATTTTAAATCATGTGTTTGATAAACCTCATGCACGACCACTTGTATCGAGCTGTGGTTAAGCCCTGTGTGTTAATATCGCAGAGCAAGTACTAAAAAGATATGATTCAACGTTGCAAATAGTCATGTTTCATATCTCATCACCGAGTGATCGCACAAGCATTTACCTTCTCCATTAATCTCTCCATCTTTTTGACAGAGCTACGTCTCGCTCCTGATTGGCCGAGGCCGAGGTCAGCTGACTTGCCGGTGTGTCTCTCTTCCAAGCGCTCCGCCTCCTTCAGTTTCCCCTCGGCGATGAGACAGTCAGTGTGGTACTGGTTATAGGTCTTCAGGGCCTTCAGGAGTAAAAAGAAAAACGGGATTTAAACCACCTTGTTGTGTCGAGTCAGCACCAAAGCAGGTCACACGTCTCACCGTCTGCATCTCTGTCGTCACCTTCATCAGCTCATCCTGCATCTGCGTTCCAACTTCTTTGCTCTGCAAAATACAGCAGCAATGAAAAACACACACAAATTGAAAACAGACAAAAAGTCAGCAGAACAGACTGTAAATGTGGGGATGAATTGTTTATCCTACACATTAAAAAGCATCAGGTGATGCAGGAGTCTGTTCTATATCATTGGTCCACTCCCCAAACTATGGATGAAGAGCAGAACTGTTTTGTAAAAATTTAAAAATTTTAATCCAAGATCTCACACAGGAAGTTGAGCTGACAGCCAGAGCCTTCATGAAAAAGAACCTGCTGTCACTAATGTTCAGCGGAAGACATGACCTTTCAACTTCTTTAACTTACAGAGGTCGCGCTCTCCCTCAACAGAGGGGTCAGAGTTCACCTGGCAAATGAGACCAACAGGGCTGAACTCACCTCCGGCCCAATGTGCATTGTTTCAGTCCAAATTGCAGATGAAAAAGCACATTGGATTCATCCTTCAAGTTATCTTTTCAGCACACAACCGTTCACTCCAACACTGACCCGTTTGTGCAGGCGGTGCGCGTCCTCCGTGCTGTGGATCAGCCGCTGTGTTAGTGTATTGCAGCAGGTGTCACCTAGAGCTGCATGCTCACGACTTTCAAGCCGAGTCTGTGTCAGCAAAACAGACCAGACATGACAGACAGACTGACCCCACTGCTCCTTCCTGGATAAGAATAAAAGAACCTCACAATGAAAAAACCCTGGAAGCAGGATGAGGACTGCACAGCCAACAGGAAAGAAAAAAACCCAGCTCACTTTTTAGTTTTGTGCGTGAACCTCTCTGTGAGTTTGTCAAGAGCCCGAGCATATTCGGCTTCGATGTCACCTCGACGACGGAGGAACTCCGAGAGGTCCGACAGCTGCTGCTGTTTCACTTCCACTTGAGAGTCTAAAATCTTCAACTGGTCGGTCAGCTGTGTCCGCAAGTCTTCAGAGGAGGGAGAGAAGTTTAGAGAGGGAGCCACTCAAACAAGCAAGTGCACATGGATAAGCACGGCTGGACACAAATGCAAATGAGCACGCACGCACAAATGAGCCAACACTGAGGGTCGCATGAGTGCGTCCACCCATCACAACAGTAAAGCAGAAAGCCCCACCATCGTCTGACCCACTTCCAGTCGCACCAACTCTTCTGCAGTTGTTGCATTGACAATCACAAAACACTTTTTCCGACACACACAAGACACAAACAAATGTAGCACACGTACTTGTGATATGGTTTTGACTTGGCCTACATTTGCATCCTATCACTGATCTTCATCTGATCTGCAGCATGTTTTTGCGGACATTCAACAAAAGTATATTTTAATGATGAAAAACTTTCAGCCAACACTTCGATCGAATAAGAAAAAAAGCAATAACAGAGCACTTTTGTTCTCCTCTGCAACCTATAAGCCACATTCGTCTTCTTGGCAAAACAATGCTCCACAGTATCACCACCACCGCCGCCGACTCACACCATGGCGCTCTCTTTCATCCCGTTCTGGTTCATGCATTACACCGTTTTGTGAGCTAAATTGAACCCATCATTGCACAGCCAGAGCAGAATATGAAGAAATAGGACGTGACTAAAACTGGCTAATAAAGACCCTTTATCTTCTCACCCGTCTCCCTGCTCAGTCCCTCTTTTTCTCCGTCTCCATGAGAGTACACTGCCCCCGGCTGACTGGATGCGAGGAGACAGCATCGCTAATACTGGCTATAAATACACACATGTAGTACAGTACAGCGGCGGCCGACAGCCACACAACCTCTAAAGCCCTGCACAAGACACACGCTCTTGTTGCCATGTGAAACCTGAGTGATGTCAACAACGCTAGCCTTCAGTCTCTACAGCTGTTAGACGCTCACAGAAGACACCATTTGGTTGTAGATCGTTCACCTTTAGAAGGTTCCACACATGTTGGGCTACTCTTGTCATGCAGAGAAAAAGTTTGAAATCTAAGATAAAACAGCTTCGAAGCTAATAAAAAAGTCCTGAAAAGAAAATACTGTTTTCATGTCAGACTTAAATGAGTTCATTTCAATTGTGTAATTACAGAAATAAATGAATAATAAAACACAGATTAATGGGGTATAAAGTTGAAATATTTAAGTGTTACGGTTCTATGATACAACGAACGACGAAGGCTACATGAGGTTATGCAGATGGAGGGACATTCAAGTCGAGAAAAACTTCAAAATAGTTTGTTGTTCTGTGCACTTGCTGCAGCAAAGTTTATCACTTGAGAAGTCCAGAGGAAGCGTTCGCCCATAAACATAATGTCTTTCTTCCCGGCCTTGAGTAGCACAATTCAGTTAGAAAGAGCACATCCTCGCTTTCGCCGTGGCAGGACAGTCGGCGTGAGCTGGAGTACATGTTGCAAACACTCACACATACAGATCAGCTGAAGTGGAGTGCAATGAAATTGAAATTGTGGACTCCATATCAAGATTGGTAGAGGGCTGACACACTGTCAGAGAGCACATATCCAGGCATGCAGCGGAGCACGCCTCTACACACGCGCAGTCCCTCACACACTCTTGCCAGTCTGCTTGGGTGCTGGCCCATGACATGCCGCCACATACCTTTCATTTGAGACTCGTACTCCGCCAGACTCCCCTTCTCCCGCCTCAGTTTTCCATGTGATGTCATCATTGTTGAGCTCTTTTCGTCTTCGCCTCAGGGCCTCCTCTTCAGGAACCTTTGAACCTCAGAAGCGGCTCCCGCTCCACAGTCCCTGCCCCTTCTTCCCTGACCCCTTGGCCTAGCTGATCGACAGCTTTGTGCGGCACATAAACAGAGTCGCTTGGCTGCACTGGCCAGGGATGTCACAGGGGTCGGCGTGTCCATAAAATCTGCTGGTTTTCACTGTGATTCATAATCCTGGAGAGCAGCAAGACAGAAGAGAGAACACTTATCAGCATGGATGGATGGATGGATGCAGAGCAGGATGTATAGATAGAATCCCCAAAAGAGAAAATAAACTGGCTGGAGGGAGAGCCGGGGCTCCCATAAAGAACAGCACATGACACCAGAGATTGAATAGGAAGGACAGTCCGATGCATCTGAGTGCAGAACGGACAGTAGGAGGTCAGAGCAATGGAGCAGAGAGGGAGGGGCCGGGAGGTGATGAGTCAAAACGCAAAGGAAGGATGTTCAGACCAACAAGGTTTGGCTCATGTAAACCCACCCAATAGGTTTTTTTTTTAAATTGTATGCATCATTTTATGTTCAGACTTGTGGCTTTTAGCATGAGAATGAAGACAAAGAAACAAAATCTAATTGTACATGAGCTAAAATGCTTCACTCCTGGGATATTTGGTGTATCATAATCGAACTAGAAAAGATTTAGTTCTAGAAAGTATTGATTGTGATCTCACAAATAGTTTTCCTCCTTCCATTTAATGTAAGTTGACAGGGCGGGACTGAAAAGTGCAACATTTGCTTCAATTCAACCAGTTTGCGGCAGTAGGCTTCAGAGAGAAGTCAGCAGTCACATGTTTGCTTGAAGTCATAGGAAGCCGTCCAGGTCCTCGAGGCCCCCGTCGACACTGACACACTTCTTAACCCATTTGTCAGGCCACCAGAGCTAAATCCTCTTTTCACTTCTCATAATTAGTTTGGTGGAAACATGGCTCCAAACAGAAACAGCCATTCATTCTCATGTGCTCCACACACAAATGTAGGACAGCTACGAAGAGCACAAGCGGACGGCGTTTCTGCCACAGAAGAGTTTGTTTTCCCATGTTATATTGTAGCGAACCAGGAGTTCCAGCTCTCTCACACTGCTTATAAAACCTCTCAAGGTCTCGGGCCACATGCATCAAGATAAAGCTCAAGAGAAGGAAGACACTTCAGCAAGAGGCTGAATAACTGGGTGACAACACTTAACTAAAAACAGGCCCATTTTCAATGACTCCGTAGTAGTGAAGAAATGTGAAATCAAGAGCCTCTTAAACATCATTGTCTCCTTTTCTACACACAGTGCGGAGTTATTGCAGCACATATGCGGTAGTTAAGTTCAACCCCATTTCCTACCGAGGCAAGATCTGGTCTGGGCTCAAGTCGCACTCTGATTTGTTGGGTTTCAGCTTATCCGCTATCGGCATCCTGTCTAGCAACTAACAAGGTCTCACACATGCAGCAAAGATTCTCCCTCAATTGAAGTCCTGGCAGGTGACACAGACTCATGACTTCCCTAATATTGCAACACTATGAGTTATGATTGTCCTGCGACTGAAGGACTAGAGAAAATCACTCATCAGATTCATGACTCACCAGGACGATCCAGGTCAGTTTAGTGAGCTCACGAAGCCGATGCCAGTCAAGTCAAAGTGATGCCGTCTGTTTCAGCAAGCAGGAGGTGTGCACTACCAAATACCAGTGAGGTATCATGTCAGAGAGCACGCTCTCCCATGCATCGCACATCCGTGCTCACCACATCCTGTCTCGATTACAAAACAGGTTTCAAAACTGAAAGCCCAAATATGTTGAAGAAGGCGGGTGCCGTCACTGACCCCATCAACGGAGCCCCTTCACCTCCGAGATTTAGTCACCAGTGAAACCAGAGCAGCCGCTGTGGACCATTTTCAAATCCACTACCCCCAGTGATGGAGCGCATCATGCATGGGTGTCTGTTCCAGACGGAGGCAGGGAGAAGCGCAGCCAATGTGGAGGGAAGATATTTCTGCTGTGAGAGTCGAGGGCCCGGAGACTCCATCAGCGCCTGACCTTAATCTGCGGCGAACAAAGCCGACGTCAATGATCGGAGAGGCGCGCGAGAGAGGGAGGGATGAGGAGAAAAGGTGAAAAGAACAGAGAGAGATGAAGGTTATCAGGGATCCGTGGTGTTTCCCTCCAAAGTTTATTTCATGGAGCGCACAGATGAGTCGCTCATGACATAGGAGGGGGTTGTGTTTGACGTTGGTGCCGATACGTTGGAGGGATTTCCTGTCACAACTCAGAGCCGACAACAGTGACCCAGTTAGACTTCATGGTAAACACTTGATATGCAATGATGAAACGCCTCTGCCAGGTCTGGCACGTGTGAGCAGAAGACGCAACATTGTGTTTGACGCGCAGATGTGAAAACGGAAAAAGAGCGAAACGATTCGACCACAGAATTGTCTCCATCAAGCCCACATATACGCAGGCATGTCTCACGTGACCATGTGACTGGAAAAGCCATCTTCATGCTAATCGGCCTCGCACCGCGGCACGGTTGGGTCACAGCCGGCACCACCGTCAGATGATAGACGCCATCATTGGAGCAGAATACACACAAATGTGGGAAGGAATCACAAGTCAAGGTCACATCTCCAGGGAAAGCTCCAGTACTCAGGTTTTTGCAGCAATAAGTGCTAGAAATTTCTGCCATCTTTGCAGCTCTATATTCCAGTTAAGGTCAGCCAAATAAATATGCAAATATCTTTTGACTTCTGCTTTCAAAATAACCAGAACAATGACATTTAATTTTTGCTCACTGTCTGCCACTGCATTTTGCCTCAATTTTAAGTACAAAAATATCTGCGTACAGAGCTACTTTGGGTCACAATGCCATGTGACATCCTGACCTGTCAGGGTGTACGGTTGCGAGGCAGTAGCTCTGACACAAAGACCAGGAGCAGAGATGCTCAGGGATCCATAGGGAGGGACTAGGAAGGACAAAGGGAGCGCTCATGGAGAGAAGTCTGGAAACCAAGTTTGGAAAAATTATTGATATAAGATTGAATGATATAAGATCTCCCTTTATTGACTTCACAGCTGATGGTTTACTAGACTTCTCGGCACTTGGGAGGCGGACAGTTCATTGAAATTAAACCCGCTGAAGTGAGTGAAAAGACTCTTGAATGGAAGCTCAAATGAGTGAGAGCAGCAAACAGATGGTGACACTTTGGACCATATCATTGTGGAGGGTTTAAGATGAGGCAAGTATTGACAAGAACTTTACAATACCATAAGCATCACGGCACTTGGGTCACTGTGGTATCATGATAAATCACAATGTTGTGACGTACTGCGCGAGGGAAAGTCTAGGCAAAACAGTACTACTACTGCTAATACGAGTACTGAGAGTGAAAGTCAAATGCAGTGTTATATCCATACATACAAGTTTTTCACTTAAACTACTGCGACATTAAACGTATATTCCACAGAGAAACAGGGACTGAAAGCATTGTAAGTAACACAGCTCACATTGTCATTGAAAACATTTGAAAACACAAAACTTTTTTTTTAATTAATCTCTTGAATGTCGATATATCGGCAGCCAAAGTATCGCGATAAATCACTGTATTGATATTTTCTCACACCTCTGGGTTGAAGGAGGTGAACATGTCACCATCTCCACAAGAAAAACAAAACAACACAATAATAGTCGATCAGTTTCATTGAACTACTTTCCTTCAATTGAAAGCAGCAAAATCCAAACTGATCACATTTGGTCTCACTAGAGTCGGACGCTGTCCATTGCGTTCAGCACACAGCTGTCATGGCCAACAGGAAATGATGCAATTTGTCAGCTAGTGCCGTTTGTTTCTTGCTGCTAACATGCCATCTGTGGTGAATTACGCTGTCATTGCCAATCTCAGTGAAAGTTTTAAGGCAAAGCTATAATCCTTTTGATGAGCCAAACACGCTTCAAGGTCCATATGGGGTAAAAAATCCATCTATGTGAATCGGAACTGGGCAGGCATGAATATGTAATGGTGTTTTTGAATGACAGAAATTAGGGGATGGAAAAAACAGCCAAGTCATTGTTATCTCGCGCAGTAAATATGAGGATCATTTACAAGCTACGTCGAGAGGCGAGCGTTAAAGCTCTGTCTGACAGCGAAATCCCACAGGGAAGTCCAGCGCCGTCAGCGAGGGAGGGACAGGTGCACACACAGCATCCAGGGGACCAGTCAACATGCAGAATATTGACATGGTTACAAAGCTATTTCAGCGCAAGCTTTGGTCAGATGGTCCTGTAGCGAGAGGAAATCCATCTCAAAAAAACAATGTGTGAATTTGTGTGGATGCAACACCTGGCTGGAAAGGTTTTTGCCTGAGTTCAAAATAACTGTATGGATTTGCTTTGGTAAGACATGTCAAGCACCTAAGAACTTTTGGATCGGGCTCAAAGTTAAACACTGACATCCATGAAAAACAAGATGCTGTCCTCCACAGGAAATGAAGCATCATTTCAGCATCATTTAAGGTGAACAATGACCCTGTCTTTTCCAGAGGGTGTAGCGCGCTACAGTTCAATTTTGGGATTGCATTTATGGAACCTTCCGGACACTGAAAAGCCTTGTCAGCGCCAAACTTCTCTGGAAAGCACAACTTGCCATGACTAATAGATGTGGTTGCTTGGAATGCGAAGCACTGCCTCCACGGTCAGGGGAGCGCAGCATCCCTTCAGAAAGAGCCAGCTGACCACTGTCGACCAAAACAAATGGCTTCACGTTGACTCTTCGCCTTCAAAGGCCATAAATCATTCATAAATCTTTCGCTGCAGAAACCACAGAGTGGGAGACTAACATGCCACATTTGCGCCGTTGTTATCTTGCCGTGTTTTTTTTTTTGGTGTTGTCATGGCAGTTGGAAATGGGCCCAACTTATGACAGAAGAAGTGTTTTTGACAGAATCTGTTTATCACCCTTCTGTGGCCGAGACACAGGGATTTACACACACAATGGCCTCACACACACCACAGGCATGTAAACACACACACACAGGCATTACATAATTGCCACACTGAACTGTGAGTAGCCTGCACCCGTTTGTCACAGCCGATCTCCAAATGAACCCTCTGATATTCACACACACCACAAAGTCCAAACATGTAGTGCAGTCCCCCCCACACACACACGCTTTGGTGAGCAGGAGGTGCATGACAGTCCCACGTACCTCAGTGTGGTCCTGCACAGTCTGTTTCAGTGGCTCAGTTCTTGTCCTCTCGTCTTCTCATCCTGCGTTCTCTCTATCACACACAGAGAGTGTTTGAATCTGTCAGATTTCTCTCAGCTCGCGACACTCCTCCCTCCATCCCTCCCCCTGTGTCTGATTGCTCAGGCTTTCAAAACAGGACTTCCTCCCCCCTCACATCTTCATTTCTTCCCTCTCCAGCCAAATACACGCCCCCCCCCCCCTCTCTCCGACCAGAGATGCCCCTCTCCTCCCTTTCCCTGCCTCTCCTGCATTTTGCCTGGTGAAGCAGCGGGAAAGCCAGGGCTCAGGCCACGCCCACTCGCTCTCCTCTCCTCTGGCGGCTATAAATACCTCTGCTGCTATGAATACACCGTCTTTCTCCCTCAGCATCCCTCGCTCATGCTCGCTCTCCCTCCATCACCCGCATGATCTGCCCTCCCCCCTTCTCATCGTCCATCCCTCCATCCTGTTCTCCCAACAACCACTTCTCTGATGACCTTGTATCATTCCGACCATCTCTCTCCAGTGCGACGTATAAGCTAAGTACCAGACGTGTCTGCTGAGCAGAGGACTGAGCCGTGGGACACTCATTCTCACGCTGTCGGTTCCTCAGGTTCCCGCTGAAGACAAACACGTACATGAATGTTGATAAGCCTGTAAAGGCTACACCGGAGCAGCGTCTTCAGATACAAAAGCGGAGAAATGTGCAGCATTTATTGTGAATCATTGATGTGTCATGGATACACAAACGTGTTGGACCTGTTACATACAATGTGCTAAAATAAATCGCTGACCTATGGCTGGAAAATCCAGAGAAGGATGTGAGTTACACACAAACACGTGTACATTATAAACATATATAAATAAATAATCACCCGGTTTTCTTCAGGAAACATATTAATGGCTTTAAGAGGTCCATATTTTAATGCTGCTTTCTCTTCACCTCTATTGCCGTCAGCTCCGCCTGGAGCTTCTCTCTGCTCTCCTGCTGAGTTTTCAGGGAGGTCTGGAGAGCTTGCTGCAGCTCCTCTGGAGAGACCATGTTGAGGTGCCGAAGCGTGTCGAGCAACTGCGAGCGGGCGTTGCCGATAAACGAGTGAGACAGGAACATTGAGAGGCCTCCACCACCTTTAGTTGAGTAGAGCGGGACTCGAACCATTCCCAAGACCTGGGTATAGAGCAGAAGGATTGTAAGGAGTGGAATACAATTGAAATGTGAGCTGACTAGGGGAACCAAAACAAAATATTGTACAGAGAATTATTATTATTGGGGAAGTAAAAAGTAAAAAAAATATTAATAATAACAGTGAAAATTCATATTGTAATTGTTGTTGAAGGAAACAGGACATAATTTAATAATAACAATGCTCATAATAATATTAGGGATTTTCTTTTTGCTGTGTAGGTGCAATTCAACATAAGAGGTCTTACCTCCTGTCCATGGTCTTTAGCAGTACAAACTGATGCTTTTTCCACCTCCAAAATCTGCTCTTCTGTCATCTTCTTCACATAGAAGTGAGTGATGAGACGAGGAGAGGAGGGCCTTGTCGCATAGCGGCTTTCCACATGATGATCGACTGATACGGGCACAGCGACGCCGAGTTCCTCAGACAGTTCCCTGACCAGCCCCTCTTCTAACGTTTCCTTGGACAGATCCACAAATCTGCAGAGGACATTTAACAGCGATCAGTGGAAACGTCGTGCTGATTTAAAACCAGGGAAGGGTGAACACACCAACATGAGCGAGACATGCCCTGTCTGGCTGAATGGAGTTCAACAGTCCTGAGGTCTGGGTCTTGACTGAGGGAGCGTGACACTGGCATGAAGCAGATGGTGATTGAGCTGAGCCACAGGGCAAAGCTCTCTCTGTTTACCCGTTTATTCTGCCTATGACCCAGACCACGGGACACTCTGGGCACATTCGTATCTCAAGTTTAACTGGGAACACCTCCAGACAAGCTGGTGACAAAGAATATGAGCTGATCTTGGATTTAAAAAATGAACAAATGTATGGATACTGCCGATGAAACTGCAGCGCTTTAGGTGGCTGTTTAATAAAAGCATTCATTTGCTGCTTTCAAAATGTCTTTCCAAATGAATCCCACCCACCCTCCACACACACCAGTTGGTCGTTGGGAGAATAGTTTTCATATTCTAAGCCACTTCTTTGATCAAGAACATTAGACTTGAAAGCAAGGCAGATGTTCTGTGCACTCTCCTCTCTGGCAAGGGAACCTCTCAGTTTGCGGGGAGACCGGACAGGGCTTGTTGAACAGAGACCCACTGGGTGAGACATTTGAGGTCACATGCGGATCCAGGGTCAGATCCATCACGTGACGGTACACGCGCCTCATCAGGACAGACTCACCCGCCCGGGAAACCCAGCAGACCGTCAAAGCGCATCTGCATCTGCGGGAAGTGACACAGGTTGTTAGCTGTGGCTGTCGCACGGCACTGCAAAGGCCAGCACCAACGCGCTGCTCCTCACTAGAATGATGTGTCTGATGGGAATCCTGCCGAACAGCTGCCTGTGGGTGTCACAGTAGAGCATGAGGTGACAGGCATGTCTGCAGCCGGCGAGCTGCAGCGCCTCGCCTCTGGACAGCGGTCCACTTGCCATCTACAGGACGGTCGGCAAGCGCATAAACACAACAACACTCAACAGTTTCACATCGGCTTTGGAGGCGCATACGTTTCTTACTAACCGGACTGGACCGGAGCGCAACAGGAAGCTTCGACGGTCCTAGATAACAAACACTACCATCTGCTGGAGGGGAGTGGAATTGCGACTGAAGAGTCGCCTCAAATATTGAAACTTAAAACACTTCCATAACTAAGTTGAAAAAAAAAAACAACAAATATTCAATCGTAGCTAAGGGGAATGCGTTGCGAAATTATATTTCGTTCTCAAAAAAAAAACAAAAACGGAACGTCCGATGAGCGTTGAAAGTCAGTGATGTGATGTCGCCTCCACGTGTCTAAGTGCACTAACTACAACGTCTGGGCTGCTGCTGAGGATGATGATGAAGATGACTGGTAACAACAAGAACAAGAAAATAATAAATAGTTAAGTTTAACTGACTGGCGTGTACATAAAAGCAAATAATAATAAAATAAAAATAATAAAAATAAGATATTATTAATATAAACAATGAATCAATAAAGTGGAGGTGCAAGAAAGAATTTGGGGGAAAATGTAGCAATAAAACATGTATAAATTATGCATAAGCATCCCCATGAATTATGCACTGAAACATCAGTGTTAGCTGTATGTATTTGTATAAGAAGCAGAATCAAGAACTGATTTTCACTCCACTTTGTGTTATAAGAACAACAAGCCATTCAACCACACAAAACTAAAAAAAATTTCCTTTTTTTTAAATTGTGAGAGTCTTTATTTTTACTCCAACAAAATAATCACAGTACCATTATTTTGCGTCCTATGAGGTGCCATCACAGAGGCGCTCCTCTGGTCCTCAGCATGGAGAAAAAGAGTTCAGCTTCTTCAGCTGGCGACATGTTAGACAAGAGGTTTTCCAATAGTCTCCTCCCCCTTCCATGGCTTTTTCCTTTTCCAGCTCCTCTTCCTGACATCCGCTGACTGCTTCCCCTGAAGGGTTCGTCCTGTCCGCTACATCTGAATCTCAGGACGTTGGAACGCTTCCTCACTTGTTAGAGTCAGGGACAAATTATGAGGGCGGGCATTTCCAACCTTCCTCGGCTTATTCTCCTTTCCATTATTTTCTCTTCTTGTTTCACCCCAGTCACTGGTCACTGAAAAGAAACAATCTTTTTCTCCATTCGTCCAACAATAACAGCATCTGAGTCAATGAATTCATATGAGCTCAAAATGAAATGACTTCGTATGGTGCAGCTACTAAACCAAACTCCCCGAGGAGCAGTTTACCAGAGGGATCAGTCGAGGACAGGTTGCTGACATAAACATGAACAGCAGACAGAGGAGAAGATTTGTTTGATGCAGCTGCATTTTCTTTCGATACGGCTCTCTGAGGAGGGGATGGACTGCACCGTCTCATCGGAGTCATTGAGCCTAGGAGAAGGAAAGCGACATCAGTGTGTAAATAAGAAGAATTCCACACTGGGAGTTCTCTGGGAAAACTATTAGGGACAAACGGTCATTCACGAGGAAGCGCAGTTGAGGTCGTCGCCGTGACTCAGGTAGGACTTGGTGATGAAGGGATGCTGCAGAGCTTCATGGGCAGTAATCCGCTGACTGCTGTTGATTCTTAGCAGCTTCTCCATGAGGTCAACAAATGCAAACCTGGCGCCCAAATCCATCTCATGGTCCGGAGACACCTGCAAGATCAAAAAGACATCTGATGTGGCACTATGACTTTGGGACTGTTTGTTCCTCTTCCCTCTGGCAGGAGGCTACGGTCTATCCAGACCAGAACCTCCCGTCACAGGAACAGCTTCTTCCCCTCGGCCGTCACACTGTTGAATTCTATCACCACTTTGTTCCAAAACACTTTCCAAGTTGGTGGGATCCCCACTGACCATGGCAATAAATATGATTCTGACAGCATTTTTGTTTTTACCAAAGAGCAAATTTACGTTTTGAAGAACGTTCATAATCTAATGCACGTTCAAAAGCTTTGGGTAGTGACCAAAAGAACTTACCTTCTTCGCTAGGTCACGCAGAGACCAGGGGAGGGCGGCGAATCTGCTCTCCCGCTCAACTTCCATGCAGTTGTTCAACTTAAATTCCTCTGGGGTCTGAATGATGGGCAGAGGAGACAGAAGTGAGAATGCTGGGCATCAGATCTAAGAGCAAAAGCTCAGGTCTGCACTACCATAAGCCGCCACTGAGGGCCATCATCGCCCGTCTCCTCGATGAAGAAGAACCTGGTGTGGATCCCAGCACGGAGCAGATGGTCCTCAGGCTGGCCCAGTAGTTCTACAATGTTCTTCATCTGCATGAGGATGAAAGAATGAAACATATGTGCTGATTTTTTATTGGACTCCAACAAGGTTACCATCAGATATTCACAGTCCTTCGAGAAGAGATTGTCACCAAGGCAGAGGAAGGCCAGGACACAGCCCACCGCCCAGACGTCTACAGCCTCCGTGAGCGGGAGGCCAAGAGTCACTTCAGGAGCTCTGATCGAAAAAAACAAGGTTTCAAAACAACATGAACACCTCTTTTTTCATTCATCATCCAAACATGTCATTCATATATAATGAATATCTGTTGATCAAGCTGCCTTTGCTTTCAAATAGCACTTCAACACTGCTGCTCTCTTTAGTTGGAACATGAAAATAAACTCATCTGAAGGCAGTAGTCCACAATACCAAAAATATTAAACTGAAATGACTGTTCTCATCGTGGCCTTGAAGCATAAAATTCATATGAAATTCTCACCCACTCACCTGTATCCCAGAGCCTGGACGATCATTCCATGTCTGATTTTCGACATAAGAACCGCCCCACCAAAGTCGATCAGCTTTGCCCTGAGCTTCCTCTGGTCACAAACTAGCATGATGTTGTCTGGCTTTATGTCCGCGTGGACAACTCCAAGGCTCTTCAGGGTAACCAGTGCCAAAAACAGCTGTCAACAAACACAGTGGATGAATGTTGTAGTCATACAAGACTGAGACGTTTGCTCCGTACCTCTTCTGCAACACAGCGGATTTGACTCAGAGACAGGGGCCTCCAATCGTTTTCCTCAAGCAGACAGAACATGCTTTTGTCCAATAGCTCAAACACCAGGCAGCTGTTTCCCATGTATTGGAAATGCTCAAAGAACTTGACCAGGTGGGTTTCATCATAATCCAGGCTGCTGATGTGTTTCAAGATCGACAACTGCCCAAAGGAGAAATGTCACTGCCCAACCGTCCATACAGCAGTGGTGGTGCTGCCATATCTACAGATTATCCACAAAACTACCTCACATTGAAGGAAGCAGTCCGTGTCCTGAAAGAAGATCTTCACTGCCACGGTCTCCCCTGTCAAAAGGCTCAGGCATTTGGCCACTTTGCCAAAGGTGCCCTCACCAATATACTCCAGGATTTTGTAGGAATTGCTGTGGCTGTGCAGAATGTGACCGGGTTTGAGCACTTCCTGCGTTTCTGATGAGAAAATCAAAAATAATGTTGATAACATATGAAGCTGGATGTGCTGATTTTGCCCTATATTATATCAAACTAACAAATCCCTTGTGTTATTTGCCATCATAACAGCACATCTGCCTTTCAACTGAATCCAGACATGAACAGTCAGTGAGTCTTTGGGGCGCTCACTTGCATTGGAGGCAACTCGAGCAGCTTTTTTCTGCTCCTGCACCTGCTGGATGCTGCGCTGACAGATAAACAAGTCCATCGTCTCGAACAACGAGGACGAAGACAGAAGTGGAGACCCACTCGTGATGGCTGAGGTACTGAAGGGGTCGTTCATGAGACAAATCTTTCAACAGGTCTAAAGGCTGTGGTCGTTAACACGTCCACTCTCCCGCAGCCATTAAAGTGCTATATATCGGCTCGGTTCTGTTACGATTCTGCCGGACCACAAGCCTTTCTTACGTCAGGTCCTTTGATTTAAGAAGGTTTCTGATCCCTGACAAACCTCATTTGCTTCTGCGGCGAATATAAATTATGAACGCTGCGCCACCGAGTTGTCACACAAGACTTTATTAGCTATGAGCGATCAAACATATACGGTAAAGTTGCATCACCTTGCCGAGATGCTGAGATAAAGTCTCGGTTGGATTGTCGACGCTGTCGCGTGCACTTGCAAAATGTGACCGCGTTCGGATTGTCGCCTGCTGATGACGTTCAGGTATGTATTTTCCACTTTCACATCGTTCAATGAAAAATTAAATTAAATAGTGACTTGTTAAAAGTGACACTGGATTGTTGTTGTTGTTGTTGTTGTTGTTGTTGTCACTGTTTACATCCAGAAACGACTGTGCACCGGCCATGACAGCGTAGCGCTTCAGTTTACTTCCGTGTTTGACGCGATGACGTCAAAGTACGTGGCTGAAGCTCCGCGGCGATTGGTCAGCGGCAGCACACCTCGCTACTAGCCCTTTCAGTTGGACCATTCTGGAAGAAGCCATCGAGTTGTTGGAGAGTTGCTGAAGCTTTTACTGAATTCTCTGCAAAGGTAACGTTCGCCGAAAGTACCCTTCGACATATACGTTCCATTTATGACAGTGAGGGAATCTTTGCGGTGTCAAACGCTGTTCGCCGAGTAGCGTTTGCTTGTTACCAGGTAACGCTTTTTCATGTGTAGCTGAGTTATACGTGGAATGTATTTTAGCTCCAAACAAAATTATGAGTTTTTATATTGTGTTTTGCTTTATTTACCCGGGTATATTTTTAGCCTGCGCGCTAAAGACATTATGAAGTCATGCATCGAATTTCCCTTTGGCTGTTTTCATCTTTTCCCTCTCAGTATTTATAGTGTTATTGTTATTGACTCCATATTGTTTATTCTCCTTCTTCATTATTTTAACACGCCGATACAATAGTTTTTTGTGTATTTTTTATTTAAACAGACATGTTCTCACTGTCTGACAACCCTTGACTCATCATTTTGCAGGTCTGTCGACTGTCACAATGGACCAAGGAATACCAGAGGAAGTGTTACAGAACAGTGAACTGATGAAGGATTTGGCTGAAGTGGCAAAAGACATGGCGCTGCTGAAGGGCGTTTTGATGAGGATTCAAGAATCTCCAAATGGATCTGAGGTTTGCACCATGAACTTTGATCAGCGATAGCTGATAGCACTTTAAAACCCATGAACTGTGGCGTAAAGGAAAGGCAGAATTGATTCAAAACTACTTTCATTCATAACCTGTTTGTCAACATCTCACACTCGGAGTGAAACTGCAAGTCGGCTTATGACTTGGGAGTTCATCAATGGAAACTATGAACCTTTCCAGTGGTTATTAGTGAATCGTGCTCCCACGCATTGATCTACTCAGTACTTTAGAGTCAACCACTCTGTAATGCAAAAACACAATATACTTGGAAGGGAACTGAATTTATAAACATTCCTGTGAAATGCTGAGTCATGCTTGGTTGGTGTGTCTCCAACAGACAGGGCTTCCAGCCCCCCTCTCCAGCTGCTGTCCGTTTGCATTCCAAACATGGCGTGTCCTCTGAATACTTTTCATTCCTTGTCTCTCCTCAGCTGGTCACCTACGCACCCTTCACGCTCTTCCCGACGCCCCTGCCCAAAGCTCTGTATCACCAGGCTGTGGCAGTGCAGCCTCTCTTCAATACGCTGGTGGATAAGATCAGTCAAGACTCTCACTTTCTGCAGGAAGCTCTGGCCAGGTAGAGAAGGAGCAGCCTGATCCATGGGGTCTGGATTTATTGATTCATCTCGGTGGTTGTACCTTTGCAGCACCATCGCTGTGGATGAGTTCACGGCACGACTGTTCAGGATCCACCAACAGGTCCTGGAGGAAGGACGGGCTCAGGTGAGTGTTGTGTCACTGTATTGTTTGTCGCTGTAAAGAAAGAGCTGAGCCAAAAGGCAAAGTTCTCAATGTGCTGGTTAGTTTACATTCCTGCGCTCACCTTGGCCACGTGCCTCAGTTAGTGCAGGAATTGTGGGCCTCTTTGCTGCAGCCTCGACCCACAGCTAAGTGGTGGAAGATGTAGGGAATTAATATGAATTCTTATTCATTTTAAAACGACCAGCTGCAGAGCCACTGGCCTGAAACCCTTCTGCTGCATAGGTAATGTCTGTATCCACACCTTGGTCTGTCTGAGGATGTCGGCTCTCTCTCAGTCCATTTTCTTAGGCATCAATCGGTCGGACTACATGGTGGACAGGAAGGCGGACGGCTCCACATCTCTGAAGCAAATTGAAATTAACACCATTGCTGCCAGTTTTGGAGGACTTTCTTCAGCGACTCCAGAAATCCATCGGTCAGCTCACATTTTAACAAGTTTAAGAAACATTTGTGTGTGTTTGGATGTCAATAAAACATAGCTATTCTATATATAAATCTCACTAGGAAGTCTAATGTAGTGAGTCTCAAAGTGAAAAATAAACTGTGCCAGTGTGACTTTAGACAGTCAGAAAACATGAGCTTCTGCTCCTGAATTGTCAAGGAAAAAAAAAAACATTTGAAGCAGCGCATTGTCTGAAGCAACGTTAATGTGAGGACCAAAAACGAGACGGGAAGTTAGACCTCAAGAGAAAGTAAACACAGGAAAAATGAATCACTGGTTATCCGGAGTGGAACTTGGTGGGGTGCGGTACTCGTGCACGAAGCGTTCAGATGTATTGCCTCGTACTCAGGACAGACAGGAAATTCATTTGCTTAAAAAACAAAACTAATTCTGAATGAATAGATGAATGTTTATTTCTATGATGCATTGTAAATGCCTTGCATGAAAAATTATAATAACAATATTGGTGACAATGAATGCTCAATAAATAACCCACATAAAGCTATGGTTACCTGATCCTAAAGAGGGCGCTGCGTTCACTCGCTCAGTCTATCAATTTTAGTGATGATACTTTTTGAGGTGTTGATGTGGTTGACAACCCTTATTCATGTATAGGGTTGTCAAAAATCATATTTATGTCACGGGAATGAGAAGACTTTTATTCCATCTTTGTGTGGTCTCACAAATGTTACTGGAGCCTGAGCTTCTCTGATGACTTCTCTGTGGCAGGCATGTTCTCCGGGTGGCCGGCAGGATCCAGGACAGTCAGAGAGTCATGGACAACAATCCAGCCAAAGGTCTGGCCAAGGGCATCATCAAGGCCTGGGAGCTCTACGGAGCAGAGAAGTAAACCTCACTCACAGCAACAGAGTTTGTCGGTTTCATACGAGAGTGGCAGATGCTTCTGACTTGTGTTGGTCAAACTGGCTAGAGATGTGGTGAGTGATGTCCTGGGAACTTGGAGCAAACAAAACCCAACCACTTCACAACTCACCTTTGAGACTTAGCTGAGACTCACTGGACCAGTTGAACTGCACCCACAATTCAGGGTTGCACACATGACTCAGTTACTCCCATCAAAAGCTCAGCTGAAGCAAATTTTGCTTTTACTTCAAGTTGATACACGGTTTTTAATTTACGTAGTTGTAAGTCAGTGGTATCTTCTGGGCAGTGCATCCTGGACGAACCCTTAAAATACTTCATATATACCTGAAGGTGTTTGAAGGGTGCAGGAAGAAATCTTCCAAAAAAGGTTGACAAAAGCAGAACCTCGCTGACTGCCCTGCATATGATGTGGATCAGAATAAAAGGTGGCTCCTCTCACTTTCTGCAGGTCAAAGCACTTGATGTGTGTGTTAAGTGACCTGTTACCTGGAGTGTCTTCATTGCACTGTAGAGCTGCAGTGCAACACCTCTGTCACATAAATTTGTGTTTTAGGCCAACTGTTGGTGCAAGTGGCACTTTTGGTTTCACTATTAGTGTCAGGTGTCGCTGCTCAGATAGAGGGCAGGTGTGACAACTGAAAATGAAAACCCCTCCCTTCCTTTCTAGAGCATCACCCAGAAAGACTGTATTACTGGCATGTTATTGTCCCTCGAAAAGAATATACATTTTGAAGATTGTAAATCCAGATGTTGCTGGGTGCTGGTGACTGAGCGCGCTCACTGTTGTGATTGTAGAGCCGTCGTCTTGTTTGTTGTTGAAGAGAAGCAGAGGAACATCTTCGACCAACGCTTTGTCGAGAATGAAATCTGGGCGAGGTAAGACACGCGATTGGCATCCAAACACTTGTGACCCCTTGTTGACCCCTGCACCAACATGTTCCTCCTCTCATCATCACCTGCAAGTATAAAGGGCATTGTTGTAAAAATACTGGTCCTGAGTTCATGTTTTGGTTAAATCCTCGTCTGTCCATGTGATGCATTAAAGTATTTTTCTTGTGTGTTCCAGGAACATTCCCGTGATAAGAAGGCGCTTCGGTCAGGTATCTAAAACTGGCCTCCTGGACAAGGATAGAAGACTCTTTGTGTGAGTTAAACGTCTGTTAGGTATCATCCGTATTTATTCAAGTCATCCATCAATGAAACGCTTTTTCTTTCTTCAGTGAGGGCAAAGAGGTTGCTGTGCTCTACTTCAGAAATGGATACGATCCAGAAAACTACAGTTCTGAACAGGTATGGGTGTGTTGCTGTCGGTGTATTCAAGCCACACGCAGCTTCCGTCCTGAAATATCATGTCAATATCTCTTCTGGATGCCGCTCAGATGAAAACGCTTTGAAATGTGAAGAGCACTTATTGAGTCTAATGAATTACCATTTGTACTTGTGAAGTACAATGGGACACTATTGCTGGAGAAACAGCCAAGATGCTGAGTCATGCTGACAGAGTCTGATTCAGGAGCCTGGGGTCTGTAGTTGGTGTGTGGCCTCACTGTTACCACAGGAATGAAGCGTTTTATATACAAATATATGGGACACAGGAAGTGCTTTTCTTCTTTTTATCTGCGATCCTGATGTGTTTAGTTTGGCTCTGAGTTTAAAAGAAAAAAAAGGTGGGGTTTCAGTGGACTGTAGAGCAGAGAGTGTCGCCTGAACATGAATGACATCAGGGATACGGTTTCATGAAGCCTCATGAGGCCTTCACGACCTGCTGCTCAAGTGTCTTGCGCTTTGTTCGGAAAGACAAGTGATGCGTTTTGCCTCAGGACTGGGAGGCCCGCCTCATGATGGAGCGCTCTCGGGCGGTCAAGTGTCCCGACATCAGCACGCAGCTGGTCGGCACGAAGAAGGTCCAGCAGGTGCTGGCCAAACCTGGAGTTCTGGAGCGCTTCCTCCCGGAGCAGCCTCAGGCCGTGGAGCAAATAAGAGCCACGTTTGCCGGCCTCTACACGCTGGATCCGGTGAGTGCAGTCAGGCAGTGTTTGAGCCTCATCTCAGCCAAGTTCGACCCCCTCTGGTCCTTGCACAAACACATTCTCTAAATGTGCTGATCCGTTCTGACTCGTGCGTTTGCTCTGCTGGAATTCAGGGTCCTGAGGGTGACAGAACAGTCCAGATGGCTTTGGAATCACCAGACCGCTTTGTTTTGAAGCCTCAGCGAGAGGGAGGAGGTTTGTCACATGGATGCTGTGCTTGTCTCCGGTCGGATGTTGACATGAAATATAAGCTACTGTAGCTGAAATAGAAGCCTTTATAGGATGGGAAAACCTCAACAGAGAAACAAGGAGGCAGAGTTCTGACAGTTATTGAACTCATGAGAAGTAAATCTGTCTCCACTCTGCAGCCGTCCTCACCCTGCCTGTCCAGCTCCTCTGTACTTTCATTCATCGGCCATTTGGTTCTTGGTTCTTTTGGGATGTTTTTAGTTAAAAACTACCACCATAGTCGCGTCAACCTCTGTGTTGCGTTTTCACCCTGTTCCGATGTTTTATTTTATCCTTGTGCCATAATAGTCACCTGCTCTCTGGACATGAACTTCAAGCTGTCAGTGATCTGCATTGAAGATCTCTGATGTTCCAGGCAACAACATCTACGGCTCAGAGATCTGCGCGACACTACAGAACAGTGAGGACAGGATGGCCTACATTCTGATGGACAAGCTGCACCCGGCGCCGACCAACAACTGCCTCCTGCGAAGAGACGCCCCTGTCAAGATGAGCAGCTGCGTCCCAGAGTTGGGAGTGTTCGGGGTCTACGTCAGGTCCGTCAGGTGTCTCCATTGGTGTATCAATGATTTTATTTAGTCTGAAAGTGCATGAAGGTAGTGACAGGCAGGTGGGGCTTCATGAAACAGCAACACCGTTTTCAGTCACCACTAGGTGGCACTTTCTGCTGTAAAATCTATGGATTTGAACCAAACATCACCCCGTTTCTGAAGCGAGAGCGCCACCTACTGAGCTCTGAAAATGCGGCCGTGGTTTCATGAAGCTTCACCAGCTCATCACTAACTTTTCAACAATTTTTGATCTGTGGCGATCGTAATAATGAAACAGAAACAACCTCAGCTCTTGTCCTGACTCGCATTCATCGCTCAGCAGGACGGAATAAAGAGTCTTCTCCGTGTCTCTCTGCAGGCAGGTCAATGACCTGGTGATGAACCAGTGCGCCGGACATCTCCTGAGATCCAAAAGCACGGAGCACTCGGACGGTGGCGTCGTGGCCGGCGTGGCCGTTTTAGACAATCCTCTTCTGTTCTGATTCCTCCAGTTTTACATGCAAAACCATATACGTTTAGATTTGTTTTTAAGGAGATTCCTCTTGCGTCCACTGGGGAACTTTTAAATTCCAGACACACAGTCATCAGCTCGTGTTGTTGTTGTTGTTCCTCTGAAGCGACAGCGGTTACGGCACCACAGAGGAATGTTTAGTCCCCATATCAGGCTGTGACTTCCATTGCCTTCTGAGCAGAGCTGCTCACGAGAAGAATAGGTTTTAATCTGGCTTGTGTTGATAAAAACCACTCTGACTTTGATTCTTGACAAAACCACATTCCAGTCACATGTTTCTGAGCAGTTTAGAAATTCAAATCATGTGACTCTTGTACAGATTTAGGTAGAAGTTGTGTGCAATGAAAAGAAAACATATATATTTGATTTACTTTACAACAACACAGTAAATAAATCAATGTAACATACAGCTGAAGGAGCATTTTTTTTGTAGTCGAGTTGAGTTCTCATGATGTTCTGTACTGTCACGATGGCAAAAACCACACAAGTGTCCTTAATATTGTCTCTTTCATTGTGTTCCACAAGATGCTTCACCTTTTCTATGCCGTTTTTTTTCCATGAGTTGATCAATAAAAAACAGCATTTCTCATTTATAGTCATGATGCTTGACTGTAGCTGTCCAGTTTAGATTCCTGTTGACAGAATGACTGTGATCGATCGGCTCAGGAGGAGGCTTGTTAGACCTGGTTCCTGTGTGACACAGTCTGCAGCCCACTGAGCCGAGGACCAGACATTTATCCTGGGGTTTGGTGTGTCCAAAAACCAGATGGGTTACATTGAGATTTGCTGCTATTTGGGATGGGACTGTCCTAAAAATGAATTAATTTATTCTATTTATTTTTTTTTTACTTTTTTGGTCTTAGTTATTATTATTACAACCACTTGTAATATGTTGAAAAAGAGGCGCACGGCTCTGTCCACAAGATGGCAGTACATGCAAAGGCATGTTTATGTGCAAGCGCCTGCCGCAGAGTTCACGTCAGGTCACGGAGGAGGAGGCCACATTTGAATTCACTAAAAACGTGTTGTTATTTACCCCCATTTTACAGCAGTCTGCTGATACTTGTATGGTGAGGAATCTACAGGAAAATCTATGAGGTCTGCATTTTACAAACATATGTCCGAGTCACATGATTCCATCATGAGCGGTGAAGTTCAGTTCTGAAACAACGTTTTCCATCTCTTGTTTTGACAGTTGTGAAGCCGACACTGTCACTAGTTTGTAGGTTTGATTCCCAGCTTTCCATGCGCTAATGTCAAGCTTGACTCAGGGAAGTGCTGCGTCATTTCAATGCAGTCGTGCTGAAATATAGTGCTGTTCATTCATTGACAATAACAAGTGTAAAATCACAAATTCGTTCAAGTGTAGTTTCATTGTTCTCTTGAGGGGGAAGCGAAGTGAAACCCCCAGTTGCGGCTCAGAGAATCCAAGCAGTTCCAGCAGTCGCGCCTCCTGATGTTGTTGAAATTCACTTCACGCCGACTCAGTGTTTCTCCAGAAAAAAAGAGTTTCTCCGAACCCCTAAAATAACATTTTGCTTTTGCTTTGTCCACATCTATTTTTTTTAGAGTCATCTTGATGGTTTCCAGCGACAAGGAAGGTCATGGAACAGAGACTGGGGTCACGGTCAAATGGGGCCTTCAGCATTTCTGCAGGAAGCCAGAGGAAACACCCAGTTTCATCTGTTTGTTTTCCAATGAAATGGCATTTGTTTCATCCATATCACTTCCATAAGGTAAATGTGTCCTGGCTTTACTGGCAGGAAGTGATGTCACTCTCTGCTCTGGTCACATGGATCCTCTCTGACCCAAAAAGTTAGTCATGTGAGCATGCGCCTCAGAATCCTGTGTGGAGTCAAACTAGGACAGTCAGCTGATGCCTCGGCTCCACTCCTCTGATGCTGCCGTTTTCCCTGTCAGTCCCAGTTACACGGCGCCGCACGCGCCGATTCCAGCTGCGGCACGAGTGGCGTCCGGAGCCAGTTACACAAGCGCCATCCTGGGGATTACAGAGCGCTGCAGAGGGCAGGGATGTGGGTCATGGCAGGGTGGAAGTGGGTCACAGTCAGCGCCATCTGAAACACACGCAAAACAGTGAGGGACACGCTCCGGCACTCAGAAGCAACAGGCGGGATCGGAGTCTCACCACACTGTTGAGCCCATCAACCTCATGGAGCAAGACCAGAACTGGAGCTGGATGAGACGAGACTCGGACATGACTGGGACCTGGTGAGATGTGACAAGACTTAACTTGACAAGACCGTGATTTAGACAAGGCGAAGACTTGAATTGGCCGTGACTTGATGGGACAATGACTTGACTAGACGAGACTTGACTGACAGGGCAGGACGAGACGGGACTCGACCAGACTCTTACTTGACTTGGAGTCTTGACTAAACTTGACAAGACACGACGGAGGAGGTGTCCAGGCCATTGAACATTCAGGGAAACACCTGGTTCCATGGGGTTCCGTTCATTTCTGTGTCATACTTGTGAACAAGCGGCTTTGTTGTGCTGTTTCTACTTGAAACCGGGACCACGGCATTCAGGGATTCTCAAATCCAAATCCCCAGTGGACTGACAAACAGATTTTTCAGTCATGAACCTGAGATAAACAACATTAAATGATGATGGTTGCGCCAAGACAGCAGGTGACTATTGTCGGTTCCACTGGGTTTTGTTTTGACTCAGAGGATTTTCAGGAACTGATCCATTCAGCTTCAGTGAAATCGAAACCTTGCCTTGTTTTCCCCTCAGCGTTCAGCAACCCCTGTGCGATTGGACGGCAGCCACGGCTCCAAGTGGCGGCAGGATGTGAACTTTCACCCGGATCAATGTCACCGTGACCTTCAGCCCGGTTTATGGCCACTTCCTGTGCTATCAGGACTCTTTACAGCTCACTATCTCTCAGCTAACTCATAAACCAGCTGCCAGCCTGAATCACGCAGTCCGAGTCCCGCATCAAAAACCTCCCGCTTGAGGTGCCCTTGAGCAAGGCATGAATGAAGGAGATCAGTTCAGCGATCCCTCCACTCCTCAAGCCAGGAAATGTTCTTTATTCATGGATGCCTGAGCAAAACATCAATCTCACATGTGACCAAACCCAAATGTAAATGTCTGAGGTGCCCTTGAGCAAGGCGTCGGGAGAAAGTACGAGGTGTGGCGAATATAAAAGAGCATGACACACACACACACACACTGAGGAAATAGTGTTCTAAAAGTGGCGGCAGGAGAAGTGACGCTCGGATCCTGTTTTGGAACATTCCCATGTTCTGAGTTACCACGCAGTGGCGCGCGCAGAGCCGCCCGCTTCCTCTGTTCGTGGAGGACATTCCGAGACAGTTTTCCCTGCTCAGCGGTCAGTTTTAAACACAGAAGCCAAAACCCAGCCAAGATCTACTTGCTCATGTTCAACAAGTCACTTCATTTGGAAAATGCCGTCTCTGAAGTTGGTAATCGGTGAGTTTAGTCACCTTTGCAAGATCAAAATGTTCTCCACAAGGTCCTGATGTTGCAATCTGGTGACGGAGTGTTGCAAAGGAGGGATTTCGAAGTCGTTGAAAACAGTGGTGCAACCATGAGGTACACACAAGATCACAGACACTGGTCTCAATAGCCTCCAGTCATGAGCCTGACCTGGAATTCCAAGTGATTTATTGACTTATTTCAGGGACGAAACATGTTATTTTTCACTGCTGATGTTTATCTGTCAGCAAATGGCTCCGTTGAATTCAGAATACATTGACAAAGGGACACAAGCGAAGTTCCCAAACACAGTCTGAATCACCCTTTTTGAGGGATTCATGGCTCTAAGGACGGAGCTGCCGAACCAATTCTTCTTCACACCTACCGTAAAAAAAAAATTATATATATATATATATATATATACACTTAACTTCAAACTAAACTTAAAACGTATAAACTGAATTCCACAGGGAACAATTGTTGGGTCCAGTGAAATGTGATCAGTCGGTTGTCCAATATTTAAAATAGACGTAAATAACAGAATAAAATCCAACTATTTTAGAGCAGAGAGCGCTCCGAAAATGGCTCCATCACTCATATATATTTTCAGACTTCAGTCGTCTGGGAAACCCCTGGAGCTCAATCGACCAAATCCAATGTGAAAGAACTGATCAAGCAGCGGAAGCTTCCTTCAGCGCTTGGTAATAACAAGGCAGGGACTGTTGATGTCAACAGAGCCGGTGCTGTGCTGGAGCTCGGCTCGGAGCCAGGCATGTGACAGTATTTTCTCGGACTATATTTGAAAGATGAGTGTGTGAAAGGTCAGCGTGTGTGAAAACAAGCCTCACAGCGAGCGTGACTCAGCAGGTGCGACGCCGCAGTAAACAACAGCAGTGAGTCACTCTGGACTGCGCGGCATCTCCACCTCCATCGGGCCTTCCTCCCCACCACCACCACCCTGCCTGTGCAAGCAGGAGCTCCAGCCTTTCCACATCACGCCGGGTTATTGGCTCTTACAGGAATGAGGAAGTGAGTGAGGCCGCGGCTTTACGGGAAGCCAGCGAGCAGGAGAGGGAGGGGCGAGTGGGAAAGCTTGCCAGGGTCAGAACAAATATTTGTTAAGAGCAGACGGAAAGATGGAGCCGTTCACTGACATCACACGCTGAAATGTGAATCAAGTGTTCTGTGTTTGTCACCCAGTGGGGACCAGCACGTGACTGTGACGGCGCCTGGCGACTGCTCCCTGGCTCCAGTCAGTCACGTGATCATGTTTTCAATGTGTGACACCAGAATGTCGATTGAATTTGAGTTGAGTTCTTTTCACGATGACATGGGTTTTTGGACCTGAGCTTGCTCCCCTCAAGATAGACCGACCGATTCCTCATGGGAGGTGGGGGGCGTTCAAGATAAAGCATCCAGCAAGGAATGCGAGTGACATATTTCAGGAAGAAAATAGAAAACACCCTCCGGTCCCCTTTCTTAAACAGGGGGACCACCACCCCGGTCTGCCAATCCAGAGGCACTGTCCTCGACTGCCACGCGATGTTGCAGAGACGTGTCAGCCACGACAGCCCTACAACATCCAGGGATTTCAGATACTCCGGACGGATCTCATCCACTCCCGGGGCCCTACCACCGAGGAGCTTACGAACAACCTCGGTGACTTCGGCCTGGGTGATGAGAGAGCCATCCGAGTCCTCAGTCCCCGCTTCCTGAGTGGAAGACGTGACGACGGGATTGAGGAGACCCTCGAAGTATTCTTTCCACCGCCCGACAACATCACCAGTCGAGGTCAGCAGTCTCCCACCCTCGCTGTAAACAGCACTGGTGAGGCACTGCTTCCCCTTTCTGAGTCGACGGACGGTTTGCCAGAACTTCTTCGAGGCCGACCAATAGTCCTCCTCCATGGCCTCTCCGAACTCCTCCCAGACCCGAGTTTTTGCCTCCAAGACTGCACGGGAAGCGGCACGCCTGGCCTGCCGGTACACGTCAGCTGCCTCAGGAGTCCCACAGGCCATCAAGACCCGATAGGACTCCTTCTTCAGCCTGACGGCATCCCTTACTTTCGGTGTCCACCACCGGGTTCGGGGATTGCCGCCGCGACAGGCACCGGAGACCTTGCGACCACAACTGCGTGCAGCCGCACTGACAATGGAGGAGGAGAACATGGACCACTCAGACTCCATGTCACCTACCTCCCTCGGGATCTGGGAGAAACTCTCCCGAAGGTGGGAGTTAAAGACCCCACTGACAGTGGGTTCCGCCAGGCGTTCCCAGCAGACCCTCACAATACGTTTGGGCCTGCCCGGTCTGACCGGCTTCCTCCCCTGCCAGCGGATCGCACTCACCACCAGGTGGTGATCGGTTGACAGCTCTGCCCCTCTCTTCACCCGAGTGTCCGAGACACGTGGCCGAAGGTCAGATGACACGATCACAAAGTCTATCATAGACCTCCGGCCAAGGGTGTCCTGGTGCCATGAGCACTTATGGACACCCTTGTGCTCAAACATGGTGTTCGTTATGGACAAACTGTGGGTGGCACAGAAGTCCAGTAATAGAACACCGCTCGGGTTCAGATCGGGTAGGCCGTTCTTCCCAATCACGCCCCTCCAGGTCTTGCTGTCATTGCCCACGTGGGCGTTGAAGTCTCCCAGTAGAACAATGGAGTCCCCGGTTGGGGCACTGTCGAGTACCCCTCCCAGTGACTCCAAGAAAGCCGGGTAGTCTACACTGCTGTTCGGCCCGTAAGCCGCAACCGCTGTGAGACACCTGTCCCCAACCCGTAGGCGTAGGGACGCGACCCTCTCGTTCACCGGGGTAAACCCCAACACGAAGCTGCAGAGCTGCGGGGCTATGAGCAAGCCTACGCCAGCCCGCCGCCTCTCCCCGCGGACAACTCCAGAAAAGTAGAGGGTCCAGCCTTTCTCAAGGAGTTGGGTTCCAGAGCCCAGGCTGTGCGTGGAGGAGAGCCCGACTATATCTAGCCGGTACCTCTCAACCTCCTGCACAAGCTCAGGCTCTTTCCCCCCCAGCGAAGTGACATTCCATGTCCCAAGAGCCAGAGAATGTCCACACGAACCAGGTCGTCGGGCCCCCCGGCCTCGACTGCTACCTAGTTCTCTATGCACCCGACCCCTATGACTCCCTCTGTGGGTGGTGGGTCCGCAGGAGGGACGGCCCATGTCATTCGTTCGGGCTTGGCCCGGCCGGGCCCCATGGGCAGAGGCCCGGCCACCAGGCGCTCGCATTCGAGCCCCAACCCCAGACCGGAGGGTGTGTTCCAACTATAGGGGGATCACACTCCTCAGCCTCCCTGGAAAAGTCTATTCCAGGGTACTAGAGAGGAGACTTCGGCCAATAGTCGAACCTCAGATCCAGGAGGAACAGTGTGGTTTTCGTCCCGGTCGTGGAACACTGGACCAGCTCTATACCCTCCACCGGGTGCTCGAGGGTTCATGGGAGTTCGCCCAACCAGTCCACATGTGCTTTGTGGATTTGGAGAAGGCGTTCGACCGTGTCCCTCGCGATGTCCTGTGGGGGGTGCTCCGGGAATATGGGGTGCGGGACCCTCTGCTAGGGGCTGTCCGCTCCTTGTATGACCGGAGCAGGAGCATGGTTCGCATTGCCGGCAGGAAATCCGACCTGTTCCCGGTGCTTGTTGGTCTCCGCCAGGGCTGCCCTTTGTCACCGGTTCTGTTCATCACTTTTATGGACAGAATTTCTAGGCGTAGCCAGGGGGCGGAGGGGATCCGGTTCGGGAACCACAGAATTTCATCTCTGCTATTTGCGGACGATGTTGTTCTGCTGGCCTCATCGGACCGGGACCTTCAGCATGCGCTGGGTCGGTTTGCAGCCGAGTGTGAAGCGGCCGGGATGAGGATCAGCACCTCCAAGTCTGAGGCCATGGTTCTCGACCGGAACACGGTGGTTTGCTCTCTCCAGGTTGGTGGAGAGGTCTTGCCTCAAGTGGCGGAGTTTAAGTATCTCGGGGTCTTGTTCTCGAGTGAGGGAAAAAGGGAGCGTGAGATTGATAGACGGGTTGGTGCAGCGGCGGCAGTGATGCGGTCGCTGTATCGGACCGTCGTGGTGAAGAGAGAGCTGAGTCACAAGACGAAGCTCTCGATTTACCGATCGATCTACGTTCCCACCCTCACCTATGGTCACGAGCTTTGGGTAGTGACCGAAAGGATGAGATCGCGGATACAAGCGGCTGAGATGAGTTTCCTCCGCAGGGTGGCTGGGCGCACCCTTAGAGATAGGGTGAGGAGCTCGGTCATCCGGGAGGAGCTCGGGGTGGAGCCGCTGCTCCTCCACATCGAGAGGAACCAGCTGAGGTGGCTCGGGCATCTGATCCGGATGCCCCCTGGACGCCTCCCTGGGGAGGTGTTCCGGGCATGTCCTACCGGGAGGAGACCCCGGGGAAGACCCAGGACTCGCTGGAGAGATTATGTCTCCGGTCTGGCCTGGGAACGCCTCGGGATCCCCCGGGAGGAGCTGGAGGAGGTTTGTGCGGACCGGGAAGTTTGGGCTTCCTTGCTCCGAATGCTGCCTCCGCGACCCGACCCCGGATAAGCGGCAGAAGAAGGTGAAGGTGAAGGTGAAGGTGAAATAGAAAACAAAACGCCAGAAATAAGGAATCAAATGAAAGAGCCAGGCGATGGGCACATTTCAAATCCAGCGCTGTGTTGATCCTTTGAATTGCGAAACATGATGAGTCAGCAAAAAGAATGCGGTGCAACCGTTGCATTTGCGGGACCAGAGATGGTGTTGAGATTGGAGGTGCTGACTCTGCTCGCGCTACATTGTCAGCAGGTGAGGATGCTTCGTCCTCAGGTTCAACTTCCTGAGAGGAGGTTCACCTCCTGGCGAGTGGCTGTGAACGAGAGGAACACGACATGGTTCCTTATAACGGAGTTCAAATCATGAAAAGCTAAAACATTGTGTCCATCTCTTTATAGTTTGGGATTTATCTAATGTTATTTGGACCAAAGGCTTTCAGATTCTAAGATCCACTAGCACATACTGATATATTTAATATCTACATTTTACGTTTTCATGGCGAACAATACCATCATGTTAGCTATTATTCATATTTTAGATGATATTTCTTGTCTCCATATGAAACATGCCTCATTCATTTCTCAGGTTGAGGCATATTTGCGCAGGGGAGAGAAGCAAACCTCCACCCAGGCGAAGCTCTGCATGTCCTGAGAGTGACCTCACCAGCGTCCCTTCTCCAGCAGACGTGTCTCAGCTGTATAAATAAACCATTCACTTTTACTTTCAGACCGAATCCTCGCGTCTTCCACCTCCCTCTTCTCATAACCTTTTGGATTCCAGCATGGGCAGCCTCCCCCTCCCACAGCCTATCAGCTGCTGAGGGAATGGGCCGGTGTGAGAGTCAGGGTCACCCTGGTCTCAGAGCAGCGACTCCCACTACCTTGGAAACCCGACTGGCATCCTGAACACAAACAGCAAGTGAGCGCGCCGAGCTCCTGGTCTCCCACACGGTCGCAGATGGGCCTGTGGGAAAACTAAAAAAAAGGTTTTCACGAAGCAAAAATGAGTTTTTGCTTTCGAGGGTTCGAGCCATTCAGAAAGAGCAGTATCACATGAATACCTGGTGTGTGAACCCCAACATCAGCCGTACACCCCGCTATACTCTGTCCACATACACGACCCGGTAAACCTGAAGAACTTTGGTTTTGTTGAGCAGTTGATGACTGAAGAGGACCAGCTCGTGCCCAGCGCCACACGTTGCACCTCCATATGGTTACAGCCTCAGGCAATACGCACTTGTTATTCCTCAGAAGCTCTGTGTCGCTTCCACGGAAGAGTTTGCTGAGCTCAACCCGCTAAAGATCTCATGACAAGCCCTGTCCAGACTTGCTGAGGACCACCGGCACCGTGGGACCAGCCTCACCTTCTCTCGGTCTTTCATCATTGATCATGAGTCATTCACCGAATCAAAAGCTTTTTCCCGTGACTGACGGAGAGAGGAGAGGCAGGCGTGAGGCAAGACGACAGAAAAACATTCCGATCTGGTGAGGCAGTGATGTGGAGGAGCTTCTTCCTGCCAGCCGTTCTGTCTCTTGCAAAACAAGGAGGAGGAGGAAACCCCTTCTTCAACTGTTCCCACTTTACATCAGCGTCTTGAGTTTCCATAGAAAAAGGTAGCAAGTGAGAAGAAAGGTGCCTCATATTCCCTTGGTTTGTTGCTTTATTGACCCATATGCTTTCGACAAGAGGAACAGGTGAAAACACAGGCAAAAACAAGGCACTTGACTGATCCTCTCCTTCACTTGTTTTTATATTCATATCCACAGCACAATATAATTTGTATGTACCTTACAAAACAGTTCAAACTTTGTGAGATGATGCAGGAATGTGGTGATGTTTTTTGTGTCTCTATCCAAGGGTTGGTGCCGTGTGTTCATGCAAGAAGTGACGTTTGAGATTTTATTCGCCAAGTTTACATGGCACCAAATACGCCGTCTTCCGTGCCCACGGTCACAAACTGCTGGCTCAGTTTTATGACACAATTCTCCGTCAGGTCGACATGGTTTCATAGCTGAGGGACACCCTGGACTTCCACGCCTGAACGGCCGACTGCAGGTACAAGCTGTGCTTCTGCTCAGACTCAGGGTTAAGAGAGCGGCAAAATGGTCAGAGCAACTCCAGGGTGAAAGACACATCACAGCAACAACAAAAACCTAAGTGTCTCTGATGTAGACCTTATCCACTGTGACGGCCAGTACACAACATAGATATCAAAGTTGACCAACCACGTGGCATGTGAGGGACGGCGTGTGCACGGAACCCAAGTGTGAGTGGTGACCAGCAGCAGTGACTCCACCGCGAGAATAAGATTCAACTGTTTATTCATTCACGCCATCACACAAATGAGCAGACAGAAGGAGCAAGTCAAGGACCAGAAGAACAGGAGAATCTGGACGAAACAAAGGCGAAAACACGGCGCTCAACAGCAGTGACTCAGAAGACACAAGCCATCGAATGCGCTCGGCTTGACTGTAAACGGAACACACGGGAACGTGGCGGTCGGAACACTCGCACGACAGAGAGAATAAAGCGACAGAGCAGAGAAGCTGCTCACACACGGCGGATCAGAAAGAGCGAGACTAGGAACAGGGAGCATGTGGCAGTGAGGACCAGCGCATGGACACAGTCTAGCAAGCGCTCAAGACAGCAGAGCACAAGAGAAATGGAACTGGAGTGGCTTTATCCAGGTGGAGTCAGCTTGATGGCTGATTTGTTCCAGGCGTGAGCCATGACCTGTGGAGCTCTCAGAGCACAGAAAGACTTGACAAAATAAAACCAAAATAAAAGCCCAACATGACACGTTAGGTCAGAGTCAATTGAAGACACCAAAAATATTACTGTGAGAGAAGCATTTAAATCGTGAAACGGAGAAAACACACTTCAAGATGGTGTAAAAAAATAGCACCTGGTCAAGTAAAATAAAAAAGGTAGGGTGGTACTCATAAGAGCTAAGAGGAGGCTGTGTCAAAACAACACTGAGAGCTTATATGCTGTTGGACATGACAGACTGTGGAGACATGGAGCGCATCACCCAAAATGGATCCAACTTTAAGTGCGTATGAATTGAGCAACGCCAGTTTGAAGGAGGATTCAGAACAGAAGAGGGTTGTCCAAAACTGCGATGCCAGCGACGACTCCACCATCAGGCTGCTCACTGCTCTTGGACCTCAGGAGATGCCCCACGAACTGGTTCATCACCATGTCTGTGTTGTGCCTGCGGCGAAACAGACCAGTGTTTACCATGAAACCCTGCTCTGCACCGGACAAAGGGAAAGTTCAAGACGTGAGGCAGACGTAAGAGGAGTCTGAGTCTTCAAACTCAATCAAATCTCTGAATCAACTGGATGAGAGGTGATGTCAAATGATCCAATAGAAGGAAGTAACGCAAATATCAGTCGGTCATTTCATTTCTGATCTTTAGTGTCATGATTCCGCTTTTATTTTGGTCACTTGAGACCTGTTTTGCTTTCTCCCTCCTTTCTTCCTGTTCCTGTGGCACACGGCTGGAGCCAATCTACCCCTGATCACCTGTGCATAACAGCACCTGGACTCCAGCAACGTGTGCCAGATGGTCTCCTCTTGTTCCCGTGGTAAATTGGCTCTCCTCATTCGTGCTCTTTCTGTGCGCTTGTTTGCTTATTTGGATGACTCTGTCTGGCGCCTGAGTTAGTGGTTTTGTTCCTTCCTCTGTTTCCACGTGTTTCCTGCTTTTTTTTGTGATTCACTATCTCTGTTCATTGTGTTTTTGTCTCTCCGTTTCCAGATTTAAGTTCGTTTGATTCTCCCTGCGCTTTCTGTTGTGGTTTGTTGTCTATTGTCTTCGACTCGCTCCTGCCTCCTGTGACTTTCATCACTGCACTTGGGTCCCACTCCACGTCTCGACACATAACATTTAGTTCAGAACTGTGGCAAAAAATTGTGAAATGTCTCAGGAAAATATGGTGAGAGCAGGCTGCGTTCGTACAGCACTCGCGCTGCTGAGGTGAAGCACAAGATTCTGAAACTGAGAACAAAATCTAGTTTAATCTGAACGAGAATCAACGTATCAACCTCATTTTACCAGCATTTTAAAGATTTGTTTACGAGGAACATACCACCAAGTGTACTGCTTATTTCCATGTGAGGAGGCATCCGGTCCTGCTGCCCTGCTCTTGGAGATCAGAGTTGAGATTTGGTTGTCTCGTAGCTGAGCTAGTTACTGTGACACCTCGTCCTACCATGATGCTTTGTGCATCGTATGGATCCACGCTCCGGATCATGTTTGAAGGACATGACCCGACAGGTTTCAGTTAAATAAAATGGTACCAGGTGACTAAATATAACCAGCGATACATCAATGGAGACACCTGACGGACCTGACGTAGACCCCGAACACTCCCAACTCGGAGATGCAGCTGCTCATCTTGACAGGGGCGTCTCTTCGCAGGAGGCAGTTGTTGGTTGGCGCCGGGTGCAGCTTGTCCATCAGAATGTAGGCCATTCTTTCCTCACCGTTCTGCAGCGTCGCGCAGATCTCTGAGCCGTAGATGTTGTTGCCTGAGAGATAATGTGAGATTTGAAGTGCAGGTGCTGATGGTCACAAAGATTTCACTGAACTTGTTTTGAAATGATCATCATCTAAGGCCTTCTTGTCCTGCATCTTGGGCTCCTCTGCTCTCGCACTTTACTGCTCTGTTTTCATTCATGGGCTCATACAGCGGTCATGGTGCAAAGGTTTGGCAAACTTGTCAATCTTACTGTTCATCTGAGATGAAACTTGGGATGTGACAAACCTCCTCCCTCTCGCTGAGGCTTCAAAACAAAGCGGTCAGGTGATTCCAAAGCCATCCGGACTGTCCTGTCACCCTCAGGACCCTGAAATCCAGCAGAGAAAAGGGTGAGTGTCAGGACAAACACTGCCTGACTGCACTCACCGGATCCAGCGTGTAGAGGCCGGCAAACGTGGCTCTTATTTGCTCCACAGCCTTAGGCTGCTCCGGGAGGAAGCGCTCCAGGACTCCAGGTTTGGCCAGCACCTGCTGGACCTTCTTCGTGCCGACCAGCTGCGTGCTGATGTCGGGACACTTGACCGCCCGAGAGCGCTCCATCATGAGGCGGGCCTCCCAGTCCTGAGGCAAAACGCATGACATGCAGGGAGATGAAGGCCTTCTGTGGACCACACGACTCTTCAGTGTCACCCAAAGTTTGGGATGGAAGTAACTTCGCTTATGAAGTTCGCATATTATGACGTCACCAGGTGGCGGCCATATTGTTTATCTGATCCGATTGAGGCTTTCGTCTTCACTAGCAACAATGATGACACCGCCACGTAAAAGTCTCCTAACTAGGGGGCGCCACTCTGTGGAGTTTATGTCTCAATGGTAAATAGAGGAGAGGGTGCGTGTGTGGACGTGGCAGAACCTGCAGTAGAGTGAGAGAAAGATGGAAGGATTACACGAATGAATGGAGGAATGTGAGAGGAGGATGGATGTGGACCAGAGGAAATAACCGAGGTGGTCGTGAGGGCAGCTCTTAACAGGATGAGGAGCGTGAAGGCAGTTGGCTCAGACCACATCCCAGTAGAGGTGTGTTCGCTCCCACACCTTCTCAGAAGTGTAGTTTTCTGGGTTGTATCCATTTCTGAAGTACAGCACAGCAACCTCTTTGTCCTCACTATAAGGAAAAGGCTCTAAGACGTTGTGGAATATCGAACAAAAAGAGAGATTTTCAATAAGTACAGACATTCAAACTCACACCAAGAGTCTTTTATTGTGATCCAGGAAGCCAGATTTTGAGACGTCATTAAAGCGCCTTCGCATCACGTTTATGTTTCTGCAACATAAGGATCAACATTGATTTAGCAGTAACTTCCTTCTAGCCGCACGCGACTATTTGTTTTGTAGGTGTGTTGTGCAGTCGCGTGTCTTACCTCGCCCAGATTTCATTCTCGACAAGGCGTTGGTCGAAGATGTTCCTCTGCTTCTCTTCAACCACAAACAAGACGACGGCTCTACGGTCACAACAGTGAGCGCGCTCAGTCACCGCCATGTTGCACGAGTCTTCAAGCAACATCATTTGTAAAAGATACAGCCAGTGATGCTGATTTTAATGGAAGAAACAGGGTGAAATACACCTGACTCTCTACTATAAAGTGTTGTTGTTTGCTCTGAGGATGCTGACTGAGAAGTATTGAGAAGGTCAGAAGGAGCTGCTCTGTGCTCTGTGTCTGGGAGGCGTCACCATTGACCGTGATGTCTGATGAGGATATAGTGATCTGCAGTGAGTGTGAAGGTGAGTTGGAGGAGAAGGAAGCAAAATGGGCAGAGCACTTGAGCACAACCACCAAGGTTCAAGGAGGACATGAGGAGGCAGAAGGTCCACAGCTCACTTGCTAACAGGAAACGTGGAAAGACAAAGACGTCACTGATGCGTGAGCGTCGTCTTCCACTGCTGGTTGTAAATGCCACAGACTTAAAGGCGAGGTTTACTTCTCTGCTCCGTAGAGCTCCCAGGCCTTGATGATGCCCTCGGCCTGTCCCTTTGCTGGGTTGTTGTCCATGACTCTCTGACTGTCCTGGATCCTGCCGGCCACCCGGAGAACATGCCTGCCACAGAGAAGTCATCAGACACGCTCAGGCTCCAGCTGCCTCCAGTAACATGAGCTAAAACAAAGGTGCTGCTCCTGGCTCCACTGACAGACACTATGGGAACCTACCGATGGATTTCTGGAATAGCTGAAGCTGGTCCTCCAAAACCTGCAGCTATGGTGTTCATTTCAATTTGCTTCAGAGACGTCGAGCCGTCCGCCTTCCTGTCCACCATGTAGTCCGACCGATTGCTCCCTAAAACAATGGACTGAGGAAATGACAACATCAGACACTTGAGAATCTGGGCTTTCTGCAGCTCATTCTTCAATTCTTCCTTTACTTTCTCTCATCACTTTTGCATGTCTCCTGGCCATTTATTCCATCATCCTCTCACTTTATCCACCGAAGACCTCTCAGCGTTGAGAAGGTCTTTGGTGTAGAGGCATCAATATACAATATATGCTGCGATATTCTGAAGAAGACTCATCTCTCACCTGAGCCCGTCCTTCCTCCAGGACCTGTTGGTGGATCCTGAACAGTCGTGCCGTGAACTCATCCACAGCGATGGTGCTGCAAACGTACAACCACCGAGATGAATCAATAAATCCAGACCCCATGGATCAGGCTGCTCCTTCTCTACCTGGCCAGAGCTTCCTGCAGAAAGTCAGAGTCTTGACTGATCTTATCCACCAGCGTATTGAAGAGAGGCTGCACTGCCACAGCCTGGTGATACAGAGCTTTGGGCAGGGGCGTCGGGAAGAGCGTGAAGGGAACGTAGGTGACCAGCTGAGGAGAGACAAGGATGTTCCACATGTCTCAGACTGCTTGCTCAGCACAGGTATATCCTTGATACACACCTCTTAACACACAAACCTGAGAGTACTTCATGACTTATGTAAGGGTGATGATGATGGAAGCATCATCTTGTTCTGGAATGAGGAACAACCACCAGGCTCACTGACTTAAGAGGAGGGAAACACTATGTACTGACTGAGCCAGTCTTGGTCTGTAGATTCAGTCTTTTAAATGCTTGAAATTTAATAAAGAAATTTAAATTATAACCTGGAAATGGCCAATATTTATTTAGAAAAAAAAAAAACAATGTATGTAAACATGGTGATGAAAAAATGTGTACCTTCAGTTTTGGGTTTAAAGAAAAGTAGACGTTCATGGTAATACTGCAATAGATGCGACATAGACCGATTGTTACGTTGTAAAACCAGTATAGGAAGCAGAGGCTCCGCCTCCTGCTGTGTTTCCCTGCCTCAGTCTGGGCACAGAGAACCGCCATTCCAGAAACCAGGGGCTGTGATATCGATACTGTGTGATGCTAGGAAGATGGTAGCTGCTTCACCCAAACCAAGTCCATGCTGAGGCTCACCTCTGAAGCATTTGGAGCTTCGTAAGTCCTCATCAAAAGACCTTTCAGGAGAGCCAGGTCTTTGGCGTCTGCAGCCAAATCCTGGACCAGCTGAGGATTGTCCAACACCTCGGCTGCTGTTCCTGCCTCCATGGTGACAGACCTGTGAGGAATGACGGAGACGTCGCCGTCAGTCGGAGCGCGTGTTTGACAGTGTTATTCCGTCGCTCAAGTTTGACAGCAAGTCCATATCCACAGACACAAGAATGGCGATAGCTATCATCACATGTAACATACCTTGCTCCGCCCACCAAAGTCTCCCTCAAGTGAATGACAGTGGGCGCACAAACCCAACTGCACTCGGACTGAAAAGATCGGAGTCGACTCAATGGTATGGAAATCGAGTCAAACTCAGGTGCTCTCCTCCACGCTGCTTCTGCTTCCACTCAGCGCAACCTGTTTGGTTGAGTCGACATAATTTAAACTGGGTGTGGCGATAACTACATTCTCAACTCTCGGTATCTTAGACATATATGTAGTGTAATGTTGGGTATGCGTTCTCGTTCCTGCGGTGCAAGAAGCGTGGTGGAATTTCACTTCACCTGTGAAGTGGTTGTGGAACTGTGAGAGCACGAGGAGTTCTTTGGATCTTCAGTGGCAGCAGGCGATTGGACATGACATCTACTGTTGTAGAGACCGTGTGGAGACCTGGACCGAGAGTCACGACCAAGACAAATGAGGGCCCTCATGCCCTTGCTCCACAGCACTTGTTGAAACTGCCCCAGGACCTGCAGAAAGATTGGTTTATCAAACAACCCCTTCTCTGCCTCCACTGGGGTTGGAGGGGCGTGAGTGAGGGGGGCTAACGGAGAGTCTGACTCCACACTCCAGCACAACAGCACTGAGGCCGATGACGCTATGCTCCCGCTGTGCTCCCTGTTTCCGAGGAAAGAGCAGCACTGGCCTTACTGGAAGCTGAACCAATCATCTGAGAGCTGATAACCACAGGGAAACAAGATAAAGCCCCTCAGAAATGAGATCACATCATCTGACATGGTCGACATTGCTCATGAACTGGAGTACAGATGAGTGAATGTGTACTTTCCTCAGCTCTGTTTACATGGTTCTGATTCCCTTACGTGATGAGTCACTGTTAGAGGAGGGAGGCTGGTGCTTCTGACTCCACACCACTCTCCCTGTCTCTGGGTGGGATCAGTCAGGGGACCTGCTCAAAACACATTTGGTCATATATTTCCCAAGAGCTGGTCATGGAAGCCAAGCCTTCATGTCTGGTCGAGAGGGTGGAGCATCTGAGGGACCTTCTAAACGACATCTGTGACCTTGGTGCAGCCTCCTGAGACAATGATAGATTCAACAAAGAGAGGGCCCAATATCGGCCTGTGGGACATGGGATGTTGAGAAGAACCAGACTGATGGACCCCTTGGACAGATAGATGAGAGGCTGCGGTAGCAAGTGCTAGGTTCCACCAGAGGGGTTTTGGGCTCATCCTCAATGTGACCTCTGCTGAAGAGTTGCCCATATAATCCTGGGATTCTGAAGCTCTGGTGCTGCTGTGATGTCTTGACTGATACGTATGTGGACAGGCTCTTTGGTTTGTTGGCCTCACAGGCCTTTTCCTATCCAAATATTGGGTATGAGGGACACGCAAGAGATCAGTATATCGGTGGTTATCGGCTGAAGAAAGAGCTCAGCTATCAGGCAGAGCTCTACCTACCGATCATTTTGACCCTCACAAGTTGAGGTGAGAAACCGAAATTCATTTTTTCTGCAGGATGATGCACCTACGCGAGCAAAGTGCTCAGTGGGAATGCTGGGGAGGAGGCGTCTAGGGGGGTGGGGGGGACGAATTCCAGGACGAATCAAGGAAAATGGATGGATAGACAAACAAGGAACAACTGAAATGAGGCATGAAGTCACTAAAAACCTCTTGGGAATCGATTGTCTATCGGAATATTTGCAAGCGTCATTCACCAGTGGCGTCTCAGAGGAGCAGGGATTCAAGTGACGACAAGTGGCGACTTATTTTATCCCAGCAAACGTGTTGGTGTTTGCATTTTCCCTCATTCAAAACGAGCTACTTTCTTTATTTTTGAACGCTTGCATTTTAAAACTCCACCACCAAATGCGTTTTTAGTGAAACTCTTTCTTGTTCTTTAAAAAGATCTCCATGGTTTTTCAACGCACGCACTGATCCTCATGCCTGATAAGAGTAATTCCCCCGGCGAGTTTCCAATTACAGGACATTTTCGATAATAAGCCGCGGCTTCTGAAAAGGGGGAAGTTTTGCTTCACTTTTTAAACTTCAGCATTTACCGTCAGCGCAACTGCGATACGCCTCTCACACCTTTGCTGACTGAGTTTCAGTTTGATGTGGCGTCTGCTTCTCAGAATCACAGGGGAAGTTAAGAGGCCGGGTTATTCGAAGAAAACAACCAACGGAACCAGATTGGCTCTTATCTCTTCAGGGAAACTAAACGCTTGTCGCATCACACTAAGAAAGGGGGGAAAAAAATGACTCATTTTCTCTTTATTTGAATGTCAGATAACTTGACTTCTGAGAGAGAGCGAATGGGTGTACAAGTATAACTAACCCACCCCAGTCTGTAGGCCTCAGTCCGGACACTGACTCATGGTTCCTCCTTAGGAAAGCAGCAAATGTTACGTGGACCCAAGTTTCATAATTTCATTTCGTCATAAAAACCTTGTGATCCGACAGCAGCGGTTCTGTAATCGAATATTCGGGAAATGAAAGGCCATCTTTCACACAAATGACATTTAAAAATACATTTTGTTGAATGAAATGGGACAACATTCTAAGAAACTTCTGAAGAGACTGAAACAGAGCTGCCGTGTGAATTATTTGGAAATTCACTCTGGCCATTCAAAACCACAAAAATGACTCACTGTGGTGAAGACTGTGACTCTTATCTGCAATAAAAAAAAAAAAATGGCAGTCACATGGTCCAGAGCACATCAGACCGTTGCCACTTGTGTTATTAATGTAGATGTTATACAACACTGTCAACAAATGAACCCATAAGCAACACGTGCAAAAAAGCAGCAGACAGGATTAGTCATTATAAAAATATTTATTGAACTCGTAGAAAAATAGTTTGGAACATAACTTACAACTGTAACTTAAACAGATGCAAAAACAACAATCCAAGCTGAAGACTCTTGCAGACGTATCTTTCACAGTGCAAACGCACGCACACGCACACACGCGCATCAGCAGAGGTTCAGTGTTCAGATACATTAGGATGGAACTTCTTTGTACATATATTTACAGGTTACATACACAAACATACACGTCCTTTGCTCTTAAAAGAATCAAGCCATAAATATGGTCAGAATAATAATGGGTGGGCCCTTCAGTGACTGTGGAATGAAATCGACGTCCAGCCGGATTCTCTTATAAATAAAATAAATAAATTCTGCCCAAAAAAATAAATATTATTTACAATTCTCGGCCTCAGTGAACTTTAAGAACTGTGTGAGGCACTGTTGACAAAAATTTAATGGTAGAAGAGCAGAGGATGGTGCATTTTGGTACGCTTCACTTTGCATTGCTTCGTGCATCAAGGTGGAGAAGAATGAGCCAGATCTCCCCGTGTTTGCATACTGTCAACCAAAAGAGAAAAGGAGGCCGCGACGGCTGAGAGTGTTCTGAGGAAAGTGAGGTAAATCCAGTGTATATTTCTTTAGAAGGTTGCTGCGAGAGATATGAGGTTGTCTGGTTGACATTGACGTGAAAGTAGAGGTGACGGTGACAGGCTTTACTGATCTAGGCCTGTGAGAGAAATGACAGCAGGAGGAAATGATATAAAGCCTTGTACAGCGTAGGAATCAAAAGGACCACGCCTTTTCCAATTCCCAAATTCAAGTATTTCAGGGTCCCCCACAGTCTCACAGAAGGCACTTGGAAAGACGCCACGTTTCGGGTCTGACGCTAGTGGAGGGAGCGGCGTACAGTGCTGCCACAGGTTAGACAAGTCACAGTCTGCCCTCGTGGACCGGCCAGCCCGTGCTGTGTAGCCAGGAATCTTTGCTGACTCGGCAAGTCCTCGTGCGAGGCAACGCACCAGCAGATAAGACCACCACCCGCTTCAAGTAGCTGGTGTGCTCGCAGAGTTTAGCAGCCGCCCTGCTCGGTGTGCAGGAGTTCTGTTTCAAGTCCTTTCTGCAGTGGTGTCACCGTGCCACGCCCACGACGGCGGGGGTGAAGGCGGAGGCCTCGTGGGCAATGCTGTGCAGCCGGATCTCCGTGCTGCTCTTGTCCGGCTGCGTCGTGGGAGTGACCACGGAGGCTTGCGTGCTCTGCATCCACGGGTGGTTGAAGATGTCCTCGAAGGACGGGCGATCGGCCGGCCGCATGGCGAGACACCACTTGATGAGCTGCTGGCATTCTGCGGTCATTTTTAGAGTTAGTGTCGAGCCGTAAAACAGCAGGGAAACCCCACCAGAAACCGAACCCACCTGTTGAGACTCTTCTTCTGAACAGCACTTGTCCTCCGACAATCTCCTCGTCGTGTTCAAAGGGGATGTCTCCGCACACCATGTCGTACAGCAAGACACCGAGGGACCAGACGGTGGCAGAGCGTCCCTGGTAGCGGTGATAGCGGATCCACTCTGGCGGACTGTAAACACGTGTACCTGGAACCAAAAATAAACCACTTTAATTTCCACGCAAAGCTTGTGCAAACTCATCAGCTGACTGTTATGAGCCTGGCTCAGGCGCCTCAGAGCGCGAGTGAGGGAGGGAGTGCGTGAGGGCGGGTGGGGGAGCAACCATGTGACTTTGTTTACAAACTTTGAGTTGTAAAACCACCGCCTCTCTACAGTAGGGGGCGCCGGAACCCAGGCGGCGCGGAATGATCCGTGACGCGTTGGAAAATCACCTCAACCAAAGCGCGGATGACTCACCATCAAAGTCGGTGTAGAAGGTGTCCTTGAGCAGGGCTCCGGAGCCGAAGTCGATGAGCTTCATCTCCCCGCTGCGGAGGTCAATGAGGATGTTCTCGTCCTTGATGTCCCGGTGCACCACGCCGCAGTTGTGGCAGTGGCGCACGGCCTCCAGCACCTGGCGGAAGAAGCTGCGCGCCAGCTCCTCCGACAGCGCGCCTTTCTCCGTGATGAAATCGAACAAGTCCTTGACGTTTTCCGGCCGCTCCATGACGATGATGAAGCTGTCCGCTCGCTCGAACCAGTCCAGCATCTTGATGACGCCGCGGAAACCAGTGCCGACCTTCTTCAGCAACACGATCTCCATGGGCACCCGCGCACCGCCGGGCTGCTCACACACACACACACACACACCACACCGTTATAACGTTATTACATCAAGATTTTACCGGGATATAACAAACAGTTCTTACCAGTTCGCCCCACTCGGATACACGGTCCTTGGCCACATGTTTAACTGCGACCTGAAACGCGTGAAGCGCCACGTTAGAGGCCGAACAACAGCGCAACGCCACAGATAAGCGGTCTAAACTACTTACCGGGATTCCGTCCGCGAGCCTGGTCGCGGAGTAGACCGTGCCGAACCCGCCGCTGCCCAGCACGGCGCCGACCTGATAGAGCTTCTCGAAGGACTCCTTCTCCTTCACTGAAATAAGGAGAAACCGCTCGGTAAATACGAGTCAGGCGCGTCTACAGCTCGGCGCTCGGTTTGGAATGGACCGGGTTTGAGCAGCCAAACATTGAGCAGGCGGCCATTGCTGTCTAACCTTGGTTCAGCTGGATCTTGGCGGGCATGTCCCCGGCAGAGATGTGGGCCAAGGTGTTCAGCTTGGAGAGCAACATGGTATCCGACAGGCTAGAACGGTATTCCAGCGATATCCAGGTTGCGCAGGCGAAAAACGGAGCAGGGTCCTCTCATCCAGGGCGAGGGAGGGAGCCGGAACACCTCAAGTATTTCGTAAATAAAAAAAAAAAAAGTCAACAGCTGGTCCGCTTTTGTTTTGTAAACAAACGAGTACGCGCCGCGAAGCACGAACGACGTCTCCGACAGACACCGGCTTCAGCGCGCACAGGCGGAGGAGGACGCCTTTAAAGCGGTTGTAAGTGGGCGCGACCGCGCGTCCCTCTGACGCAGGGCCTTTCCGACCGCTCCGCCAATGGGCGCGCTCGAACGCACGTCAATCACCGGCTCAAATTAAAATGAACCTCGTAACCTACCGGGCCAGACACAGACGTGGCGGGAATCGAAACGCGCCAAAAAAAAAGGGGGGGTTGAGACGGAATGGTTCTGAACTCCGCTTGGAGGGAAATGCAAATTCAAAACCCAAATTTTCGCGGGCTTGACTCATAACAGCGCACTGAGGGATTTTAAGTCCACATTTAGGCGGTTTTGAAACCGACTTTATGACACAACTGAGGCATTTTGCAACTTTGTTCCAGTGTGTCTTTCTTGCTTCCCACATGTCACCTGGCTATATTCACATTTCTGCTCCTGTTGCCAAAGTGAAGTCCAGCGTTGTGCTCTTTATTTGAGCGACTTGACAATGCCACCGGCCGCTCATCAAAGCAGGGAGGGAGAATAGGCGCATTCCTCTCATTCTTTCAAATTGGGTGGCCGCGTTTGCAGCCGCTCACAGGATGTGGGAAACTCGAGATAAAAAGCCTTCCATTTACTCCCTCCCTTGCAACCCCTCCTCTCTCTGCCCTGCTTTTCCCGCCTTGATATTGTCTGAATGGCGTGCTGCTCCCTGCTTCCCACCCCACGTTGCAAAACGTTTGTTTTGTTTTGAAATGACTAAATGTGCCGTTGGCGCGTTTTACCGGTCCAGCATCCCACGCTGTTTTCTTGGACTTTATCACAATCCAATTGCACTAGAAGAAGAGGACTGTATATAGTTTTTTTGTACACAAGTTCACATTTACTTAAAAGGTCACGGCAACGCTGAAGTTCCTGACCAGCTTTGACAAATGTTTCAGTTTGACTGACTCACTTTGACACATTTCAGATGACGGAAGTTGATCGGGCTGTAGGTTTTGCGTAAACAAAAACAGAAAAACTGCACTGTTCTTCTGACACATGGTCAGATTCACCTTGTATTTAGAAGCCAGGTTGCTCATACAAGTTTTCTGAGCACGGACACTGGAGAACTGTGTCCAACTCATTGCAGCTCTTGATCGCCAGCAGTTGAAATGCATTGAAATCCCTGATTTATTTGAGGGCTGCGATGATCTTGGAGCCAAAGGCCGTGGGCCGGAGCGCTGATCGAATGGTTTGCAGGTCATTCCAACCCACTGGAATGAAAATGAGAGCATGGGAATGTTTCTACTTGCTTCCAGGAGGCTCGGGGCAAATTCCTCCGATGCTTTTGAAAAAGCCAAGATGCAAAGCAGGTGTTAACCAACACTCCTAAGTGTTTTAACTCTGACTCAGGGCTTTGAGAACAATGCAGGAGCGTAGCATTCAAGTGAGCAGTGAGATCCTAAAGGTATTAGGATCTCACGGCAGTATTTGTTTTACGGAGCAGACAAGATCCAGGGAGGCGTGCGCTGGGTTTCCTGCACACTCAGGACCTTTGGAGAGGTGTGTGAAAATGTAGAGGAGCAGGGGCAGTGACCGCAGGCCACCAAAATGCCATCAGTGAGCGCATCTCTCTCGGGCGGCTGCAAGATCAGCACTGCTCAAATGACACAACCATTCGAGCATGGTGTGTGTTGGAGGGACAGACATGAGCTGCGATGCCTGCCGCAGCACCAGCTGCTCGGTGCGATCTCTGGCCCGGCTCAGCTTACACACGCCGACGACAGCAACAGGTTCGAATGGGACACAGGCATTGATGTCACTTGGACGCTGAGGCCATGAGGGTTTGTCGTGGTCACTCAAGATCTTTGTCGCCAGTTTACCTGACAAATGATCCGCCTCTACACAGCGAGACTGTGGAGGCCACGGGGGAAATGGAACAAAGATTTGGCTTACGTAATATTCCGATGAATTACTTCCTCTTTCTGAGTAAATAGATACTTTTCACAGGAAGGTTTACGACACTATGCTGTACAGGTCCAAGCAGCTCTGCAGAAGACCCAGCTACATGTTCAGTGTGTATTTTGAAGCTTGAAGCTTTGTATAATATCTTAAAAATAATATAGTAGATTGGTGAATTCCACTTTAAGAACTTCTGTACCGTTACGCGACACTATCCCAGACCCATATGCACTGTCAGGTCTGCAGGAGTTTCCCGACCTTTTGCCTGAAACCTGGAAGGAATGCCACGCAACTGAGATTAGGTTTTGATCTGCAGACTTTGACACAACTTTACGGTCCTCATAACCTTTATGACTACAACAGCCATTGACCGATCCCATCTTTGACACAACATGTATTAGATTTAGAAAATTATAAAACGGACTTTGAAAAATTCAATCGATCATTGTGTAAAAACACAATTTCAGGAAGTGTGATCAGATGTCTCACCTCATCTTGACATTGTATTTTGCATCTGTTCCTTGCAACTTTGTGTTTCAATTGTGGTGCAATTGCTGCTTCCCTAAACACTGTTATCTCTGACCCTGCAGGCGGCTGTTGACCGCTCTGGCCCTCCCTTGCAATTTTACGACACATTCCACTGGCGCAGAAATTCTTCAGAGGTGGCAACCCACGCTCCGCTGCCATTTGGTCTTTGGATTTCTCCATCACCTCCCCTCATGACTTCCTGTGCTTCATAAACTCGGAACAACATTGCCAACTTGTTGGCTGTTAAATGGCTCTTTAATGGCTTCAGTGTGCATCAGTCCCCACTCCAGCTGTCAATGGATCACCGCAGTAAATGTGGAGAGAAACAATGAAGGTGAGATGGAAGTGTGGGCTGCTGTTTAATGCTTCGGGGACCAACAAGTCTCACACTCTATGCTAATGTGAACAAGAGCTGTTTGCAGAGGACGCGGTGTGAAACAAAGACACCCTTAACATGCTGTTTAATGAAGCACACACACCATTTAAACACAAAATCCTTCTTTCCATTGGATCCGAGACACGAGGAAGACGCAGTCCACGCCTGACATCCAAGTGGTCAGTGGAGACTCATGTGTCTATAGAATATATAGAATAGGATTCTGTAGAAACCATATCTACTGATCTACTCAGTTCTAATCTTGTTGTTTCTAGTCACTTCCACTGACAAACTCCGGCACTTCAAGTCACTTTCAACCCGATCCCCCGCTCACACCTGATCTCATCAGTGTGTGGATACAGATCGGATCTCAAATGATGCTGGAAAAGATGTGCATCTTGGCGCCCAAAACATGGTGACATCCAATCTTAAATGATGCCGTTGTGGCCCACAGACTGAATGCAGAGATGTGTACAGAGTGAAGCTGGTGACTTCACACGTGTGTTTTAGACAATCCAACAACGTCAGTTATGAGAAGAAACATGGACATTTCTGCCTTTGTTCTCTGGTCAGTTTTGCAAGAAGAGTTTGTCTCCAGTGAGATCACTGGAAAGCATGATTCCGCTTTTATTTTGGTCACTTGAGTCCTGTTTTGCTTACTCCCTCCTTTCTTCGTGTTCCTGTGGCACACGGCTGGAGCCAATCTACCCCTGATCACCTGTGTATAAGAGCACCTGGACTCCAGCAACGTGTGCCAGATGGTCTCCTCTTGTTCCTGTGGTAAATTGGCTCTCCTCGTTCGTTCTCTCTTTCTGTGCGCTTGTTTGCTTATTTGGATGACTCTGTCTGAAACCCTGGTGCCTGAGTTAGTGGTTTGTTCCTTCCTCTGTTTCCTGGTTTGTTTTGTTTTTGACTATCTCTTTTCATTGTGCTTTTGTCTCTCTGTTTCCAGATTTAAGTTTGTTTGATTCTCCCGGTTCGGTGACGCTTTCTGTTGGACTCTTATTCATGCTTCTGGACTTCTGCTGGTTTTGGTGACCCTTTTGATTTGGGACATTCTGACTTGGCTTGGTTTCTCCCGGTTCGGTGACGCTCTCTGTTGTGGTTTGATTGTTGTTAAAGATTAAACTATTGACTCGCTCCTGCCTCCTGTGACAAGGTTGCCCAGTCTGCTCACCTGACTGACTTGAGCAAGCCTTTTGGACAGGCACTGCATGCCAGTGTTGAAACCATCTGGGCTTCAGAATCAAATTTATTGCCATGGTCAGAGGGAATCCCACCAACTAGGAAAGTGCTTCAGAATGAAGTGCATTCAATAAAATAAAATACAATACGAAGGGAAGAAGCTGTTTCTGTGACCGGAGGTTCTGGTCTGGATCGAGCCTCCTGCCAATGCAACAACATGATGGTACAACATGAGTTCATTGGCGAAGGCCTCGCTCCGACTTATGCCCAACAAACCAGGCTTGGAGGCCATCGCCCTGGCAAGAACTGGTGCTGATCCTCTCTTGTGACTTGTGAGGACTGTGTGCAGGAAAGCCACAGCACGTCATGTCAAGCATCCAAAAGGTCCTTTTTAACTCCAACCTAATATGGGAAGTGTCCTTGGGTGTGAAGGATTGAACGTGTGTGTGTGTCTGGGTGGGAGGAGGGGGGCGGGCCTGGTGAATTATTTTTAGAAACAGGAATAGCTGTGGTTGGTAACCTCTGGTGTGGCCTGACCTCGTCTCAGGTAGCCTCCCCCCACCCCCCGCCCTCGATGCTGGTGGGACCCTGGGAACAGGCTTGAATGGACATCAAAGGCCGAGCAATGTGGGAAAAGACTGGGGAGATTCTATGGAGGAACCCAGGGGTGAGCAGGGGTCGACGTTGGTGCCGTCTGGGGTCAGGGGTCGGGAGCATACCTGCCCAGCGCCACTCAGACCGTTCTTCCAGGAAGTGACCCACGCTTGTCTCAATTAGCGGAGCAACGGCGACTCTTCCACCATGGTACGACAGTGTGACTTTCATGTGAACTTCAGACTCCTGACTTTAAGATCACAGGAAGCAAAACTTCCTTCGAAATCCCTCTTGTTCCTGCTGGGAACGACACTGTTGACAGAGGAGATTATGCAATATCCCACTAATACAGCAGGCTAATATTTGCATTTACCTTCGCTAAGTTGCTGTCTTGAGGGAAGGATCCTCCGCGGAGGTCGGCGATTTTAGGGTTCTATTGACACATCCAAATATGGGGATCAGACCATCCAACTGGTCTCGTGTTGCGCTCAGTGGTCGGACTGAAGACAAACACAGACTGGGCTAGTTATGGACATGAATTCCAGAAAACAGAGTCCATTTTTGTCACCCGAGTGACATGGGAAAACCATGTGTCCGTGGAATGCTCAGAAGAGATTAGCAGGAATTGACCCAACTTTCTGTGTCACCTTCCCGTGGAGGTGAAGAGGCACACATTCATCCACGTGGGAAACAGACTCCAGTGACATATTAAACTGCTGTCACACAAACAAAGTAGTGTGACACCGTTGCCAGTCCTTGCTGAGGAATGTTTGTGCTGGAAACATTCCTGAATTTCCCACAGGGATAAACAAGAAGGGGGTGCCTTTGCCCTTTCTTTATATTTGGCGATCAGCTGGTCTGCCGGAAGGGGGGGAGGGGGCATCAATGGGCTCCCTATTCATGCGATATGAGAACCCAGTTCCACCAAATGATGTCACCTCTGAATGAGCAAGGACCTTTAACATGGACCAGAGGCTCCCGGCTTCTGCCTGTGCCATGTTTTGTGCCTGCTCCAGTGTCTTTCTCACCCAGCCACAACACTGTTTGTAGCGGATTTGACTCGTTCTGATCTGGCTCGGGGGGTTTCCCACAAGTTCCGTCTTTTGAATCAAAACACCTCTGTGTTGCTGCCGCTGATGTCATGCACCAAAGAGGGCTCACAGCGGCTTCCCTGGGAAGCCCCACAGCAGGAAGTGCAGCCTTTTTTTTTTGTTTTTCTTCCGCCTTGAATGTTAAAAACAAAGCGATCTGGACAGCATTTAATTCCCGTGCACTTGAGAGACACATTCCTTTTCCGATCATGCGATGTCTATCAATAACCACAAGGCATGTGACACCACCATTTCTGACTCATACTTCACAGGTTCTCCGCAGGACTTGGCTTAACTGTAACTGACAGTTGGCACCGTGCATGACAAAATAATAGAGGCATTTATGAGCGGTCAACTTCTTGTTGACCTGCCGTCTTTTTTTCTTTGAAAAACCAGGGTGTCACAGTGGGCCCCAGGGCAGTCAGTGCTCACAGAAATACACAAGTGAAGTCATCGTGCTGTTTCAGTGGCAGTAAATAACAGTTGCTCTCCAACAACACGTGCCGCTGTGACATTAGGGCTATTTCCTCGCCTCCTGTTGACATGCGTCAGCAGTGTTTGGGTTCTCAAGTGAATGTTCTGTTCAAAGTCCAAATCCTGGTGAATTACCTCACACATAAAAAACAGAAAATTGAAAGGAAGTAAAGCAATTTCAGAGGAGAAGAGCCACATTTGAGCTGCTTACAGGCTGTTGTTTCCTCATTATTTTCCCATTTGTACGGCAAATATTTGGAAAGAAAAGCACATGATGAATGAAATCAATGACTTTCAATACTGGACTGTCAGAGAACAAGTGGGATTTGATCTTTCTTATCATTTGCAAGCCACTTTCTTCATGGAGCACTGTCTCTGAGTCAGACCCTTTTGATACCGATCTCTGATGATTGATTCCATCTGAAGTCCAGTCACCTCCCACCTCTACCTTTACAGTTGGGTCCCATTGACCAGTTAGTATGAGAGCAAGTAATTCTACCACAAAGGAGACACTGGTTTAAAAAAACCACAACTGTTCTGGGCCAAATCTCTCACTCCAGTCGGACTCAAGTCCGGGGCCACATCTTGCATTTTTGGGTCGACCGAACCCGAGACAGAGTCAGTCACGTGAAAGGCCTCTCACTCGTTCAGCTCAGCTATTTGCATTTAAGATCGCGGACTATTCGCATTGGTCCCATGATTGAAGCATTAAGGTCTGAAAAGGCGGGCACACAAAGCTAGGGGCGGCTGGTGTCCTCCACGTGTGGCCAGCACATGCAGGAGGGGCCCCTCAGCGTGGCTTTCACACTCCCTCTCTTTGTGCGTGTGCTCGAGGGGTCGTCTGGCCACGTTGTCCTCCAGGGAAGGCGGGAAAGCCTGTGAGACGTGGCTCCACTTCACCCCTGAACCTTTTTTTCTGTTGAAACACATCACATGTTTTAAAGTTGGTGAGCTTGTTTTCTCTCTTTTACTTCATTCAAGGACGTTAAGACTCAAAAGGAGCCAGGAGCTAGTTCAGTACGTACCAGGACAGTTCATGATATGCTGGGCCAATGGCATCAGTAAGATAAAAAAAATAGTAATAAAGGAGTGTTTTCTCCCTTAAAATCTTGTGGATGGTGTGAGAACCTTGTCTGGACTTCCATGAGATGTAAGAATTTGTGATGTCAAAATGTCATGAAAGGTGAGATTATTCATATTTTCAGATGTATTTTCCACAGAAGAAACGAAAGACTCAACTTGTGATCGGCAAATGTTTTACAACAGCACCAACATCATGTTCAAACGCAGTCATGCGAGGGGTCAACTGAGCTGTGACAGAATTAGGACAAAAAGTTGTGTAAACGCAGTGTCCATTTTGACATCAAATACACAGGGCTCCTGTGAGGTGAGCGTGTTAACACACACCGTACCAAAGGTTTTCTTGACTATGGTGATGAAGATTTTTGGTGACACCTGAAGGGACCGATGTGCGGTGAATGTCAAATTCCCCCCTCTGCTTCCTTGTTTCTCAGTCGGCTTCTTGGCTACATTCCCTTCCATGTCACAGTTCAAGTCAATGATCGGAAAATACGGTTGCTTGTCCTCCCTCATTCTCTGGTTTTCTTCTTGAACATTCATCTGTGAAACCTGATTCCATCACATACCTGTCTACTGTCTCATCTGCTCTTGCTCAGCTGTTTTGAACACTAATCTCTGCAGGTGATAATATGAAGCACGTCTTAGCTTGACTCATCTGGTGGGAAACATCAAGGTGAGAAGAGAGAGACTAGTTTCAGTCAGGCTTTGTGGGAATGACTTGGTAGTAACAAGAGTTTATTCTTGACAACAGCACGGCTCTAAACCAAGACACACCTGACACAGACCCAGGTCATGCGACCCAAGCGTACCTTGTGGGTCACATGATGAGGCGGGCCGGATCATTCAGGAGGGACCAAAACATTTGTCTTCTGGATTTGTGTTTTTGCGCTCAAGATGTTCTTCTACTTGACTTGTCCAGTCACATTGAAGGTAGAATGAGGCAGTCGTCCAGAGTCGATCACCTGCCCCTCTCCTTCAGAGGGGTCAGACAAAGGGAAGCCATCCCATGGAGGATGTGTAACCTTCCTTTTATGTGCACACTCACTCAGCAGGCAGGGAAGCCTTCTATAAACACCAGCCGTTGATATGAGTGGAACGTGGGAGAGGCCCAGCCTGGAGTCCCAGCTTTGTTTACATTCTCCAAGCCTGACGTCAGTGCCCAAACACACCGCTTGCTGGATCAACACTGGACACACGGCAGAGTCCGGTTGGAAAACGACGACTGCATCTTTGGCAAACAGGAGACAAAACAAAGGGACTTTGGAAGTTGCGCGGGAGCTCGACCCGACAGGAAAGGATGTCAACACTCCTCTCTGGGTCAAAGGCAAATGCAGAAAACGGCAGTTGGAGAGAGGCAAAGCAGCAGGGAGAAACACGTCACATTCATGTGTGCTGAACAAATACAAGTCGTGAGAGCCGTGCCCGGCTCTGGAAGTCCCATTAAGTCATGTAAAGCTTGTAATCTGAGACACAAGCCGACGTCAACAGCTGACAAAAGAGATTTCCATTTCTAAACTTAATCTCAGCCTAAGCGGACTCTTTCTATTCTCACCCCTTTGTTTCGAAAACTTGAAAATGATTCAGCCCGAAAGGGGATTTAGAATTCACCTGACAGATCGGACCCGTCCGCGCAAAAACTGGTTTGCTCTTTCGAATGACGAACACAGGTGTGCGAGCTGCCACACCTGCAGCCCACTCAAATGCCAAACATTCTAGATGCATGTTTCGTCTCTGCCTCCGTTCATATACGAGCCTTGAGTCGGATTCCAGCGAAGGCTTGAAAGGCGGATGTTCGAGCCTGAACTGTAGTAACACGCTGCTGGTTCCACCTGCTTTCTGGACTCCAGACCCCGCAGCGGTTCCGTACCCTGCTTATGTAACCGTGGCGGAGCTGTAAATCACTGTGTGGATGTGTGAAACGGCTGCAGCTAATCCTCTAAAATCAGAAACGCAGGCTGCAGTCAAATGCTGGACATTTCGCTGGTGTTCCACCTGAATCCACAAACCTACTGAAGGAGATGTTGGGCTCTGGAAGGCTACTCCCACCGTATTTTTTTTGTTCTGCTTTGAACACATCCTCTGTCATTTGTTTACTTTGGTAGAAATGATGCAGTCAGAGAATTGAATGTTGTAATGGATTTTCAGAACACACTCGGCAGCGCAGGACCATGCTTACTTCTTTCAGATACAGTGGAAGGAGGCGATGGAAAACTGGGCCTGAGTCGTTCATTCATGTGGTGGCAGGGGCGCAGAGACCATCCCAGCCATGGGGGGCGAGAGATGGGACTGGTCACCAGCTTGTATGTGTCTTTAATCCCATGATCCTTTGTGGCTTTCGGTCGATGCTCAGGTCCGTCCATACATGTTTCTTCTTGCAGAGTAGGGAGGTCTTCAACAGTAGGCGCATGATAGCATCCCTTTAAATGATTCACTCCCCCCACGAACGCCTGTGAGAGGGATGGAATGCTGCTTATTTGGAGAATGTAGACAGTCTATGTGGATCCTCAAGAGCCTTCAGGGAGATTTTGGTAGCCTCCCCTGACAGTTCAGTATCTGGGTGTTCCGTTTTTTTCTTCTGTTCTGCTGCATTTTCGGAGCCGGTGCATGTCAGGACAAAGACCATTTGATGCCCCACTGCTGTTCTGAACTCATGTTTTGCATGACGCTGAAACAATACAACACAACAATTGTACGTCAACATTATTATTAGTCTCTTCTGTTAAGTCAAATAGTCATGTGGCCTGTAGCTACATGTCGTGATCCTCACAAGGAGGACACTTTTGACAAGCAGTTTTGAGAAATGCCATCGCCTGACCCCGGAGACAGTTTGGTGTTGGTTCCGAAGGTAAAAAACAGGCTGTTTCATGGTAACCTTGATAGTTGTGCTCTCTGTCGTGATGGTCCTGATCCACAACCTTCTCCATAACAGTGAGACATGGTTGTTTTGTGCAGAACACCTTGTGCATTTCCACTGAGAGAATAAATGTGGTGGTGTACAAAGTGCATGTCTCTGGGGAGCAAACTGTTCTGGACGTTTTGTCTTCTCAATGACCTGCTTTGCCAAAAGTCAGTGTTACAGAACATCGACATATTTGCGTTACGGAGTGCAAAGGTATCCAACAGTGAACATGCAACAAACAGATTTCCATGCTGAAATTTGGATTTGTTTGTTTTGTTTTGAGAAGAGGAAGTGAGTTGACATCCTGGCCAAGACTGAAAAATCACGTGTTACAGAAACGTCTAACTGCCTGACCTTCACCCCGTTTGGAGGGTTCATTCAGTCCCTGGGTTGTTGCCAGAACAGGTAGGATTTCAACGCCCATATTTCAGCCGGATCTGGGTCGGACATGGGTCTGATCTGGACCGGGTCAGGCTTCAATCTGAGCCACATCCGGGCCGTATATTAACTTGACTTTGCTACTGCGAGCCAGATCCGTTTTGGACCCAACAAACTGATCCATACCGTTGTTCAAGCGTGCATGTGGACCGGATCCGGAACAGATCCCAGGGTGCATCAGGCCCACATCTGGGCTGGATACAGTTTGCTATCTGGGTGTCTTGATGCAGGACAGTCAAGCTTGTTCACCTCATAATGTCAGTGGTCCAGCAGACCCTGGACAGGACCAAGCACTGGTCCACTGACGCATTTGTCTATGAGAAGTTCTAGACTGTCTTTTCACTTCCTTTTTCAGTTTCTGCTGCAGTGTGGTTATTTCTCATTGCAGCTCTCGTGTGAGCGCCTCTGTGTTGCAACCAGTGTTATATAACATTTGCTGTGGTCCAGTTACCTCAAAATGGGAGCGAGAAGACAGTGACCTCCTCAAAAGCTAGTCTCACTCGGGCCTCGTCCAGACGATAAACACGCTCCGTTTGCAACTGCAGGATGAAGAGGCAACAAATCTGGAATATGGAACTCAAAAATTCTACTTCCTGTTTACATTTTGGGAAGCCATCTTGGATCGGAGTGGTGAGGATTCTCTGACCTTCGGGTCGAAGTTTCATGCACCGCTGGATGCACACTTGAATCTGGTCTAGTTCACTACCACACGTCTTCTCACTCCTCCATCATGTTTAGTTTTTTTTTATTTAAAAGGCTTTTAATTTGAAAGCACCAGTCGATCTGGCTGAAGGAAAGACAACACAGACCTCTCAACTGACTGTCCATATGAGTGAACCCACTTATTCTTACATTATTAGCTGAGATCCTGTGCAACCTCAGATAAACACAATGTGTCACGGTCAGACCACTTTTCCAGGGGAGCTTCCCTCCACTTCCTCTTCCATTGTCTCTTCCTTCTCGTCCAGTCAGAGCCACCAAAGATGCCGGCAAGCCGGTGGGCCACCCAGCTCGCCACGTGTTCGGCTCAGCCACGTGGATCAGGAGCGCAGGAGCTCACACCTCTCCTCCGCCCGGACACGGGGGCTGGACGAGGACCCAGGAGGACTGGAATGTGATCCATTGTTGTGGTGACCATGAAGCAACAATAGAGAGTCAGAGACAGTTGGGAGCACAAAGCTTCCACGCTGACCTGAGCACAAGGCTCCGTGCTGCTGTGGCATCCTGCTGAGCTCGCTCAACTACTGGGAATCAGGTCGCTTGAGAAACGCATGATGCTCTTCAGTGCCAGTGGCAGGGCTCCACCAGAGGAGGGCGGGGCCGCCGATACCTGCTGAGAGTTCTGCCTCAGATGTGTCATCTCCACGTCTTACCGCGCTCATCATTCTGATGCGTGTTTCAAACATCCTTGCTCAAATGTCTGTCCCATGAGAGAGGAAGTGGTGGTGTCAGCCAGAGGAAGCGTCCGCTGCAGCATCATCTCCGGTGCCCTGCTGACCGCAGATGAGGAAGTCTGTCAGGGGGACGCGGCTGGAAAACACTTGTCAATGGGGATTTCTTCCAACCCAGTTTCCACTTCTGCAGTTAGTTGCAGTTCCGTCTCGGCAAAGGGAAGTTGTGAGCATGTGTGAGGGGGCTGTGACCAGCCTGTCTCCTCAGACATTAGAGAGAGAGAGAGGTAGAATGAGTCACATTCAAATCCAATGTCTCCACCGAAGCAAGACGGAGTTAGATAGACTGAATATTGAAGCTCTTTTTAATGAATAAAATGAAGTCAAATATTGAAACGTGATGTGACTCATGAGCAGAAAGAATGAAAAAAGAACTGGACACACCCATGATGTGTCACAGGGCAGGCATTAATGTCTGGAACAATGGGGCAGCTACTCTTCCACCACATGAAAAGGGACGCGCCGAACAAAGAACCTACCTGAAACCTGTGTGTTCATGTGCGCGGCGTGATGCGGCCGTGCTCTACGGGAGCACAAAGTTGAGGTCGACTCCAGTTTGGAGCGGCTGGGGTCATGAGAGGTCCCGGTTGGAGACGCGGTGAAAGTGAAGATGAAGGGATGTCATTTGGCTCGAATCCATTCCAGAGCTTTACGACGTGTTTGCGCTGGGTGGGGTGTGAGAAGAGCAAGTGTCGCAGGAGAAAAGGGCGTGGCAGGTTTTAAAGGCAATTTTTTTTCTCCACTTTGCCACAGCAAGAATGAATGAAATGAGAAAGTGACATTTTTCAACTGAGTTCCATCATAAATAAGGCGCTCTCTGTCACATTGCTCAATGAACTGTCAAACGCTTCCACAGAACTGAGAGCGACGCCCAGTTGCCTCCCCGCAGGTTGCGCCTCCCCCCTTGTGCGCCTTCTATCAGTGAGTCATGTGATAACTCCCATGTTTGCACGAAGTCCCTGCCCTTGCTTATCTTCCCCTCTCACTTCCACAGAAACACCACCCTCGCCACTGCAAAGCACATTGGTTTGAGTGTGTGGTTTCTGCGAGCGCACGACTCCGTGGTTCTGTGTGTACACGCTCATCTCTCAAAATTTTTTTTTTGGAGAAATACCTTCAGATTTCCTCGAAAAATATCGCTGTGGCAGCCGAGGCAACGCACATTTCCTGCCTCAGTGAGCGACACCATCATATCACATGAAGATAAAAATGATCAATATGTAAAGGAATAGAGTGAGTAGAAGCTGCAGGAGAGAATCTAGGGAGGACACTGGTGAAGTTCAGCCCACCGCTCCGGTTGAACTACTCCATCCTGCTTTGGCAGAATCCTAAACTATGATGTCAGTGAATTCCTGGAGCTTCCGAGACAATCTCCAGGCAGAACCAGTCTGAGATTCCCACAGAGTGGCAGCCAAGTTACGCTGAGGAGACATTGTTTGGGGGTGCTGATATCAGAACGCCAGGGTGAGTCATGCCCCTGCTGTGCAAGATAACTTCAGAAGGCCACAGATATTTGCAGCCTTGATAACGCCAATGTCGCCGTACGCCTTTCACAGTTCTGCCAGCAACGGAACAGAACACAAGATTTTTGTTCTCCACACTAAATGGATCGATTTAGAAAATGTCAAGACCCATGAAATGAGCAAATGAAGCCATGAACAGAAGACCACGGCTTAAAGACACTAAAAATATTCACCAGAGAAGTGATGCTGAGTATACAGTTGGAATTACATTTCTATGGTTGGAATGGTCCTTAAAATAAAATAAAAAAGTGCCCTTCATTTTCATGTAACCAGTAGCGATGGGCTCAAGAGGCTTCATGAAACAGTGGCCTCATTTTCAGAGCCCAGTAGGGGGCGCTCTCAGTTTAAAAAATGGTGAGGAGCAAAGAGTTTAGAGCAGAGAGCGCCATCTAGTGGGCTCTGAAGAAGCTTCATGGAGCCTCACCAGCCCGAGCGCTGCCACTGCACCAGCACTAGCAGGGCGTCACTTGCAGCAAACCACGGAACCTCCGCTCTAAACCACTAGGGACCAACAAACCTCAGTTGTGCAGTTGTGGAACAGTGATGTGAAGTGACCCAGACACGAAGCATCAAATTGTCTGAGGCGTGTTGCTCATCCTATCCGGGAACAAACCCAGAATCTCAGAGGACCGATGATGTCTCTCACCCTCAGATGGCCTCACATTCTGGTGGGCCGCTCATCTTTCCACCGACTCAGGGTCCTCCTTTTATTAGAGCACAGCTGATGTCCTCCCTCTCTCTCTGGCACACACTCGCTGACCCTCCGCAGCTCATTTCCCACACTCCATCATCACTCACTGCTGACCAGAAGTGTTTAGAATCCCCTGCTGAACTGGGGTCACATCCAAGCTTCCTGAGAAAAGAGATTGTTTTTTGCTAGCGGTGAGTCATGAGTGTGCCTTGGCTTCACTGAGCCCAGGTGGATGGAACTGGGCTGGGAGTTAGAGCTTCAGTTCAGGTACAGATCAGTCGCCACCAGACTTGTCTCTCTTCTTTAAAACACTTTTCTTCTATTCATGTCGTGATGGACCGACAAATTGTGTGTCTCCGCAGCATCACTGGCGCTGCCGTCACCTGGGATGAACCTCAGCCAGGGTTTCTGTGCTCTATTTTCCCAGGCTGTCGAAAGCACTGCTGCTTTTTACCTCACTCATCTGCTTGCTTTTCCCCTCCTGCTCCTCTGTCTTGTCCCTGAATGACTCGGTCTCCTTCTCCTCTCTTGCTATGCCGTCACCATCTGTCTTTTTTTTTTTTTTTTTTTTTTTTTTGCTCTCCCACCTGTCTGGCTTTTTGCAGCGGAGAGTTTGTGGAGCTGCGCGAGAGCAGTCGACTTTCATGTCCAGCTGTCACTTTCAGATGAGCTTGGATTACATTGATGTTCTCACGGACCAACAAGTGCGTCTGCTCCAGGCTGCTGGGTTTAAACAAGGTTAACAGTAGGGACCTACAACTGAGAGGTGTGTGTTTGTGTTGATGTTTGCACAACATTCCGAAATATGAAAACAGCTGAGGAAGCAATTCAAGCAGCATGGAATTGTTGAGGAAACAGGGCACATGATGCTTCCTTCCTGGAAGACCACTGGATCCTAGTGGCACCTGAACTCCAGCAACAGCATACATTCAGTCACTAGGAGGTGACGGAAGCTCTTGAGTCTCTAGAGTCAAAGCCAGCTGTGGAGGAAACTCCTCTTTGGTCCAAGGTGGATGCATTCTCAGTCATACTGAGCACCAGGCCAGGACACCTGTAAATCATCTGGCGGTTTAATGGCGAGCAGCATCCGCTTGTCCGACACCGCCGCCGTAGAAACATGGCCAATTCCCTTCTGGAATACTAGCCAGACTCCTGTGCAAAGACTTCAGGACGACCCTGATGCACCACACTACCCACCAGCAGCCCACGTGACCCTGTTCAGGCCGACACACCTGCAGCATGTTGCGCCTGCTCAGGTCAGGCTCTTCGGTCATGAGGTCAGAACAAACCTTACCCATGTGGGGTTTCTTTTGTTCCGTCCCTGGAGCATCTGTTTCTCATCCCACAACAAGAATAGTGTTACCCCGTATTTCCGTCGTGAAGAAGGTGAAGAGAGTTTACACACAATTGTGAAAACAAATAAACACATAAATAATTCATCTGAAACTGAGCTCTTAATAAACAATATGCGCGCAGCAAATATTGAAATTAATCGGTGCTGAACCCCCCACAAACACAGGAACAGTGAGTATATAAATAGTATGCAGAAGCTCAGTGTGCTTCTTTCTGGTTAAAAAAGGGGGGGAAAAAGTGGACGGGGCCTTTTCAACAGCGACTCTGAAGCCACATTGGAGTGTATAGTTTGTCAATAAAGTTGTGTAAATGTTTACTGAGACTCCGCATGTTCTCAGTATGATGGCAAATATAGAAATAAATAGTCAAACAAACTCTGCCGTGTCAAGAGGCGATGGATATGTTGTCATGTTGTAGTCGAGACTGAGCCGAGACCAAGGCTGAGAGCGAGCTGAATCCAGAAGGAACCGAGTCTGTTCCAATGATACCAACCGACATCGCTCTTTGACGTGACGTGCTGGACCTATTTCTTAACAGGAATCAATCTGTGTCCACTTGAAAATCGTCCAGAAAGGCAGCAAGGACTTCAAAATTGACCCTGAATGTCACTGAACACGGAAGCCAGCAAACATGTCACTCAACAAATGGAAGGCCATTCTCTTGGATTATTTCTAAGACTAAGTCTCCTGAACAATACTCCTTCAAATCCCAGTATATTTTATAGTTTATTATAGTTATATGTTGTATATCACGAAGGGGATCATGTGTGGACTCATAAACCCTGTGTGCTCCACGCCTGGCGCCTGCACGTGCAACACAATATTCCAGATATTCCACCGATATTCTGGATTGCATGCACCTCTTCAGGCTCCCTCTTGGAAACGGAATCTTTTCAGGGGATTTCCATCACTGATAAGTTGAAGATGAAGTGTCAGGAACGTTTCCTCAGGCTCTTCCGGAGCTTCTTATTCGATTTGGGAAAATCTAACATGTAAAAGGTTTTTTTATTTTGTGGAAATTGACAACACCAAAAATGGAAGCCGCGAGCCAGGACACATAACCGACAACATAAATAGGAAAAAATAGAAATATTGAGGGGTGTTCTACTTCTGTACTAACAAAATACCAAACTAAAGTAGGTCTCAGATTGCGGTCTCAAGTTTTCAAACTGTAAAAACACAAGTATTTGCCGAGTTGTTCACCCATTTCATTGAAATCTGTTCCGTACATTTCAGGTTATTTTCCTGGCAGTCAGGCAGATGAAAGATGTAACCTCCTCTTTGGGGGTGATAAGAAGGAGCCGGTTCATTTCAGCTGCAGAAGGAGATGTTTTTCATCTTCTCTCAGCCTGTGATTCAGAGGAAGGGTGAGGTATCGTCTCGTGGTTGGAGAGTGAAATCATAACCAGAAGGAAAACAGACCACGTGGAAGGAACGATGGAGAGATTCAGGTCAGTTGCAGAACAGACAAGAGTTTTCCAGACAGACTTCAAATCCGCGGTGGAAACCATGTGTTTCAACTGGGTGTCTTGACCGCAAACATTCCTCCGAAGAAAGCTGGCACAAACAGGACGACTGAGACTTTGTCTGATAAATATGGAGCGGGTGGGGCTGGAAGCAGCTGGGCCACTTGTTGCTCCGCACGTATCAGGGAGACCTGGCTTCCAGCTGCTCTTCACACCGACCTGGATTTGAGAATACTCCGAAAGCAGAACCAGAAACACTGTCAACATGAACGAATGGATTAGGTGCGGTGAAGAGGGGGGCGATGAAGAGGGCAGGCAGTGGGCTTCTCTGCAGGATGCTTCACTTGACACAGTTGCTCTCGCTGCTCCAGGTCACCAGTGCTCCAGTCAAGCCAACGCCCACATGGAGATCTGAAGTGCTCTGTAAGAACAGAGCCGTGTGTGGTAGCTACTGATTCATATTCAGCTGTTCTGTACACGATCCCATTCCCTGTGCTCAGAAAGTAGCGTGCAACATGGTCAGGGTCAGGAACAGTGGAATCCATGCTCCTCATAATCCTGACACCTGTTGAGATCAAGCAAACCTGGACGTCTTTTCAAACAGAGCTGCATCGGCAACGCAGCGGCACCACCTTCCACTCCGCCGCGGACCTTGGATGAATATTTCAGGCCGGTGTCCGTGTCGGCCCCTGGTTCCACAGGCCTCTCCACCCTGCCTCACACGCGCGCAATGTCTGCAGCAAACATATAGAATTCATCTGCCTGCGGATTTACTATGCACAGGTAATGAGAGGCAGCGGCGGGGGAACGTGGAGGCAGCGAGTGAATTTACATCTTTAACAGCTGGCCGCGATGGGCTCCTCGCGCTCGCGTACGCACGCGGCCAAATCACAATTGAGCGGTGTAATTTGTGGAGACACACCTCCCCCATCGCGCACCATCACGGCTGTTCTCCGTCAGCTTCAAGAAAGCTTTTCCAACATCAAGAGCTCGGCCGTAATTGCTTTCCCTTCAGAGCCAGAGCGCAGCGTGTATAATGGAATCTCTCTTGTAGCAGCGGGAATGTATAGGCTTGTGCGTGCGCGTTTGTTTCCCCCATACGTGCCGAGGCCTCGGTGCGGAGCCGGAGAGCCTCCTCCGCCCGGCGCTCTCATTAGGATTCCCTCCCCGCAAATATTTACACTGGAAAAACACATCAATAAATGTGCTGATATACTGGTTCTCGGATTAATTCCACGCTTAATCTCTTGTTTTGCTTCAGGGGAAATAGGCCCCACTGAAGAGCCCTTTTCTCTGGAGTTCTCCGTCAACGCACCACTCCTCCCCACCCCCCACCAGATTTGGCAAGGGCACCCATGGTCATATGATCATAAAATGAACATTTTGAAACACATTTCCTGGAGCGACTTCTGTGGCGCATCATCCCTCCATATCCATATCTTTCACCTTCCCTTCTGCCTCCAAGCCTTTTCTAAAAATCCTACAAGTTTGGACTCCCTCTTCGAACCAAGTTGGAGGCCATCCATTTTTGTTTTGAAAGAATAGCGATCGAGCCATGACAAACAAGGGTCCAGGGAGATGTTTATTGCAGGCAGCACTCTGGATTTGAAACCGTGCCGTGTCTAAATTCTTGCTCCTCGCTGGTTAGAATCATCCACATCAACACAACCAGTTTGGAAGACTCAAATAACGACAAATATTTTCCTACTTGAAGCCAACTTTCCTTCATTTTATTGACAGTTGACTTGTAATCCAGTTATGAAAAGCTGCTCGGAGTGTTCAGCATCGCATTGGGTCATGTTTGGTTTTGACATTTGAGTGAGTCAGAGGTTGTGAATAAAAGCGCTTGCTTTCTGGGTCACAAGTGGCCTGTCCTCGGGAGGAGCTGGTTGACAAGCATGAAGAGAAAAGAAATATAAATAGAAAAATGTAAATGTATCAGCATCTACATAAATGTAGGAGGAACTGACTGTTTTAGAACAAACTCACACCCAGTGGTGGCCCACAGAACAGCATCCTGTAAGCCGCAAATGTCCAAAGAAACCAAGTTATATTTCTAAATCTATATTTACAACAACTGAAATATGCAAAGAAGGTCTGCATCACACAGACTGTGTGCTTCTTGTGTGTGTGTGACACTCCTTGAGTCCTGCACGTCGGTGTACAGTGACAGCGAACAGTCTTCAGGGTGAAGTGAGGACAGCTCATCCTCGGAGCAAGTGCTTTCCTGTACCAAGTCCCAGGAGCATGAATAATGCATCAGAAACAATGTTTACATGAAATGATTCCGTCTTGACAAATGTATTTTGTAGTGTGTACAGTCGACACGGAACAGTATGATGCAGGCTCAAGTTTAAATTACTCCTCACTTTGATATATTACCTGCGTCTAAAGTGACTCAGATGGAGAATTGCATGACTTTTGAGAGGAACAATTGAAAGGTCAGTTGTTACTTTCATAGTGTGAGGTGAAGACGACCTGGGAAATCCCTGGCCTGACACCTGCCTCCTTCTGTCCTGTCATGCGTCTCTAGCGGAGCCTGAAGAGCTCGTGGTTGAGTTTCGAGTTACACAGAACAAGTTTGGTGGGTCGTGATGCGTTTGCTCCTCTGGGGCAGATGCAGAGGAGGATGCTTCCTCGACCATGTGACCACTTCCTGAGCGAGTGGCCGGCTCGCCAAGACCCCGCTCCCCGGCCTGCACTGCTCTGAGGTGTGGAGAGACGCACGCACATGCTGTTACGTAACGGTGCTCGAGGTCTGATCAAGATCAAACACAGTCACCAGTGAGGAGTCTTCAGAAGCTGCATGACACTTTTCAACGTTTGACTCCTTGCCATACATACATTTAAACAACAACATATTGTTCATTTTACATCAGTTAGACAATAGCGCAATAAATCAGGATGGCGGTTATATTCAAGTTTTTATATCACCTTATTTAAACTAAAGCTCTTTTTATGTCTTGAAAATATTTGTGTCAGAATTTCAATTTTATATGAATTTCAAGTCCATTCAGAGTAGTGGAAACCCTGGCCATTATGTAGCAAAAAACATCCCTGAACAAAAGCAAACAGATGCTTTTGTTTGCTTTTGTTCTGGGATTCCTCCATGTTTGTTGTTGTTGTTCTCATCCTAGCTGCCACGTGTCTTGTTTCTCTCTCTCCGACGTGAGAACTGCACCTCGAGTTCTCACTCCATGATGTGGTCCATTAGATGTGGCATTCCTCTGCTGCTCACCCTGCCTGGACCAAAGGGACAAGTCACTGGGTTGGTCGAGGGAATCGCAATGAAAAAGCAAAAGGGAAAACACTGGAAGCCAGGACACCCTGTGCTTCACAGACCAGACCACCGGAAACAGCCGTGTGCCAAGTTCCTGACCAACACTCGGTAGAAAGAGAAGAAGAAACTCACCTTTGAAATAAGGAGAATCTCAGCCAGTAAATGAAAATAAATTCGATAACAATGGCATGGCGCCCTTTCGCTGTAGCATGAAACCATGAATTCAGAGCTGTTTCATCTCTTACAGACCCAGCACCAAGTGGGAACTCGAGGGGCTGCTCATTTTTCCTCTTTTTATTCAAATATATTGGGCTCTGTGGACCTGGATGGGTGGGAAAGGCTGTGGGAGTACAAGGTGCGGCTGGAGAATCGGTTGTTGTGAGACTCTCTTCTTCACTACTTCAGGACAGTGCCTTGTGTACACCAACAACAAAACCAGGGTTGCTTACACGAAGAAAACCAGGGGGGAAACTAACCATTGAGATTCGACTGTCGGGTAAAATCCTCACAAAGTTGAGCATCGTATGAGTCGTCTTCTTCATTGCGAAGGGATTCGGCAGGAAGTGATTAGCGTTGAGAACCTCCCCTCGAGTTAGGACTGATCTGAAGGAGCTCCCTCTGAGATCACTGGGGCTTGCAGCGGAGGTTGAAATAAGAAGAATTGGAAGGAATACAGTCCGTGCCGCCTGCGCAGGAGATGGCAATTCCTTCGACAGCCATGCAAATGGCTTGACTCGCCGCAGGGTTAATAGCTGGAAGCGCTACACTCCACCTGCAGAGGAGGAGGAGGAGGAGGATGAAGACGTACACATCGCATTACTCCGTGGTGCTGCCCTTGTTGGGATTCATCAATAAAACATCCCTGGGAGCACTGGAGCGCAGAGCAACTCCTTCTCAACGTTTCCTTAGCATTTATGCTCATTGGGATTTTTATGAGGTGAAGAACGGGAACGTTCTCTGTTGTTTTTTAACCACTAATATACAATATCATCTCACTAAAACACTGATATTTTGTCTTTTCACGGAGTGGTGATGGGAGGATTGGCTGAGTATTTGAATTACCATGTGATTTAACAGCCCATTTATACTACAATGCATCGGCATTGGTCTTGACCAATATATCCACCAGGGGGCGCAGCGCAGAGTGAAAAGTTGATGGCGAAAATGGGGGCAGCGCTGTAGGAGGTGGAGGCCGTTACATTTATAGAGATGTACTTACTGGTTTGTGGAAACGTGCAGAACTATGGACGGCATGAACGCATGGCAAAGACAGAAGGCTACGTCCGGATCCGAAACCATACGTAACGTTGAACTTGAACAGGCCTTAAAGGGCTTCCACCAGCTGCTTAAAAAGGTTGGGAGAAGCTACAAGAGACTATCTTGAATTCGCTCTTTGCCTCCTCACCTTTCCCCGCTGTGATCATCTTGGAGCTCCGCATCCTGCAGGGGAGACAAATAAAGGGGACGTGTTCACGCTGGATGCAGGCCTGACTTCAGGACACCAGCAGAAGACTGGCGCTGCAATGGATGTGTGTGTGTGTGTGTGAGTGTGGACTGGGGCAACAGGGGAACCAGGGAAGCAGATGAAGAGCAGAACGATAGAATGGAGATAAAGACAGAAGGCAGCCTCCAGGTTCACACGCTCGGTCCCCACTGGCTGATGACAAGTCGCTGTGATAAAATGTGCAATGTGCTTCATTGTTTCCAAGAAGTCGACCATCATCATCTTCATCTTGAATCCATTCCAAGCATCCAATGTAATGCTTTCATTTGGCAACATTCAAAAGGGACAGATTTTTTTTTCCCCCACGAGACAGTGATGGAAGGAAATGGCTGACCACTTTGTTTTTTTTTCGCGGACAAACGGCTTTAAAACATGACAGCGATCTCTCAGCAAAAGACCGATTGATTCACGGCCTCATGTTTTATTGCACTGCTGGCTGATCGAGAGGAACTGGCTGGACGAAGCAAAGCCTTCTGCTCATCCATTCAATCGGTGCTGAAAACCCCTGAATGTTATTTATTCTCCCTCACCAAGCAATTCCTCTAATGCATCTGAGGCATTTCATCTCTGCATGTTTGGCTCCATCGACTGACAACGTAGGGAACCTGGAGCGCAGAGTTACCAGCGAGTTCACGTTGGAGGGTGGACTTCCCAGGTCGGGAAGTGCGTCAGGTGTGTTTGAAGGTGGCTCATGGTTGTTCATCTTCTGTCAGCGCTTTGCATGACAGAGATCCTCACGTCTCTTCCTTCATGGAGAAGATGCTGGAGGAGGGAGGAAGGAGCCGTGGAGGATGGGGAGAAGAAATGTGAGCGGGATGATGGAGAATGGAGGGGGCAGGGGAAGAGGAGGTTTGCATGAGGAGCATGCATGTCTGTGTGGTGGGGGATGGAAGGGTGTGTAGCAGGGGGGGCACGGTGGAGTTATGGATGATCATAACTAGAAGACGGGAGCAGATGAAGCGGTGAATGACATCATTCTCAATGTGATGGTGAAGCACAAATGGTGGCGCCCGAGCCATCCTGGCCTTGTTGAAACGGTGATCTGATATTGGGCAGGTGAAGGAGAGGAACTGTCTGGAGGAGCCAATAGGAGCTGGACGTGTTGAAGAAATGAGGCGACACCCACCAGTGTCTTCCTCGAATCCATCGTGTATGAGAGGTGTCTCCGCGGAGTCGGCATTATCCGCTCTTTGACACGTTCGAAGAGTGATGTCGGCGCTATTGTGCTGTGGATGAGCAGGTCCACATCATGCACCAGGCTGGGAAGATGTGGGCGGAGGCTGCACATCTGCAACACGTCCAACAACGGAGCCGGAGCTGGGCGGCAGCTGCTGTCTGGACGGAGCCATCCATCTTGCAGGCAGCTGGACCTCCACCCAAGTCCTCTCCTCAGAGTGATATTGGACTTCAGCTTGTGTTTCAGTCTCCAGTTCTGCTGCTCCCTCCACATCTTCTCCTTCAGCAACAGCAAACGTCCATATTCATGAGTGTTCAACAAACAATATGGAACACTGGGAGCCACTCGACAGTGAAAAGTCTATTGTGAGTCTGAGGAGAGAAGCTGTTGTTCCGCACAATAGACGCCTCATACTCATGACGTTCTCCTCATTGTTGCCTCCTCACACTTCACTTATGTCAGTTTCCTGCCTCCACACTCTCACCCACTCACACCCTTCCTTTACGCCATCACTCCATCCCCAAATCAATCTGCTTTCATATCGAACTTTCCTTCCACTCTCCTTCATCTCCCTCTCTTATGGCCCTCACCTCTCCTCTCTCATTCCATCTCTTCATCCACTTCCTACTTTGAGTCTCTCCATCTCCCGATTTCCTCGCCTCCTTCACCCATCTCCTCCTACAGCACTTCACTTTCTCCCATCTAAAACAGCTCCCCTCATTCCGCCACCTCGGGGGGGAAGATGCTGAGCCCCCGTCTCCATGGCAACAGACTTAAACAGTTACCATGGCTGCCCTATCAGCTACTTGAGGCAATTAGAACTTAGCACCAGCTGTTGTACCACTCCACCCCCCCACCATGGCGCCTCCCTCTCTCCGACACTCTCCACCACCCCCACTCTTTCAAACGTCATCATGCTCTCCTTCCCCTCCCCCCACCTCCATGCTGAATCAAACGTCACCATCGACTTAACTTCACCCAATTCTTCAGCTTCATTCACACCTTGGCAGGTCTGTCTGGTGATGGATGGATGGACAGATGATGCATGGTAGATGAGGATTTCGGGGGGTTCCAGACGCGTCCGTCGAGAGCAGAACTGGACCTTCAAATCTGTGCTTCATCAGCACGACTGCACTTCAGGTTTTTCCTGTCGTGGCCCGTGATGTTCTGAGGTTTCCACACAGACACAAGTCAAAGCTTCGACTCATCTTTCCTGAGGTGGAAGGTGTGGTGACTGGGTGAGGCACGGCTCCCTGAGGGGCTGGTGATACTGGTGCGCATGAGTCGGCCATTGGATGAAAGTTGTCGAGGTGGCAGTGCTCGATCAATCTGGAGGGAGTCAGGTGCGAGTTTGTGATGTTGTCTGGGACGTTTTCTAACGCTGTCTCTGCTCCACTGGCTACAGTTCGGACATGTTCTCTGAGGCGATGACTCAGCCAGGACCTTTGGTTTGGATCGCTTGTGTGAGGAACGGTGTAAATTAAAGTGAAGCAGTTGAACCAAGAGAAACACACCAACAACAGGCAGACAGTGTGTAGAAGAAGCAGATCGAGTCACAGAACAGACAAACAGGAGATATAAGAACAAGTAAGAAATAAAACCACAACACGCTTGACAACAATGATCCAAAACACACAAGCAATTGAACACAAAGAGCAAGAATATAGGAACAGAACAAAAGATTTACGTGGAGGTCAGAACACTCGCACTACACAAAAAATAAAGAATCCTGTGCACAGAAATAACCAAAAAAGAAAGATGAAGACAACAGATCCAGCTCACAAAACAGCAAAAAGACAAGACTGGACTTCAATTCATGTGACGCCAGCTTGATTTCTGACTAGTTCCAGGTGTGTACTATTAGCTGCGAAGCTCACAGAGAGAGAGCAGGAGGAAACCCAGGACGACATGGCAAAATAAAAGCCCAGCTCAGACTTTTAACCTCGTCTCAAATTGATCTATTCAAATTAAAATTCATTTTAGATGCAAAATTAAACTGTTCTTTATCAGATTTATTCATGTCAGATGAAATGAAAAGCCGACATTTTCTGCATTTTAAACAACAAAAAAAATGTTTTGGCTTTCTTATTGAATATATTTGAATTTTTTTTTTTTTTTTTTGACTGAATAGCGGGTCTTTAGGAGTCGCTGAAACATATTACGGATCCTTTTTAAATGTCCTCCTCCTCTCCAGCATGTGTCCTCTACATAGGAGACGAAGCCTGCACCGGGCAGAATCTGGAGCGGAGTTTGACTTCAGTGTTTCATTGGCCATTTATGTTTGCAGCAACACTAATGCGCTCCTCCATCATCCAGCTTGTAACAAGCTCCGTCATCACACTTCCGTGATTTATGTGCCTCTTCACTGATTGTGATCTTCGTACGAGTGGGTAAGCAACGCTCCACTGGAAGCCACAAATGAAGTGACAAATCCTTTGAGAAAAGGAAAAAAAAAAACGGAAGCGTTGGCTGCTTGAATTCAGTGTTAACTGAAGGTTTTCATCTCCTTGGCTGATGTCCCAGTCCTTGCATGCGCAGTTTGATGCGTGAGCAAACGCGTGCCAAACTCTTCATGTGAGGAACTTGCTTGCTTGCACGCCGAAGTGGCTCTCCAGGCCCAGTGGCTCGCCGCACCCACGCACAGATCCCCGCGCCACGAGGGCGTGGCAGAAACAGGGTGAGAATCTGACAACAGGAAAATCGACACTAGCCTCAACATCAGTCGGTGGATGTAAACATTTGAGACGCCGCTGCTCTCCTTCAGACCAGCGAAAGCTTTGAGGGGAGAACCAGCAGGAGGCGGAGTGGGAGTGGCGTTCATCTGTGCGGGGATTGACCAGGCGGTAAATGCGCCTTTAGAGGGAAAAGATAGAGGGGGGGGGCTCCTGTTCCCTCACTCTTATCTACCTTGCACACGTGTTACTCTGCTGTGTGTGCAGGAGAGACGGAGCAGCGCTTATCTCCCTGGCCACTCAGCTGCAAGGCCCCTATCACATGCTCGGCACAAACGGAGCGGCTGCCCGTGGCGCTGAATCCGGCGCCTGAAGAGCATGGACTCTCCACCTGGTGAGAGAACGTGCCATCCATGATGTCGAGTGAATGCTGCTGAAGCATCACGTTTGAAAGGCGTGCAGAGCGACTGTCCAACATGTTCAAAAAGAGCGGAAGGTCAACATGGTGCCTCCACCTAGCTGGTGTCTCCTGAAAACCTCGATGCCCAGTCACAGCCTCATGTCATGAATAACTAATGAAGTCTGCTAATGCACCGGGATGAGACCTTTGGAGCTGCTGTAAAAGGCCAGGGTCAGGAGGGCTGATATTTGATATTCAGCCGTGGCATTTCCTCCGCAGGACACACAAACCCAGTGGCCATCTGCTGAAAGATTCATCATCTCCAGTGTGTCTCCTAAAACAAGTGAGCTGGACATGGAGCCGTCTCTAACCTTGTCCTTGTTTTGTGTGTTTCCCTCACCAATGTGTGCGAGGAGAGAAGTGAAACGGCGATGCTTCTCACCCTCACATCACTACGACAGACACAGGCCTTGGCTTGCTGCTTCCACAATAGTGAACGGCTGCATTTGCAGCTGAGCTAATACAGTAAGAGCGGAGCTGCTCTCATCGTCTGCTGTAAACACCTGAAACAACAAATGACCACAGCAGCAGCAGCTGCCCCGTGGTTAACCTCCGGCTGCTGTTGGCGCGAGGGCCGGCGTCTCTCTCACACGCACCTGTTATGTGTGAGATGAAAGCACTCTTGACTTGTGGCCACTTGAGTGGGTTTACTACGTTCAGTTAGCTGGAACTCCATGAAAGTGTGAGTGAAGAAGTTTGTTTTCTCAGTACTGCGCTGTGTACTGTGCACACACACAACACAACCATGTGATCGGGTGACTGGCACCTAAACCACTTCAATTCTAGAGATCAAAGAGGCTGTGATATCTGTCCGTAGCATGTATCAAAACACCAAGTCACCTTCCCGGGTCACTGCAAACTCGAGACAGTCTACGCAGAGCAGCGATGGAGCGAGCAGGGGGATTACCGGGCCTCAAACATCAGCAGTGTGCCATGTTTTGTTCTGGAAGTTCCACCTGAAAAGACACAGTGACCCTTAATGTGTCCCACACACCAACACGGTCATCCAAGCCGCCGTGCTGGTCTACATATAGAGCTGCCCTATCAGGCTGCCTGAGTTAAAAATAGCCTCACCACGCTCACTACTCTCACACCACCTCTGTCGCCTGTCCATCACTTTTCTCTGCTAGCTGTGGATGCCCACCCCCCGTCCTGCTGCCAGCTGAGCTCGCAGATTCAGGTGCAACAGGTGTGAACAGGACGGAGAGACTCATGCTTTTGTTTGTTTACACTCTGGCTGGATCTGAATGTTCATGACCCACATTCTGGCCGTCAGAGCACCAGCCTTTTGCTCAGATCTAAATAAATCAGCCCTATTAAAAACAGTCATCCTAACTCCACCGCCAACTGGTGTTCAGTCAGTTAATGGTATTTCAAATGCTGATAAAATGTCACGGATGTTCTCAGAAGAGGGCGACAGGATTGTGTTGCATCGTGGTTTGATTTTGTGGCTCCACTTCCTGTGTGCGCCTGAGCTTGACCTGCTAATAGCCCACACCTGGGACCCATCCCGCCATCACCAGCACCTGCTCTTGTGCTCTGCTGCTGCGAGCCAGATCCACGTTGCTCCCATGCTGATAACTCGGCTCTTTTCTCGGCCCGTTTGTCTCCGTGTTCCTTTCCTTTGTCCTTGAGTTTTAATAGTTCGATTTACCCCTCAGTCACTTCTGTTCTCTCTCCTCTCCCTTGTTTTGCCTGTGTGCAAGCTTCTTTTTTGTCCGTTTAGGTGTTGTTTCTTTGTGTTGTATTTTATGGACTGTCACCATAACCGAGTGAGAGTCTCATGACGGTGTGTTTCTGATCATGTTAGCGCCCGGGTCAGTGACACCCTCAGTTTTTCTGTCTTCTTACCACTCGCACTTGGGATCTCTGCACACATGGTCCTTCAGGTTGAATAATAATCATAAAATAACCATGAGCTGCACAGCAGAGGTTAATGCTCACACTGACGCTCAAAGGATGCTGCTTTTCTTTACATTTTTTTTCCTGCTGTTTGCTTTTCTGCCAGTAAAAAAGTTGTGTTTAGAAATACTTCTATATATTCTGATACTGTTTTATTTATTTTTTTATAGGTGGGACTTCATAAAACTTCTGTTTAGTTCTGTGTCTTAGCTAAGCCCAGTTTACTGTGTTTTAATAGTTGACTCCAGAATGATCTTTTATTTTCTGTACGTCAATGCTATGTTAATATATATTGTGGAATTGTGAGCCATTATTGGAAAGCAAAGCAAGTTGTCCTCTCTGCTGGTGACGCTAAGCCTCCACTAAATGTAACTTTGAGAGAGTCTCCTGAGCACGATGGAGGATCGAAGGAATGGTCGCAGTCATGTGAACTTGTCACAAGAAATTCACAAGCCTGCAGCCAAGAGCGAGCCGCGCTCCGCTTTAGGCTCTGCAGTGAAACACGGAGACTGAGGGGCTGCACAGCACTGGAGTGGCACATCCAGGGTGAACGCCAATCTCAGCGGCTTGGGTTGTAGCTCAAAGTCCCAGGAGATCCTTGATGTATTAGCTGGTCTACGGCGGCTTATTGTGGTTATTAATTCAATGTACAAAGATCAATGTGTATTCAGATGAGAGAAAGTGAGATTTGCCCAGAATAAAAAAGGAAATTTGCGGCGTCTGTGTGAAATATCCGTTCATCCAGAGGTCATGGAGTTGCAGTGCCACGTAAGTGAAACCCAGTCACCCCTCCGTATCGCGCTGTCAAACAATGCTCGGACAGGAAGCGGCGCAGAAGGTCCGGCTTGTGTTTGCCGGGAAAATCCATCCGCTAACCTGTGTTAGACAAACAGATCGTGGAAGTGGAGCTGCTGCGTTACATGAATGGGATGCGGAGGTTAATGGCTGCTTCTGCTGACATCGTCTTCCTGAGGAAGGCGGTTCATCGCTGTCACATCCTGGAGTGGAAACCACGCAGGAACTCACCGCTGTGTGTTTTCTCATCAACTCAAAAGCCATCAACAACTTGTTGACTCAATAGGAAGGAAGAGATGTGTGTATTACAGCGCGTTTGTTTGAGGGAGACCATCTGTGTGTGTGTGTGTGTTTGTGCTCACCAATGTGTTTGTCACATATACGTGTGCTTTTACCTCAGTCAGGAGGAAGTCCAGTGGGAATCCCGGGCCTGGAACCGGAGTAAAAACAATTTCTCTTTCCTATTTTTCTCCGCCGCTCTGTGTGTGTGAGTGTGTGTGCAAGTATCCGTTACATAAGGATGGAAAAGGAAGCTGCAGAGCATCCTGCAGGTGCACATCCACAACACAAACTTTTGGTTCAGGATTTTGGTGCACACACAACTGACCTGCCAAACAAAGGCAGAGGGTGAAAGGAATGGCTAATGGCTACAGTGCAAACCCACTTGACAGGCGGTCCACGACAAATATCACTGATCCACAATGGCCCCAGATCTGAAACCTGCCACTGTAAAGACACAAGGTCGTGACTCTGCCTTTAAAAGTACTGCTATTTTTTCATGTATTTTGTGCTGAATGTTGCCTTTTACTCATTGTTTGATGCAGGACAACTAAGACAAACCTAGCGATGGAGCCTCCTGTGGGCCGGAAGCTTCACGACTGGAGAGCAGGGGTCACGCAGAAGTGAAAAATCATTTGCGAAAAAAGAAGAGGTCACGACAGAAAAGCAGTTTCTCCTTCACGGCGCGAGCCAGAGGATGATGGAGAAGCTGGAGGCTACGACTGTACTGAACATCTCCCCACCAGCTGATGTTCTCCACATCCTCACTTATGACACCAGCCTCTTCTGCTCAGCCGCAGTTCTGCTTAAATGGCGTACAATGGAAGGCCTTTTGAAAGCATAACTGTGGGGATAGGATATAGGTTATGAATCATTTCTTGCCCTCAGGGACTCGTGCACAAAGGCACTGCTCATGGATGGAGCAGCAGCCGTCTCATGTAGGACATTAGGAGGCTGAAGAACAGTGAGAAATCCAAACATCTTCATGTGAGCCAGGCGTGTGCCAGAGGGAGACGGGTGTATAGTCCCAGGACACACGGTTCTCAGTCCGACACAGGAGCAGGGAGAGGGTGGGTTACAGCAGTAATGATAGGGCTATGAATAAACCAGTTAGAGGAAGTCAAACTCCCATTAGGCCTCCTGCTCTGGCTATTAATAACCAGGGAACTAATGCTTCCTCCACAATCGATACACTCACACGCTCGCCCCGTGGTGGGGTGAAAGACAACTGCCCCATGTTTGTCATCTGAAGAGGCAGTTCATTTGAGCTCAGCGTATCGACAGGCCACCGCTCCTGCTGTCCCCTGTCTCAGGCTGCAGCACTGGCGCTCTGATGCCGGGACGAAGGCCGTGAACACGCCTCTCAGGAGGGATGCTCATGTTAAACATGGGCTGTCAATATGATGTTCTCAACTGGGCTCTTTGATGTCAATAACAGCTGCGAGGAGTTGGTGATTCCACTTCAGAACATTGGCCAACATTGTGTCATGAGTCCGTCTCCATGCTGGAGCTTGTTTTCCAAACTAGTTTACAAGGGATCCTCATGCATTTTTAAGCCTTTCTACGGTTTTACGGCGGCTTTCCTTCTTAAATTTAGTGGGTGGGGCTTGTATCCCCGAAAAAAAAAAACAGTACATAACATGAATTATTTGGATTATTTGCTGACCCCTGCTTACTAATGTTGACCTTTGTATACGTGCCTTGGATAATCCTATTTCAGTAGGATTAGATTTGCGTGAAACAGTGTATTGGATCTATTTACAAAGTCATGCCGTATGAGTTATCAGTGGAAGGTTTTTTCTTTTTTCTCTGCGCTGTGATATAACTGTTGTTTTCCTGGTCCTCGGCACAGGCATGATTCAGACTGTTCATGACCTGGAAACAGCGGAGCGAAGCTGACTCACATTTTCTCTGAGTGGACTGGTGGAAGCACATCACGCTGAGGTCAGCAGCTGCTTCTCGGTCTTCTGTATTCACCCACAAACCCTGCTGAGCCACTCACAGATATCACTAACTGCAGAGCCACGAAGAGTGACAGGTTTGAGGCTCAACATGAAGGCGAAAGACCCAAATTGAATCTTGTCCAACAAAGGCAAAGGGAGGCGTTCCTGCGCCCGATGTGGCGACACAGTTGGCTGTGTGTGATGTGATGGAAAAAGATCATCTCCTGCAGCATTGGTCCGTGTGGAAACGCGTTTGTTACGAGCGAACACAAGGCGCAGGACATTGAGTGAGCGAGAGAGCGAATGGGGAAAGTGAGTGAGCGCCATCATCCACCTGAAAACCCCTCACTGTCCTGGAAGGCAGCACCTACTTCAAGCACAGATGCCGCGCACTGCTTCCATCACAGTAACTCTGTCCTGTAACTCTTTAAGTTAAAGAGTTACAGTCATATCATCTGATGTGTTATAGAAGTATAAATGCATGATCATATATCTGACGTGTGACGTGAATGACGTGTCACCCGTGACATGTCATTTCATGTGGGGGAGACGTGACGTGGTCACAGAAGATCAGTCCACTCAGCATCCTGGGCTCGGTGCGTCGGACGCTCCACTCCAAGAAAGAAAGCCAGACAGAGCTGCTGTTTTCAAAATGCCCCGGCCGCTGTTTGTGTAAGAAGGAATTTGTGAAGATACTGAAATGACCAGGCGTGTTTTTTAATCTGCTTATAACCTATCAAAATCCTCCGTCAGTCTCAGCGAGCACCAAAATAGTCCTGAGGGGATAAACTTGTTTTGATGGAAGGAGGAGGAGGAGGAGGAGGAGGAGGAGGTGAGGCATTAAAATAGCCAAATCCCCTGAAAAAGGAAACACGGGGGAGAACATGCGAAGATTTGGTCGACTGTGTGAGAGAAGTGTCACACCAAAAACAAACGGCTTATTGACTCTGAAGCATCTGGATTTCAAGCCCAGTAATCTTGCTGGTCTGATCTGAGAAGGGCAATGAAAGAACTGAGGTGGGAAAAGATGTTTTTGTCCCTGAAATCCTTGTTTTTGTCAGGTGAGCTTCTCCTGGAAGGAAAAATAAACTGCCAGAAAAAATACAAAAAATACATACAATCTAACCTAAAGCCTTGATAAAGTTAAGTTAATAATAATTAAAAGATTTATAAATAAATATATATATATATCTATATAGATAGATACACATGATGATGATATTATTACATGACCATCGCTTCATCCTCTCACATCTAGCACCAGCTTTTGTGAGTCAGGTGACTGTGTTAACTTGAGCCGCGCTGTGCGTCGGCTTTATTTCTGGACCACATCCGGTCTTCTTTCATTATTTATTCAAAAGGCCAGAAGGACGGACGAGAGTCTTGTGCGACCTCTGTGCCCTCCAGGGAGCCCAGGCCACGCTGGCCACATCCCCTGTGAAGGGCAGCTTTTCTCTGGTCTTGAAAGAGACCCTGACTTGCTTAGACACAGCCTTCCTTGAAGCGCCGCGACCACATCATCTCCACATCACATGCTGGACGAACAAAAGGCATCGACATGTGCGGTAAAGCTCAACGTGATGTTGCTATCGATATTTGGGCAGTTCCACAGCCAAGGTGACTGACTGAGGAGGGGCCGCGCATGTGAGCTGTCCATGTGATGATGGCAAGAAACAGCAGTCGTCCTCATTCACCACAGGAGTGATGAGAGCGTGTTGCCATCACTTTCCTCTCTCACTTCAACACCCAAGCGTCAGCCCATGCTACTTGGATCAAAAGCTCTCGATGCACTCAGAGAGCGCAAACCTCCGCCAAGCAGCTTGACACAGTCACGCAGGATCCTGCCACAAGAAAAGTCCCAGTCTTAAAGAATCCCGGATCCGTATCACTCCAAATCCGAGGTAAAAATACAGATACAGGTCACACAAAGTCTACAGTGTCAGGATCATGTCTCCCACTTGGTGAGGATGAAGAAGCGAAACCATGGTTCCAGTTCATGACCTTCAACCTGCGAACCTTCAGTCTGGACAAGGAGCTTGAGTCGAACAAGTCTGTTGGGTCGGAACCTCTCAAGACAGTGACCAGCTATTACAGTGCAATAAAAACACAGTCAGATTTCGACCGACGGAATATTTCTAGATCATTAATATGTAGTTACTGCTGCAGAAGTCAGACACGCTTGGAGGAGACTGGTCACGTCAGCTGTGATGCAGAGCATCCTTGTGTAAGAGGCTGCTCACGTCAAAGGAAGCAGCTCGCTCTCCCTGGAGTGGTCCGTCCTCTCCCCTCCCCACAATCCCACATGGTCCTGAGGAGCGAGTCAAATCCCGTCGGCGTGAGTCTCGGGGAGCGATGACGGTGACAGGAAGCGGTGACGTGGATTCTTCTGATTCCACCCTCCGCGTCATCATCTTCAGTGGAAGATCAGCCAGACAAACTCTCTTCTCTGGAGGAGGAGACGTGCAGAAGACGTTTCCATAGATACGGAGCGGTGCCCATCCTCCGACAATGATCGATGGTGCCTCTCTCATATTGGCTTTCTGACAGGTCCCTAATGGTCCCATTAATAAATAATGATGAGCCTGCATCACTCCAGGCCGGGTCACTGAGTTCACCCCCAAAGATGTGGAGCTCAGGCCGCCACGCACCACTCCTGCGGCAGCCTCAGAGAGAAGGAATGAGGCCAGAGGACTGTGACAGGCCCAGGGGCCCGGCCTGCTAACCCACTTCCTGCCGCTCTGCACCGCCTGCTCACTGGCAGCCACGCAACACTTCATGGGAAAATATTATCGGTGAAATATTTGTCGCAGTACTCGCAATAAAAGTAAGAAGATCCGGCATATTGCACTCAGGAAAATGTTGTTTATTTGGCTCTTTGTTGCTATGAATCTGTCACTGGCCCTATGCTGCTGGATGTTACTGTTACCATGGTGATGGAAGTCTGACCTCATCCCATCGCCATACTTTTACAGAGGCGTCATTCACAAGGTAAACCAACAGTTAGAGCTGGAGACCAGCAACAAGGTGCAACCTGAGCTATGTTGAGCCACTCCTGAGGCATCAGATCCTCCAGTGTTGATGCTGTAGCTTCTCCTTCCACAGCATCTAGTTGAGGTAGAGCTTGGAGAGTGGGACCTTATGAGCTGCAGCCCATGGCTGAGCCTTCACCTTCACCATGTGACCTCTGCATCAACATTGGAAGAGCCCGCTTGACCACCCGAAACACGAGAACCTCGATAGCGTTCCCATCTTTTGTGGTGACTCTAGACCTTTGGGTTTTAAAATGGTGCTTCAGTAGGGTCGCCCTCATGGTTTTTCTAAAAACAGGGTGGTGGTCGAGTTGGAGAAAGCTTCTGAGCTTCTCTCTGGGAGTGAGCAGGATGGAGAGCAGAAGGTCAGAGGGACAGCACATGTGCTCAGGTGTTTAGGAGAGCAAATCAGAGAGGCCAGATGGAGATGGTTTGGACATGTACAGAGGAGAGAGAGAGAGACAGTGCATTGGTAGAGGAAGATGTTGAGGTTGGAACTGCCAGGCAGAAGGTGGAGAGGAGGAGGTGGTGAAGGAGGACATGAGGTTTGAGAGAAGAGGAAGCAGGGTGAGAAGGAGGAAGATGATCCACTGTGGCTGCCCCTGAAGGGAGAAGCCCAAAGAGAAAGAAGAAGACGAAGAAGGGTGGTTGGTCGAGTTCTTGTTTGAGTCGGCCTGTAGTTAAACCAACTGGAAGATGGCCTTAGATGAGCAATCCTCACCGACACTGGCATTTCTTTCTACTCCTCGGATGCCTCATTGCACACAGATCAAAATGGCGGCTGTAGTTTACTCTTGAATTGCCAGTCGAAAGGAACAGTCCATTTTACTCTGGAAAAAAAGAAATGCGAGTCACTGGAATGTTATTGATAGGATTTAAATGATCATTCATTCAGAAAATAAAAGAGGATGCACAGCAAGACCACAGAGCAGGCAGAGGAGAGGGGAGAAGAAGAGAGTAGCAGTTCACCAGTTTAACCTTTGACCTCCACCTTTGCTCTCTAACTGCCCACGGTCATTCCCACCTCGCTTCATAGTGCACTTTAGTCATTTGCTTCGATGGACGATAATAAGGATTTAATCGCTGCAAAGGCGCCACCCCACCACACACTCGCACACACACACACACAGACGCTGACAGGTCTGGCTCTCAGGAGACTCCGCAAGAGAGGCAGAGGCATGACGCCCTGGAAGACACTTATTATCGCCAGATTTCCCCGGGGGGTGGTGCGCACGGCCGGCCCGGGAATGTCTTCCATTTTGAGCATGAGAAAAGCCGCCCAGAACATCATGGACTTGCACTTCCTTTCAGAGTCCTCGAGACCACTTGGTGAAATGCAGTCAGTGTTCCATGATGCCACATGTGCGCTTGAGAGGTTACGCAGTACAAGTTCACACACAAACATACGGACAAAATAGTTGACCTTATCCATCTGTTTTATGTCCATGTTTATTTGGTGCAGGGCAGGATGCAGGGCCCCGCCCACCCACCCGCTCCAGCACGTAAGGTTATCATCCTGATCTGAATCATTCAACACTTGAAGAGAGCGCCTTTACACCCCAGTCTGTTGGCTCAGATCTTGGACCTCTCTGTGCTTCTCTCATGCCCGAGTGTGAGCACCCACTCCACACAGCCGCACAGGTCACCATCTGAGGTGGAAACTGCAGCGCGCGCACACGCTCGTGTAGTGATATTTATTTATGGCCGGCGTGTGGGAAAGAAATAAACACTGCAGACACACACACATGCGCGCCCACGCCCCATCACTGCAGGCAATCGCCATCTCCGGCGCGGCTTCCCCCATCAGTTCCCTCCCCGACTCAAGCTGGCGCAGGATTGGCTGCTGAATGGGCGAGGCTTACTGCAGAGGCAGGAAGGAGCGGGGTGGGTGGGGGCATCCCTCTCCACCCGCCTTCACCCTCTCCCACACACAGAGGCTGCAGGGAATCCTCTCTTTTCCCATGCTGCGCCTTCTCCTGCTCCATTTAGTCGGTTGCATTACAGCGCCACCTGGATTCCCCTCATTTGCGAGCTTCACCTCGTGTCACCCCCAATCTGCCGAGTGAGACTCCCACCGATGCATTATTAAGAGGGGAGTCTCAGGTGTTGCCCTGGTGGCTGTGCGGAGCTTTGCATCCTGAGGGTAAGAAGAGCCGCAGTGGGCTGCAGCTGCTGACGTTCGCTCTGCTTTCACTGAGTGCGTGTGTGCGTGTGACGGGGTTTGGCTCATGGCAGCACGTTTTGAAGGTGACCCTGTGTGTAAGAGTGGCTCAGCACCGGAAGCCGCCAACAACTGTGACCACACGGAGTCACCGCTCATCCTGAGCCACTGACACTTTTCTTTTCTAGCAGAACTTTCCAGTCACCAGGTTGTGTGCTTCCTGAGTGACCAACTGCCCGCTGCTCTATTATTAACCGCCCCCTATAGGAATGGAGCCTTCCTTATTTGGGGAAGAGCCGAGGTGGTGATGTGACCGCACGACCGTGCTGACGTCACTGTGGGGCCTGGACACTGTGACTCTCTCAGCATGTGGAGTCACAAGACAAAGCCCTGAACTGTGCATATCACCGCTGCCACAAATGTCAGCGGCATCACACACCCGACCAGCACCGTGATGGCTCCACACGTCACATGACGGTGAGCAAAACAGCTGATTCCCCGACTCTATTTTTGGAACAGGGATTCTACTGTGACTCCTTTCCTTCATCATCTTCATCAGACGTCCCTTCACATTTCAGTGTCAAAATACGCGGCTCATTTCTATTGACTTGTCACGCTGAAGGTGAGACTTCACCACAACATCGTGACGTCAATGTGGAGTTGGTGACCTTGGCTCACAAGATAATAACTGCACCCTTCACTCTTCATGACAACATCAGGAACTCGGTGGAATGTTTGACTTTCACATGAACACAGCCCTATTTGTTCCTGTTTATCTGGACGCATGCATTGGTCAGCTCCTGCATCACACTCGGGTTATAACAATCCTTTTTACCCAACAGATCTGTGGCCGTCACAGGTTGTCCAAGGGTGATATAGTCATGAGACCCATGGGCAGTCGAAGCTCACGCACAAGTCCAACAGCGTCCACCATGAGATGGAGTCACTGATCTCCATGACGAAGATCAGAGGTCAAGTTTTACAGCAGCTGAAAGCAGCTGTGGTGTCGGAGCTCAGGACATTTTCATCGTGTTGATGTCAATTAAAGCTGTGAGGAGTCCATGATTCCACTTTGAGTCACGAGTCTCCGTGCTGGATCCTGTTTTCCAAACTAGTTTACAAGTGATCCTCATGTATTTTGAAGCCTTTCTACGGCTCAGTCGACACCACTGCACCCGCGGCTCAGAGACTGCTGTGCTAATACTGTGTAGATGTGATAGTGATAGTTTGAGCCCTGTGACAGCGGAAGAGGGTGAAGGGTTGAACGCGCGTCCATATTTCACGACGTGGGATCAGAACGTGCGAGTTCACCAGCAGGGATAAACACCTTGCAAATCGGCCAAAGGTTCCTCATTGCTCTTGGTGCTTCAGGTGACTGTCTGAAAAGGTTGAACCAGTTCCATCAATTCACCAGAAGTGAAACTACGACGGCAAGAGCAAACCTTTCTACTATAATCTGCTCATGAATGAATGTTTGCCCTCACAAGGTAAACAGCGCTGTGAAATGGTCTGAAGCTCTGAGTCAACTTTGCACAGTGTTAATTGTGTTTGACAAAGGTTTTAATGCGCTGGTGTAATGGCCTGGTCCCAGTCTGACCTTTCTGTCTCCTTCACATGGTCGGAGGAGTCGGAGCCCAGTGACTCACATGAGCCACGTCAACAAGGTGCAGCTGGATAATGGCAGCTGTACACGTCAGGGAAGGTGGACAGCACGTAGTCGCCTGGTTCCAGTCAAGCCATCGATGAAGATGTTCTTGAGCAGGAACAAACCACACAGACACACACACGGAGGCCGATAGGACCATGAAGTTGGTACACAGAGGCCGATAGGAGCGTGAAGTCGGTACACGGAGGCCGATAGGAGCGTGAAGTCGGTACACGGAGGTCGATAGGAGCGTGAAGTCGGTACACGGAGGCCGATAGGACCATGAAGTTGGTACACAGAGGCCGATAGGAGCGTGAAGTCGGTACACGGAGGCCGATAGGAGGATGAAGTCGGTACACGGAGGTCGATAGGAGCGTGAAGTCAGTACACGGAGGCCTATAGGAGGATGAAGTCGGTACACGGAGGCCTATAGGAGGGTGAAGTCGGTACACGGAGGCCGATAGGAGCATGAAGTCGGTACACGGAGGCATGAAGTCGGTACACGGAGGCCTATAGGAGGATGAAGTCGGTACACGGAGGCATGAAGTCGGTACACGGAGGCCTATAGCAGGGTGAAGTCGGTACACGGAGGCCGATAGGAGGGTGAAGTCGGTACACGGAGGCCGATAGGAGGGTGAAGTCGGTACACGGAGGCCGATAGGAGGATGAAGTCGGTACACGGAGGCCGATAGGAGGGTGAAGTCGGTACACGGAGGCCGATAGGAGGGTGAAGTCGGTACACGGAGGCCGATAGGAGGGTGAAGTCGGTACACGGAGGCCGATAGTAGGATGAAGTCGGTACACTGAGGCCGATAGGAGCGTGAAGTCGGTTCACGGAGGCCGATAGGAGGTTGAAGTCGGTACACTGAGGCCGATAGGAGCGTGAAGTCGGTTCACGGAGGCATGAAGTCGGTACACGGAGGCCTATAGCAGGGTGAAGTCGGTACACGGAGGCCGATAGGAGGGTGAAGTCGGTACACGGAGGCCGATAGGAGGATGAAGTCGGTACACGGAGGCCGATAGGAGGGTGAAGTCGGTACACGGAGGCCTATAGGAGGGTGAAGTCGGTACACGGAGGCCGATAGGAGGGTGAAGTCGGTACACGGAGGCCGATAGTAGGATGAAGTCGGTACACTGAGGCCGATAGGAGCGTGAAGTTGGTACACGGAGGCCGATAGGAGCGTGAAGTCGGTACACGGAGGCCGATAGGAGCGTGAAGTCGGTACACGGAGGCCGATAGGAGCGTGAAGTCGGTACACGGAGGTCGATAGGAGCGTGAAGTCGGTACACGGAGGCCGATAGGACCATGAAGTTGGTACACAGAGGCCGATAGGAGCGTGAAGTCGGTACACGGAGGCCGATAGGAGGATGAAGTCGGTACACGGAGGTCGATAGGAGCGTGAAGTCAGTACACGGAGGCCTATAGGAGGATGAAGTCGGTACACGGAGGCCTATAGGAGGGTGAAGTCGGTACACGGAGGCCGATAGGAGCATGAAGTCGGTACACGGAGGCATGAAGTCGGTACACGGAGGCCTATAGGAGGATGAACTCGGTACACGGAGGCATGAAGTCGGTACACGGAGGCCTATAGCAGGGTGAAGTCGGTACACGGAGGCCGATAGGAGGGTGAAGTCGGTACACGGAGGCCGATAGGAGGATGAAGTCGGTACACGGAGGCCGATAGGAGGGTGAAGTCGGTACACGGAGGCCTATAGGAGGGTGAAGTCGGTACACGGAGGCCGATAGGAGGGTGAAGTCGGTACACGGAGGCCGATAGTAGGATGAAGTCGGTACACTGAGGCCGATAGGAGCGTGAAGTCGGTTCACGGAGGCCGATAGGAGGTTGAAGTCGGTTCACGGAGGCCGATAGGAGGTTGAAGTCGGTACACTGAGGCCGATAGGAGCGTGAAGTCGGTTCACGGAGGCATGAAGTCGGTACACGGAGGCCTATAGCAGGGTGAAGTCGGTACACGGAGGCCGATAGGAGGGTGAAGTCGGTACACGGAGGCCGATAGGAGGATGAAGTCGGTACACGGAGGCCGATAGGAGGGTGAAGTCGGTACACGGAGGCCGATAGTAGGATGAAGTCGGTACACGGAGGCCGATAGGAGGATGAAGTCGGTCGACAGATGTCAGTACTCTGTGAAAGACATGGCTGTGTGAGTTCTTTACTATGATGAGAACATCTGTAGAAGGTCATTCGATCCTGTTTATAGCAGTGAACAGTTGCCCAGCAGCTCCTCTTATATGAGACATTTAAAGAGAAAGAGACTTTTTTGGAGACCAAAGGCCCATTTCTGCCCAACGTAACATCCAGACCTGGGTGCGAACGGAGATTTCCGACAGGTGAGTGGGTCGACAGTATCTTCCGTTTAGAAAATGATTTGGCTTGAATGAGGAATGAACAGAGTTTTTGGTTGCCACCTGCAGACGTCACTGATTTTTCCAGGGACTGAACGTGGCAGTCACAAGGCAGAGTCTCCAGGAATACGCACAGAAACCTTCCACGAACCACGCAGACCTTTCACACAGCCTGAAGCAGAGGAAGCAAAGGATGGAGACAGGACACTGTGTATTGTCCCTCCAAACACATGATTTCTCCCGAATGATGACGCTCTTTGTGGGCGTGACCGAGTAAAGGCGTGCAGTTGGAGCCCCAGGCGCCGAGCCCATGTGTTCTCAAGCATGTGGACGCACTCAGATTTGGAGTGTTGTAGTGAGGACCGTGAGCAGAGCACACTGAGGTCATACATAAGACCGGAGATGGACGAGATCTAGTCCCAGAGCTGGAACTAATACCTGGTGGTAGAAACACCTCAGGACTTTCAGCAAAACAATGAGTTTGTGGAGTCCCATTTTGGGAGAACATGGATCGGTCCAATTCACTCTATAGTCTCTACGACAGCTTTCTTTTCTAAATAAGGATTATTTCTGTTTCATTTATTTATTTTTATTTATCATTGGGATCAAGTTTTTGTTCTTGTTTCCTGTTATTTATTTATATATCCTTTCCAGAGGACTGGCATTTCTATCTTTTTATTGGTCATGCAACATACATACACCGTTCAAAATCCGTTTTAATCCTCAAATTGAGGCAAAATGTCCCAACGAATCCATAAGGTCCCCACGAGTGGGTGTGTTTCCAAGAATTGGTCCCCATAAGAACAGCCATACAGGGACCACACACACACAAAGGAGCCTCCCCCCTGCCTTTCAAGCTCCCATTAAAAGCCCGGGGTGATCGTGGTGATGCCGTGGTGGCTGGTGCACGCACGCAGCCATGGGTTCAATGAGGGCGTTGGGAGGCGGGGCACGAATGGGGCCCCAACATATCCGGGGACCACGTGGGGAAGTAAGTAGCATTGTTCCCCTGGGGACGGGCTGTAAGGTGCGCATACGCTTGCTCAGCATCATCCCTGCAGAGGCTCCCATCACAAGGTGAACCATCGCGGGAACTAGCAGTGAGTCCATGTTGAGCTGGACCATGCGCAGCTCCAAGTGTCAGAACAAACATAAGGCCATGAGCATCCTCACTGCACAGTCCACTGGGCCTGGTTCAGTCACAGGCTGTGGGATAGTGCGGGTGAAACTGGTTACACTTGCCGCCATGTGCTCAGTGGACACAGCACAGTGTGCTAAAATGACACCAAAAATCCAAGGTGGCGAGTGGATCTCCACGCTGGTTCACCTTTCACGACCTTGTGTCCTACAGCTGAAAGCACAGCTCAGCCTCCAGGACTGGGATGTCCAGTCCGTCCTGTGTGTTTTTATCTCTGCTAGAATCCAAGAGTCTCGGACCTGTGCTCGAGCATTCACCCCGCTGCTTGTACTTGATCCTGATGGAGATCCTGGACTGACCACACAGGCTTGGATGGTGCCCCAGTCTCAGCGTAGCCTGTGGAGAAAGATGCACTATACTATGATATGATATGATATATGTACAAACTATATTTGGAAACTACGGAAGAGGATTTGGGCCAGTGGAGAAAAAAAATTGGCAGACTTCTGACTTTTAAAGTCAGAATTTTCCTGCAGAATTCTCACTTTAAGCTCAGAATTCTCACTTTAAAGTCACTTTTTTCCTCAAAATTCTGACTATAATCTCAGAATTGTCACTTTAAAGTGAGAATTCTGACTTCGGACATTAAATTAAAGTCACATCAAAGTCAGAATTCTGACAATTGTTTATTTTTTTCCTTCACTGGCCCTAACCCTCTTCCGTCGTTTTATTTATTTATTTTCATTTTTTCTCTCTTTTTTTTAATGGTTTGGTGTCAGGCAGTGAAACAAGTGATGGACTCCCATGTTGGGTCAGGCACCTTCAGTCTTCCTGCACATTTCCTCTTTCATGAACCTGCTGTTACGATTTACTGCTAATTCAACGGGACACATCCCACTTTTCTCTCTCAGAACATGCGGTGAGGTCTTGTGTTAACTAAAGGGCGGTCATCCTTGGAGCCCCCCCTCCCCCCGCTGAGCTTCCAGCCTCTCTTTTCTCGCCCTTTCACACAGGCCACTCGGGTCAAACTGCACATTTTTCTTTTTCCCGCTCCTTCTCCGTCATCATCCATCCCAGTCCGAACCTCAAACCCCCCCAACGGCTCTTTGGTTTTCCTGGGGTCATCCAGTGACCTTGTCCCTTTCACCCCTGGTGGGGTCTGAACTGATTGTTCCTCGGGGCGCCCCCCTCCTTCAACACAGGGCTCGGCCTTTCGTTTATTTCATTGAAAGGAGGAACTCCAACTGGTCTCCGTCTGGGTTAAGCACCTTGTTCACTGGCACATTGTTACCAGTCTTTGTGGTCACTTCAGTGATCTGCCACCCGGAACCAAGACACAGGCTCTGCGGAGACAAACTTTCTCCATGTCTTTGATCATCCCACTGGTGCTTCACGTGTCACTCCGGAGAAAATGAAAATTGTGTTGCTCCTCACCGCCCGTGGAGATCGACCTCACTGTATCATGAGACTTGTGCATCACCTTGAAGCAGCAATGTGAAAATGGGGGATGGTGCTGGTGAGCTTGCTGCCACTGGAGCTTACACTACAGAGGGTGGATGGGGGCGGTGGCTCTGCTTTGCTCAGCAGACACACGGCCTCTTACTGACGCCCTCAGTTTCCTCACCGAGCGTCTCGTGATGCTTTAGTGGTGTCGATGTCGGTCATGTTTTTTTACTTTGACTCATTCAAAGTGCATTGGCCAGACGTGATCATGGTGTCAGAGGAGCCACAGACATTTTCCCTCCCTCCCTCATGAGGAAGCAGCCATCATCATCGTCTTCATCTTCATCTTCATCTTCATCTTCATCTTCCACTGGAGCCACTGCAGCTTGGCTCCTCAAAAACGTTGACTTCAACAGAGCCTCAAGTGGCTCCACCTCTGACTCTGACCGTCACAGTGTGGTCCAGAGGGACGGACAGCTTCTCATGATGGCTCCTCCTTTCCATCCCACCAATCTCCTTTACGTTTGTGGTGACAGAGGCAGACGTTGGCAGCATCTGCATCACACGTCTGAGCCGCAGCATCAAGAAGCTACGAACGTCCCATCTGCGGGTCAAAATAGTCAGTGACTTGGGTGCGTCTCCACTCGAGTCTGATGGGAATAAAGTGTTATTCTTGACTGATGCTTGAAATGATTTCACGTTCCAGCTCCCATACTGTTCTGGTGGAGACGCTGGAGTCTGAGAGATGGCTCAGTGCAGCAGGGTGTTGAGAGCCTCCTCATCATATGGAAGGATTTCTCAGCCTTCGCAGTGGTAAGACGAAGCTCCACCAGTTGGACGGAGGCCTGCTACACGCTTCTCTAACGGCTCCCCTGGACTTCCCGGGATCAATAGGAGCCGGTTGCTGCTCCTCCGTGGCCACGGTGTTGATGAGATCACGCAGGATCTCTCACGGCTCCGGCTGTAGGGCCGACACGCTTGGGCAGCGTCGCATGAAGATCAGGGGAAGGCGCACTCTGGTGTTCCAACTAATGGCTCCCTGCGACGGTCTGCTCCGGGGTGCTGCAGAGGAGGCTCCAGCCCATTCTGCTCCCATTCTTTCTGAAGGGAGGGTCTGCCGCTTGATCTCATCACGGCTTGTGGAAATGACCCGGGGAGACCATGTCTCTGGCTCAGAGTCCGAGGAGATTCCTGAGTCTGGGCTTCTTCCTGGGTCTGGGTGCCTTGTCTATCTGACTGCTGCTCCTCCATGAGCCGACCGGGAAAAGTGAGGGGTGTTTGGAGGAACTGGCCGTCGGGTCCTGCCCACTCATAAAGGCAGATAGGTGGACCATAAAGAGGCAGGGTCCTCGAGTGGCTGTCAACAGAAGTGGCTCTCGATGGTGACAGCTCCTGGAGGAGAGAGTCTGGCATCCAGTGAGTCTCAGTGGCCTGACAGAGAGAGCAGATACCAGGCTACCTCACAACCAGAGGGCATTTTTCAAACATAAACGCTCTCGCCACTTGTCTTAACAGCAACAATTCTTTCTTTCCAAGACGTTTCATAGCGAAATAAACTCGTGTTTTCAACAGGGAAAGCGATGACCTCCTCTTTTTTTTCCAATAGTCCATGACTATTTTTTTGGAGCAGCCTTCATGCAAACAGACGGGCTTCTCCTTCTCACCTCCAATGAACTGTAGCATGGGGTGAACTCAGTGAGTAGCAGTGCTGTCAAACGCTGTTAAACCAGCAGGTCCTGACCGTTGCATCTCAGTCTCCGTGCTCTTTTCATCTCCTCATCCTGACCCAAAAAGCACAGTGCGCGCGTCAGGAGGGGGATAAAAAGCTGTCTGACAAAGTTGTCTGGATGATGTTGGGCAGCTCAGTAGCAGAGAGGAGTCTTTGAAGTCAAATAAGAGCCGGCGAGGAGAGAAGAAAGAAAAGTTGTCGCCCTCTTTCCCCTTCCTTCTGCTTCTCTCTTTGTGTTTCTGCAAACTTTCACAAAGGCTCCGCAACAGAGAGCCGCCACACACAGCTCTTTTCACTCACGCTGGCCGTTACAGCCACCAAACCTAATTCTTGCTCGTGTGTGTGTGTGTGTGTGTGCGCTCCATTGTGTTTGCCACATTACAGCACGAAGACACCATGACCTTCAGCTCATAGTGAGGCAATAATTGCAAGGTGCATCAGCATGAGTCGAATTTATAAATGCACAAAATGATCCTTTATTTCGGATAAATGTTGTCAGTCTTTACTAATATCACTTTCCTCTGCATTGATCCTTGGGCTCAGCAAACAGAAGGGACAGCAGTGAACGTTATGCACATGCAAACCTGGACTGGTGTCTCACCGCCGCGGAACACGTCTCTGCTGCTCCTGACACGTGTAGCCAAAGGGTTTGTCTTGGGATTTCAAATGAGCTCAGCTGCTGTTGCTGGCTTATGGATGGATGGATGATGGATACATGCATTCATGCATGGATGGATGGATGGATGACGATGGATAAATGATGGCGATGGATGCATAGATGCGTGGATGGACGGATAAATGCACAGATGGTTCGATGCATAGGTGCGTGGATGGGTGGATGGATGGTTGGACAGACAGATGGATGGATGAATGGATGGATACAGGCACAGATGGCTGGATGCATAGATGCGTGGATGGATGGATGAATAAATCAATGGACAGACGGGTGGATGGATGGACGGGTGAATGGATGGACGGATACATGCACGGATGGTTCGATGCATAGATGTGTAGATGGATGGACAGACGGATGGATGGATGATTGATACATGCACGGATAGTTGCATAGAGCTGCTGCTGTTGCTCGCGCCTCGTCTTGCGCTTCCTGCTATCTGTTCTGTCCGTGTCTTATGGATACATGGATGGATGGATGGACAGACGGATGGATGACTGGATAGATGGATGGACAGAAAGATGGATGGATGAATGGATAGATACATGCACAGATGGTTGGATGCATAGATGTGTGAATGGATGGACAGACAGATGGATGGATGAATGGATGCATACATGCACGGATGGTTGGTGCATAGATGCGTGGATGGATGGATGAAAAAATGAAAGAACGGACAGGTGGAAGGATGATCCAGTGGATATATGGACGGACACATGCATGGATGGTTGGATGCATAGATGTGTGGATGGATGGACAGACGGATGGATGAATGATTGATACATGAACGGATGGTTGGATGCATCGATGCGTGGATGGATGGACAGACAGATGGATGGATGAATTGATGGATACATGCACGGATGGTTGGTGCATAGATGCGTGGATGGATGGATGAATGATGGATACACGCACGGATGGTTGGATGCATAGATATGTGGATGGATGGATGGATGGATGGATGGACAGACAGATGGATGGATGAATGATGGATACACGCACGGATGGTTGGATGCATAGATATGTGGATGGATGGATGGATGGATGGATGGATGGACAGACAGACAGATGGATGAATGATGGATACATGCACGGATGGTTGGATGGATGGATGCATGCTTGCCACAATGACCCAGAATGTGAGTGAAGGTGGTGAAGAAGGGGTGGTGGTCGAGCAAGAGGCAGAGCAAGTGAGAGAAAGAGAGGGAGGGCTGGAGCCCACAGCCCTCTCTTCTTCCCATGGTCTGTCCAGACGCAGGACCACACCAGCTCTTGTTTTCACAAAGCACAGCCCTGAAAAATCTGTCACATCCCATTAGTGCTGAGGCCCAACTCCCAAATAGAACTGGAAGGGCATGATGGAATTGGGGTCAGAGTAAATTTGGAAGCATGTGATGAGGGCCATGAGGTTATGGAGCCTCTTGTAGAGCAGGGAGGGACCTTTGTCTTGCCTTTGGAGTGGCAACTCTGATTTCAGGAGATGACCACAACGGCGTTTCTCACCACGCATTATTGCCTCAGAGAGCACCAAGATTCAGGACACGTTTGGGACGTTGGCTTGGTCTTGTTGCAACCTTGAGTGGATCGTGTAGCGCCGATGTTGTGGATGGCTCCCACGGACATGCGCTTGTTTCCACCAGGTCCATCCTGGAAGTGGCCTCAGAGGCCGATGTGTTCCGGGGTAAAGCTTAGGTGACTGTTTCTGGATGGATATTTGACTGTCGGATGTCCCGGCCTCACTCATTTGTGAGGGCCCCCACATGTGCCTGAGCTTGTCCCCAGGACGTCGGGGCCTCAGCGGAGCACGTGAGACTGACCACGTGCTCCCCCTTCTCTGCTTCCAGAGAAGTTCCAGCGGCCTCCTTGTGTTCTCACTGGGCTGCCAATGACAGAGAGGTCCCATGAAAGAAGGGCGGCCCCAGACCCTGAAGACAGTCCGAGCAGCTCTTGCCTTGAGAAGAGTGCCAGCAGGTCTGCTATTGATAGAGCCCCAGCACGAAGACACTTCTCCTCTGAAGCACTTTTACCATTCACCCCTGGGAGGAAGATGCTCCCATGTGTTCCTCATGTTGGGATTGCTGTTCACCAATAGCTCCACTGGGGGAGCAGCACACAGTCAATAGTTTATAACAACAACTAACTAAAGAAACAAACAAACTTGGTGACAAAAGAGGGAAACGGAGGCAGTGGTCTGTGAGGCTGTTTAATATATCGCGACAGGTGGAAGGAGAATTCCCATGTCTCATGAGCGCTACATGTCAGGTAGTTAGAGCAACACTGCCCCCCATGGTTTCTGGTGGTACTGCTCCCTTTCACCCGTATCTGTAAGCTTTGAGGAACCGTGAAGAAATATGGAGGAAATGAAGGCAGGTCCGTCCGGATCCGGATCCGTAAATCACATTGAGAATAACATACATACAGAGGTACCTCGGTTCTTGACCACAATCCGTTCCAAATGGCTGAAATCTGAATCGATTTTTCCCATTACACTGAATGGAAAAAGAACTAATGCGTTCCAAGCCTTAAAACAGGCTTTTGTAGGAGTGAATGTAGAGTGTCTGCTGCAGGTGGCTGTTCCTCTATGTGTGTGGCCGCTGCATGTGGGAGGGGTTGCCGAGTGAGTGACGTCTCTCCAGAAGTGAAGAGGTGCCCGGTGCGTGTCCAGCTCTGAATGTGCGCTTCTGTGCAGTTTGGCTGTGACAAAGTCATAAACCAAGTCACGCTCTGTCCCAGACTCGCCTCATCCCTGTCCCAGCTCCAGCCCACAACAGGACATCAAACCCTGCACCTCCCCTGTGACACTCTACCACGGTCCAGTGTGGAGACAGGAAAGGTTTTACACCTCAGTATGAAGAAAAAACAGCCAGTAAATGTAGCTAACGGGACACGTCTGCATACAGAGGCTGCGTTACACACAATAACAAAGCGTGTCGTGGGTCAGCTAACTGCGCACGTTACGGTTTTTTTTGGCTTTTTTCAGGGGCGTTCGAGTTCTGGATTTTCGTTCGAAATCCAAAGCAAAAAAAAAATCTCGAATTTTTTTTTTTCGAATTCCGAGACGTTCGAAAACCGAGGCACCACTGTATGTTTCTTTTATTGATTCCAAAACGTCTGTTTATGTTCATAGAAGCCATCTTGGATTGTTTTCATGGATAAGGATTTCTATCTTGCGTGATCATTTTTTCCTTAAAATAATAATAAAAAATGTAGTTGCAGTATCACAGCCTTGAAAATCCCGAGTGAATTCTTCTTGTAGTGGTTCCATTCTGCATGAACAGTGAGTAACAGCACACCCACTCGCCTCTCCGTCACGACACTGAGCGACGGCAGCATCACACGCACGCACGCACGCACGCGCCCCACCCAGTGCCAGGGAAGCGTGGCCATATCTGGACATCGCTGTGTTGGGGACTGCTGTAAGCGCCGCGCGTGCCAGCTTCAGTGAGTGAGTGTATATTTAGCTTGAATGCTGTGGGACTCCTCGCCAAATATCTGTTACCACGGAAACCTCTTATCCAAGGATAGTAACCCAATTTGACTTTTTTTTTTTTGTTGCCATCCTCTCACACGTCTGTGACTCAAGTCCGAGCGTCTTGGATGACGCTCATGCATCAGTGACCACACACAGGTCAAGTCAGAGAGTCAGTGCTACTTCCTTCACACCTTCACATATTCTTTTTCATATGTTTAACACACCCCAAAAACCATGTCTTGCCATTACACATATGGATCTGCGCCTTTGAAACCTGTGATCGCGTCTCTTCTTAGGTCACAGCTCCCTCTGGTGGTGAGAAAAGCATCCTACAATTCTCTCTTTGTGTATGTTGTGTGTTATGGTTTGTCAGTTGTATGCTGCTCCTTATTCTGCCGCTTATCTGGAGTCGGGTCGCGGAGGCAGCATTCGGAGCAAGGAAGCCCAAACTTCCTGATCCGCACAAACCTCCTCCAGCTCTTCCTGGGGGATCCCGAGGCGTTCCCAGGCCAGACCGGAGACATCATCTCTCCAGCGAGTCGTGGGTCTTCCCCGGGGTCTCCTCCCGGTAGGACATGCCCGGAACACCTCCCCAGGGAGGCGTCCAGGGGGCATCTGGATCAGATGCCCGAGCCACCTCAGCTGGTTCCTCTGGATGTGGAGGAGCTCTTATTGTTATTTCTCTGATCATTTGTCTTGAAGGACAGTTGTCTGCGTGCGTGTGTTTTAGTGCTTTGTTGATATTGTCATGGCAACATTATTTTCCTAAACACCAGCGCGTCCTCCCACTATTCTCCGCATTTGAATTTTATTTCAGCAGACGCCTGTGCAAGCGCAGCCTTGGCTTGTCTGGCATTATAGCGCCGCTTGGTGGTGACTCGGGACATAATATTAGGTCACATTGAAAGTAATATATGTAGATTGAAATCAGACCCCCAAAAAAAACGTAGAATAATTTGAATTATTGCATTGTCCTACAGGTGTATGGCAACAGAGAAATGTGTTGAGTAAATGTAGAGAACTGTGTTCCCATAGTCAGAGTAGTTACACGTGAACTTACAAATGTAATAACAGTGGTATTACAGCAAGAGCCGCTATCCCACCATGCACTTTCTGACGTAACAGTTTTGGCTGTGTGACCTGAATTGAATAACCCAGTTCTCATAAAAAGGCGGGTGTCTGTTGAAGCGAGGCGGCCCCTTTCCAGTTAATCCAACCTACTTCCTCTTTCTTCTGAAACCAAGCCGTTGAGTTTCACATTCAAAACAAGCCTCTTCCTGTTTATGTGGTTCTTGAAAGTTTTTTTTTTCTTTTCTGTTAAACATTCACTGTATCGTCGCCAGTCAACATCAAAACAAATGAGCAAACACCTTGAGTTTGGTGTGGTGTGTGTGTGTGTGTGTGTGGTGGAGGCCATGTTTTGCCATTGTTGTGAGAACTGTCTTCCCACGGTTTAGAGGGTCAGTAAAAGTTGTTTATTATACTTAGATTTAAGTTTGGTTCGGGGTCCTGGCTTGGGGGAAAGAATGAAGGTCAGTGAGAGGTCCCCACAAAGATAGTGTGTGTCCACTTGACACCTCTCTTCACCCCACTGCAGGGTTCAGAAACACGTTGAGCTGGACACGACATGAGAGCAGGACACGTTCATGCCGCAGGATCCTGAAGAAACGCTGTCACAAACACACTGTTCTGAGAGGCAAGATTTCCAATTGTGGAACCACACTGGACCCTTTGTTGGACCCCACAAGTGAAAGCCTCTGTTTCAGGATCAAAGCTTGACAAAAGCTGAGATTGTTGTTGTTATTCCTTACATATATAGATTTGGATTCATGATGGAAAATTGAAAAGATAAATAACTGCAGATGAAGGTGAGAGAGTCTTTGCCAACTCCTCACAAAGTGGCGACTCAAGGAGACTGAACAGAGGCACCAGACGTGACTCATTCTTTTCTTTCATTCCTTCTCTCTAAAAGTGTCGTCCTCAGTTCCTGCACCTGAGAGTGAGGCCTTCTGACTGACCCATGCAGAAGCCCTGCCTCGGTTCATCCTTTCACCCGCTGAATCCTTTCTCATTTGATATTAAAATCCATCGTATTTAAAAAAAAAAAAATCTAGACGCTATGGCTTGAGAACGGGGTGAAAGGACAGCACTCATTTGTCAGTGCATCTTAGAATAAACCATCCACTGTGGCCAAAGTTGGATGAGCCTGAAATAGCCGCGTCCAGTGTGTATTTCCGTCCTGGTGGCTACACTTCTCTTCCTCCTCTTCCTCGCCTGTCCATCAGAAACCAGATCTTTCAGCCCGCCTACGTGTTGTCTGTCAACACCAGCCTCCTTCACTGTTACCCAGCCGTCTATATTGAGGTGGCCAGCGTCTCCTCCATGACCATCACTGCCCAGATATCTTTAGCAAAGTGAATATGCTGCGGTCCGCGCATTGACAGGCGTGTTTGGAATGTTGTTTGTGACAAACCAATACCACTTTGGGTTTGGAAGGTCAGAATCAAAGGGCAGTATTGGCAACCAAAAGTGTGGATTCACATCCTCTAACGGCCTTATATGGTCGTGATGCCATGAGGCCTACAGTGTGCTCACTGTCAGACACCGACAGGCGGCGCTGTTTGTTTACAAATGATGCATCTGTTTTGTTGCTGAGCCGCTTTTGAAAAAAACCTTTTTTAAATAAACTAAAAAAAAAAATGTCTCTCTCATTCTGTCGTTGATCTTAGGAAGATGAGCTTTAAAATGAATGGATTTATCTGGTCGTATTGGATCAAACAATTCAAACCAGAATGGTTTTATCAAACATTTCTCTGTTTGCTGGTTGTGTCAACTGGAGCTCATCCTGGAGGCGCTGACACGCTGCATGACTTCTGATGTCATGTTCTGTGATCACAGATGGTGAGTGATAAGGCGCGTTCCCTTTCGGAATTGATGAAGTGTTGATTTCTCACTGGCGAACCGCGATGTTCAGGCTGATCTGGGGCCCAGCGGATCCTCTTCCTGGCTTCCGCTCTCGACAGCTGTGTCGCACCAGAGGCCACCACTCGAGCCTCACACCGGCACCATTGCACTGCAGATGGATTTTGAAGTGGCAGCTGCTCGGATCAACGTTGCTGGGGTGCACTTCGGGCCGTGAGCGCCAAAATGTACCTGCCGTGATTTAGCCTTCTGCAAAACAGCTTTAATGCATTTGTTTCCATCCTGTTAAAAATGAAATAAAATTACTTTTTCAAAATCTTTTTCCCACAAGAAATGTTTTTTTCCTATTCCAAATAATACACTTTTTTCACTCCAATGTTCTGGTATTATTTATTGGTGAGGAAGGCGTGTTTTGGCCTCTTTTTTTCCAAATATATTGACAGCATTGGATCACTACCTTGCTCTAAAGTGTTGCCACATGTGCTTGTTTTGCACAGTAACAGTATTTACTTCTCACTCAGTTCATGACAATGAAACATGTAAGGCGCAAAACGTGAACAGAATGAAAGTTCAGAAGCTGCCAGGGACCCGACTGCTGACCTGCTCGACCCTGGAATGAGTTACATCATCGACCAAACGCTCAGTGAGAAGGTGACCAGCATCTGAGACGTAGACTCTCGGTCACTGTGGAGCTGAGTGTGTGTACTGTGGCGCCGCTCAGGCTCCTGGGCTCCATCTGGGGGAAGTAAATTATCTCGAATGCGTGTTTGTGATGACAGCGTAACATGATGAAAGTGTAACCCCCGATGGCAGCCAGGGGGCGCCACGCCCAGCGCCTCAACAGGATGCAGGAAAGGACATTTTCCCAACAATACTTTCCTTTTTACTTTCCCTCAGCGAGTGTCGAGGCCTCTTGAAACAGTGTCCTGGTTCTCAGAGCCCACCAGATGGCGCTCTCCGCTTTGGGTTGGATGGATCCATGAAACTGAGCATCATGTGTGAAGCGAGAGCGCCACCTACTGAGCTCTGGAGTGAACAACACACCAGCCTGAACTGGACCTTTACTTGGTGGAGATCAGGATGGGCTTCTTCACCTGCTGATCTGAGCCATCGCCGTTCAACACCTTGTTCTCCGTGTTGGTTAGTCAGGAGGACAGCTCAGGCTGTGGAGGGTATTTTTGCGCCGCAGTCTCATGGGTTTATCCAGTAAAAGCAGCGTTGACAGACGCCGACGCAGCTAAAAAGCCCAACATACGTGTCTGTGAGTGTCTTCCGTATGTGGACACCTGCTCTCTCTGCGTCGAGGGACTTGACTTGAAGTGAAACTGAAGCCAGGGCACACAGTGGCACGGGAGGCGGCGCCGCCGTCAGGGGCTCCAGGCTGCAGCAGGCTCCTCAGGGACGTGTTTGCAAGAGGGCCACGGCTTGAGTGCATTCATGGCCTCCACTTCAGGGACCGGCGATGCTGCATGGCTCCGAGCAACTGCTGGGTGCCAGGGCTACATGCTTGGGATTGTGCATTGAAAGTGTGAGTAAGTCATTAAGCTCATTAAGAGTCATTGGTGAAAGAGACTCTCCACACAGGCCTCGTGGAAAGAGTCACTTCCCGCTTCCATTTTCTTCACAAAAAGAAAAGTTTTAGTCACGTGATCAAGTCGTGATCAGAGCTCAGGTCTGGAGGATCAAACTGGTCAGAGGGACCGAGAGATTCACTTCAGTTTCTGGACATCAGATCACATGTGATCAACTCAAAACAGCGCCACCGAGAGAGAAGGAGTGGCCTGAGGTCACAACCTCTTGGGTCCAAGTCACGTTGCTTCTTCATCCAGAATTGAGTTTTGGGTCAACAATAAATGTGTCTCCATCAAAACCTGATGCCTCAGAGAAGAGGATAAAGACTGAAGAAAGTAAGGTGCATGTTGCATAATGTTTATTTTATTTTATTTTATTTTATTGCACGATGTACCAAAGCACTTTCCTATTTGGTGGGGTCCTCACTGACATTGGCAATAAAGCAGACTCTGACTCTCATTCTGACTCTGACTCGTGTCATCATTTCCAGTCCCAGCCAAGCAAACCACAACAGTCTCGGACAGACTGCTGCCTAAATAAGGCTCCAGAATCGGAGGTCTTTTGGAGGGAGGACCACGACGGTCTCACGTTCATGGTGAGTGCGCTCATGTAAAGCATAAATCTCAGCAAGTTGACATGAAAGGTAATGCCTTTTCTAGTGGAGCTGATCATTCCCTGCGTGTGTGTGTGTGTGTGAGAGAGAGAGAGAGAGAGGGAGAGAACGTGCCCTTTGCAGAGGCAGCATGTCATCAGCTGTCAACGTGGGCTCTGTCCTCATGGTAGCGATCGAGGGTCGAGCCGCTCAGTGACAAGCGGGACATTGATCCCAGCAGCTGAGCTGCAGAACCTCTGCCTGTCTTGTTGCCTGCACATTATCTGAGTGGACGGAGCAAGGTGAGGCAGAGGAGCTGCGTGCGGCTGGGCAGATGATGGAGCTGGGACTGGCTGACGGCAGCCTGATCGATGAGCTGATGGAGATCACGGCTCAAAGCCTGGGACACCTGGAGATCTGCGAGCACTTTGATGTGGTGAAGGAGATCGGCCGCGGGAAATACGGCAAAGTGCTTCTGGTCACGCATCGCTTCAAGGGTACGGCCTGGGAGGGGGAGGAAGCTCATGCTTGTGCAGCGCCGGCGCCAACAACACGCTCCCAAACCATTCAACATGTACTGCTAGTGACTCCTGTTGAGGATGAAATGGCTTCGGATCGTAAATAACACAGAAAATGTTGTGTGAGAAACGGTTCACTCCCTTTATGTATGTGTTTTTATGCCACTTTTCTCACCTGTTAGTAGGTTGCATGACTTGATCACCGCCTATTGCTGTGAAGTATTTTGGAGACTGACTTACTTGCAGTTGATGCATGTTTGTCCCGCCAACATAACACAACGCAACATAGCGCAACACAATGTAGATTAACCCAAGGTAACACAAGTCAGTGCAACACTGCCGCCGAGGCTGAGTGAAATGTTGCGTCCACAGGCTGAAGATCATCTGTAACGGCTGCACCTTCTTTGTGGCTGTGCAGGGACCCCCATGGCCTTGAAGGTGATGCCCAAAGCGTCAACCAAGCTGCAGGGTTTCTTGCGCGAGTACTGCATCTCGCTGCACCTGTCCCACCACCCCTGCATCGTGGGCTTGTTTGGCATCGCCTTCCAGTCCAAAGAGCATTACTGCTTTGCTCAGGAGCTGGTCATCGGACGAGATCTGTTCGCTGTCATCCAGCCCAAGGTCAGTCTCCCCAGTCTGCAGACCCAGTTGTCCGTGGTCACGTCCTTCTGTCTCACTCCTGAAGGTGGGGATCCCAGAGGCGTCGGTGAAGCGCTGCGTGCTTCAGATCGCCAGCGCGCTGGAGTTCATCCACAGCCGTGGCCTGGTCCACCGCGACATCAAGCCTGAGAACATTCTCCTGCTGGACCATCACTGCAGTCAGGTCAAGCTGGCAGACTTCGGCTTGGCCCAGAAGAGGGGCACCATGATCCGCTACATCACAGGGACCCTGCCTTACATGGCTCCAGAGCTCTGCACCCTTGCGCTGCTGGACGGCCAGAAGGAAGTGACTGCTCCTCCTCTGTGTGTGGAGCCCAGCTTGGACACTTGGGCCTTCGGGGTGCTGATCTTCTGCATCCTCACCGGCTTCTTTCCTTGGGAGCGTTGTGCTGACACAGACGACTTCTACGAGGAATTTGCAGACTGGTGCAAAGAGGAGCAACGTTCTTATGCAGAGGAAGAGCTTCCTCCACTGTGGAGGAAGTTCACTCCAGAAGCTATGGAGCTATTTAGCAAGCTCCTCGCTCTGAGTGCAGAGAAGCGCTGTACAGCGGGCGAAGTCAGAGAGTATGTGGGGAAAACCTGGCTGAAGGGCGAACAACCCGCAGCAGAGAAGGCAAGCAAGCAGGTGCGTCAACAAACGGAGGTGGCAAAACCAGACCAGGAGTTGTCAAGCGGCCTGGGTCGCAGTGTGACCGACACCCGCGTCTGATTCTCCTCACGACCACCCCAGCATATCTCACAGCTCTTGAGAGGTGGCGAACCTTCTGAAGCACCTGTGCCCCTGACCTGCTCAGCTGACCCTGCAGAGAGACCGTGCGTAGCGCCCACAGCAGGTGGCAGCCAGGTTGTCCACAGCTCCTCCCAACCGCTGGCCAGGCCACTTCTGCAAGGATCCGCCGACACTGCTCTGCTAGAGGACGCCTGTGAATGAAAGGCTGGTTTCTAGGATCAGGGCTATAACTCCACCACCGCCGGCATCTCTTCTATTTGTCTACTTGTCTTCCTTCATGAGGCATCATGAGCAGCTGCTTTGTCCAAAAAACCCACTTGGTTTTGCCTCCATTATTTTGTACATCTGTGCATGTGTTGGGACGTCTGTGTATGTTCCTCATGTAAAATAACCAGCTGCTGAGATTCATATTTCTTTCAAATACAGAAGATAAAACTGAAATTCAGAAGTTTTTTCATGTGGTGTCTGATTCATGCAATTCTCAAAACAGTTAAGTCACAAACAAATTTTACTCAGTTAAGCAAAAGTTATGCTTTCCCCCCCCCCCAAGTGTCACAAGTCAAGACGCGGAGTGGCACCCAAGTGCAGTGGTGAAAGAGTCATAATAGGGTGAAGCGAGTCAATACAATTATTTAGTAACAAGATACAAAAACATACAACAAAAGGCGTCACCGAACCAGGAGAAGAAAACTGAATATAAATCCAGAGCGTCACCAAAAACTGGGAGGAGCCCACAACAGAACGAATCCAAACAAAAAGTGTCACCGAACCAGGAGAAAGAATGCAAGAAGAACAGGAGAGCAAACACACAATGAGCAATAAAACACAAAGTAAACGAGTAAACTGTTTATCATTTCTAGTCCAGACCTTGCAGTGAAAGTCCTCAAAACAAGTCGTCACACGGAGGAGCTGATGAAACTGATGGATGAATCAAAACAAAATAGTGACTGTAAATAAATCGAATTGTTTCCAGATGGAACAGTCACATACTATATACTACATACTTTAGACTTTCAGCCATGATGGCACTGTCTTGTACTCACTTCAAACATCTCTCCTGATAAACAACCACAGAAAACATTCACTGTTCTGAATCCAGAGTAGGAGACACTTCCTGTCACGTGGGGAAGCATGAGTGAGTGCAAGCTATGGGACCTGTGACCCGTTGCATGGCAACAGAATGCTCTTCGTAAGACAGTTGGATCTATGTTTGTAATACACTGCACGACCAGTCGCTTCCTTTGATGTGCTTTTCTCATGACGAAAAACTCACTTGAAACAGTGGCCATGCTTCCATGGATCGTCCTGAAACCCGGCAAAACTGTGAGCACTCGACGCTCTGCCAAACCTGTTGGCGCTGATGTCCACATCACACTGGCAATCGTTGCCCTACTCATGAAACACTGTCCTCATCTTCAGAGCCAAACTTCAAAGTGAGAGCGCCACCTACTGGGCTCCGAGAACGAGGCACTGTTTCATGACGCCCCATGGGCCCATCACTATGTTTCACCAAGGACTCACTCTTTCAATCTGAGGACGGACACCGGTCATTTGCTGTGAAGGATGTGGACCTGGACCAGTGGACGCAGGTGCGCTCAGGTGGCGAAGGGCTCACTGTTCCAGTCCAAACTGGCGCAGGAGCCTCGATGCCCTTGGGCCTGCACCGCAGCGTGTTCAGTGCATGACAATAAACCCGGTCGTCTTTCAGCCCACCTGCACATGTCAAACTAATGGGTGCATTTTGGTGGCATCCAGACGGCCACGGCGTTTACGGGCTCAAATATCCCCTGGCATGTCTGTTATGTGTAAAAAGGATGTGTGCTAATCTCCGTTGAACTGTTCTGTTGCATACCATTTTTGAGATCTACTGACAGATCAGCAGCAAAGTTTCCACTGCAGCTCTCTTATCATGGCAGGATTTCCTGAGCAAAGTGTACAGCGAATAACCATCCTTCTTTATCTGGTCGCACCATCGCTGTGCTGTTGACTGAGCAACACAACACCAGTAAACACAGCATCATGTCCCGCACCAGGTCAGTCCAGGGCACATGGATGGACGGTGCAAATCCATCCACTGGCAGAGGCAGGACTCCAGCGCCCCCGTTGTTTTGACTCACTCCGGCCAGTGACATGCAAATGCCCATGTGTTTGTCTCCATCAAATGAGTGGACACAAGTCACTGGAGGTGTATGAGCATGACACCGGCGGACAGAACAGAAGGGCATGGACTCTTTTTCAGCAGGACGTCTCACTTGAGTGTTATGAACTTAGATGTGTGACGCCACACACTGGACAAGCTCCCCGCATATCATCACACACGGGAGAACTATTAATACGCCTCTTCCAACTGTGATGGAAAATCTCCACAACTCTGGTGAAATACCTCTTCATCTCTCCATCACTGGTCACCTGACAAATCAGCTTTTAAGCCTCTGAAATATTGACATATTTCTTGACATTCCTTCTGTCTTGGTGCCTCTGGTGTTGATGCATTTGGGAGTTCTGTTTTCCAATATTCCAGGTCTCCTTCTGCTCTATTTTACCACTGTGAAAGTCCTTCTTCACCCTCTTCATTATGTCAGTTTGTGCTTTTCATATTTATTTTCTGCCTCCTCAGTTTTTTTAATTTACTTTTACATGCTGTAGGCCTCTAAGGATCCTTGGCTTCTTGTTCTTATGAAGTACAGGTGGTCGAGTTTTAGTTCGATGTTTTTGTTTTTTCCTTCAACATGAGGTATTGGAACAAGAGTGAGGAGCGAGTAAAGTGAGAGTGAGTTTTGTGTTGCAAGTGACGTCTCAAAAAGCTTCTTCATGAAATAAAGACAGAAATTCGGGACACATTTTGCTCTAATTTTAGTTCCCTTAATTTTGCAAACAGATTTTTGACATGGATTTTTCTTCTTCATTGACTGAATCTATGTTATTTCTGTCAGAGAGGTGCGCTTTTGTGAGACTTTGTTTTGGCCCGAGCCTGCGGCTGCTTCTCCCCTCGGGACGAGTGAGCGTGGCTGAGTATGCAGCGACATCATTAGATCTAAAACAGTGGCTCAAAACATCTCCGTCATGACAGACGTTACAGACCTGAGTACAAGTTAATGGGTGGAAGCTTAATCCTTTAATATCCCGGGGAAAGTTCGGCGGGGTATCAGAGAGACATCTGCACCAGTGAAAGTCTAAGTTTACCCACAACCACCCTCATGTCACCACAGCTCATTTGTGTTGTCACCGACCCAGACCCCTGAGCGGCCCCTACGTCTGTCCTCTCGTTCCTCTCTGGTTGAGCTTCATCCCACGTACCATGGTGGGAAATGATGTTTTCGCATCACACAAGTCCCGCCGGGTGGTTGGCTTCTTGATCCCAGCCGCTGCGGGTCCGCTCCGGAATACTGTGTCAGCCTCTTGAAAGCCACCCTGACATGTCTGTCAGCCACTAATGGACGATGGTGCTCATGTCAACATCGGCAGCTGCTCTCACATGTCTGCACCACGCAGGAGAATGTGTCAGGGATCACATGAAGGTGGAAGCATCTGAAGCCGACGGGTTCTTCTGTCAAGAGGGCGACAATTTCTTCGATTTTGAAGCTAATCCTAATGTGTGTCGGACACTGGAGGGTGAGAAAAGGAGCCACTTCTTGTCTTTTAGGGGCAGCTTCCTGTCATGAGTTCCCCCTCTTCAGTGAGCGTAATCCCACTGTTTACACTGTGCGCGCCCATCAGCCAACACCTCCTGGGCCCAGAAATCCACGGATCATCTTGTTACCACAACACCTTGGCTGTTGTGGCTCTGAAAGCATCGCTCTCCTGGTGAACCCACCCAGAGGCTTCATCACAGTGATGCTCACGCCGAGTCCTCCGGGCGAGTCATACGTATGCTGGAGCTTGACGTGAGCAGTCAGTCTGCGAGCAGTAAATCCTGACAGTTGTTATTAGAATAGAAGGTTTCTATATTTACTCAGTCTGAGCTCATGGTTCTCAGAATGAAGGAAGCGATACAGCTGCGAGGTGATACGGTGAAGAGCCCGGACACTGGAGTCCGGCGGCTGCCAACAAGTCAGTGAGAGTCAAGGAGGAAAAGAGAGTCTTTCAGTGGAATCACCAGGCAGTTACCAAGTCATTAAGCGGGTCGTGAAGAGCAGCCATTCAGCTGGACGACTTGCAGGAAGCGGCTTAAAGTGCTGTGTATCAAACTATATAAGGAAACGTGACATACAGTTTGATACTCAACATCAGAGCCATGTCCAGAGTCTGAGCGTCTGCTGGTGACTGGGACCACGGCTGCTTTATCGGGGAAACCTGAAACGCAGCATATTCAATCGTCTTACCTCTTTCACTCTTGACTCAAACGATTTTATTGTGATTTATTGTGAGTTTGGATGGAAAAAGCAGGGAACAAGCAGCTGGCTCTTACAGTGGCGGCACGAGAAGCAAACGCAGCAGCGTAGAAACAAAAGGTTGAGGTTAAAGGTTCAAGGTTGAGACCTGAAAGTCCTCCAAATGGATTTAATATGGCAGTCTTCACGGCTGTAATTGCTGGGAGCTATCCCCCCAAAAAAGATCCCTGAGAACAATAATGGTCGGAGTCAGAACCCTCATCCGACTACTCTTGCCCTGGAACAAGATAGTCATCGTCCCACTGCGCCAGTCCAGCGGCGCCGTCCTTGGTGCCCTCAGCTTTGCTCTCCGAGCTGGTGTGGACCTCTGCCCGAGTCTCGTTCACTGGAGGGGCTCCATCGATGTCGTCGTAGTCCAGTGAAGACTCATCCTTCTCACGGTTGCCATCTGTTAAAAGGCATGAAGAAGAAACTGTGAACCAACAAAAGCATGAAACAACAACGCTTAAATTGGAAAGACATTCATTCATGTTTCAACCCAAAGCAACAAGCAGCCATTGTTAGAAGATCTAAAGTATCCTGCAGCTCCACCATGTTGGTGTGGTCAGGACGCTTCCATCTTTGCACCTCGAACCCTCAGTTTCATGAGAGGGATTTCTCTTATTGTGTGGTCGGCTCAACTATGTCAAAGCGTCTCACAAGCAAAGCCAGGGTCATGTGACCACTGGCGCATATAAACACAATGGCACGGGATTCCGAACTTTCCTGGACCTGGATTGACGTCCGAAGTGTTCTCATCCGGCACATCAGTCTTGGCTTGGGCCGTCAGAGGCTGGATCTCCTCATGGTCTGCCACATCATCGTACTGCAGGGAGGTAGCACTGCCTGCGTTGCTCGCCTCGTCTTCACACACACACACACACACACACACACACACACACACACACACACACACACACACGTTAGCGTGTCAGGCAGAAAGAGAATCAGTAAAAAAGCCTGCATGTTGTCGATAGTGAAATGTCTACGCAGCAAAAATTGACCCCAAAAAGTCAGCATTGTAATAGCTTTACTGTTCTCAGGTATTGTGAAGCACGTTCTCCTCAGGTGACGTGCGTAGTTTTTAAGACTTTCAGCTCAGTGTCGATCTTAAGATAAGATTTTCGTGACATACATTATAGTTGTATGTGTAATCTGTTTTCAATAGGGATGCACCGATACCGATATCGCGTGTGTAATGGAGTACGTTTTTGGTATTGGTGAGTACTCTACTACTTGTTTTGGAAAAAGTTTCAAGTTTCAATGAAACTTCTGGCCAAGCACGATGAACGTTGTCTTTAGACGTGGAAGTAGTTCAAGCATTAGTCAACATCTAAACATCACCGCTTCAAATGCAGCCTCTCTCCGCTGCTGTGATGTCACTTCTTTGACATTTTTTCCAGTGATTCTACCAAGATCGAGTGCTGCATCGAACCCCAGACATTTGTGTTTGCACTCACTCTCATGAGCAAATATGACCATCTCATTGGCTTTACTGCCAAGGTTGTCGTAGTCTCCACTGTCACTCTCGCTCTCCTCCACACTCTTCTCCTTCTTCTTCTTCTTCACTGAGTCTGACATGGTGAACAGAAGGATAAAGTCAAGTCAGAGGGTTGGGAAACACTGGCCTCTTGTGGCATAACTTCTCCAGTACACTGGAGGCTCGGGAAAGCATTCACTGAAGCAGTGGAAAGCTGGAACCACATTGTTATTTTCCTTATGAAACATCAAAAAACTCTAATATAATACTATTTTCAGATAAGTTTCAGACCTTCCAGGGAGTCACAACTCCACACATACAGTTTGATGGAACACACTCACAAGGAAACTTGAATGAAAGACTGGGAAATTTTCCCGTCATCGCCAGAACCAAGGCAGCAACCAAGAAGCACACAACCAGGACCACTGCGACTCCGATCAGGACCAGCTTCCAAGTTTCCATGCGCACTGTCGGAGCAGGGGTCGGCTTATACCCTTCAAACACAAAAACAGCCCACGAGGAAGAGTTTGTTTCTTGTTTTTTTTTTTTTTCCTTGAAATATTTTCTGTTTTTACCATTGCAGATAACTTGCGCAGGGAGGGAGTTTGCACAGTCACCCGGTGCGACACAGTGGTGGATGTCTTCATGACTGTCTGTGCACGTGAACTGTGTTTTCAACTTTGAGGTTTCAGACTTGAAATTGAAGCAAATATAAGTTTCGATTTAAGCCCAAAGCTGAGGGAGCTAGGGGGAACTTACCCGTGGGAGGTTTGCGTTCCTCTCTGCAGTTTCATTGTTGGCACCGCAACCAATGACCTTGCACAAACTGTTCTTGTGCGTTGGGCTCAGCGGAGTCCGTGAACATACCTTTTCCCAAACATTTTGGTAGTTGACTTCAATCTGGCCACCGCAGTACTCAGTAACTCTGAACTTCACGTTTTCTGCAAACATATTGGCATTCTTTTAATCCCACTTATAGGCAGTTTAAAGCTTTCAAACTTCCCAGATGTGAAAAGTCAGGCTTAATTCGTAGATTCAGCGGACTCGGGTCATGATGCGTCAAGTGCCATCTGTTTGTTCAGATGTTGCACTTTGTCTGACTAAGATCACGTGAGAGTTCATCTCAAAAGAAGAGGTCATTTTTCTGAAGGCGTGGCTACGCTCATCCTTCACATGTTGCAGAAACCCTGAGGTTGCACTTCCTGTTCTTATCATTTCTGCCTGAGCTTAGTCACGGACAGCATTTACGTTGCACTGAAGCCTCTCATGACTTCAGTCGCACCAAACATCGAGGACCATGTTGGAAACTCCACACTCTTTGCCCTTCTTGTTTGGGCCTCTGGCTCCAGGTTGACATTGAATTGAATTGCCAGTGAATGGAAAACTTACTGGCACAGTAGACGTTGACCAGCGCATCATCACACTTCTCCTTGATGCGATCGCACTGGTCCAGCCTCTCCGCATGCTCGCCACAGCTGACATGCTGGTACTTCCTGTCGCGTTGTCCTTGCCTGGTGTTCGGCACAACAATTGCATTGCTGCAGTCCATTTGCTGGCAGACCATGTGTGAATAATCCGGCTTCCAGTTGGTGGAACAAATGTCATCGTCATTGATCTTCACGCTGCCACTACATGTCTGAGAGAGGTGGACTTTGGGTCCTGAGAAAGGTTGACATCATCTTATAGAACCAACGGATCAAAAACGTGGCATCCAGCAACACTTACCTTGACAGGTGATATAAAGCTGCTCTCCTGACGGAGAACCGCCTTGTTGCTCACAGTCCCAGATACTTTGAGGTTTTTTTTGGCTGCAATTAAATCTGACGTTGTTTGAAGGACTGGCTGCAACCTTTCGCTTTGATTTGTAGCCTTCACAGTTCAGATCAGCGCAGAGCCTCTGGCCTTCAGCATCTCCCCAGCCGTGGGAGGAAACTGGCTTCAGGACGTTGTCTTTGTCTGTGACGTAGACAGCTCCACTGCAAGCTTCGCTGGTCCCCTTGTGCAGCTCAATCTTTCCCCAGTCTGGCAAGAAGAGAATAAATTCAACGGAATGGAACGTGGAATTTGTGAGGCCGACTCTTACTGGAGCACTGGATGGCGGCAACGTCACAGGACCTTTGGTCCTTGGATATGGTGCATGTGCTTAATGCTTTGGCATTTCCCGCACAGCTGATATCCCAGATCACTTGGCTGTCTTTGGATTTCAGGCTGAAATGGTCCAGCACCTTGAGTCTGCCCCCACATCCCAGCTCTCCACAGATGGCATCCTGGGTGTCCTGGGATTTCAACGCATCTTTGCAAACAGGGAGCCACTGGCCGTCGTAGCGCACCTTCAGATTCCCACGACACTTGTCTTGCGAGAACAACTTGGGCTTCACGCTGCCTGCAACGACGGTCACTCAGTGAATGGGACAAATGGAAAACAGCGTGTAGTGATGTCATGAGCTGGCGAGGCTTCACGACACAGTGCCCTTATTTTCTGAGCTCACTAGGTGGCGCTCTCTCTTCCGAGAGCTTTGAAGAACCATTTCAATGAAGCCACCTTTTGAGCTGTGAAAATGAGGACACTGTTTCATGAAGCCCCATCGATCCACCGCCGCCAGGTTCGGGCCGCTCAACAAAAGACGTTGAATGAGCTTGGATGGAATTTGTTGTTGTTCTGTTTCTAGCTTTGATCGACGAAATTCATGTCAAAAGAGGGCAGATGTCATCAGTAATAATTCATGTTCAGCTTATAGCACTGCTTACGCCTCCTTGTGGGGACCTTTTTGCCAGAGGTTAAGCCTCAATTTGAGGATTAAACGTCCCAAATACATCGGCCATTATAACTGAATTGAGCCATTAGTTTTCAGCGAGTAGGTTTAGGATGAGAGGCAATGAAACGTCCCCACAAAACACAAAAAGATGACATGCGCTAAACACGTTTTGTTTTTCTGTGGTCTGTGTGAAGTGGAGCCACACACACACACTGAGAAATCACCTGAGCAAACCACGTAGGCGGGTGCATCCATTGTCCTTCCATGAGGTTTGTAATTGATAAAGTTTAGCCTGTCGAAGACGCCAGTCACCGAGGACACGTGGACGCTCTGATATGCCAAAACCCCTCGAGTTGGAAGCTTCAAAGGATCCAAGGTCCGTTCCCCACAACCGAGTATTTTGCACAGCATTTCCGACTTCAGGGGCGTCCAAGTTTTGGACCACACGCCGCCACACTTTCCATTAATGCAAACACTGACTTGTCCCCAACAGCCGTCAGTCAAGTTCACAACAATGCGGTCTGCAACAAATAAAACATGGTGTTGGTGAGCTCCTGTTTGAAGAGGGATGAAATGAAATGAAATGAGCTTCACCTGAACACCTGACGTGGGCGATGGTGTCATTGTGGTCGGGAGGCAGCGTGGCCTTCTCACATTCAAAAAGAGACGTGCTTGGGTTCATGCAGCCGTCAGACACCACTTCTGCATCGCTGTCTGATTCATGTCTTGGGACGGGATGTCGGTTGTCCACATGTCCGCAGTGCATCTGCTCACAAGTCTTCTCTGCCACGTCCGCAGTCCAGGTGGTGTTTGAGCCAGACAGCCAGAAGGTTTTCTTGTTCTGCTCTATGCCCACCAGTCCCGCGCATGACTGTGAACCTTTCACAAAATAAATCCGGTGGCCTGATGCACAGGAGTGAAGACAGGTGAGTTTCCAGGAGTTTGGTGGATAGTGAGCACTTTGACATCCCAGCGAGTTGCTGACTAAAGGGACCCTGTGATGCTCTGCCCTGTCTCAAGAGTCATGGAGTGTAACTGAATAATGTTAGTCCACTTCGGAGGGATTTATTTTCAAGATGCATGTTAGATGGGCAGCAAGCAGTGCGATCCATGTGACCTGCTGAAAAGACTCACAGGGTGGATGAGGTGCCCTTATTTTCCTCTCTACCAGAAGATGAGCAAAGGCCTTTCCCAGATGTAGGGATGTGCCAAAATGACACGGCTTGGCCGATACCGCAAACCCAACCAAAATACCAGAGGATTATTACGCGTGTACCGCCATTTGACTGAAGTGGCACTCAGATGGCGCAGTGACCAGGCTGGCGTCATGACACCACTGGCCATGTCGCTGCAGAATTCCTGGTGCATCCCAACTGGCGACCTCACGATACGAAGGCCCAGGTTGTTTTTGACGCTGCACCCAGGCTTCGCAGGGTTTTCCATAGTGTAAGCCACAAACCAGAGCCACTTCCATTAGTTTGAACCTCTGCGCCCACCATGTGCGAATGCGTCTTGACTGGAACCTGATAACATTTCAAATGTTTGGATGCAAAGATGCAAGCTCCTCGACAGAGATTTGAAATAGCAGGACAAGGCCCCTTTGACAGACTGAAATAAACTGGATGTTTTGGAAGAAAATGTGCCTCACCTTCACAGGTGATTCCAACAGCTTTGGGATCTTTTTCAAGTTTGTACGGCTTTTGCTGAATGCACTGGGATATGTGCTGGGCATCTTCCGAGCAGGTCACTTCGTTTTCCATGAAGTAAGCGGAATCCTGACCGAAGATCTCGGGGCTGGGAGCTTTCATTGCGTTTCCACATCTTAGGAAGTTGCAGACTTTATCATTGTTGGTGGTTTTCCACGCTGCTGTACTGACAGCCCTCCATTTGCCTTCGTACTTGATCTCAACCCTGCCAGCGCATCGGCTTGGGCTGTCAACAAGTCGAACGTCGACGCTCTCTGCATCGCCAAAGCAAAGAAGTTAGATGGATTTGTTTTTGTTTTAATATTCCTGAGCAAGATAAGACACCAAAGATAAAAAGCATGTCCTCACTGGAACAGACCACATATGGGGTGTCGCGGCAGAGGAAAGGCTTGTCCGCTCGGTCGGCCATGCAGTGCCACAAGGACGACTCCTCACCGGTGCACCTGACATTGTCAAGGATTCCTCCCACGTTTCTTCCCACTTTGTCACGCTTAAGAACCACCTGAAGATCAGAGTTCAAGGGTGTGCAGTCATGCTTCGGTGGGAGGCAGTAAAGTTGGTTCCTTGGTGACGCGACCAATTCTAATATGCTGCATTGGTCTGTCAATACATTCAACATTTTAATCGCTGAGTCAACTCACATTTTCTATCTGTTCTAAATGTAGCTTCGAGGAAGGAAGGTCGGGTTATAGTTTTTTTCTACGGTCCATAGGTATTCATTCCATTCAATTCATCATTTTCATTCTTAATATCTGCTGTTCTATTGTTTGTCTGTTTTCCATTTTCGTGTCTCAGTGTTTTTATCTCTTGATGTTATATACTAAAAGACCACACGACCCTACCGTGCCACAGCCCAGTTCCCGGCACACCAGTTGGGAATTCTCGGTTTTCCAGTTGGATGCACAAACAGGCAGTGTGTTCCCGTTCACTTGAGAGCTAACGCGAACTTCACCGTAGCACTTGTCGTTCGGGTCCTCATTCGACAGCTCCAATTGAATTTGGTCTGCGGAAGACGCTCGTCTTAACCACCAAATTTAAGAAAAAAAGGAGGGCGGATGTTACCAGCGCAGGTCAGGTGTGTCCTGTTGCCGTCCATGCTTGGACTCAAACCGCCGCAGTTCATTTCCTGGCACCACTTGCCCAGCTCCGGTGTTGTCCTGTTAAACGGCAGCGCTTTCCACTTGGAATTCCTATCTTCTTCTTCCAGTCGGCCAGAACAAACATTGGATGTATTCCCTCTCAGCTGCATCCTCTTGTGAGCTGTTGAGATCAGTGGTTATTGTGAGCAACAGCTTGGCAGCGACATCCTGGTACCTGCGCAGATGACCAGGGCCGGGGTCGTGCACCGGGGCTTCTCCTTCTCTGCACACTGCCACAGATTTTTTTCAGTGCCATGGCACTTGAGCGACATCTTCCTTGCGCTAGCAAACCCCTTCAGGACCATCCACGTTGTCTTTGGAATCTCTTTGTAATTGCCACAATTCAGCTCTTCACACAGTAGATTGGCCGGAAATTCTCCTGGGAAGTAAAATATATCTTCACATTGCAAGATTCAAATCCCATCCCAGACTTGACTGCGGAAAAAATGGCCTCGGCTGCAGTAGAAGGCGGAAGTCGAGAGAGGAGGCGGAAGGGAGAGAGATTCAACAGCAACATTTCTGAGACTCCTGACAGTCAAAAGCTTGGTGTTCATGTTGATATTCAGGTCATTCACATCAGGCCGTTGAAGCTCCATGAGCAGATCTATCAAATGAGATGTTTGAAACTGCTCACATGGAGCCATTAAAGTCCTCAGTGGAACAGAAGTGTGGCTCTCCGTCCACCGTTCCATGGCTCAGGCTCCTGTTCCAGATCAGAGAGGAAGCCTGTGGAGCTTCCTCAGCTCTACATGACAGTGACTCAAGTTCCCTTGTCATGTGTGCGACACAGATCAACAAGTTTAAAAACGGAACTAGATCAATTCCCATCCCTAAATAACACATTTAACAAGCACACACACCCCAGATCTCCAGCCATCCATGAGCAAATCCATGCAGCACTCGGCGCATGGATGCACCATATCATACTTTACCCCAGTTGTCCGAGCAGAAGTAACCCGACGCATCCTTCCCGGAATACTTGACAGCTCCTGCACATGTGAATCCCTCAAGTTCCAGCTTGATTTTTTCTGATGCAAGACATGAGGAGAAAACACACAGAGAATGTTCAGCTCCCTTCTTCCAGAGTGGAGGAGCGAAGGCGCACCTGAGCATTTCATCTTCTTCACAGTCTTCTTCCTGTACTTGCTGATGTTCCAGCCAGGCTTTTTGCACTGCAGCAGGTCCGCCTCGCTCCCGACACACTCCACCTCGTTCAGCCGGACCACGGCGCCTGCCGGGAGGAACTCATCCACCGTGGCGTTCTCCACTGGTTGCCCGCAGAGGGTGCTTCTGCAGACCACTTCTTCAGTGCTCCTGCTCCAGAATTTGTCGCCAACGTAGCCCCATTCATTATGGTGGAAGACTTTGACGAAACCTTCACATGGATCTTTGCCACCTTCCAGAATCACCCAATTGTCTCCTGGAGCCAGGAGAGATCAGCCAGGTGTTGTTGGGTTTACGCAGCAATTCAATCCTTCTGCTGCGCCACTTACAGACTCCAGTAAACTCACTATCATCAAAATCACCTGCTAAGTTTATAATATTTTTGGGCTTTTATTTCTTCCTTTTTTGTCTCAACTTCTTCCCATCTTGACCTTATTACCTGCCATTTTTGTTTGTATTTTTGCCATACTTTTTTAAAGTCTGTTTACGATGACCCGTTTCATTGTTGAGAGGTGGATTACAAAATTCACTTGTGGCCGCTCGGTCCGTAGCTCAACACACAGCGACAAAATTAGAAAGTAAGTGCCAAGTCAATGAAGGAAAAATACATGAAAATAAAAATGGATTCATAAAAAAATATGGAACAATATTGTTGATGGAAAAAAAAAAGTCTCATCATTTGCAATGAGCTCATTTTCGTCAGGTTACGTTGAAGTTGCCGGCGGCTTCTGCACTTCTGAGGGTTGTGAACGTAGCATAAACTAAAATCAGAAGTACAATTATAAAAAAAACAAAAGTGAAAACACTAGCGATGAAACAGCATTTCAATTAGATTTCTTAAATTGAAATCTTTTGCAAATTGTATATTATTGTCTGAAAAAAAAAGCGGAAAAAGGACAGATGAATGGAAATAAATATGGTAATAAATAAATAAATATAAAAATGATTTTTAAAATGTATTTAATATTGCAATTATTAAAATAAAAGGTTGACGGCCTAGACATCACTTTCCGTGCAACAAAATATAGATATTTGCTTTGTTAAATAAATAAAAATAGCTCACACACGAGTTGACCTTTAAAAAATGCCACCTTTTTCCTTTTTTTTTTTTATTCATTTCATGCCTAGTCTTGGCCACATGAACTGGAAATCAAGATGAAGTTATTTTATTCATTCCTAAACTCGGCAAAAACACAACTGTCTATTCATCTGTAATAAAATATTCATGTCGTACACATGTATGTGAATGTGTATATCACCAGAGGGAATGGTTTAAGGTTGGATGAGGCTGGAGTGAAAAGCATTTGCGAAACAAACATGCAGCTAAATCACTTTCAGAGTAAAGACTCGCCGTAGTCAGGTGAGCCAGCGTCAGGCTCGAACTAACTGGGACGTCCCAAAATAAGTTTCCATCATATGTCTGATGTTAAACAACTGCAACAGGGAAAAAAGAAGAATTTAACTTGCCACTCAGGACTGCCGCCTCTGGTCGCGGGATGAAGAGCAAGAGCAGGAGGAAGCTCATCTTTGGCCGCCGACACTGAACACACTGATGGAGATCAAGTGTGGCTCAGCTTTTTAAGGGTGTGAGCTCCAAGCGGCTGAGTGGGCCTCTCTTCAACTCCACCGTTTGATGTCATGTCAAGTTTCACCCACATTTTTCAAGCTCCTTCAGTGAAACAAGAACAAATCTGAGTTGCTTTGTCGAGCAACAAACCTAGTGGGTCAACAGGCAGGCATTTGTGGTCACACGTGATACTTTGTATGTGTTTTGTGTGTCCAAAGCCAGGGTGCTTGAATGGTCTCAACACAACTATACCACTTTAAAACAAAGTGCGCCACCTACTGAGCCCTGAAAACAAGGACACTGTTTCGGGACGCTTCATGAGCCCATCGCTAGTTGCTAACACAACTGGTGAATTATACTTCTTTAGTGTCAGGGGTCTGAATATTAAAGTTCTACAGTTCTTCTGAACATGGAAAAACACTGACTATAAAAAGGAAATTGCGATCGCACAACTCCCTCCCCGGCCTCCCGCACATGCACACACACACAGAATGTCAGAAAAGTGATCATAGATTAGTCAGAATTGGGTTTTTTTTTTCATAACGGTTTCAGTCAAGCCACAATTGGCAGGAAGCCGTGGCTCACACAAGTAATCGCTTTCCCTTACTGAGTGATAAAGTGTTCGCAGTCACTGGTTGTTGTTGACGTTTAGATTTCTTTCTGACTCCGACACAGAACAGCAAAGAATGAAGGCTATTTCTGGAGTTGAGCCAGGTGTGAGGACGGATGTGGGCCGTGACAGCTATGATTTTGAAGGGCCACAGGGTGATGCCTTGCTTCACATGCGTTGCCTTGGTGAATCGTGATGAGCTTCTGAAGCTTCACGAAACAGTGTCCTCATTTTAAATGCCTTCAAACCCACTGAGCCGTGAGAATGAGGACAGAGCGTCGCCCGACTAGCTGCTCCACTGTGGAGTTGGCGGGAGTGGCGGGTTGAATCCCAGCGGGGTAACCAGGGTCGACCCTTTGGCAAGGCTTCGCTCTGATCCCCTGAAAGACACTTTGGGTGTCTGGATGCAGAATCACGGTGGCGCGAGCTGGAACCACGCTGGCCATCAGGTTCCATTCCAAGTGCTTCACCCCTCCAAGTCTGAGGCTGTGAGACTGTTTACTTTCTGCTGTAAATAGAAGCACGTGTTAAACCATGATCTACCCAGTCACACACACTGACATGTGACAGGACGTGCTGATGTGGTTGAGGGAAGCTTTATGGAGGGTCGCACACAAGTCCCCTGCTTTTTTAACGTCTCTGTTTTACTGTCAAACTCTTTAACCCTCCGCACGACTTATCGCATGCTCTGTGGTGCTGACCAATCGCAGCCCTAGGCCAGTGGCACCTGAGTGACGCCAAGCTAGCATTATTTCTGCGTTTTCAGCAGATGGAAATTGATGTGTAACAGCAGTACTGAACTGACCGAATGAGAAAAGGCAAACATGGCCGAACCTTTGGAGTCAAACAGTGACTGCGCAACGTCGTATTGACCAGTCCGCCGTCATTTAAAGAGACTGCGGCGACTAGCTCCCGCTGCCCAGCTCCACACTTGCAGGATGAGTCGCACAGCGATTTTCGCGAGTCTCCTCTCTCTGTTTGGCATCGCCACAAGTCAGGGTAAAGACTTCCTTATCCACAGCCACATCTTTGTGTGTGTGTGTGTGTCAAGCACGTTTATCTTTCTATCTGTGCTCAGGATGCTCGCACCAACTCTTGAAAGACGTCGACTTCCCCGGCACAGATCTCAAGTTCGTGTATGCTGCTGATGAGAATCACTGTCAGCTTCTGTGCACGCAGCACCCGGCCTGTCTCTTCTTCACCTTTGTCCGGCCGGACTGGACCAGAGATAACAGGTACCTACAGCACGTAACTCAGCGTCACCTGAGCAAAGTGCAGCCCGGGGGCCGAAGTTCGGGTCCTTTTAAACTGAATATACGTTGTTAATAAGAATTAAAAAACTCTTTTCTGGTTTATCATGAATGAATCTATAAAGAGTGTTTATTGTTACAGTAGCATCCCATAATAACAGTTTTTATTGAGCGTGTCTTATAAGTTCTATCTTCATACCACAGCTCCTTGGCTTGGTCTCGTTCATCTTTGACAGCCCACAACAAGCCTTTATTTATCTGCCAACACAGAATGAAGAGAAATGATGTTAAAATCGAAAACATTCCATGGCTCCTAGTCAGGTTCGGGTTGTCCCTCCTCTATCACTCCATGCCGTGATCTCTGTCGTATTTTTACTGTAGCTTATGTTCTGCTTGTAAAACAACTGAATGAGACGGATTTCACATCTAGAGCAGAGTTTGAAAGTGACCTTTAAAGTGTTGATGGACTTGGTTCCAGGGGTATTTGCTTTTTCGGGAGGGGAATGACACATGTTACACAAGCAAGTATAAAGTACAAAAGTACACATCTCTCTGCAGGCACTTCTACTGCTACCTAAAGTCCACTCCCTCAAAGGAGCCCAATGTGCAGACAGACCTGGTTGGTGTGACGTCGGGATTCTCTCTCAGGCACTGCAGCACTCGGCCAAGTCAGTATCACAGTGTTCTCACACCACTGAAGTGAGCAATGATGGTCGAGCAACTCGCTGTGTTTCCGTGGGGGGCCTCCAGGGCCCTGTCTGCAGGACGTCTACCACAATGTCGACTTTCCTGGTGCCGACTACCGAACGCTGTTCACTCACGACTACAAAGAATGTCAGCGGACCTGCAATCAAGACATCAACTGCCAGTTCTTCACGTTCCTCACTGAGCGCTTCACCCCAGACAAATACAAGTAACGGCTCCACGCCTGCTTCCAAGTCCAAATCAGTAGATGCCTGTAGATCCAGGTAGAGAGGAGAGTGCAGGCAGGGGGAGCCGTCACCATGAAAAGCTTCTCTCTGATGGACAGACTGCCTTGTTTACCGTTGCACCAAAGACATTGAAACAAACTGTATCTCAATGAATATTTCCAGGTACAAGTGTTACCTCAAAATGAGCATGGACGTACCCACAACCCCCATCGTTGAGAGAAAAATCGGCGTCGTCAGCGGGTTTTCCCACGCGCTGCACATGACTCCGCCCTCTGAAACAGTCAGCGGTGAGTGGCGATGTCCCGCTGAGGCTTCATGAAACAGGGCCCTCATTTCGCAGGGAAGTGATCTTGCGATGGCTGTTTGAATCCATCGATCATGACCAAAGCGCAGACCATGACTGGTGGTGACCACATGTCCTGTGCTGAACCAAATGTGTGTGCAGAATGTGAGGGACAACAGTTTCCCAACATGGACATGCTGGGAAACAGCGTCGAGTCCCTGCCTGCTGGTTCTGCTGGACACTGCCAGGCTCTTTGCTCAGCTCATCCCCTCTGCACGCACTTCACCTATGCCAGGTGAGATCCTTTATCCTGCGCTGAGTCTCTGCCTTTGGGTTCCACTCTCAACTAGTCCTGGAACTTGATAGCAGTTGAGGAGGTGTTCAGATCCGTCTCTGCTTCCTGTCCTCCTCCACAGTGATTCTTTGACCTGCTCCCTGAGGAGAAATCCAGATGAACTGGTGAGACGGCCCAAGGAGGGGGTCACGTCTGGACTGCCGGCTCGCTTCTGCCAGCTGGACCGATGTATGAATAGATACACTTTGGTTACCCGCGCACCTGACTTCAAATATGTACAGTTGGAAGTGATCTGATCATACTTCAACCGTCCCGCTGTACTGTGTGGCTCAGTCATGCACCAAGACAGGACTCTGCTGCGGATCTGCTGCTGTAAGGACTGTGGTTTTGCTTACGACTCGCTTCTGTCCTCGTCCTAACAGGCTGGCTCAAACAGGCTCAACCCAACATCGATTTCCGGGGCTCGGACATCGGCTTTGAGCTGATGGACGACGCAGACATCTGCCAAAAGTCCTGCACCAGTGATCCCCACTGTCAGTTCTACACTTACGTCACTCAAGACTTCGCTGACAGAAGCTACAGGTCATTTCCGTCACATTTTCATTCGCTCATCATGATCTTGCCTGGAACATGGAGCCGATTCTAACCCGTCTGTTTTGGGTTCAGTGGGACCCACAATACGGGCTCGAGTTTCAGCAGTTCCATGAGTGTGTCTTTGACGTCCCATTCTGAACTTAAAACGCAACAAATATGATGTGATATTCAAGTGACCTTTTTGTTTCAGGGGCCGCTGCTATTTCAAGCGTTCCATCACGCTGCCTGCTCCTCCCAAAATCAACAAGTTGCCTCACGTCGTGTCTGGATTCTCACTAAGGGATTGTGTTAAGCCTTTTCAGCCTGATATATAAAAGGCTTAGACTTATGAGATCAGAGCCTTAGATTGACTTGCAACCAGTCACAACATTAACAAATATTGGATAAAATAAACATGAAAATCTTGTGTGAAAAAATTCACAGATGAATGATGGAACAAAAAAAATGCGTGATGTGGCACTGAAATAAATTCATTTACCCAAGCTTCTTCAGGTTTGCATGTCATCCTCTTTATTGTTGTAGAGTTGTGTCAGTGATGTTTCTGCTCTATTTCATTGATGCATTTCCAGTGGTGAAGCCCCATGTCATCTCTAGTGAGCAGAGCTTGAATATTACATTTATTTTCAAATATTTAAATCTCATATTATTGTGGTTTTTATCGTTATTAAACGACTGCACTATAAAGTAAATAAAAAATAAAAACAAAATGTTAAATCTTTAGTCTTGTTCAGATATTATATGTGACCATATAATTCTGTGAGCAGATCAAAATTGATAAATTAAATTATGTCATTTTAAATTTAAGTTCATAAACGTATTTCAACATTTGTAAGACTTATTTGACATTTAGATTTATGAATTTGGTTTGTATGAACGAAAAGGTCACGGCGACGTCGCTTGCAATACAGCTGTCAGGCCGCTTGGTGGCAGCAGAGAATTCCCGCAAGCCACTTTTCTCCCTTCACTTCTTCAGGTGAAGACACCTGCCCGACCTCCGAGCGTCTTTCTCGGCCGCGACGGAGCAGTGAAGTGCGAGGCAGCCGCTGAGGCGGCCACTGAGCAGCGTCAGCGTCAGAGAGAAGGCGGAGGAGAGTGAGAGCCGGGAGGGTGCTTGTCGGGAGGAGCGGGGCTGGTGAGGAGCAGGTGAACCGCCGCTGCTGGATTCCGAACGCCAGGAACGCACTGCAGCGCGACGGACGGTAAGAGACGGGCTCTTCTCTTCAAACTTTCTCCTCCATAAAACGGCTTCTATAGTGGAACCACGTCACGGCTTGAACTGGCTGAGGCAAATGTGTGTTGACCGTCCAGTTTTATCGCTTAGAAACGCACAACAGAGTGTCATAACCTGGTGATACAGACCGCTCTGTATGTCTAGTTTTACACCAGCCGTGGCGCATTGGAGTTTCCGGTGACTTGAGAAAGTCCAGGCTCGAACCAACTGCAATAGGTGTTGCAGCCCTTGGTGTTTGCTTTCAATAGCCTTGGAAGGAAAAGCCACAAGAGCCGAATTGTTTTGGGAGTGTGGGGGATTCATGTTGTGCTGGATGGGGCCAGTGTGTGTCGAGACTGTTTTCTTCATGTGTGTGTATTGATGTTAAACCACGACTGTGATGCGAACTAAACCACAAAGGTGATTTCCAGCTCAAATACTCTGGTTGGGTTGATGGATTCTGTACAGCAGTTGGGTGCCGTGGGACTTGTCAGTCGGCTGCAGGTTTGTTTTTTTGCCTGCTGGTGAGCAACACACCAAGAAAGGCGAGGTGTAGAAGTGGTGGCTGCTGCCTCCCACGACCCTTCACGTGTTGGATAAGTGACAGCGTCCTCACCAGAGTGGTCAGAAGACAAGTCCATCCCGCTGCCCCGTCCAGCGACTCCTGCTCCCATCCTTGCTCCCACTCCTGCTGCTGCTCCAGTCTGACCTGCCGTGGTTCATCTTCCGACTTAATGAGCCTAATGAGGACATGCAGCGTCTGGCGTGGTCTCATGGTCTCCAGCTGCTCAGCCCTTCTGCTGCTGCTGCTGCTGCTCGGATCCTGTCCACCACCGCTGAATCTTATCACGTTCCTCAGAGAGGGACCACATGTCATGACAGTGACTCCCCTGCCATCAACCTTGGTGACTGGAAACTAACCACGCTGTACTGCAACATGGGACTTTGTGGCCTTTTTTTCTGTGACCACGTGGGAATTTCTTTTCACTCCATTCTAATCTTCTTCTTCTTCTTTCTCTTTGGGCTTCTCCCTTCATGGGTGGCCGCTGTGGATCATCCTCCATCTCACCCGGTCCTCTGCTTCCTCCTCTCTCAAACCCACAAACCTCATGTCCTCCTTCACCACCTCCATCCATCTCCTCTTTGGCCTTCCTCTCCACCTTCTGCCTGGCAGCTCCAACCTTCTCCTTCTTTGTCTTCTTCTTTTTTCTTCTTCTTCTTCTTTCTCCTTGGGCTTCTCCCTTCATGGGTGGCCACTGTGGATCATCCTCCTCCTTGTCACCTTCTGCTTCCTCTTCTCTCAAACCTACAAACCTCATGTCCTCCTTCACCACCTCCATCAATCTCCTCTTTGGCCTTCCTCTCCACCTTCTGCCTGGCAGTTCCAACCTCCTCCCCCTCCTCTTCTTCTTCTCCTTCTTTCTCTTTGGGCTTCTCCCTTCATGGGTGGCCACAGCGGATCATCTTCCTCCATCTCACCTTCTGCTTCCTCTTCTCTCAAACCTACAAACCTCATGTCCTCCTTCACCACCTCCATCACTCTCCTCTTTGGCCTTCCTCTCCACCTTCTGCCTGGCCGTTCCAACCTCAACATCTTCCTAGCAAAGTACTGGCTGTCTCTCCTCCATACATGTGCAAACCACCTCCATCTGGCCTCTCTGACTTGGTCTCCTCAACATCTGACCACATGTGCTGTCCCTCTGATCTACTGCTTCCTGATCCATCCTGCTCACTCCCAGAGAGAAGCTCAGCATCTTCATCTCTGCTACCTCCAGCTCTGCCTCATGTCTTTTCCTCAGTGCCACTGTTTCCAAACCACACAGCGCTGCTGGCCTCACCACCCTTTTGGACACTTTCACTCCACTCTAATAACAATAATAATGAATAAATAATGAAGCACTGGTCTTGAAGCAGGTTAGAGTATCCAAAATGTTGTGGTTAAAACAGTGTTTTACTCACAAAATTCGTCCATCTGTAAAAATAGAGAAGACAGTGAAAACAATTTATCGTTCCCCTCCTGCTTCGCTCATACTTAAAAAAGAAAGGAAGATCATCATTCTCCTCCATGTCTCTGATGCATCCTCCTCAGTCACTCCTGCCTCTCGGCGTCCTCTTTCACATGCAACTTGCAGTCTTCATTCTCTCTCTATGTCAAACCAAAGCATCTGAGTCTAGCCTCCCTGACCTGGAGTCCAACCTTCTCTCCATACAGCCTTCTCATCTTGCCCATCCTATTCACTCCCAATGAAAACCTGAGCATCTTCATCTCTTCCACGTCTAACTCTGCTTTCTGCCCCTGTGTCAGAGCATCTTCCACTGCAGCTGCTGCTCCTGACAGACCACACCTGACAGTCGTCCCCACCCATTCCACCCTGCCTGCACTGTCCTCCTCACCTCATTTAAACTGGCTCCATCACTCTGTACGACTGATCTGAAATACTTGAACTCATCTGTTTTCACAGCCTCGACTCGCCGCAACTTCACTGGTCTTTCCCCACATTTTGCATCAATGGAAAAGGAATGAAATGAGGTCATATGTCGCTCATGCTGCTAAACATCACCATAGCTGTTTATTACACTGCTTTCACTGAAACCCCAAGCGACCCAGTTCCAACTTTACTACGTTTGCTTTGTATATTTCAACACACTGCGAACCATCGTGCAAACACTAACGTTCTGACTTATTTTACAGTTACAAATGTGACTCTAAAATCACAGTAGTTGACTTTTAGCAGTTCAAATTTGAAGTTAAGATATCACTGTTGTGTCGTCCTCTAGGCTTTTGTAAGGGGACAGAAGTGAGGTGTGACATCCAGAAGAGATGGAAGCTCATGTCCTTCAGTGATGTCTGAGGCTCCTCTGTCGCCTTGTGACGCGGGGTGCAGCCCAGTAGAACATGTGATACTGTTGACAGCTACTTTATACCGTGTAATCTGAGGCAGGTTTTTATTTTAATCTTCTTACCGTCAATCACATCTGCTCTGACAAAGCTGTGTCCAGCTGTTTCATCTGGCTCTCTTCTTAATTAATCTGACATTATCGGCCTGTTGAATCGCTCTAATGGCGCGTACCTAGAGGTCGCCTGCCATGTGTCAGACTTACTTACGCTCCCATGGTTCACAGAGAAATAGTCACGGGAAAAAACATCTTGAATGAAAGTCAAGGGAAAGTTGAAAACAAGGCAAGAAGAGTGAGGCATGCAGGGCTTCTTCAAGCCAACGGGAACTCTCTGTCCACTTCATCCAGTCAGTGCAGCTTGGAAATATTCCAAATGTAATGGGGGCATGTAGATACTTAGAAAGTCACGTTTTGGGGAAAACAAGCGTGAGATGGAGCTAACGTTGCCTTCAGGGGATTAGAGATGCTCCTCACAGTGCATGGGCAGCGGTAACGTCCGTGACATTGGCGCCATGCCAGAGGCCGAGGGCTGCCTCGCAGGAATGCTGACGCCAGTGTCTCAGACAGCAGGATTCAGATGACTCCGTGCCTGACTTGGTCCCAGAAAAGACTTGACGCTCTGCGGGGTCAGCATATTGAGGTTGCATCATTCTGCAGTGGGGTGCATCCGCCGTCAGGTGTTTTTGGCCGATACCGATTTTTATTTTTTTTTCCCACAGCTAAATCAATGAATTACGCCGACCTATTAAATAGCAGTAATACTGAACAACACCAGATCGAAAACATAACAATGATAAATAAAGGCAAAAGGCAAAGTGTTAAATAGAAAATAAATGACTTTTATTCCCTTTAAACTTCGCGTGTTCAACAGCTGAATGCTGCTCCTCCTTTCAGGCTATTAGCTGCTGAAGGCTCCGGTCTTCAACACCAGAACTTGGCTGCTCATCCAAAACTACAAACTGCATCGGCATTGGTTTTACCTGCGGCTAGCTTTCGCTTGTTTTTTCAGAACAGAAAGGCGAGTGGGTGGTGCAGTGCTGAAGGCTGGACGCTCAAGTCCACTTTCAATTACCGTGTTACGTGTGTGTAGAAGAGAAGTGGAATTAAATGTGCATGTGTTGTGACATGACTCTCCTCATTAGGCTGCTGAGGAGTCATGTCATTGCTGCTGTGCAGGGGGGGGGGAAACGCCGGGACTCACATTTCTTCCATCTGTATTCAGCAGTGAAGATACAAATGTTCTCTGCAGCGGCGTTCGGTGCAACAAGACAGAATAGTGCTCAGTCAGATGCCGTGACCGTGTTTGTTTATCTTATCGAGTTTTGGCCTGCCTGTGCAGCAGGATGTTTGAGGCTGCAGCGTGGCTTTGAATCTTTTAGCTCTGCTCATTTATACATGAGGTTTTGAGCTGCAGCCCTGCAGCTGCGAGAAGGTTGCCGGTTCAAACCCAGCTCCCGGCCAACTTCCATGATCGAACCGGGAGAACGAGGTTCTGACCTGGGAAGTTAAACATACACGTAAACATTCATGTGTTGTGAAAGTTACCATTCCAAAAAAAAGAGCAAAACGTTATGTAAACGAAAATATTATGACCTAATGTGCATTTGGAAATATAAATCCAGTCCACAAACTAAGCTGGGGATGATCCGAAGATCTGCTGCGGTCCATCGAACCGGGAGGAGGGAAATCCAGGGTGCGTTGCTCATGTGTCTGAATTATCAGTCACATATCCTGGGAGACAGGAAGCACTGCCTGTTGTTTCCTTTTCCACAGAGAATGGAAGAGAACAACGGCTGTTTTCCGAGGTGGGCGTCGACCGTCATGTAGAAATGTGCTTTTCATTCCACGCTTGCCAATAGGGTTGAAGATCCTTTATCTCCCTGAAATGGATCGCTCTTTGATGGTGTCATGTGACTGCTGCTCCCAGCAGCAGAAGCAGAGATGGGTGGGTGATGCCACATCTGTCACATGAGCTTAATACATTCTTCTTTAGCGAGTTTCTTTTCGGCTGCAATGTGGCGTGTCCAGGTCCAACAGGAAGCAGCTTGTTTTTGATAGTGTTTTTCAGGAGCGAGATCATGGTAGTTTGGGTGATCTCTTTCCAGAACTTGTAGTCATGACAGTGGAATGACATGCCTTGACATGGACAGAGAACGTGGAACAATAACTGGACAGGACTTTAGCCGCGCTTGAGGAGAAAACCTAACCCAGTGATGGTGGAGAGTCCGAGAGTGTCGACGCATTTGTCGCTCATGCAACTGACAAGCCAACATGGCGGCATAAACAAGGGTCACGTGGTGCTTCTGTAGGACATTGATGCAGAGAAGACAAGTGGAACAGACGTGTAGAGCGTGTTGTACAAGTGCAAGTTGATGATGCTGTCAGCTGCCATCACTTCACTGCACTTTCAAACAGAGGAGACACTCCATCATCATATTCCACTCTGGGTTTTTTTCCACCTGCTCTGGACACTTGTGGACCAGTCAATCATGTGCTGCTCCTAAATGGATGTGACCTGACACATCTCACTTGAGGGCTGAAACACATGGAACCGTCCTCATCTGCTCATGACTTCCGAATCGGAACCTGGCGTATGAATCATGCGAGACGTCTTTGAGGTCTGCACTGACACACTGGTTGACTGTCCGGTTACTCAGAAAGGCATTGCCATGTTAAAGTGTAGCTTGGAATTGCACCTGTAGTGGAAGCAGCACGTCGCCTCAAAGCCGAAACATCCTCTCCCTTTGTTTGCCTGATGGTGTCTCACGAAATGAATGAGCTGCCAGTGAGTTCATGCACCTTCAGTGAAGAGATGTTGGACTCTTGGAGCTGTGGTTGTGTTTAGTTTTTATTAATATATTGGTGTTTTTTTTTTCTTAATTATTTTCTAGCATTTTCTTCATGAAGTTACCAAATATCACATGGTCCCGAGAGAGTTTTCATTTATTCTATTATTCATTTCTTTATTTTTGAATAGTGTCAACAGCGAAGAAACAGCCTCCTGCTGCAGTGATGGGAACAGAGTCGGGACTCAGCGCTCAGCAGTCTGCAGCAGCCAATTACAGAAGCACAGGGAACTATTTCTGTCCTGAGGTCCACAGGATGCGCTGGGCTGTCGTCTCATGGAAACTCCACATCTACTTTTTGAGTGTTTTTCTGGCGTGGAGAAATAAGGGCAGGAGCATATCGTGTCGTATCCGTTCTCTTTAGTTGCCCTTTATTTGTTCTGTTCCGCTGCAGAGCAAATGATCTGAAATTGTCGCCCCGATATAATTGTACAGTATATTCCCCCTTGAAAGTGTGTTTCGCCCGCTCTTATCGCCGTCCTCAAAGGATTCCTCCTTGTTTATTCTCTGGCTTCCCCACTCTTTCACTGCGGCTGCCTCTCTTAATTCAGCCTCGCCTTCTATCTATTTAAGGAAAAGCTGTCGGGAAATGGCTGCGGCTGCTGCTGGAGATTTAGCGGAATTGTGCTGCAAGTCCCCAGATCCCCCGTAGTCACTGCGGAGAATACAAGGAGGCCATTTACTTTGACAGACATGGACAGAGAAGCAGCATTGTTCAATGAGACTAGTCTTCCAGTGCAGGGCTGCAGAGGTTGCCATCCTGTGTGGCAAGGAAATAAAAGAGCCAGGAATGTGTTCATGTGTTCACGCCAGGATGCGTTTTTTGTGATGAAGTCTGATGTGTAGCAAACTAAACAAATGTTAGGTGTCTTCATGACTCCTTCAGCTCCAGCTTCCGTTGTTTCATAGCAACTTGCCAGAGATAAGGAGAGCAGAGATGTGCTGATAAGACACAGTTCCGCACACGCCTGCTCTCCCAGATTTGGGATGCTGATACCAACAGAAGTCTTGGGCTGAGATCGGATTTGTTTCCACTCTTAATTAAAAACCGATCGAAAAAGGTTATGAAACGCTACAAGTTTCTGCCTTCTTTCATTTTATTTGATATGATGCTGTTGTTTTTCCGCTGCATCACAGATATTATCATGAAACCCCAGTGGCAGAGCTCAGAGATTTGAGAGGCGAGAAGTGCGCCAGCATCATTCCTGTTCTAATCACAGCAGCCGGAGACGGGTGTCCTCTCCGTCCCTGGTATAAGGTGTGTGTGTGTGTGTGTGTGTGTGTGTGTGTGTGTGGCGGTAGATGTGTGTGCTGTGTTAAACCCTTATAACCACGGCAACACAAGAAGAACCAGGATTCAGGCAAGAAATGTCTTTCTCTGGTCCGTTGTTGCTTCCACCACCTGTGCAGCCTCAGACTATCTTTTACTTCATTATTGGATTTATGTTTTTAAATATAAATTTTTAATATTGCAAAAATCAAAGTCCCCGAAATGGGCACATTGGGGACCTTCAAAAGAGCTGGACATACTGTATATGGCTCAGTCAGAAAAAGATCTAGAAAAGAAGAAAGAAACCGTCCCTCTGACGTGAACCGAGTGCTCTGTGTTCAGCCTGGGGCTGGTGGTGACGCTCACAGTTCTCTGTGGATCATGACCCCGGGACGTGTCTGACGACCTGTGTCTGGGCTCGGTGGACCAGGTGTGAAAGTCCAGGTTAGTGTGACACCTGGCCTCGAATGGTGATGAATGGCTGTGATGGAGACACCAACACTCCAACCCTGTCCCTTTTTTTGTTGTTGTTTTTTTTTTTTGTTGACTTCAGTATTTCAGTGCCTGTATTTATCGGTGGTGTTCCATGGAGGTTCTCTGTCACATGCACCTCGGGGTAGCTCTGGCTTTTTCTCATGCCAGTTTTCTCGTCGCAGTACGAGCAAGAGGCTCGACAAAGAGGATTAAACCCAGAGGATTTAATGCTGCAGATGGAAATCTAACCAGCAACAGACACACACCAGGTTGCGACACTTGCGACCTGCTGTCTTTCTCATTTGTGTAACTCCACCAGCCTTTATCCTCGATGCTGTCATCACAGCTGTCTCCTCAGTGATGGGCAGCGGAGCGACTGATTGGACAGTTAACCTCTGGGGCAATCTTTGCCGCATGAGCCTGCTGTTCCTCTGAGTGGGACTGATGGGGAAGCTCTCCCGCGCTTCTCTCTCAGCCCCCAGCGAGTGCTGCTGTAATTCCCCTGCAAACACCTCTTCCTCAAGCTCTTACGTGCCTCATTGACTGTGACCATCCTGCGCTCTCCCTCTGCTCTGTTTACGCTGGGTCCTTTCTTCTATTGAAGAGCAAAACACCACCGCAAAGTGTCATTGTTCACATTGATTTCTGAGTCTGTGTGTGTATTTAAAATATTATTTTTATTTGTTACATTCATTTCCACGATCAATTTTGCGCTGAGCGTGGAACAACGTCATGTTTCACATCAATATCAGTGTCTTAATAGAGACCGTTACAGTCTGCCACGTCATGTTTTCAACTCACGACCAATCCGGTTGAATAAAAATAAATAAAACCCATGGTTTCAGTGAGGAATGACTCAGTGAGTGCAGAACAATGGAAAAGCAGAAGCGTCTCACTGGTTTGTCTTGTGACATTCTGAGAGTGTGCGCCAGGTTCCGACCTGAGTTCTTCACTACACTTGGAAAGACTTTTTATTTCTAGTTGAAAGTGTCATTCAGGCATCATAAGAAACATCAAATATATTAACACTTGTTTTTGTATGCTGTGTCCTGCAGTCCACTCCCATAACTGCACCAGTTCAGTGTCTCTGAAGCCTCCCACTTCAAACTCATTTCAAAGTTGATCCACATTTGTCTTTAAATGTATTGGCCATGAACTGTATAAGGACGTTTTGCATTAACTTTGATGCTTTTATCAGTCAGAGCCAGCAAAACAGCGTTCAACTTTATGATGAATAATCTTCACTTGGTTATTGTTGAGTTATAGCGATAGTTGCTGAAAAATGAAAACCTTTTTTACGTCAACTGTTAAAAGGAAAACCGTGTTAGCTAAAACCTCAAATGCCCAGAATCCAAAACAGGAATGTCTGAACAAAAAGACAAGGTTTTCTTATTCCTTTGACAGTCGGCTCTGAATAATGAATGAGAGTCGTTTTGGAGCCTCCGGAGTGGGTCTGGGCTGCAGTGAGACGATGGGCATATGGAGGAAACACACACCCTTATAAGGTTAAACAGGCAGGAGAAACAGAAAGCCTTGGAAGTAGCCCAGGTTCCAAGCAGCTGGTGTGGATGAGCTTCTTCTGTCGTGTCTCGCTTCAGACTCTCTGGCTTCATGAAGTGAAACACAAACAAACTTGACCTCTCTTGTTCGGCCAGCTTTCCCAGGAGGCTTCTCTCTGGAGCTGAAAACACACTGGCTCTCCTTCATTCTCTCTCAATATCGAAGGCCATTTCACTTTACCTACATGTGTCTGTCTGTCTACAGTAGTATCGGTCTGCACAAAGACAACAAAGCACAGAGTGGCAATGTCAGCACTCCCTCACTCTCTGTCGAGCAGGGCTGTTTAGGAGGACTGAGGAAGATGCGCCTCCAATAATGAGAAATAAATGTTTCTGCTCCACTGGCCATAAACGGAATTTGCATTTCCTTCGAGCTTCAAATGAAACTAAAGTGTAGAGAATTGTGTTTTTCTAAAGTGGCTGTTCAGTTTGCCTCAGGGAAGCAGTCCTGGAACAATGAGCATTTCCATGTAATTGTAAGTCTATGAACTTTGCTGAGCCAGTCTCTGTTTTGTCATCTTTTAAATGGTTTTGGTTGGTCTGAAGTGAATTGCCTCATGAAGGCTCGGGCAGTTCTGACTCAGCATTAATCCTCAGCTCTTGCACTGCTGGATGGTGGCGCTGTGCAGTGAAGCCAAGTGTCGGGAACTCCACGCAGAAAAGGACCAAATATTAACGTGTCATTCGTCCTGCTGCGTTGCCTTCCTCTTATTTCACTGACAAAAGCTGTTGTTGTCCTTGCTCTGATGCAACGGCACACGTTCTTCACGCACAAGGCACTGGAAAGTCTCCAGGGGCCAGCGAAACAGTCCGCATGGGCGTATCTAACCCGCACAGAAAGTGTGTCGGGAGCGAGACAATTGAAATCCAAGGTCACAGAGGCCTGACTTCCCGAGGTCCTGCTGCTGTCCTGGGAATAGAAGGGAATAAATCCAGAGCTTGCCACATTCAATGAGGCAAAATGGCATGTCTACTTGGCACGCAGGTGCCAACCAATGAAACTTTGTTTTTTTTCGCTTTGTTCTGACTTGAATTCAGTACCCAGGGCTTCTTAGTTTCCTGCTTCAATAAGTCATTATTCTCATGAGCCACGCACTGATGTGTAACATGGATTTAGAGCTGTCCGTGGTCCTAAGCTGTTCTGGACAGCCTCATGCACTGCAGCTCTGCCGGGTGCTTCGTAACAAGGCCTCTCTCCAGGCCTTCAAGCAGGCTCCAGCAGGGGCTTCTAAAAAACCCTCATGAATCTGTGAGTAACCGTGTTTCACGTTGCACTAGAAAGCATTCAGTTTCTGTATTGTCCCAGCATTTTGAAGCTCAGAGGAGCCTTTTGTATCTGTGTGCCGCCAGTCTGTGCAGCTGTAATTAGACGACACCAGCAAAGAGGATTACACACATTTTCCTTCCTACAGTACATAATGGGAGTGAACCAGTGCCCTGGCTGAGCACAGCCATGGGACGTCTGTGCATGCTTTAACTCTGTGCAATTGAATTTTCATGTCTTCATACACAAAGCGACTTGATAAAAACAGCCAATCCAGGAACATTTTTGTGTGTCCAAGAAGAACCAAAAACATGAGGTGGTGAGAAAACCTCTTCACTCAACTTCCCCTCCTCAGTTTGTCGGATGTTTTCTTTCGTCCACAATAAATTACACATGAAAGTCAGGGCAACGTTGTGTCACGGCTGTTGGAAAGACTGGACACACTGTGGTGAGGCAAGACTTGGCTTCACTTGGCTTGACTTGAGTAGACACTATCTTCACTTGATGTGGAGACTTGGCTAAAGTGACAAGAAGACGGTGGTGAATGTGTGGGCTTGTTTATCCTACTTTGTGTGGACAGATCCTCCAAAACACCATGCTTGTGTGGACCGCATGACTTTGCGGGGACATTTGGGTCCACCCCATGAGGTTAAGCATGAAGAGTTCAAACTAACTGGGTCCTTATAATCGGGTGTAAGTTTGGTTCAGAGTCCTGGTTGTAAATCGTGACTCTTCTGAAAAGCCGCCAAGTAAAACTCTAGCAGTAGGACGACACCTCTTAAGGAGGATCTTGAAATGATCTGCTATGTGCTCTGTTGTCCATGTGCCCCCCTCACCTCCTCAAACTCCCCCAGCTCCATTGGAGACACTGCCACACCAGGGAAAAAGTCCTGGAGAGGGCCCTGAGACCATCAGCAGCTCTCGCAAAGTTATCCTCCATTTCCTGACTTTTAAAGGTCATTCTGACCTCAGTTCTCTGACCAGTAATTGGGGCTCAGACAAAGAAGCTGTCTGCCATTAAACGTTCTCCCTCCGTGTGCGAGTCACCTGCCAGTGAAGAGGAAACAAGTGTTCCCTGCACCCACCTGCGAAATGTCATGGTCCTTGCTGTCAGCCCTGCTGGTTCACCCACCTCCTGTGGGTGGACGTTTCACTCAGCCCACTGTCTCACTCTTGTGTCACTGCGATGAGCACATTTCAGTGTCGTCACACTCCTTAGCTGCCTGCTCAGTCTATCGCCGAGTCTCCTGCTGGGAGAATCTGCTGTTGAACCTGTGAAATATGGGCGAGGAAGCCAGTCAAGGACAAAAATGGATGGTATATTCAGCCTGTTGTGAGAGAGGAGGACAAGGCTTCAGTCATTATTTATGCGGCAGTTTAAATATAACAGCACCAGAGTGGCAGGGCAAAATAGAGAAGGCACAAGTGAAGAGCCTCACTGCGACAGCGCCGCCTCTATTCTGATGTTCCATCGTGATATTCTTCGACCCCCGTTGACTGTTTCATGAGGCAGCAACGTGAGACCAGACGGGCTTCCTCAAACAGGAAACCTTAGAGTCTGACTTGTCAAGTCAGCGGCCTCTCTGAGGCTGGCTTCATTAAATATTGTCTTTTCCTTAATTAATTTTGCAGCCTGTGCTAGTGGATGTGTGATGCATGAGCGGACACGTTGGTTTGTTGTACAGAGAGACTTGCTAAATTGCTCTGGAAGTCACCTTGGTCTTTGACATTTTCTCTATTTTCTCAGAGCCAGTCTTCCACTGAGCAGTGCACTGCGCGTGATGTTGGGCTCTGGAGATGCTGATGTATTTTTGTTGGTTCCTCTGATGGCCTCACTCACTGTGTTTCTCCCAGGTGAGTGGACGCCACGGGACCCTCCACGTCTGTCGGACTTCTGGAAGCACTTCAGAGCACGGACTGTGCCTGGCCTTTCATGGAAGTGGGACCTCTCATTCATCCAGAGTTGGCCTGTCTGGAGAAGGTTGCCTCCTATGCTGCTCTCTGGATTGTGACCAAAGTCAAGAGTCTAGGACTCGCCCCGGTCTCCTTTCCTGCCTCCAGTCTTCACTGTGCTCGCTGTGGGATTAAGTGTTAAGCCCTTCGGACACTTTATTTAAATACAAAACTCTTGGGTGGGATTAGAATAATGCCTGCAATGATGTGGAAAAGAACTCCTCGCTGGATGCGGTGAGCTGTGGAGGAGAGCAGAGGAGTGGGACGTGCCATTGGCGGCGTAATTCCCAAAACGCCACAGGAGTAAAACCACTGGACGGAGAGCGAGCCAGGAGTTTGGCACTTGTTCCTACCTGTCACTCTCCTCCTCTTTTCCTTTCCCTGACCTCGTGGGGGTTCCAGCGGCCACAGAGAGGGAGACGAGCTTTCAATTCCACCTGCTTTGGTTCCACTCTCCTGTGCTGCCTCCCCTCACACGCTGCTCTGCTCCCCCTGGTGTGGTGTGTGTGTGATGATGCACCCCCTCCTCTCCGACACAGAGACATGCCTGTTCCGGAGATGGCAGTGAGTCCTATCAAGTCCTTGCACTGGGAGCATTTCCCCCCCATGTCACAGCGTCGGGTGTACTGCACCCCTGTCTACCATGAAGGCCTGCTGTACGTGCTGGGGGGCTGCAATGAGACGGGCATGCCCCTGGACAGCGTGGAGGTCCTGGACGTGGAAAGCCAGACGTGGAGCCAGCTGCCCCCACTGCCCACCGCCAGAGCGGGAGCATCTGCTGTGATAGTGGGGGGACAGGTGATGGTGCTGGGAGGCATGAATCAACAGCAAACCCCACTGGCCACAGTGGAGATGTACCACCCGGACCAAGGCAAGTGGGAGCCCAAGGCCAGTCTGAGCCAGCCGTCCATGGGCGTCACAGCTGTGGAGAAAGGTAGGACTTCCGTCACTTTCAGCTTGCTAGATGAGCCACATGATGAGACAGGTCCAAACCCAATGCTCAGAGTATAATGCTGCCATGCTTGAAAAGTACTTGAAAAGTGTGTTCGAGTGAGTAAAGCAGAATGTTTCACGTGTAGTTAATGACGGATAACATTCGATGTATTTCCATGAGAACCTGAGAGCTGCTTGATGTTTAGACCCAGAGTCAGGGACCTTTCTGGCCCCCCACAAAAATCCACACATTTTGAAATGTATTTTATGCATTCTTTAACACTGAATACCAGAAACTCTGGAGTCTGACAAGAGCCTGAATTCAGTGTTTAATATTTCATTCTAAGGAGAAGTTATGACAGCGTTCATGAAGCACTGTTCTCCTGGAGTGGAGCACGCTCCCTCTGTGGCAGGAGGATGGCACCACCCACGGACTCTTACTGGTGACTTCATATTTACTTACTTCAAATGTCATTCTTCATGTTATGACCCATTCTGCGCTGCATCGGTGCAGAATTCCTTGACTGCAGTTCAGCTTATCCCACCATTTCTGCTGTAAATGGTATGACAGCATCTTGAGCAGCGTTGGTCCCATCACACTGAACAATACACTCAGTTACAGTTAGACTCTTATTTCTTGATATACAAGAGGGTTACGTCAATAAGGCCAGGTCTTGAGTTGTGGCCCATCGTATGGTGGAGTTTGGCCTGTTTCAGAGCGCTACTCCAGTCAGCATCTCGTGACGCTGCCCCCTGCTGACCTGGCACATGCTTTCAGTCTGTTGGTGTGAGAGTGAACATGAAAAGGTCAGATTCATGAGAAGATAAAGCAGCATGTGCGTGGGAGAGCTCAGACTGGCCACAGAGTTATTTCTGTGCTCAAATGATTTCGCCTCTTTCAGGTGGATATTTTTAAACCCGAGCGAAGGTCATTTGTTAAAGTGTCTCTTCTCAAGAGTTTCCTGTGTTTACATTTGGGGCTGGACACTTGCCAGTGCTGACATGATAAAGTGGAGGAGCGAAATGACCTTTCTAGGTAACAGAGTGAAGGGGAAAAGAGCAAGCACAGTTTGATGGAACGAAAATCTTCTTATGGTTGATAAACATGGAATATCATGTACCGATGACAAAGTTGATGTTGATCTGAATGAAATGAAAATGGAGCGTGTCTTGAACCAAAGTCCTGAAGCAGCTGTGTATATTGAGGGAAGTGGTTGCTTTGGATCGAGAGGTTAAACAAGACAGGAGAAGCTGAAACTCTGCTCTGCATGTCCAGTCCTTACTTCTGTGAGCCACGCCGACGTGCTTTAATAGACTTAAAGCTATTGTGGATGAGTCGACTTGAATTTCCTTCAGTGCTGAAATGATGAGAAGCTGATGTTGTAGTGAGTGTGACTCATGAAGGGTTCCAAGTGAGAAGGCAGCTTTCACTTGCACATCCCTCCCATGCATGAGTTTCTTATATTACATTACATTATATTGCGCTGCGACTATTGAACACGGAGTCCATGTAACCTCTGCCGTCACAGTTCTGTTGCATTTGCATGGTAGCCTCTTGGTCAGAGGACAATGGTCGCGACTCCACTGGCTGGTGATGTCTGGTGGAACTGCTGACACGAGCTCAGCTGCTATTTCAGTGGGGTTTACTGCTGGAGAAGAGCACAGCGCCTGTGCTGGACTGTTGCTCGGCTCAGGACCAGCACATCCAGTCCTCGCTCTCGTAAGATGGCAGCTGACATACACTGGATCAGGCCAGTACTGGGAACACACACTGCACTAGTCACTGTTGGACCTCATTCACAGTGAGTCCCACTGCTGGTTCCTGACTGCTAGGAATGATCTGGCACATCCTCATGGCCGGCTCTGTCTGCAGTTGTGACTTCAGCAATGCAGCAAAGCAGCAATTGAATTACACCCTGACAAAACAAGTCGGACTGCAGAATAATGTACTGCACTATACAAGAATCAATGAAAACTGAGTGGTTTCTTTACAGTTGCACAAGCTGCATGTGTGTTTCATGTGTGCAGCTGAGCCAACAGCCACCAGCGTGACCAGTGAGGTGCAGCACCTTCTATCATTCCGCCGTTCTGGTGAAAGGTTTTTCTCATGTCGGAGTTGCGTCATTTTTAAATGGCTCCTGACACTATGCCTAAACATACGTCCATCTTCAGTGAAGCAGTGCTTAGACCTGGTGATGGGGCGAAGGAACCCTGGACAGGGACAGGTTGCCGGTCCATCGCAGGGCGCACACACACGCCAACACCAACGGGCAGTTCGAGACTGTCCCATGTCTTTGGAAGAAGAAGGTCCAGCGCTGGAGTTATGTTGGTTATGAAGTTGCTTTATGTTGAATTCAAACGTTCAGTTAGTAAAAGCAGGCTGTGTGCCAGAAGCTGAGACGCGCCTTGATGACATCACCAGTGGAATCTCCTGTGGGCTGGTCTGTGTGGGACCATCACTCGGTCATGTTTTCGGATGACTTATTACATGCTGTTAATCTCTGACACTTTCAATGTTTGAAATTCTCATCGTCATCTCTGTCGGCGAGTGGCGTGATTCGTTTCCACTGGCAAGCGCCGCTGTCGGACTCGAGTGTGTGGCGCATTCGATGAGTCACCCATCGTGTCATCTGTGCATCTGCTGAAATCAGAAGTGTGTGTGTGTCTGAAGGTCTCACCACCAAAACAACTTCAGCTGGCTGCTCATGTGAATTTCATGGAGTTACATCATGTGTGATGCAGAACATGTGGCCCGGTCAGGCCAGGCTGAGTGAGACTGAGTAGACCGCTGTGTGGTCATGTCATCTCATGATACTGTAGGTCTTTCACATGGAAGCAGAGGCCCATAAGAAACTGGGTTTGAATGGTGGGGTGAAAGTAAGACAATTTGAATTTGTGGATCGGCCTTCTGGCCTCCTACTAGAGAAGCACTCGATCTCAGCTCAGCTGACTTTAGTTTGTATTCAGTCAATTTTACTTTCCTAATGTAGACCTGGGATTCATCTCGCAGCATGTCACCCAACATAGGGTGCTGGTTCTCTGGGTGAGGCTCCAGGCAGGGCTGTGTATTCCTGGATCTTGTGTGTGCTCGGCCTCTTCCATCCTTTGACCAGCCGCTGCCAGGGAGCGCAGCGCTCCTGTCTGTCACCTGACTTCCTCACGCAGTTCAGAGACCACTGAGCAAGCCAGCGTTGCTGTTGCTAGGCAACTGGTGTGTGGCTGCCGTGTTTGTTTTTAGACCGAACCGAGAGAACGATCAGCTGTAAATCTGCGGGCTGGAGCATCGCTCCTGTGTTCTGCCGTCATTAACAGGGAAGGAATTTGTGTCTTTGCAGCTCTGAATCACCACCAACTATGACGCAGCTTGACATGTTGATCTTGAATGTTGAAGCGCATTCATTCTTCCCTGTGAGCTCCAGCCGACGCAGGAGAGTTTCTTGTAGCAGAGAGTTGTCATGATGATTCTTCCCTGCTTCGCTGAAGCTGCTGCCTTAGCGCTGCACCACCGGAGGAATGAGTGTTGACCCCGCAGTGGTCGGCCTCCTGCAGCATCACAATTTTCCCCTCCACACTAGTGACACTTTTAGACTTCAAAGTGAGGCTTGTGGGAGAAAGTTATTTTCCAAGCTGGTCCAAAAGTACTGCATTCCTCCTCTTATGAAGAGGTTTTTTTGGGGGACTGTATATTTATGATGAACCATCTTAATAAATAAAACAATGGCCCTCACCTGTCAGCTGCTATTCTATTTTACGGTCTGTTTTGATGATATAAACAGGTGCATTGTTCTGTATATATCTCAATATAATTTGAGAGTATAAGCAGACTGATCATTTCGCAGTTCTCTTCTGGTTGGAGCAATATTCTGAAGATATTTTGGCGACGACAGCCCATGAATCCTCCATCCCACTCCACTGCTTTGCACAGCACCAGCATTTGTGGAAGAGTTTGCCTCCCCCTGCTTTAAAGCCTCTTCACTGTCCCTCAACATTGCATAAACCAGTCACGGTGACAGCATGTTGGTTCAGTGTAGCTGGACTATGAATCTCAACAGTCGACTGATACAGTAGCTTCATATCAAAATAAAAATGAATATATTATATTTGCAAATTGGCCTCCGAGCTCGAACTGGACTCACGAATGGCAAAAGCATGTTCCCTTTTCTCGCAGGCAAAAACACACTTGATCTTTCAAGACAATAGTGAGCCTCGCCTAAAGAGTTGCTGCACCTATCAGCATTTGTTTAGGAGACACTTGACTGGCTCACACTATGGATACAAAAATACTAGGTCCCCTTTGATAGCTGTCGTGGAGCACTCGAGCGCTCGGCTGTTTGGAGGTAGATGAGCACCGACAATGTTCAGATGCAGAAAAGCACCCAGCGACCCACTTTCAGGCCGCACAGATGGAGCTGTAGACTCAAGAGTGTGATGGAACCCAAGAAGAAGCCTGGAGCCCCAGATTCCGTTTTTAAAGAGGCGACAGGGAAAAGAACACATCAGCCTGTGGGACATTTAGTCAAACCAAGATGACTTTCTTATTGAACAATGGAAAGAAAGGAAACTTCTGTTTTTCACGTCCTAGGCGATGTGTCTTGGTCGGTGGTGGAACATGCTTACAAGCCGTGTACGTTTCAGGAAATTGCATCTGTGGAAATATAGTTGGTATGGGGTTCAAAAATAGCATGGATTTTTGAAGCCTGTCGTTCGTGTCGTTCTCCGTCCTTTGGAAAGTGAAAGATAACATAAGAAAGGAAGGAGGAAGATGAAAGAGCTGTTGAGCAGAGCAAACAAGACAAAAGGCTTGTGTGAGTCTCCTCTGACAGGCGGGTGGCGCCGCAGGCACAGATCTTCTCCATGGGCATCCCAATGACACACAAGCTCCTCTTTTACATCTTACACTTTAAGATTTCGCGCTTCCACAGTTCATGAAGTGTCCTTTTCATTCTTGTGCTGACTGTTACTTCAGAATGTAAACAACAGACTACATGTGGTCAAGACATATTTAGACTAGAATCACAAAACAAATGATCCTTCTGAAACTGTTTATGGACAGAATTTATCGGTCACTTTTTATATTCTCTTTTTACTTTCACTTTGTATGATAAACTTGCTGCAAAGGCTTAAGAGTGATAACCATATTGGCAGTGATGGGTTGATGAGGCTTCATGAAACAGTGCCCCCATTTTCAGAGCACAGTAGGTGGCGCTCTCAGTTTAAAACTGGTGTGAGGTTTCATTGAAGTGGTTGGTCAAATCCAAAAATGTTAGAGCAGAGCGCCATCTAGTGGACTCTGAAGATTAGGACACTGTTTCATGTTGGCTGTGTTGTGTTGTTAGAAATGTAAAAATCTGAATCTTTTTCACTATTCCCAACCTAAATATATGAATAATTACATGGTTATAGATAAAATTGTGAAGCTAGTCTGATGGATTAACCTCCGCAGTGACAGTGACAACAGCATCTTCCTGCCGCAGTCTCTGCACACAGGTCTTCACATGTCATTTATCCTGTCAATTCAAAAGCCTGTGCCCAACACGATGACTTTAGCTTGAGGCCACTGTATTTCCTGTCTTCACTCTGCAGTGATACCGCTATGGCCCAGTGTGGGAATAGTGACAGTTCATCTTGACCTCCTGACAGTGAGAAACCCATGTTTCCACGTCCTCTAAATACCCCCCTACCAACCTGTGACCGAAGAACTTTCTTTCATGGTGAGCGCTGCTCAGCATGTGACGTGTGGTGTTTCAAACAAGTCTGCTTTGTCTTGTCTTTGACTTGTCGACAGCACCTTTCCCCTGAAGCCTCATAGGACTTGACTAAAGTGCAGAGGTAAAGTTTGAGCTCAGAAATTTGGCTTTTTGCTCTCAATTAATTTCACATCCGTACAAGAGACAAGCCTGCAGGTGATGAGCAGAAGGTGGGTTGAAAGGCAAGGACAGCCTTGATCACTAGAGTTGTTTCTGCAACAACTCTAAAGAGGGAGCAGATCAGCTTGAGGAGACTAGATGGTTTTATATATGTATATATATATTTATATATATGAAATAAAACTTTGTAGGTCATGAAGCTTTTCTGATTCTGATCTTGAAGAAACACATTTTGCATGAGAATATATTTCATGGATGACACTATTTTCTTTTTTGTTCATTTCTTTTCGACCTCATTCCCATCTCTGACTTCTTCCTCCAACTGCTACTACTGCTACTACTCACCCTAACCCGCAGTCAGTGTAATGCAGCAGTGGCAACAGCACACTTCTTGTTTTATTCTAACTCTATTATCATTTAACATAAGAGTAGAATTCGTATTCACTGCTCTATATCCAGAAACCAAGGCGAGTAGAGGGAATTGTTTCCTCCTGAAAAAAAAAATCTGTTCTTTTTTTTATCAGCTCAAGTAAGATATATGCTAATAATAGCTGAGTTGTAAGGACTCCCTGCTGTGAGTGTGTTAGTCGAGCTCCACATGTTGCCACGGACGTAGAAGGCTGCGAAATGGTTCTGAAATTAAAACGCCGCTGTTTTATGACCCTTTGATATGTCTGTCCCTGCCACATGTGCCACAAATAGATCCAAAATGAAATGCATATCTGGTGCCACAGGTCACTGAGCACTGGTCAGATGGAGCTTCCCTCATGTGAAGACTGATCTGGAATGGCCTGTTATTTTGCTCTGATGTATCCTGCTCAGATAGTTCATCATAAATATCATATTTTCATTCGTTCTGCAGGAGATTTACTCGCAGCCTCTTCATTTGGAGTCACACCGTCATGAGGATCATGTGATTAGCTGCAATTTTCCTTTGACTCAAAGACTCAGTTCACCATGACGCCAAGCATTTAGTGTCACAGCTGTACTGCAGCCAAGTGGGAGAACAAGCCTGTCAAGGATGACTACAGCAGCTGCAGTCAGTGGTGAAAGCCGTTCAGTCGTTGCACTGACTCTCATGTTTCCAAATGATTAACATCATTGAGCGTTAGAAGAACTGCAAAAATCTGTCAGTAATGTTACATGTTCTGATGTGGCTTGCGTTATATGGCGCAGGTCAAAGTTGGCAGGTGTTCAGATGTTCAGAAACAGGCGCGAATCATCAAAGCTCGAGGCTTAGCAGCACACATAATGAAGAATCCACTGAACACTGACCGGAGCCTTTTAAATGTAGATGGATCTTTTTTTATCCTCCATCTATGCCGCTGTCTTTAAACATCCCACCGTAAACCCCGGCGAGATTAAAGGCACGAGCCAGTTCTGAGGTTCAGCCAACACCATTAGGAAGAACATCATCTGACACGTTCACTTCAAAACATCGAATCGACGATGAAAGAGATTGTTGGGCCAGTAGCAACGTCAAAGTTCCGGGGCAGGATAAGCAAAGGTTTATTTCCGATATAAAAGCTCTCATCCGGCAAAACCTTTTGGTTTGAAACACAGTTCACGAGAAGAATCCTTGGCATTTTGAAGTGTAGTTTCCCACAGAGCAGGAAGTGTGGAAGGTGACCAACCCAATGACCTACACACAGATGTACCTTTCCTGCGGCAGCTTCACTCTTGGACCATTCGAGACGTAATGGGTTCAAGCTTTGGCAAATATTGCGTGATCTTTTTTCATGATGGCCTTTTAAGAACCTGGCAGCTGTTTAGAAATATCCTGCTGCTCTACTGGAATGTTCAGTGGAGCCAGAAGGAGCGGTGGGAGAAAAGAGGATGCTCATGTCGACACTGAGTCGCTGCTGAGAGACTCGCACCACTGGAGGTTAGTGTGGGGCCACCCAGGACTGCTACACAGATGCTGCGTGATAGAGTTGTAAAACTCCACCATTTTCTCTGCCAAAAAAGCACCACCGAATGAAGCACCTCCAAGTATGGGTGTCTTCTCCCAGCAGGATTGTTTGAGGCTCCAAAATGTTTTTAATGAATCATACGTGACCTACATTCAAGTAGCAACTGTGTAGTGAACAGTAAAACAGACAGAATAGAAATCTGTTTTCAGATGACCTCTGACTGTAGGTGAGACGTGTTGACACTATGAAGAGCACCAGAGCCCGGTCCCTCAGTTGGCTATGAAATGCCATGCTGTTCCCTCAGATGAGAATTTGTGTCCATATAGCTCTGATGACTTTCTTTAGTGATGTTGAACTGTATAGTTCTAACGTATTCAGCTGGATATTTCTGCAGGATCCCTGTCAGAGAACACCCTTCCACCAAGACATTTGATTTTTTAATAAGTGAAGCTTCAAAGTAGAATGTCACAGGGTCCTCCAACTTTCCCTCAGTGGTAGAGCTGGCATATTTCAAAATGACCGGCTTTGAAGTGAGATTAAACAGCGGGAGGTCGGGAATATGGACTCCCAAGGAGATTTCTGAACACATAAATAACATTCTGCACCAGTGCATCATCCTGGCAAATCACTCTTATATATATATATATATATATATATATATATATATATATATATATATATATATATACAGCGCTTTCCTGAACTTAACTCAGCTCCCGCTCAAACCTGACCTTCAGGTCTCTGTCCGTTCATTCAACCAATGAAGCAGGCACCAACTGAAAAGCGAAAAGGAACAAGTGTGTTGTGCATGATGTGTCTGCGAACTTTCAGTTCTGCCCCTAGAAATTCATTTGTCACCAGCTTCGCTCAGGGTGCTGCCTCTGAGAGCAAAAGTCTCTGTCCTGTTCTGGGGTTTGGCTGCTCATTCTTCCAACTGAAAACAGCACAGCATCTGGACAAACTCCTGCGTTATTCGGTCTGATGAACAGCTTGTAATAACCCGGATGCCTTCAGGTTCATCTGTCAGAGCCAAACCCCAGTCCTCCTCACTATACTCACAGACTTCTCAGTCTCTTGTGGCTACGCACCAGTCCGACTTCCGTACGCACAGTGAAGGCAGCATTACTGATTCGCAGAATGTCTCTTCTATCTCATTAGCATGAGTGTTTTTAAAAGCGCTTCCAGAGACACGAAGACGCACAAACCTCATGCCCCCTCCACACAAGCAGCAGACTCCGAATATCTCCTGTATTAACAGCCCTCACTTTCATCCACCTTCATCTCTCCTGCGCTGCATTATAATCCTTTTATTATTCCCTCACTGGCTCACTCCATTTATCCTGCTGGGGATAATGCCAATGTCAAAGTGTGAAAACACCGTCACATGGTCTCCCTTTCATTTTTCACGCCCGCTGGGATGAGCTTTTCCATGTGTGATTTTACATATTTATCACCTGAGGCACTTCAGTGAATTTCGATGACGTTCATTCAGTTTCCTTTCTGCAAAACTCATTGTCAATGAGTAGTTTTTCTTCATAACAACTCACCCCGTGGTCCTCATGTTGCGGCTGAGTGGTGGAAACCCTTTGGAATGAGACTGGGTTCGCTGTGGAACCTGAGTTAACTGGCTATTATTGAATTCATCGACGGTGTTATCAACACCAGAGTGCTTACAGTGTTTGGCTCTCTGCATGCTTTTGCTTATGAGCCTCTTCAGTGCCAGTGGTTTTTCTAGATACTGATCTAGACACCCAAGTGCAACTTCTTTCCCTTAACTATAATGATGAATCCTCTGTGATCTTTAAAGTCTCTTTTCTCGGTGGGAATGACACACGCTCTGCTCCTCCACCACTTCCGCTTCATGACCTTTTGGAATGTTCCCCATCTGTCTTCAGTGAAACAGTGAGTTGAAGTCCATGCCCTGGGTTTAGAAGCCTTCTGCCCCTCCATGCTGAATGTTTTCACTGAGCTAGTTCCTTCACTCTGCCGTCAGTGTGTCACTGCCTCTTTTGGTCAGATGCAAAACAAGTTCTTTGCAAACATCATATTCAGATTTGCAGTTGAAACAGTTGATGTTGTTCAAGAGGATGACTTCTCCATGGCAGTGAGGAGCAGATGAATAATGGAAGAGGCCTGCTGGAATCATGGCACGCCTCGGCAGGAGAGTCATGTGTTTGAAGCGCTGCACGTGTGTCAGTGCACCAACATCACCACCCTCGCATCATGATTTCAATGCTGTTAGAGCTTCTTATGTAATATTTCACTCTCTCCAGGCCTCCAGTGGCTTACAGTTCTTCACAGCTGTCAGGAACAACGTGTAAGAGTGAGTGATGCAGTCACTTGCTGTTTCAAACTGGGGCACCCGGGTTGGTGTGCCCCATTCTTCACAATATCTAAAACACACTCAATAGTGCCTGCTGCCTGCTGCTGCCGGCAGTGAGCCGCCGAGCTACTGAAGCTGCTGTTTTACAGTTCATCTTTCAAGGCAAGTGGGAAAGAGCACCACGACTGTGGAGGTGACTCTTGATTTAGCTAGAAAAGGAAAGTACAGAGCGATGTAAACACCTCAATAGAACAATAGATTTGTTCATGTTCTGCTGTGTATTACTTAATTGGATGGCAGGGAGCCTGGCCCAGCTACCTGGGGTACGCACACTCTTAAGAGCATATCCTGAGTCATGCGGTCCTTTGTGTCGAGCTATCGAGTGCAACTCTGGGCTTAGTTTAGCTGTTTAACAGTTTTGTGTCCCAGAAATGCATTTGCTGACTATGAGTCACAGTATACAGTGTAGTGAAGTACAGGGAAGTGAGAGTCGGAGTGAAGGTCCGATGGCTCTGCATGTTGAGCATGTCTGGTGTTGGGTCAAAGGTAGTCCTGCTCCAGTAAGCAGTACAGCTACGCCAACACATTCTGCCCTCTCAGCACAGTCCAACCCAGCTGCTGAGGAAGGACATTTCCAACTCCCCTTGTTTCACCTTCAAACTTGAGCATGGGAGTCACGCTTCTCTCCGGCAGGAACCATCAGAGTTTAACAGAATTCCTGTCCACTTCACCGACCGAACTGATGGTGCTCAGCTCGGCCACATTTCACATATTCACCTGTCATGCTTTCTGCACCATCATATATGAGCCATTTGTTTTTTATATTTTTTATATTTTGTTATTTATATTGAGAACCTTCAGACACAATGAAAGGATACAGTATATAACCCTGTGCTGTCATGACATTGTGGCAGTTTTCTCTATTGTACAATATTTAAATTTGTGATTTAGACTGGAGCCTGTGCAAGTTAATCTGTTCATCAGCTGCTGCTTTTTCAGTCCAAATATTGCCTTGGAAATGACAGGTGTAGTCAAATAAAGAGTGGATTAGCAAGGCATTATTTTCATCCAGATTAGTCGGATTGAAGCGCCAATGCTGCTGCGCCGTGCCCCCAGCTTGTGGTGTCAGGCGTCAGGTGCGACGTGTCCTTCAAGCCTGGAAATACAGAAAACAGGAAACATCACAGGTTAGCTTGAACACTTGGGAACCGATGAAGGAGGCGGCGCCCCCACACTCTGAGGCCACAGGGCATTCATGGAAGCCTGCTGCTGTCTAAGCTGCTTGATGTATGAAAGGATGCGTGAGATGAACGAGGTGGGTGAGGTCTCCATTCTTATTCCAGCTGGGGATGACGGGAGGCTTGTTCATATGCCAATTGTTGCAGTGAAAATAATCCTCTGCAAAGTGACTGGGGATATTCATGGCAGACTCAGTTGCAGGGCATATGTTGAAGCAGGGAGCTCTTTAATTCAAACATCATCTGCTGAGTGTTTGTATTTCTCTGTGAAGCATCAAAACGCCTGAAGATCGGCTGCAGCGACTTTGTTTTTCTTCCTCTGTAGGTGTGTGTGTGTGTGTGTCCACCAGCGCTTCCAAGCTGAATCATTTGCGACTGCCTCTCCCATGTGTTGTGAAGTGTGTGGTCAGAGTGAATGTACTTCCTGTGGCCCTGCGGTCACACAACATCGATGATGGACGTCTCATCGCGCTCTCTGGTGGTCGCTCACTAACTGACACAAGCCAAAGTCATCTAGTCAGTGATGAACACGGCAGTCTCTGAATCATCATCAGATACAGTGGAGGGCCCCAAACACTCCGCAGTAGTGCAGCACTGGCTTGACCCCGCAGCCTTTGGAGACGACTTGTAACCTCTGTTATTTTCTCCAGACAGTCGTCCATCCACATTGTGATGGACGATGGCTCCACCTAAAATCAAGACTAGTGACTCCGCAGCAGCAGCAGGTCAGACCAGGCCAGGCGTCCTGACTGTGTCAGGACTGGCTGCGAAGAAGCAGAAGCAGTGGACGCACAGTGGCAGTGCTTCGCTGCGTGCTCCACTCCCACCTGCTGACATGGCACCTTTGGACTGGCTCCTATTTTAAATATCCGCAGGGTGGAAAGCAGTCAGAAACGTGAAAGTCAGCTCTTTTCTTTTCCGTTTTTTTTTTTCCGAAACCCAGGGAAAGTTACTTGGAATGGATTTCTCACTTGTCATTCTATACCAAATGTACATCCCAAACATCGAAGTGATGTCAATGACAAAGTTCGTGATGTTCAAGGGAGAGATTTCAGTGCACAGATCTGACTGGTTGCTGCAACTGAGACGCCACTGAGACTCATGTAGAGATATTTAGACTCCGTCGTGAGCTAAAGCTCACCAAACTTATCTAAGGTTCCCGAGACACTGGAGCTAACTTTATGAAGGCCATTCTAGAAACCGCTCTTTTAGTGAATCTGTTCCCCTGCTCTCTCTGCGGAGCAGATTCACGTGGCACATTGTATTCAGATGAGCAGGTCTTTTCATTAGCTTCTCCACCTACAAGTTGCTAAGTGGGACCTTGGAGTTCGTCACCATAGTTACAGGAAGCAAAGAGCCCAGTCGCGCTTTTAATCAAAGTCTGTGTCTTGACAGTTCTTCCTGCACGTTTTCATGTTTCTAATAGATGACTGAAGTGAAGTGAAGAGGCAGCTACGATGTGTAGAAACAGTCACCACATTATGATGTTTATGATGCATGTTTTCTGGTTTTACTGGACACTTCCTGCCACAAAATGGCTCGATTTTTGTCCCGGGAGTCAGTTGCTGCAGAGCAGTCCTGCCCTGCAGGTGGCCAGTCTTGGGTCAGTTTAAGAAATGTCATGAGGTGAGAAGCTTCTTAAACACACCACTCACCAAATGACAGTTGTGGAGTTTAAAAGCTGCTTTGATCACAGTGTTACCCCACATCATCTTGAATTATCCAGCGTTCTTAAGCCGTGGCTTATGCATGAAGGGTTTCTGGGAGGTGCTCTGTCCCATTCCAGCCAATGTTTTCGTTTTTGTTCCGTGAGCCATTAGCCTCATGTTGTTACCCCCAAGGAGCACTTGTGGTTTTCCCACCTCCTCAGCTTTATTTAATCCTTTCTTTTCGCATGTGTACTCCCTTTTCTTTCCCATGATTGTGAGGTCACAACAGGACATGTCATTATTGATCATACTCTTCAGTGCATTGCCTTTTGGCATCGGCTCACAGCAGAGATACTGTGCACAGGGATACAATTTGCTCAGTTCTGCCAATATTTTTTTTTATCCAACACTGCTTTGTGGCATTCTGTTGACCAGGGGCACTAAAATATTCATCCAAAATACGAGTTATTTTCATGACTAAAAACTGGCATTGTCGCCGAGTTCTTCAACGAGTTACTGCTGAGTTACGGTAGTCATGTGACTAGTCAGTTAGTTACAGGCCTGGTCTGTACACATGATCTTAAACATCACGGTGGAACGTTCTATTCTCTTCTCTCCTTCATCCTGGATGTTTTGGTGATGACGATGTGGTGTGATATGGCAGTCTGGGTTCAGAACCGGACCAAGATACAAACAAATCCTGCCTCCAAACAAGCGAGTGCAGCGCTGTGGTCTTCCCTGGCACCAACTGGAAACTTTGTCTGTGTGGCCAAGATGCCTCGCAGAGTTCATCGCTGTCTCTTCCATTAGCTCTCTCAGTGACCAATTGTGCCTGTGGTTTATTCAGTTTGAACTGAGATTACATTCCAACAAACTGAGGAGAAAAGTCTTTACGGTATGGAAAAGCTCATCATCCACAGATGGATCGTACGCTACGGTCCTGAAGTGTAAGGCGATTCTAGTTTGCTAAATAAATGGCCGTTTCATTGAAGCCCTCGGCGTGTATTGATGGCCCCTGGAGCTTCGAATATAAAGATAAGCAGGAGCGATGCTCTGGCTCCCAGACCAACGGAGGTCTGCTTCAATATTCTGCTTCAAACACACACACACAGACGCTGGAACATTAAACACAATTAAGAGCTGCCAGAGATAAATCTCCATGCTGGTAAGTAAGTACACGGTAATTGTAATAAACACAGCCATTGTAAATCCCTGCACACACACACTCACTTACTAGGCAGCAGATGTGGAGGTTGCTCATGCTAAAGTGACCTGTCAGGAGAGCTCTCCGTGGTTTGTGGTAGTGAGGGGCTGGCGGGGCTTCATGAAACAGTCTCCTCAGTTTCAGAGCTCAGTAGGTGGCGCTCTTGGTTTCAATGGGATGGGAGCTTTCATTGAATTGGCTGGACAACTCCACAGATTTCAGTGCAGAGAGAGTTAAGCAGACACTGTTCATGTCTTCTGACTGTTGCCGCTGGTGTTGCTGGACTCATGTATCGTTTCATGGTGCTGGCCATGTGACCTAGTTACCGTACTTGATCTACTTCCAGAAGAGCAAGGAAGATACACCTGAGCTATCAGAACTGACTTGATGATTCCCCTACAACAACACCTCTGACAGCTCTTTTCACATTTGCATGACATGAATGACTGAGATGTTTCACCTTGTGTGTGTGTGTGGGTTCCTGTTGGTGCCTGATGTAATGAGCACTGGTGGCCTGTCTTGTTTGGGGAGCCTGTGTCACACTGTGGCTCCTGACAGAGAAGATTATTGAGCTTCCCAGATTAGATCGGTTCTGCAGGGAAACCTTCAAACAAACACAAACTATTGACTCGCTGTCATGGAATGTCGTCCCATTGTTCCTTTGTTTTTTTCGGCTTAAGAATGTAACAGTTTACAACCACTAACACATGACTTTCTTTTAGAAATCTAAGCCTTGCAGTGGAGGTCTTGAACGATTCTACATTCTCTTTCATTTCAAAGGGGTTTGAGTTTTTCAAGGCAGGTTGGTCAGTGGCACAAATCCCTGGCGGCCCAGGAACACCCCCCCCTCCGCTGGGACCAAGGTCGGGGAAAGCTCCGGGATTGTGTGTGTCCAGACTCGAAGCTTGTGCAGGGGCTTTTCACAAATCTGGACACCTTTGCTTGGCTCCAGAAACTGAAAATGACACATTTGTGATAGATAGGTAGGTTTTTTTCATTGTATCTGGAACTACTTTTTTTCTGTGTTTCCCCGCTGGGTGAGTCGATAGTTTCTGTTTAACAAGAGAAATCACACACACACACTCTCTCTTTCATTAAGCATGTGCTTCTTAAGCACTTCCACCACTTGGACTGAAAAGATATAATGGACCAGGTGAAGCAGTGTTGGCAGGTTTGTGAATCAATTGCATGATTATTCATGTGGTTCCTGAAAGTGTGTGTGGGCGTGTGACCCTCCGCTTGTCGATACCGCTCCTCTCCTCACCCACAACTCCCTCTCCAAAAGCAGGTTTTTTTTTTTTTTTTCTGTTGTTGCCTGCCGTCCCTCTTGTCCAGCTGGGGTTATATAATGAATCTCCACTCCTCCCACTGCAGAGGAATGGACCTTAATGAGACAGCATGTTTGCAGGAAGGAGATGGAGTGAGAGGCCGCGCACAGAAATAATGAAAGCAACTCAGTGGTGTCTCCTGAGAGCCATGTATTTTAACTAGTGATTGTTAACTGTGTTGATGTGTGCTGGGGGATGAACTATCTTTAATGTTGTCTCCATAAGGGATGGTGGTTGCACATTCCTCCTGACTGGGACCAAAACAGTGGCATTCTGCTGGTGGTGAGGCTGCGGCTGCCTGGTGGCTGCGTGCGTGGCTGATCCAGGCTCAGTGTGGCATCACATCATTAAATATAGAAGTGGGGCCAGCATGGGATGGAGGTGCAGGCAGACGAGTATCGATAAAACCTTTCCTCTCTCAGAGAATGACGTATGAGCTGCTGTTTGAATTGCATGATTCAGCATGAAACAAGACGTCTTGGTGCTTCTCTTATTTGGGGATGACGGAGCACAGATCAGACTCATGAAAATAACCCACAGTGGAAAAAATAGCAGCCAGATAAATCGACAATCCTCGGATGATTCTGGCTCTGGACGTCTGGGGGTAGTTTGCAGTAGTGGATGAGGCTTCATGAAACAGTCATCTTCATCTGGCGCGCTCTGCTCTAAACACAACCAATTCAATGAAACCTTGCATCATGTTTAAACCAAGGGCGCCCCCTTGTTGAGCACTGAAAATGGAGACACTGTTTCATGAAGCCTCTTCAGCCCATCACTTGTTTGCGTGGACTTGTCTGGCGTAGCTTCACAAAGGGCTCAGTAGGTGGCTCCCTTAGAGATAAGGTGAGGAGTTCTGTCACTCGGGAGAGACTCGGAGTAGAGCTGCTGCTTCTCCGTGTTGAGAGTAGTTGAGAATGGATGGATGGACTAATGCAAAAGTGAAGAATTTTCACATGGTTTCTGCACGAGCAGGCGGCACCAGTATGACTGTGGCAGCAGTGATTTCCTCATTGTTACCTCAGTAGAGCTTCCTCCATCCAGTCCAGCCAGTGCAACATGGGGAGTGGAAATGTTTGTAGAGCCAACAAATGTGTCATTTTCTTTTGTTCTGAGTAATGAAGCAAAGAAAGAGCCAAAGAGCGACGGAACACATTTGCTGGTGCAGCCATGCATACAGCAACAAGCTGCCAGCGGGAAAGGAGGAATATTGTCTTTGCTCAGCATGAGGAAACTCAGGTGCGCGGGGCAACTGCCACTGCTGGTTTACCGCCTGACTGCTCTTTCTGTTTTGGAGAAAGCCGTCTGTTTTTATCACATGGTGGTTTGATGCCAGTAAAAGTGTGACGCTCACTGATGGAGCATCTACCACTTGCCAGCCTTTTTCAGGGTGAGGCTTTTCTGCTGTTATTGTTGTCTTTGGACTCGCTCCCACTCGGCCGTTGCCTCATATCAAGGCCTGTCTCGTGGTGACTGACATGGACAACGCTGCTTCATTCAGCTCCCCCTGGTCCTCAGAGGCCCTGCAGAGATGTGGACATGTTGCCGGTGGAGAGACTGTTGACACATGATCCAAGCAGAGGCGAGGATCGGGGGCCACGGCTTGCTCAGCGTCGGAGCTTTTGTGATGCCCTCGGTGAGTTTGGAATACACAGAGTAATTTCGATGCGTTTCTCCATGTCAAAACTGAGACAACAAATGTGACACCCTCTGTTGATCCATCATGGAAGGAGGCAGGAGAGGACCAAGGTGAGAGCGGCATGAAAAGCCACGATAAGCTATGGCAGATGGAGAGCCACTGCAGGTCAGGACTGAAGGCTTCTGAAGTGCCGTCATGCCTGCGGCTATAACGTCCTATAGACCTGTGTCACCTCACGACTTGGCTCCTGGCTCACTGCTCATCTCCTCTGAAAACATGGCTGGGTTGTCTGAGCTGTAGTCAGAAGTACTGCCAGGTATGCAACATGTGAATCAGTGGGCTGCTGAATTGTGACTTGCTTCTCTATAGCTACTGTATTAGGGCCACTCTTAACATGGGCTCCTGGTTTTTACTTCGACTCCGTCTGCACTGTGAGGAAGTGCACCCCATCGAGCCCCCGACTGAGAATGAGCTGAGGCCAAACTTCTTTATGTTTCATTTAAAAAGTTACTCTCAGAAGTGATGGAACCTTGACTCCTCGCACACACACCACCACTCCTTTTACAAGCTGAGAGGCAGGTTTTGACAGAGAGGGTGACTATTCTTGGATGTAGGAAAGTGCAGAACGGGTGTGTTTTATATGACTTTTCTAGTTCTTGACAGGTGACTAAAAATAATCAGCATCAAGAACAGTTGCTGTCAGCAGAATCCTCTCTGGGACTGGAACCGAAGCGCGGATCAGTGACGAGTTCTGCTGGTCCAACTGCTCCATTACAGGAACAAGTCTCAGCATAGGAGCCTTGAGAGTCACTCCATAACCTAACACATGAGTATTTACGCAAGTATTTAATCACCGGAAGGAAGTGTTTTATAAGGACAGCAAAACGGAGCCCTGGAACTGAACCGTGAAATAATATCTGTGGAACAGTGTCCTGTATGAATCACTGCTGCTCCTGGTGGGACAGCAACAGGTCACTTGTTGTTGGGAATGACTCCCTGGGAGCAAGTAACGGAAATGATTCACAATCTCTCAACTGGAAACTAGAGGCCTGAGAGGAGTGTGAGGGCCGGGAACACAGAGCGGTGCGTCTGTCCTGCAGGGAGTGGAGAGGCTGACTCTGTGATGGCAGCCAGCCATCTCAGCACCACACCACTGAAGGTGTTCGTGTTGGAGATGAGGTCGTCAGAAACGCAATGTTCTTGTCGCTAAGCAGGAGGCAGTCAGAGCTTGATCACTGGCAGTTACCTTGGCGATGAATATTTGATAAACCTTCACTGCTGATCTTCATGTGTTTTTACAGCCTTTTATGCGAAACAGAAACATTGCCTATCATAACAAACAGGCGTGGACAGGATGCCCACGGCCTTCAGTGGCACGAGGCTCTTGCTCATGTCTTGCTGTGTTCGCATGGTGACATGCGTCTCCTCTGGGAAGCTCCCAGCAGCCTCAGCAAATGGTCCACTGCCTTGATCCGCTTCACCATGATGGTGTGTTGTAGGTCAGCTATAGATGTTTTCATCTCTGAAGACTGAAGCTCGGTGCAGGGGCTGTTTCAGTGAGAGGCATTCAATACTTCACCGCGTCTCGACTTTCACTGTGCTGCTCAGGATCATTCGCATCACTGCACAATGTCAAATACTTCCTGATGATTTTTGTGTTTAGGTTTTGGTCATGACCAAATTCTGGACCGCAACTGCTCAAATTCCAGTCCAGTGCAGCTGCTAAAACTGCGATGCCACTTGAACTTCCGGTGGTAATATATGTACGAGTGCAGCAGTCTGAGTCAGAGACACTTCACTGGTCACTGCTTATTTAAACGGAGGAAAGGTCTTCTCTCCCGCTTTCGCTCGCTCCTTCCCCTCTCACATGCAAATCAGTCGACTGGAAAATGGCCTGCAAAATGTTTTATGGATGGATGATGGACTCATTTGAATATTTCACCTAGTTTAGTTTGTGGAGAAATATTACGGTGCATATTTCAGATTTTTTTTTTAAAGATTATTTTAAAATGATTTTGCTTGAATTTAATTTCAGCGACTGGCAGGAGTGAACAAAGAGCTGACACTGAGCTCAAAGATGGGCAAAGGTGGGGCGTCATCTGGGTGGAAAATGTCTTGTACACATGTCATCTGACAAGCAGGTCCTCACAAGTCCAGAAATAGAAGGGAACTTGATGATGCTCCGGAGACAGGTAGAACGACAGACTGACGCAGGAACCAGACTCAGACTCAATTGCCAGGGATAAGGGAGCAGACAGGTCGATATCTGGTCACGAATCTTGACACAAACTAGTGAGTGAGGACTCAGAGGACCGCTGACAACAGACTGCATGCTCGGGCTACATGGCATCGCAAAAATGATCATTGCGTTGAGCAATACTGTAAGTTGTTCAGAGTGATAGTCATGAGGGAAAATATCTGTATTTTCACTGCTTTACTTTAAATTGTGTGAACAGCTGTCAATGCGGTAAGAAACTTTAAATATGAATACTGTAAATATTTGGGGTTTTAAAGTAAAATTACCCAATAACTATATATAACTAATAGCTATACTGAGGACGGAGTGTAGTGAGTGTTAGTGCAACTCAACCCGACTGTGACACAGTCCACTGTGGTCTGAGGCACAAGAGCTGTACATCACTGCTGTAAAACAATGCCACAAGTTTCATCCCCAACCTCAGATGGTGTTGACGTTGCTTTCAGATCAGAGCAGGAAGTGTCCGTGGAACACTGAGCAGTGAGGCCGAGGTCGCAGCCAACCCGAGCTTCGGCTTTGTCAAACAGCTGCAGGAGTGAAGGTGTCAACTGCTGTGAGAACGTGCCGTGACAAGGGCTGCCACTCCAGCTTTCAGTCATGTGACCAAAGCAGACCCGTCTCTCCGTCTTATCGTCACGTCCATCTGCCAGCTCGAAGCTCTCAGGCAGCTTACGCAACCAACATGTGCCCTTCATTTGAGTCTGTGTGGGACGCACAGCTGAGCCCCAGGTGTTCGCAGCGCCAGTCCAGCTTCCTCCCACCGCGACAGGTGTTGCTGTCATCGCCGTGTTGATTCGGTAATGACTTGTTTTGAGCAGACTCTCCGATTGAAAGAGATTGAAAAACAAAAGCTGTTTTTGAAGCCTGTTGTTCTGAGGCTTTGTGTTGTGTTGTGTTGGAGCTGCTGGTTAGAACTTGACCGACACTAAAACCTTGCCATTAATTTGCTCCTTCACGGCTTCAACTCCTGCGATAAAACGGAAAGTCAAATGGCAGCAGGCGAAATTATGTTCCAGTCGATAAATCTGCCCTGACTTTCAATTTCCTCACCCGTGGGGGGCGGGGGGTGGCTGCCAATATCAATAAGATGCCTTAGATTTTATTAAGAGACGTCTAATGAGTTCTCTGTTTTCCTCTTGTGCTTGTCCTACTCTCTCCTTTGTGAGAGGAACAGGCACAAAAACCCTGCCTCAGATGAAAAGTGTTTCTGCTGCTGCTTCTTCAGCGCTGTATTCATCTTTCATCTCACGGAGACTCTGACACGTCTGCATGCCAAAGTAACGGCTGCAGTCGTGTGAGCAAAGTGGAAGGAAAATCATGACAGCAGTGAAGAAAACTGAAGGTCCGGAAGCAGCGCTCAACGTTCCCTGTTGGATTTTACCCAGAATTCATTTGACCCGTACAGAGAGGTCAATGACCTACGGTTGTTTGTGCTTTCAAAAACATCAGCAGGAGGATGGGTGCAGGCGGGGCTCAGGTGCAATGGAGGTGTGTTGTGTCAAGCTTCTTCCGCCATGAAGCTCTTCACCCCTCTGTTTTATTCAGGTGAAGTTGCAACAGAACATGATGTTTTTATCATCTCACATTGTCTTGTGAGGCCAAGGAAAACACCGCTGCTAAAGGAGAAACACCTGGATGCTGGACTGGCCTTTGCTAGAGGTCAGATCTCAGACAGACAACCTTTCATTGGTCAACAAAAAACTGTTTATGCCATGGGAGCATCTTGATAAAACCACAGAAAACCAAAAATGACTTGACTAAATGACTAAATGAAGAATCTAAACTACACAGCTTTATGCATGGGATATGACTCATTTTGAGGCCAAGTGTATGTATTTATATATGTACATTTACTTTTGACTTTTTAAATTTTTGCTTATTTATTTGACCATTTTTATGGTCAACCCAACTTCCCCCCCCTTCATAAGTGTAATTTATACTGGCACACGCACACAGCAGTGATGTAAAGATAATGAGCTGAATATTTAATACTGAAATGTTCCGGATTAATTTCCTCGTAAATGTTGTATCAGCTCCAGCGTTTGCCGTGATGGAAGTGCGTCACTTCATTTGTGAGACACACTTCAGGTGACTGTCATTGTGATAAAGGACCATGAAAATGAATGTACTTTTTGAACAAAACATTGTGAAATACTTGTATTATTGTTGTTGTTATTATTATTACATAGCCCTTTTTTATTTTCTGTTTGTTTGTCTGTGAATCTCTTTGATATGAGAAAAAACTATTTTTAAATGACTGTAGGTTTCACAGGGTCCACAGACTTGGTGCATCAGTTTAATCGAGGTTTTTCCAAGTGAATGTTTGCCGTCGCCTGTGTACAGAACCGTGACACTTCCACAAATTGAGTGGCCGCTTCTGCTGCAGCGGCAGGTCTGTGCTTTCTCCACGAACACTGCTCAAAAGCATCTGTTTTCACCTTCCGCCTGCCTCCTGTCTCCAGCCTCTTCTTTTATTTAAGGCCACATTTGACCACTTTCCCTTGAGCCGATAAATCCACTTGGAGCGTGTGTTTTTCTCCAGGTGTTCTGTGAGCTGGAGCTCATCGATTGACCCTTTGCTCGCCAAAGACACAATGTGATGTCAGGACCGACCCCTCTGTGTGAGCGTCTGTCACTGTGTCGCGGATCAACCCTTTTTCAATACTGGAAGGGGCCTGAAGGGAAGGAACAAAGTGGCAATGCAGTTCGATAGAGAAGAGGCGTGGACACTTTAGTGACAGCTACTTCTAAAGTCGCGCGGCCTCAGCCAGGCAGGGGGCTCCATTGATCAGCGACTGGTTAATCTTTATGTGGAAGAGCGAGGTGACCTTTCGGTTTCACTGTGGGAGTTCTCCGATCTTTCAGTGGAGCCGCTGCAGGAGCACTTGTGATTAAATAGCTGTCAAATCCTTACAGTGCTGCTTCAGCAGCCATTTTGTTGATGAGGATATCAGCAGCTATTTGGACACTTCATGGACTGTAGCTGCAGAAGCGCCGGCCGTGTGACTTCTTATTTATTTATTTTGACAAGCTGTGTACAACACGTCATGCGACCCATTTGCGCTCAGCCATTTCTGGTTGTTTCTGTGGCCCTGAATGGGGACTGAAATAAGAAATGGCCCTTCATTTCTGTGCTTGAGCGGTGATTTTAGGCTTCAGTGTTGCCACTGCTTTGGTCTGACCCCTTGGATCAGGGTCCACCTTCCTTATGCAAAGGTAATACATCAACATGAACGAGAATCTTTGCACATTTTTTATGTGTTTATTGACTTGTTTTGGCACAGCAGCTCTTGGTGAATGCGAGTTGTGGACGTCCTCAATTGCCTGTGAGGCTCATTTTCCCAGAAATGTACTCACTCATATCAAACCAATGTCCACGTGGACGTGCACCGTTGTCTTGTGAGATACTTGCATCATCAAGTTGTCTCTTTCTTGTCCCTCTCACTGGTGTTTTGTGAGAACATATGGATGAATGCAGTGGACGGGAGCAGAATCGAGAGAAGAAGGTTCTTTCTCTTCATTCAGTGGAGCCTCATGCTAGACTTAAGAGTCAAGGCTGTGGAACTGGGCATAAATATGCAGTCTGAAATGGTCAAACATCATCCACAAAGTTTCTTGACTTCGGTGACCCTTAAGAGAGCCAGACCTAATACGATGTTCCTGGATTGTTGGAGGTGAGGAATTAGCCGAAGACTGCATCACTCTCCGTATGTCTCTGCGAGGCATGTTCTCACTCAATAGCTATTGTCTTTTGAGTCTTACACATGTGTCAGTTAGAGAGACCTTCTCAGTAGCTCCTCTTGCTGCACTCATCAGAATGAGTGGGAAAAGTAAGACCTAAAAACAGGCCAGCGGTGCCTCCAACCGTGACCCGGCTCCTCACATCAACCTCAGAAACGAACCGAAGAGCTTTGCAGCTCAAGCCTCTGGTGACTCTGACATGTCCCTGCTACTGTTTAATATTAAAAATGGGATTTTCACACTCATATCTGCTAATAAGTGCAGCGGTGGCTCTTGTGTTGATCCTGCTTCTGAGTGACAGATTTATTATTGCTTTATTCTTCACAGTTGATTCGACAGCAAAGCGGAGGTGTCGTCTGTCTGGCTGACTGAGAATCCCCCCCCGCCGCCGTCTCATCCGCACATCCTCCATTGCTTTCTGTTTTTCCGTGGCATTTCAGCACACACATTAACTGCTGAAGCTGAAGTCTCACTCATTCATGCCCTTCTTTTCCAACCCCCCTGCTTCACCCCTCCTCCCCCACAGGTCGCCTCACATGAGAAGCATCCTCTCTCTCTCTCTCATGTGCATGTTGGAATGAGACTGACGGAGTGAATGGTCCTTGGGAGTTTCTGAAGTTTGTTTGTTTGTGTCCCTCATCCCAACATATCACTTCTCCACAAAGCTGGAGTTGGTTATTGTTTCAGGATAGTTCTATTCCTCTCTCCTGCTCACATTGAATAACTCTGTTTCTGTCACAGTCGTCTTATTGACCCTGAATCCTGCCTCTCGACTGGTTAACACAATGTGCACCTTCAAATGTCTTGTGGTGGAGGCTACTTTTTGTCTTAGAGAACCTTCTGTTTGGGTTGAAGTGAAGCACCCACAAGACGCCACAGCTTGTTTTAGATCCTAATCCTGTCGTACTTTAGGGTGTGGCTGAAGTTGAAGTGGTCTTGTCCTGTGTGTGCAGATGGAAAGGTCTACGCACTCGGAGGAATGGGAGTGGACACCACACCGCAGGCCCTGGTCAGGACCTATGAGGCCGAGAAGGACCAGTGGCAGCCGCTGACGTCCATGCCCACGCCCCGATATGGAGCCACACCTTTCGTCAAGGGCGACAAACTCTACCTGATGGGTATGGATCTCACCGAGGAGCATGTTTGCGTGGCTACTCCTCACAGTGACGGAGCTGCGCTTTGTTGACATATAAAATATTGCACTGGCACTTGACGCTCCATACAATATGCTGCTGCATTTGTGGCATTTTTCTTTCTCTACACCCGAGTTATTTCACTGATCTAAGCAAGCTGCTCTGTCGGCCCACAATATAGAACTGAACAACATAACAATGTGCTCAGAATTTACCCCCTTAGAATGATGGGTCTTGTTCACAAATATTACAATATACTGCTGAACTTAAAGCCTCGCAATATACCACAATGTATTTGTATTGTATCGCAAGGTACCAGCCGCTACACAGCCGCAGTATGTGTGATGTCTTGTGAATAGATGTGTGTTGCAGGCTTGTTTTGTGAGAGCAGGGAATGATGTTCTATTAACATGATCGTAGACATGAGCATGAAAACCAAACCCTGCCAGACATCAAGGTGGCGCTTGACGGCAGATTGACCTGTTTTGAAAATGAAGCTTGTAAACCGAAGGCAGACGTCCTGAGAGGCCCCACATTCATTAGCAGCAAACAACTCTCACTGCAGAAACCTTTTAACATCGCCTCATTTCTTTTCTTTTAAAGGACAGATATGTGGAGGGGGAGGCTCGATGCAGCACTGGAGGAATTAGACAGCAAAAACTCATTTCCCAACTCCCTGCCTCTTCATCTAGAAAGGAGATTGGAAGGAAGCGTCTGTCTCTGGGTTTCACCTTCTGCAACCGCAGTCTACTTGTCGATCATCATCCCAACAGGAGACATTTCTGTCCCTTGCTGCTGCAGTGGTGCTGTTTTGCTGTTAAGCAACATATATAAGTGAGCATTCACTGCAACCGTTGTGGAGTGATGTCAGGGCAAGGTGGCGCTGTCAGTGTCCCTGAATGAGGGACATCTCTTATTTGAAGACGTGGGCCTCATGAGCTTTAGCTGAAGTGCAGATCATTCATCTCACATAGTTTCTAATAGAAGACTGTCTCGAAGCAACCAAATGATTTGGGTTTTGATGAATGTATGTCACCTGGAGGTGATGTATCCTCCTGCTGAGAATGACAAAAACGAATTCCGGGAATTTCATTTGGAGCGCCCTGCTCAGCACAACTCTTTAGAATTGAACGCTGGTGATGAAGGAGGGGGAAAAAAATCTGTTGGCCCAGAAAGTTAAAATCCAATGATGCCTGCTTAGCGCAGTAGACACGCTGTGATGGCAAGTGTGGGCAGGCAGACAAGGCCTGATCGCATCACATTACACTGAGAGGGATTGGAAACACATTTTTAGAACAGCATTGTGTGGTTCCACAGTGTGTCATTTCTTCGCTGATGCTATCACCACTGCTTTATTACGGCTCGTAAATTCAATCCGTTCCTTCTCTTCAACTGATTTAAATTCCGCATCAGACACCATAAAGCATGATGTAACTCACAAGGAGTCTCTGTTGCTCTCCGTGATCTGAGACATCCAATAGAGAAGTTTTGATGCAAGTGATACGCACTGACTCCCTGAGAGGCATCGCTCTGCCAGGATCGTGGTGCGCGTGTATTGATGGCTCCTGAAATGTTGAGATTCCCCACTGCTGTTTACAGCCCCGAGAGCTCGTGGAGAGCGGCTGTCAAGACAAACTGGAAAATGTACGAATCAACAAAGCACAGGAGGCTTGTTTGTTGCCGTCGAAGAGATGAGAAAACACAAATCAGAGCACCAAGACTTAATGATGCAGCTGTCCTTTAAACCCTGCGTCGAGAAGAACAATATCCAGGCCCTGTAACTCCCAAGTTTTGATTTATTTTGGCGCATGCAGCAAGTGCAAAACAGCTCCTCAAAAGATCAGTGATGTGGAAAGAGCGCTGTGGGCGACGTCTCAGTGAACTTGATGATGGTTCCAACCCTGGATGATCTTCAAGAGTACAGCGCGGTCCTAACATGCAACAAAAGAAGAGTTGATTTTAAAGCAGCTGCAGAGGCTCTGTGCATCTCCACAGTGATCCACTCAGCCCTCATGCTCTCACATTTCTGAATGCTTCCCATCCCACTCGGTTTGAGTCTGTCTCGCTGTTGTTATTGATTTCCACGCCTCCCACTTCATTTGACCCTCTTCCACACTCATTTCTCCTCCACCTTTAGTCCTCAGTTTCCAAGTGCTACTGTACGTTTCTGTGTTTTCACTTCCTCCACTGGTTTGAAGCATGTTCACTGCACCCCAAAACATGACCTTGGTGCTTCAAAATGGTCAGACATTTCTGCATTCCACCAGGAGGAGGAGAAGTGGGCGAGGCATGCTGTTCAGTCAGTCATATACATGTCTGAGTCATCATTTCTGCGCCTCGTCCCAGGTGGTCGCCAGGGAAAGATGCCAGTCACAGCGCTGGAGTCCTTCGACTTGGAGACGAAGAGCTGGACGCGCTACGCTTGCATCCCCAGCCGGAGGGCCTTTTCCTGCTGCGCGACAAATGAGCGAAGTCTCTTCAGTCTGGGCGGCCTCCAGCAGCCGGGGCCCCACAACTTCTACTCCCGGCCTCACTTTGTCAACACCATGGAGGAGTATGATCTGGATCAAGGTAAGTGCCGCGCTCCTGCGGTATTCCCGCGGGGTGGGAAGGCCTGGAGGCTCTCGTTTCCTGTGCTGTGTGGGTGGGTGGTAGTGATCATTGTGGAAGTCACTGCTGTGAATTTGTCTCTGTGTGTCAGGGTTTTACCTGAATAGAATCATGGGATAAGAGAGCAGAGAGGATGGATGTGAGTTGATCATGACCATCGCTGGAGTGACTACAGAGCTGCTCTGACTTAACAGTCATATATTGGTGATGCAAACCTACTGTTTTGTGCATCTTCCCTCTTGTCATCCAAAGGCAGCAGTTGTGGATTCCTGACTTCAGCGCCACGTGACTATTGTGAATTTTAGGGAGCTGAAGAATAATGGGTGAAACCCAAGGATTGGCTCTTCAATATTTAACCAAGCTCATATTCACTGTGATAAAATATTCAGGAAGCGGTGTAATAAATGAATAAATAATAGAAGTACGTAGTGTGAGGACAACAGATTGGTTACTGCCTCCCGAATGCTCGGCAGGTGGTCAGTTGCTGTTCATGGTCATAAAGATGTTGTTTATGGTGATGGTGTGAGCTGCATTGAAGAGGAGGAAGTGAGTGACAATGAAATAGCTGTTGCATTGTGTTTGACTACATGAGATGTTTGTCATTTATCAGATGTTTTTGACGTGTACTGGAGGTGAGGACGAGCGTCCCAACACACCTCAGCAGTAACAAAGACCCAGGAGTTCTCTCCTGCAGCCATGCAAACAAAACCCATCTATGAATTGAGCTCACTTTAAGGAATGAATCCAATTATGTTTTTAATATCCAAAATCATTATTTCCTTTGGTGATGTGGACTCATCAGTTTCCATGGTGATCAGCCCACCAGTTTGAATTGTTCCTACTTGGTACATGCTCCCGCCCACCCGCTCGCATGTTCATGCCTGTTTTTTTCATCATTATCATTGTTTCTGTTGGGTTTATGCTGCATGAATGAATACATTTCTACTGTTGAACTTTGTAATGTTTTTTAGTCATTGGAAAATTGAGACATTTGATTCAACATCCAACAGCTGTAATCACATGACAAAGGCCAAAGGTCACATGACAAAGGTCATGGCTTAAAAGTCAAAAGTGGGAGGAGCTTTTGGTGAACGTAAAGCTGACGTGACAGGTTAGCTTTAGAAACCAGGGGTAAAGCCTTGCACACAAGCCCAGCACAAACAAGTGCCGGGTCTCTTCTCAGTGTGGGGTTGACCTCGCAGGGTAAGTGGGCGGTGGAGACATGTATTCATATAACTGTCCATGCATGAGGAGCTGCTGGTCTTGTGTTCTGCACACTGGTGTGTGAACTCCTCCTGTTGCTCTATTCATCTCATACTTTTTCATTTTTGCCGACCTAAGGATTGTCATAAAGTTTTGTCCATGAATAATGGAGCAGAAAAGAAATATATAGCCGTTAATAGCGGTTTGGACCGAAGTCCTGGTGGAGCCACACAGACCCTGGAGTCGTTTCAGGCGATGACATCTTATGGTAGGAGGGGAGTGGGACTCACCTTGAGGCAACGTGAGCTTTTCAGCCAGAAATCTGTCCCTCAGTGTTGCCGGCCCCCACAGTACTCGCACATGAAACGTGTTTTTACTGGCATCAGATCGCATGATGAGAAAGCTCTGCTCCAAGAGCGACTGATGCTCTGTTGAGCTCCTGAAGTGACAAGCCAGAACTAGCCAGTGTTGAGACTTGGATCATTCAGAATTGTTTGTCATTTGTACTTTACTTTTGAAAGCGATGGTGCAATATCAGCGTATATGGGCACTACTACTACTGAGGTTGCCCTATTGTATGATCTGTTTTAGTTCCAGGTAAAATGTTAATAACATGTTAATAACATAAAAACATGAAAGGTGACATGCTGTTTTGCTGCCAACATGATCAAAATTCCAGACATTTTTTTGGCTCTCAGAAAGAGGACATGCAAGCTGCTGCTGCTCCACAGCATCAGATTGTGGCTGCGAGGCTCCTTGATGCCTCCGAGGAGAGAAGAGCTCCAAGCACGTGGTGCCAATGTCGTGTCTGATGTTGAGTGCATCACAGCCCTGCTTCCACTCGCTGTTTGTGTTTGTTCTCGCCATTTATACATTAAATATAAAAGTGTTTCTGCCCAGCAAATGCATTCCCTTCCTCCCCGTTTTTGTGTGACAACCTTCGCGAGTTGAGGCGGTTCAGTGCCTGGGAAGAAAGGGAAAAACTAGAGAGCATTTCCAGTCCTTCACAGCCGAGCAGAATCATTTTGTTTCACATCATCTTGAACACAGTGTTCCTCCACAACCTTTTTTTTTTTCCAGACAAACTCAAGGGTGCTATTTCTGACTGCCTGTCTGCAGCTGAGGTGCCACGGCGAGAGACTGCTGCTTCTGGGAGCTAGAATGCGTTTTGTCCTTCATATTCAGGAGCAGTAGTAGATGGAAATTCCATGGGTTTTTGAACGTACTAGTCAGCGGTGGCTCATGTGCTATTGACCCGCCTTTCCTTGTCTGTGCCGCCTCACTCTGCTCTGGCAGAAGGATCCCAGGAGGTTCCTGACTCCGCTTCCATTTCTGCTGCTCCTCTGCTTCTCACAGCTGGACGCACATCAAACAGGCGTGATAAGTAATGGCCCATTAGCCGTAACTGAAGGGGGAGCTGATGAGCAAGTAGCTGGTGGGTGAGTGGTCTCTGCAGAGCCTCCCCTTCTGTCAGAAGCTGATCCTGGGCCGACCTTTGGCTCTAACCTGGATGAAACTGAGTGGTGTTCTGTCATATGACATATGACAGACAATATTCCTATATTGTTCTCTGCCCCAAATGCCAGTTGGAAAGTAACAATTGGTGTGGGATACACGTCTGCTGGTCATAAAGAGTCTCATGGTGCCGGTCTGCACTGGCCACCGCTGACTCTGTGCTGCTTTTTATTTCATTTCCTTTAATGGTTTCCAAATCTCCTAATGGTCTTGCTCCCATTATTTCAACTCATTTTAATCCAAGTGTTGTAGCAATTTCATTCTCTTCTGTTATATATGACAACCAGTGACAAAAGGTGCATGAACGTGCCCTGACACCAGACACTGCCGGAGGGGTTTCCTCTTCCCTGTTTATCGTTTCATTGTTTGAAAACTTTTGACTTGTTATTGTGTAATGTATTGTGTCACAGATTTCAGAACAGGAAGTTGCTGCCACAGTTTGTCTCGACATGTTGAACTTGTTTATACCTGTAAATTCTGAGTTGAAGTAGTTGTTGAAACTATATTAAGTTAGTTAAACATTGCTGTGCTACGGAGCTGTTAAATTGTTTTTCATTGGGAGTGTTAAATTTCCAATGTATTCACGAAGGAAAAAGGGGCAGAAATGGGTGTGGGCCTGCTGGAGTCTCTGAACAGTCTCTATATGGCCAGTGATGCCTCTCAACTCTCATGAAAATGTGCTATGGTTTTCTTCCTGTGCGGCTGGATTAGTTTTCACTTGCGTTTCCAGTATCTGATCTAAACTGAAGAAAGGTCAGCGCAGAACAGGGCACCCTCTGATTGACAGTTCAGAGAGTCACTGTGAGAAAAATGAGTCTCTAATTTTCCCTGCGGAAAGTAATGAGTTGCTCTGAAGCGCGAGATAATGTTGTCGCTTGTTTTCCCCACAGCGAGCAGTTGCCTGAGACTGAACTGGACTCCTCTATAATGAGTACATTCTGAATGTAGCGCGTGGGCGTCTTGTTACTTTCTCCAAAACGGTTGGCTCTCGCATGCAGTAGCTTTGAGGAATGAGACAAGGTTTTGGTCTCAGCCGTTTGTTTTTATTAGATTGCAAAGCTAACACGTGACAAAGCTATCTCATCTGCTGCATCTCATCGATCTTCAGTCGCGGTCACAGCGTCATTTCCCGCCCTTCTACTGCGGCCGATGGCTCCAGTTTTGTGGCTTATCTTCATCTCCGCCTACTAAACAGCAGCGGCAGTGGGTTCGGAGGACCGTACAACTGTTTAAAAAAAACGAAAATACGCAGCTCTGATGGCTTTTTTAGTTCTGAGCACATGCGTTTGTATCAAAACCAAATTGTAATGAATGTTATTGTGAACTGCCGCTGATGATTTTACTGTTGTCAGAAGTACGACTGCAGTTTTCACGTCTGCCTCCAGGCCGAGCTCACTGTGAGTTATATCTGGTCTGACTTGGACCATGAGTCTCAACTTTAACATTAGAGTTTGGTGGATATCAGATGTTGACCTCTGAAGTGGAACCCGTCTCTGTGAGTGTGTTGGATGTTGAATGGCAGGTGACCTTGACTGCTGCTCTCCACTCCTGCTGTCAGTGAAGCCGTCACGAGGCTTGGATAGTTTTGATGGGGTCAATTTACCACCCCTGAAACTGTGAACTGTTGGGATGGTTTAGTCCTGATGACCTGACAGAGGTGCAGTGCTGTGTGCGTGATGGAAGCAGAACAAATGGCATTCTCCCTCTGTTAAACTCGGGGATGTAGAAGCTCACAAGCGCAGGGCTTTTTCCTGAGACGGATGATAGTCGTGAGAAGGATGGTCACATGAGAAAACCCTCAAACTGCATGGGGGTGTGGAATTTTACCCCTGATGCTAATGTTGTTTGCCGTGTTCCAACACACGGTTCAGTCTGGGTGAGTCTAAAGATGCTACTTATAACACGCAGCAATTGAGATGTTTGAAGTGGTGAGAAATGATGGATAAAATGAAGACCAAGAAACAGAAATGAAAGAAAGAAGAGAGTGGTTTCCTATCCTCTTAGAAGATAGGAAGAAAGTGATAGAGTTTGGCGGGAAAAAAAATGCCAACTCTGCTTAAATGACGCCGACGTCAGCAAATTTTCGCTACATCTGTGTCGAGCAGACACACTTGCACTGAAACGATGACTTACTTTTCAGCTCACAAAACACATCTTCACTAGTTTTCTGATTCAAGTTCAGTGACGTGCATTTAAAGTGCACATTTGTTTGTTTTGTTTTGTTGGGCCTCAACCCCACTGTTGGCCAGAGAGACTGAAAAGGTTGGATGGTGTGTTCTTCCAGAGGATGGGGGGTGGAAATGCTCTTCAAGTCTCCCCCTCTATATCTTGAGGTCATGCAGCACTCGCCTGAAGCCTAAATGAAAAGCTGGATTGAAGGGTTCACACAGCAATGACTCCATCCTCCGCCCGGCCTCGCTCCTCAGATAATGTGCCAGTCATGCATCCCCCTCTCTGGGGGGCTTTGTTCTGCCAGCAGATATCTTGAAGTGAGCCCACACTTCACCTTCAAGATATTCCCTCTAAACACCCCGGTCCACCGGCAGGCTGAGGCTTCCGCTCAGCGTTTAGCCGCTCACTTCCATCATCCTCTTATTTCACGAACAGGATGCATTTATTTGACTGACATCTTCATTGAACTATCCCGTCTCATCTTTAAATCTTGTGGGGGATTTTGCTTGCTGCAGAACGAGTGGCTCCGCATTCCGATGACGTGTATTTAAGATCATGTATTCATGCTGCCGCCCTCGCATTTGATAAGAAAGATTTATTTATTTGAGTGAACAATGAGTCCAACATCAATGGACTAATGTTCCGTCACACGCGTGAGACAGAGAGAGAGAGACAGGTGGACGGGAGGTTCAGGGAAACAAGGCAACTCAGTTCAGCAGATGGGGCTGATGTAAACAGCCATCAATGAATATTCTTCACGTCCGTCTCTGGTATAGAGTTTCTGCCGAAGAGTGAAGATGAGATGTTCGTGAAACCCCATTGATTAAACCTGCTGACTCAATTCAGGCCGGCTCACTTGCCTCGCTGTCTCTCCCTCGATGATCCTCCTTGCTTCAGCCGCCGCTTATCATGAGCTTCATTACCAAAAGTGCTCCTGTGGTGCTTGTTCAGACGACTGGAGCGCGGCGGACGGTCGCCATGGCGATGAACACTTCTGGCTGGAAACAGAGGAACACAATGCTGTGTCGATCACGTCTGAGCGCTGGACGCTCGGTGCGCTGTGTTTAGAGCCTTGTCGGTTTTTCCTCCGTAACCATCGGCCCGTGTTCAGCCTGGAAACACCGTGTCACCAAGGACGTCCCTGAATCATGGCTCAATGAAGATGCAATTCGACTGGATGATAAAACCATTTCAAGCCGGAAGGCAGCTGGGTTTTGTGTGCGGAGATTATAAAGAAGCGCTTGCTCTTGTCAAGGCCACTTGGTGTCTGTGAAAGAGCCATAAGCTCAGAGAAATACTTGAAGAAACTTGGTATGAACTGGTGAACGACCGAGAACTGCTGTGGGGGGACAGGACACCTGGAAGTGGTGATGGCTTCATGGCACACTGTCTCTCTTTTCGCTCTCTTTTGAAAATGATCCAAGGTTTGATGGAAATGGTTCTTCAATCCCAAAGGCTTTAGAGCAGAGAGCGCCAACTAGTGGGCTAGGAGGACACTGTTTCATGAAGCCTCGTCTGTGTATCACTTGCAGGAACCTTTGGCTCTGACTGTGATACATTTTAGTGTGAAATAAACACATCTATCCTGTTTTTCAAAAATCTTAAATGTGTAGTGGCATTCTGTTGTAAGAGCTTAAGTTGAGAATAAACAATATTAAATGCTGCTGTCCTTACAAATGAAGGCATGAAAAGATGCTGTGGTCTTATGAAGTGAATTTACTGCCCCCTGCTGTCCAAGAGGGGAACCTATGTGGAGGATGCTCATAAACGGAGTGTATTGTTTTCACCAGCCTGTGCAAGGAGAGTCATTCCCTTGTCATATATTCTGTTTAATGTATCGTGGCAGGCGGTGCGCTTGGGTATTGTGTTGCAAGAGGACGGAAGCTAATAGAGTTCGTGGAGGGTCAATGAGGACGTGGAGACGGCGGCGCTGTGGGTGAAGAGGGAGGAGGATGAAGATGCACTTTTGAAACAAATGTGGAGGGAAAACTGAGTTTAGGAGAATGTTGTACATTGAAAGGGCTTAAATCCGACATGCAGAGTGACTTGGCAGAAAGTTGTTCTGACGTACTTGTCTGGAAGATGATGTATTTACACAGGTTAAAAAATTGGACAGTAAAGAGCGGAATGTGTGACAGTCCAATCTCCGAAACTGCCCGGGCAGCGTTTTTCTGAACATGTTGTGAGGAGAAAACTACCGTGTTTGGCAGCTCTGCTGGCTCTGTACTTGTTTGTTAATATCGCATGGCATGTCGCTCGTGACAGTGGTGAAAACTGTCCCGTCAATTCAATAACCAGGCCGAGCTCACTGTGAGTTATATCTGGTCTGACTTGGACCATGAGTCTCAACTTTAACATTAGAGTTTGGTGGATATCAGATGTTGACCTCTGAAGTGGAACCCGCCACTGTGAGTGTGTTGGATGTTGAATGGCAGGTGACCTTGACTGCAGCTCTCTTCTCCTGCTGTCAGTGAAGCCGTCACGAGGCTTGGATAGTTTTGATGGGGTGGGGCTCAGGTCTTTAGATCATAGAGGTCAGTCCACCTGTGGTCAGCTCACTTCAGTCAATGCCAGCTTGTTTGCTGGTGTCTCAGACCATGTGAGGTGGTGGAGCTAAAGAAGGACTGGCAGCAGAGCCACTTCACTGCGGGCTGCGGCTCTGGCTGGAATCCCCTTCTCTTCCCCATCAATGTGAGTCCTCTGTGACCGACTGGAGATGTTGGTCAGCGCTCTGAGTCAGTAGACCTGTCCCTCCACTGTTGTTAGGCTCCAGTGGAGCTGCATCACAGCTTCCTCCTACAGCTACTTCTTCATCTCCTCGATTCACTGGACATCACTTTTTATTCCAGAGGCAAGAAAACAGTCACTTTAAGGCAAACAGTCATCAGTAATAACAGTGATCTGCTGGAGTTCATTGTAACTGCAAAAATCTGAGTAAAATTCAGATGAGACCCGCAGCAGATCGACCTCTGAAGTCAGTGCCATCACGGCTCTTGGAGGTTCTGAAACACATTTGACAGAGCAGCCAGTCACAAACTCCAGTTTCATATTTTGAGCCTCATGCAGATCAGGAGCCTTGTCTCCTGATCTGCACGTCGTGAGCCTGGTAATAAAGCCTTTTGTAACAGATTGTCTCCAAAGGAAGAAAATCCGGGCAGTAAAATAGGAACTGGAGAAGATGGCTGACACGAAAGGCTCCCACTTCAGTTCCAGATCATGCTGTTGTCAGCCTCACTGGAGTTTTTCGCCCAGATATCATCCAGTGATTGCTGGAATCAAAAGGCTTTTCCGACTGGTTTTGTGTCTGGTGTTAACAACACAGCCGAGTTTCAGGTGGTGTCATTCAAATTTGCCTGCTCTGCTCCCATCCGTTCCTTTGCTCTGTGTCCTGTTGTGTTTGTTTTCAAACTGCTACCAATGAACACCGTTCGTCTTTAAAGTTCTGCAGCATCTTGTGTTCCGTCTCGCCAAATTCCTTTATCAGTAACCAACACACACAGTCACACTCTAGCACCAGGCTGGATGACATCAGCTTTATAGACTGAGTTTTATGGAATGAAGACAATTGCATTCCCAACCGACTCGCCGTGGCAGAGCGTCCAGCTGTGCGCCGCTGGAAGCCTGTTTCTTCTGAGCCTGGGCCTTCTGTTTGTCTTTTGATGTCAACAAAGGCAGAATTAATTCTCAACATACTAGTTGTGTGAAAAACATGAATTGGATGCTGCTTATTCTTCCAGAGGTGGTGCCCACACTTGGAGGTGTGGCTTCTGTCTTTCACATGGCAAAGAGTCCATGCACCGTCTGTCTGCTCGGACTGAATGAGAAGTGTTCTTCAGTCTGCTCCGGAGATGAGATTGAAATAAAAGGAGGACTAAGACCAATGTTTTAACAGTCCACCGCCACCAGGGCAAACATCCAACGACATTGGAAGGAGTCCAGAAGGCTAGAGCTCGTGTGTTGGCTCCTCTCCAGGCCGTCAAACTGTCCTGACCAAGCAGATAAGTCTGATAGTTCCACAAGCGGCCATATTCTCCACAGACAGAGGTACAACTTGCTCCACAAGGTTCTGTCCTTGTGCCGACCTCTACACTTGGCCTTCCCGCCTGGTGCTCTCCGAGGTTTCACGTCCCCTCTATCCTCATCTGACAGGCGGATTAGTGCATCGATCTTTGGAATCGAGCCCACAGCAGCACACTTCCCTTCCTGCACTGCAGCTCTCCTGCACAGCGCGCCAGTGTTTCCATGCTGCACCTGAAGATGCAAACTCAGAGCACAGGATCTCATCCCTGGGAGAGTGGGGAAATGCAGGGAAACTCCAAAAACTCTTTGTTAGCAGCAGAAGAAATGTTGTTGTCAGAAGAGGCGGAGCCAGGCTCCTGAGGGGCTTTTTATGGAGCTCGATCAGCTGTTTCACCAGTAACACGCTGAGCTGTTTTCTGTGGGGAGAGAAGTAGATTTGAAATGTTTGTTTAATTTTCTCCTAAGCGGTGTGAAATGTTGTTGTTATTGCTGGTGCCATCATGCACTGTTGCACCAAGTGAACCAGCAGAGAGAGTCCCTCTTCCTGACCCTTCAAATAATGGTTGTTATGACCATATATGGCTGAACTTACAGTATCGTATCACCACTCCAGTTTGGGGATACGCATCATATTGCAGCTGTTTCAGTTCTGTCTATTGGTCTATGACAAGTTGGTCAACTTGTGCTGCAAACTGGTTTTTAATGGGTCAAAAGTCTTGTTTTGTCGCTGTCAGAGCTGATCTGGAATTGACTCTTCTGAAGTGGAACATTTTCTTGCGAATTCTTTATCAGTATTTTCTTCAGCAATACGCAAATATCTATCTAATATCTGCCCAGAATATGCCTCGATGGAATAGCAGTGACCCCAGGAGGTTTTGGGACACACGCTGTGTCGTCAGGCCAAACTTAGTGAGTCCCACAGACGTGCACGGAGCATGTCAGGCTTCACGCTGCGCAGGTTGGCAGAGATGCTGCACGCGTGCTGGGGCTGGTTTTCACATGTGCTGCTGCTATAGCCACATTTAACTGTGCAGCCAAAAATAGTCGGATCGTAAGTGCACGGGCTGTGTTACTTTGCTGTTGTCATGAAAGGAGGAATGATCTCTTCAATCCTGGGGGAAATGTAAACAGCGCTTTAAGCGGAGCAGGTGTGCCACCTCGCCAGCAGCAGGCTGTTGCTACGTAGCTCCAGCACAACAGAGAAGCGGTGACTCAGAGCTGGAAATAAACCACGCTCCTCCAGCTGAGTCCAGCGGACGCAGACCTGCCACACACACACACGTGGCTCGCGCTCGCTCACGCACCGCCGTGATGCTCTGATCACTGCAGAAGAGGAAAGCCTCACCTATTGGTCCAGCCATGCTCTCAGCTCGCTCTCCTTGGGTCTCATTGCACCGTACGGATCAAAGTGTCTAAGAAGAACGCTTGGCTCTTCTGGCAGCTTTCTGCTTGACAAGCTCTGTGAGGAGCTGCTATGGCGGAACCTGCACACGCGCAACGCCCTGTTAATGCTGTGGGATTTCCTTCACACACAAGTGCTTTTCATACATGCAGCTGCCCAGGGGAGTCGCCGTGAAGTGAATCCTGCAAGACAGAAGACAGGTGTTGAAAAGGCCCTCCAGGCTTTAAGAAACATGGTTCTAATAGCTGTGAGGAGCAATGAGATTAAAGTAGAAGCCTCGGCCCACAGCTTCAAGTTTGACGTTTTTACATTGTTTCCTGTCCTTTTTTATGAGGATTCGTGGCCGTGTTCGCGCCGAAGTTTGTCATCTGGGACTATTTGTCTTTCATACACAATATACACGGTATTTCTTTTCTTTAAAAAAGTAAAGGGTATCATTCCTTTACCCCTATATTCTTCACAGGGCAACAGCCATTTTGCAATCTTTTTAAACACAGAGCGCCACCTTGTGAGCCCTGAAAAACACTGTTTCGTGAAGCCTCAATAACCCATCAGGTTCCAGTGAGCCGCAGCCTTCAATGGAAGACATTGTCATCTCCAGTATTTTCAAAACTTCTCATGAGAATGGCCGGACAGCTAGCTGTGCTCACAAGTAGCGATAATGACGGCCATTTACGATGGCATTTGCACTGACCTTTCTGATCCAACTTTAGTAGACGTGACCCGATTACGGTGCTTAGTTGTAAAGGAGCAAGAATGTCATTGCGTTACAAGTAAAGAATGACATTTGGATCCCGGCTGCAACCGGACTCTTCCAAAAACACATTTACACAGAAGGTTCTCCATCCAAAAACCTGCATTCGTACAGTTTGCTGTGTGTCAGGAGAGGCTGGAATGGCGTGTTTGAAAGGCTATTTGTCTTTAGAAACTGGACATGGGCTTCATAAAAGGCATCTCAGGTCTGTGTGAACATCTGTCGCACTCATATTCCACCTGATATTCTGTCCATGTGAAGCTGCTGGCATGTGAATCTGCCAGTCTGGGTTCATACAGTGAAGAGTCTTGATCTTTACAACATTGAGAATAATTTTATATATGACCGATTAATACCATAAGAAAATTGAAGAGAGCTGCTTCACAATTTGAACTAGAAATTGTGTTTTAAAACATTAAATCCCTGTATTTGTAATATGTGTATGTATATGTATGTAATCTCTTGTGTATTTGCCCTTTTGTAATATTTGTATTTTTATTTTCACAAATGTCACTCGTGCTCTGAAAAGAAATTAACTGTTCCTTTTGTAAAAATAAAAATAAAAATCCACTCAGTCCCTCTTAACAAGTGATGGCTTCTTGAAACACTGTCCATATGCTCAGAGCCCAGTAGGTGGTGCTCTCCGTTAAAAAAAAATGAGATGTGAGGTTTCCATGGAACAATTTGGTGAGAAACAAATCCTCATTCAATGTCTAACAAAGAAACTCTGTCCTCTGAACTTGCCAGGTGTCTGGATCAAGCCCGGCCGCGCATCAAGGATGAGAGAGAAGAGAGCAGACTTCGTGGCGGGATGCCTTGGCGGACGGGTCATCGCGGTCGGCGGTTTGGGTCAGTGTCTGTGCATGGATGGAAAGTGAAACTGAGCCTCGAGGCAAAGCCAAATGTCCACTTAAATGTCCACTTGAGCAGAGCAGGTTCATAATATATATATATATATATATATATATATATATATATTGGGTGAGGACGCCACCTTTCAGTAGTTCTCTGTGAGCCAGTGACAGCAATCTGACTCATCGTCTGATCTGCACTCATCATTTGGGTGGGTGAGTCACAGCTGGTTTGTGTCCGGCTCCCTTTCAACCACCCAGTTAAAAATAGGTATCACAAGATGATCTGCGTTTGCTGCTGAAGAAAGATGCTTTGAAGGCGTCGTGTTCTGCTGTAGCCCAGCCGTGTCCAAAGTCAGGCCCCGGGCGCCATTTATGGCCCTCGATCAGAGTAACCCTGGCCCTTACGTTCTGTGCTCACATGTGGTCATTTTCAGAGCTCAGCAGGGGGCGCTCTCAGTTGAAAAAAAAAAAAAAAGTGAGTTTCACTTGCTCCAATCTAAAGGTGTCAGAGCAGAGAGTGCCATCTAGTGGACGATGGAGGAACACTTTCTCAGCCATATTTTAGCGGTTTAAGAGTCAAAATTAAATGAAGAAAGATTTGAGCAGGAACAGGAGAAGTTTTTCCCCAACTAATGTCATCATTTCTACTGTAGTCAAAAGAATAGACAACTCACAAAAGTTTGTGGAACTCACACAGGGAACCGGAGGATTTTTCAAAGACGGATAGAAGGATTCAGGCTGCTCATATTTGTCAGATGTCATGTCTAACATCACACTTCCACCGAAGATACCAAGCTCACCCAGGTAGTCCAACTGAAAGGAGAAGAAGTTTTAGAGGGGAAACCCACAGATCCAGCCAGCAGGACCCATCAAGAATGTCGTGCAGCTGGATGGATTTATTCTTGTCCTGCTGCATCACACCTGTCTGTGGGGACCACGGTTTTTAGAAGAGTAGAAATTCAGCTGTAAATGTTCTCAAAGAAGTGAGTGTGTCTTGGCAGTGTTGTGTGAGTGACAGTAATAGACAGGATTAGAGAGACTGGAAGTTGCGAAGGGAAAGAAGGTTGCAAGTGACTCTCTAGTGGACGAGATGAAGGGGGACAAGGACAAGTGCACCTGGGCCACACTGTGGCTTAAATGCCACGCTGACGTTGAAGATCCAACCTGTCATTGATTTTGAGTCCTGTTGCTGGTCACTACGATATTGAGTTACATCCCACACTTCCACAGTCAAAAACCTGAATTACTTCCAAGATAGTCGTGAAACTTTCAGCCCAGTTTAGACTCACGTTGACGTATAAGGCTGTGCGCTTATGCTAAATCCAAAACATTGTGTCTGTGAAGTTGGATTTACAAATGGAGGAAACGTTCCCACTAAAGCTGAGTGTTTAAGAACGTCTCTGAAGTTCATGGTATCAGCAAATAAACCTGTTTACCCCCTGCTGTGATGCAGGAACCGTCCCTTCAGCTGCAGACACAGGCTCCTATTGAATATTGCATTAACATCCCAGAGTCATTTCAGCTCTTTCATGAGAGGAGGGGGAAATAATCCTCAGATGGGGGCAGATGTTGCCGCATGTGGCATGTCTGGTCGAGCGAATACAGCCAGACAAATCCATTTGTTTGAGCTGCTTCATTTGTCTTTTTCCACAACTACAATGTGGCATGAGATGGAAAATGCATCTCGGACTCAGCAACTTCCGTGCTGTGTGGTGGAGGGTTTGTGAGGCTTCAAGTTGCCCTTTTCAGAGCCCACTAGATGGCAGTCTCTGCCCGAAAATGCTGGGTTTTGAACGAACATTTCACATTGTTTTGAAACCAACTGAGCTCTGAAAAAGACGACAGTGTTTCATGAAGCCTCACCAGCACATCACGAGTTACAAGCACAAACATAGTCTTGTCTTGTGGTTTTCTGTGATGTTATTCAGGGATCTGCCCTGTAGCATCCCATCTGACGGTTCAACTATTCAAACCTAATGTCTTTTATCAGCAACAAAGTGAACTGTGCTCTCTTCAACTGCAGGAAACGAGCCGGCGCCACTGAGCTCGGTGGAGAGCTACAACCCTGTGAAGCGGCGCTGGGAGTCCGTGGCGGCCATGCCCACGGGACGCTGCTCCTCGGCCCTGCTCCAGACCAACAGCATGCTGGTTGTCATCGGCGGCGTCGCCCAGGGACCCAGCAACGCAGTGGAAGCCCTGTGCTTACAAGAAAGCGTGTGACAGCGAGAGACGCTGTCATGACGGATGCCTCCTCTCAGACCAATCTAAATTCAACAAGCAGCCGCTTCTCTGGGTCAGCAAACGCAACATGAAGGACAGTCGGGCAGCATGGACAGAGAGCTGTCCTTCTCAGGGGGGGGACACCACATGAAGATCGAAGCCAAAAAACAGTGTTTTGTGTTTGACAAAGAGACTTCTTTTCACTGAGGAGAGTTTTTCCTAATAAAAGCAGGGTACCTTTCTGGATATTTAAGGAACTTAGGGCCATATACTGTAGGTTCTTCTGCCTGCAGCTGCTGCGGTGGGACACTTTTCTACATGTTCTCAGAAGCTTTCACTTTTACAACTTTGTTACACTGCAGGTTTGACAGGACAATACTGGCGACATCCATGGCCTTTAACATTCCCACCTGCTCATCTGAGTCATCCATTTCTATGAGCCTTTCTACGACCACAGTCACTGTGTTTCCTTCAGTTGAGATGACTGTGGTCAGACGTGTCGACAGCTGCCATCACTTTGTGTCACCTCGGCCCACAGCGACCGAGCCATGTCCCAGATTGTGGATCCAAACTCACCCAATGGTTGGCCGTCACAAGGAATTCCTAAATCACTTTTTGATCAGTAGTTTACATTTAAGTTTTAACTTGCTAGCGGAAATGACAGGAGATTTGGGGGTTATAATCGACCTCTGACTTATTGAAATTCATTCCAACTTTTAGACGTCAATGGCTGCGTGAGGATGTGAACTGAACATAAGATACATCCCATTCGTTCATATGACATTGTGTCCAAGAAAGAAAGGAATGATTCTCTTGACCACTTGCTTTACTGAAGCCACGACCATCAACACTGGAGGTTCAGGACGACGCCCCAAATCTAGTCTTATTTCCATGAACAAGACTGAATCAGAGACTTGTACTGGCTTAAGCAAAGTTTAAATCAGAGCATGAAAACAGTGTCAAGTGAAGTGAAGCCTGGTGGGAAATGCCCCAAAAACAAAGACGCTGCGTTGACTTCCCAGTCAGCCACAAAGGTCTTCATGATGTTTACAGGGAGGGACCCCAGTTGAGGATGATCAGAAGGCGGGGGGCGCCGTGGTGGTGGTGGTGCAGCAGAGCTAACAACCCCAACAAGAAACGCTGGCAAACACCAAGACTCCCTGGTGTTTGTGCGCCGGTCTGGGACCAGAACTTCGTCCAACACTGATGAGCCTGCTCCAGCCAACTGTGTCGCCGCGCACGTGTGTGTGCGTGTGCTGGAGAGCTGGCTCTTCAGCCCGGCTGAGCTTTGGGGGAAAATGATCATTAATTTTAATTGGCTCAAGAAAAATAAACAGGAAAAAGCGACGGCACAGCAGCAACTTCAGCAGAGTCCAGTTCTGTTTCCCTTTTTCAAGCTTGGTCACTGAATTATTAGCATTAAGCGCCTCGGTGCACAGTGTGTCTTTGGGCAGATGAGGCTTCATGAAACACTTTTCTAAATACATTCAGGGTCCCCGACTAAACACACAGACTCAGGTGGTGTCAATAAAGTGGCGGTTTTGTGACGCAAACGTTCACGCTACAATGGAACCGCAGCTCAACAGAGGAGAGTTTGTTTCCCAAAATGTAGCATTGACAGGTTTGGCCCACGTCGAGCCCGACCTCACGTGAATAGGCCTTTTCTGTGTATTGGTAGGTGGAATACTTGGATAGTCATGTTGTTGTGTTGCTTCGGAGCGACCCGTGTGTGGTGGTGACCGCTGTTTACTGGTGTTGTGCAAGTCGCTCCACTCACGACGTGTTTCTTTTTCTCTTGCTGGTGTGAAATCCACGGTGACATAGTTGTTTTCCAGGTAGGACAGCGTGACTTCAGACCTGTGAGACTGAAGTGGGCATCATCACACTTGATTTCGGAAGAATTCTTTCATATTTAGCATCCCATGCCGTCCATTTGTAGCCGCTGCTACACTCCGCTCATCGATTTTGCGACTCAAATGTCCTGTTTGGAAGGAAGCAGCAGCTTTGTGTGAACAACATTTCACTAACCCGCTGCCCCGGCCACATTTTTTGGGGCGGACAGTCACACATTTCTGATCAAAAAATGTCCAGGCCAAGCTGCGGCCACTCAGACCTTCCCCCAACACAGGACGTAGCTCTTATCTACACAAAAATTGCCATTTACGTCAGCTCTCGGTCATTTCGCGACAAGCATCAGCAGGAAGACACTCATCGAAATTTCCCATGTAATTCTCTGGTTGTGCTATTGCGGAAAAAAAATGGGGTTGTGAGTTTATTGGTATTCCATTAATCGGGAAAACTATACTATTGTACTTTTATTTTTAAATATATTCCATTCATTTTCAGGACACTGTTTCGATCAGGTCAACGTTACAGGCATTATCAAGGACAAAAAAACAACAGGAAGGTTCATTTAAAACAATGAAATAATGCATCAGAAGTTTGTATTTCCTGCCATAAGAGAGAGATCACGTGCATCGAAAGACTCACCTTGACCAGTGGTTGCCGGTTGTTCCTGACAAACGTGTCTGTTTAATAATCGTAACAGGTGGAACATTGTAAATGGTGGCTGTGTCAGTGGACACCAGGATCTACTGTTGGACTGTAACGTCACTCGTGTTCTTGTCAGTGGAGCGGGCGCCTGTCGCAGCTGTGCAGTAGTTCAGTGCCTAAACTCAATGTGAGGCAGTGCCTCAACTAAAAACCCTGTTGTGTAATAAACTATTTTGACTCGCCGTCTACTCGCAGGCGTCCTGTGGTCTGTGCTTGTTTGGTTCCAAGCCGTGCAGTCGCCCCATTCATGATGGGCCCTGACAGCCTCCAGAGACAAGAGAAGGGTGAAAGAATGTCAGCGCAGAAGCGACCCATGTCGATGGCTTCGATGAGGCAGGAATGGATTGGGTCAAATCTTTCTCAGCCCAGAAAAGGAATGAATCCCTTTTTTTCTGACTAGCATTTAAAGTTAATAATAATTTCCCATCTGGAAATGGAGTGTCAAGTTACCCCTTTTTAAGCAATTTTTCATTATTCCAAGGCTTTTATTTTTGATGCAGATTGCAGTACAACTTGCAACTTAATGGAACTGGAACTCAAGGAGATTAAATATATAAATATTATTTTTTTAGACAAGTATATAAGCTTTCGATGCTGGGAATGGAAAGAGATATTCAGTGTCCATCTCTCACTGGAGGTTCTGCTGTAAAGCTCAATGTATTTTGGTGTTTCAGGGTCACATTTTAATGTGATGGGGCCCCTTATGTTGAGGCGCCAGTCATTCTTGGTTTCACTGGAGGCTGAAGAGAGAGAGACGCGACTCAATTCAGAATGTTGAAATCGATCAATGGGTTTCGAGGGGCGTAAAGCTGTTGCTACCTTTGAGATCAATAATGGAAGATTTGCGCCATCTTCCGGACAACAGCTATTACAGCAACTTAATTTTACTTTTTTTTTTTAAATCTATTTCTCTTCCTTTTACGAGGGACGGAATGAAATGACGGAATAAAACGATTAATGAGAGTTCACTGTAAACCAGTCAATTAATTTTAAGCTCTTTTTAAAATTTATTTATGAAACTGCGGCGCACTTTTATTTTGACAACCGGCTCGTCGCTAACTGATTACGTCATATTGTCGCGTCGCAGTGGCAGACTAATGGCGTCAGAACTCGGAGCCATGAAGTTGTTTTCATTCTTTGTGTCGTGTCTTTAGCGTTTTATTTTTGGTGTATTCTGTAAATTCCAGGAATCCTGACTGTTTTGCAGGTAGGTAGGACGCATGTGATGGTTATTTTCGTGAGAATTGAAGTGTAATATGTTACTTAACTGGACCACATTGAATGTGTTTTGCGTAGCTGTTTGACCAAACCTATGTAAAAACGAGGTGTATTAGGCGGATATTTGCCTGTAATTGACTGAGCTTGTGTGTCGTTCAAGACTCAAGAGTGATACGACGCCCATTTAAACAAATGTATGTCGTCGTGTGATGGACTTTTCTGATTTGCAGAGCTCAGCTGCGATGCCTCCCGCCATGACTCAGATCAGCGATCCAAAGATTGCATTCGCCTACTTGCGACCGGCCTGTGTCCTCCTGACCCGTCAGCCCACCGTGGACAATGTGGAGAGACTGCATTCGCAGCTGAAGGAAGTGGACGACGCCACGCTGCAGCAGCTCCAAGACTACATTCTCTTCCCGCTACGCTTTGTCCTCAAAACCCCCGGCTCCAAAGAGAAGAATGCACTGGTCCAGGTGACTGTGGAGGCCATGAGTCAGGTGCTGGAGCGCACGTGTGTCGCGAGCTGGGAGACTCTTCGAGAGCTGATGTCGGAGCTGTGCATGTGCGTCTGCAGCCGCACAGATGTGGGGAAACCCGCTTGTACGTCGGAGGAGCTGAAACTGAGCGTGCTCCGATGTCTGGACGCGCTCCTCCACGCGGCATATGGTGACATTTTTTTCAAATTGTTTGAGCCCGCAATGCTGCCGGGGCTCGGCGCCGCAGTGTCGCTGCTGCTGAGTCTGGCGGAGAAGGAGAAATGTCGAGAGATACAGACGGCGGCGCTCAAGTGTCTTCTGATTCTGACTCTCAAGTGCGACTGCGGTCAGGATCACTTTGTGGCGTCTTCAGAGGAGAGACGGGCTGTCGGAGGCACCATGGCCTCCTTCTTGCCTGGGGTCACCACGACCATGACCCGCATGATCACAGGAGACCTTCGGCAAGGACACCTTGTCACAGTCGGAGCCATGAAGGTAATGCTCAGCAAGGAAAAGTCTGGCATCATTGCTTGATCTGAATGCTCGCCCTCCCTCAGGTCTGGACGTCTTCAGTGGGCCTGGTTCTGGAAGATGTCCAGCTCCAGACCTGTGACTCCCATCAGGCTCCTCCAGCCGAGCTCGGCAGGATCGGTCAGCTGGTGGTCCAGCGCTCTGTAGGGTGGGTGAAGAGCACGGCTGAAAAACTGTCGGTGCTGCTGAAGAAGATCATCTCCTGCACCTCGGCCCATCGTCACTGGAGGGTGCGTCTGCAGACAGTGGAGCTGGCTGACGCCCTGCTGCGCCGGTGCCAGCGCTCGCTGGGCCAGTGTGTGGGTCTGTTGCTTGAAGCCTTGGTGGGGGCCGTCAACGACGAGGAGTCCAGGGTGAAGGAGCGCTGCCAGGAAGCTCTGAAGGACGTGTCCGAGAGAAACCAGGCCTCCAGCAACAGCCAGAGCTTCACAGACGTCCTGTCTGAGAACCTCCACGTGCTGTGCACTTCACTGCCCCGACTGATGCGCACGTCTGACGATCAGAAGAAACTGTTTGTCCTGAACGTCTTCTTGGGTTATCTGAAGCTCCTCGGGCCTCTGGTGTCCATGGTCCTGAACTCTGCTGCACATCTGGAGAGGATCTCCAAAGCTCTGATGCAGGTAGGACACACCTGTGCTCTGCTGAAGCCCAAAATGTTCTGGTGTTTTGCTGCTTGGAATGTGACCTGCTGCTCTGCTCAGGTGCTGGAGCTGGACGTGAAAGACGTTCGAATCGTTGAGGAGAGAAATCTGGGAACAGCCATTGAAGCGGGAACATCTGACTTCTCCTTCGCTCACACGCAGAGGAAACACTTCCTGCTCTTCACCGACGACAAGATCTTCTCTCTGCTGATGGAGATCTGCCGCACCTTAGGTGACCTTGTTGACCCTCACCACTCTGACACGATCGCATTCTTGAGGTCAGCAGTTCTAATGTAGCTTGTCCTGATCTCTACGGCCTCAGGTTACCATGGCAACATTTACCTGCTCAGTGACCACTTCCTGGACCTGTACCGGCAGTCTCAGTCGTACAGGAAGCAGGCGGCCATGGTTCTGAACCAGCTAGTCAGGGGCGCTGCAGGACACTCGGCGGGCGTTGGACCCTCGACCTCGCTGGAGGACCTGACTGCTGTGGTGCAGATGGTCCTGGACGAATACATGAGCGTGGACAACTGGCAGCTGCTCACAACGGCTCAGGAGCGAGAGAAGGACCCCTGGGACCAGCAGGTGAGACAGGAAAAGCGATGACGCGGTCATGTGAGATGAGGTGATCATGATGATGATGTTGTCATGGTTTCTTCTCAGCCCCACAGCTCAGTGAGACTGCTCTCCATCTCCGACTCTGGAGCTGGTCCTCTCCAGGTCCTCCCCTCTTCCTCCTCGTCCTGCTCTCTGCTGCAGCTCAACAGCAACATCTGGCAGCTGTGTCTGCAGCTGGAAGGTGTGTCCTGCTGCGCTCAAGCTCTGGGCGTGGACTTCCGTCCCTTGCTGATGACATCACTTTACCCTGTCCTGGAGAAGGCAGGCGAGGAGACACTGCTGGTCAGTCAGGCGGCGCTGAGCTGCCTGTGGGACGTGGCTCGGTCCTGCCGGTACCAGACGCTGATGGAGATGATCAACCTCAACTGTGACTATCTGCTCAATGACGTCTCGCTCAACCTGCAGAGACTCTCACAGCACCCCGAGGTGACCCCGCTGACCCCCAGAAACTTTCCCTGTTCAAAACTCTGGACCTCACTGTCCTGTCTTGGTCCAGGCTCCCCGCGTGCTGACGGTCATGTTGGTCCACTCGGACCGCAACCTGCTCCCACTGGTGGGCGACATCGTGCAGGACGTACTGACGGCTCTGGACCTGAGCTACGAGAGGACGGCGCCGCTCTTCTGCTGTGTGCTGCTGGCGCTCATGAAGGCTCTGGGTCAGTCGAGGTGTCATCTTCTTCTCCTGACCTCCTGCCCAGTTATTTCTACGTTCATTCTCAACATAAGAACCTCAACAGAACCCTGTCCTTCCTTCAGCTCGCTGGTTCCCACCCGCTCCCTGCCCCGCTGCCTCCAGCGCCCCTCCGCCCCCCACCCCTCTGGACCACTTTGATGTGCAGCAGTTCCTGCTGGAGTACCAGAAGCAGAAGGACCTGGCTGAGGGCCGCTGGGTGGAAGGTGTGGATGACCAAGATGTCGGTAAGATGCTGGAGCCAAGCGAGGGGCGCCCTCTTCTGGCAGCCTTTACTCTTTCCACCTGTCTTATTTGTTTGTAGCAGTATGTGTGTATTTTTATCGCCTGCGTGTCTCTGCAGAGGTCCCTCCTCCTTCAGAGCTTCCTCCTGATGATGATGATGATGATGACGATGATGGTGAGAAGAAAGGCGAGCTTCCTCTTCACCTCAGTGTGACCAAGGATGTGATGGAGCGCTGTGTCCACCTGCTGTCCGACCCTGACCTCCGAGTGCGACTCAAGGTGATGACTCGTGCCTACCACTAGAGGGAGCTGGTGTGCTGCAGTGTGGGTTCTGAGCCTGACCCGAGTCGCTGCAGGTTCTGGACGTGCTGGAGTTGTGCGTGTGCCTCTTGAGCGAGAAGGAGGAGGAGCTGCTGCCGATGGTCCACCGCTGCTGGCCTGCCCTCCTGCAGAGGCTGACCGCCGACGATCCACTCGCCATCCTCAGAGCCTTCAGGGTGAGTCTGGGCTCGGGACCGCCTGTGGAACCCACGCAAACCTCACCTGACCCGACAGGTTCTGTGCTCGCTGGGGGACGCGTGTGGCGACTTCCTGCGGAGACGCGTGTCCAAAGAGATCCTGCCCAAAGTGAGCAGCTCCCTGCTCCACCAGGCTCCGGTCAGCGCCCGGGCTGGGCCCGTCTACACACACACGCTGGCCTACAAGCTACAGCTGGCGGTTCTGCAGGGGCTCGGCTCGCTTTGCCAGAGACTGGATCTCGGTGAGTGGAAGGAGCTCAAGCGTCACTCAGCGTCACCACCAGAGGGCGCCCTCGCCCCGTTGCTCTGTGGTCGCTGAGCTGCTTCCCTTTCTGGCGTGTCTGCAGGTGAGCTGGAGCTGGAGCAGGTGTGTGAGACCTGTCTGCCCTACCTGAGCTGCAGACAGCCGGCCGGCCTGCAGGAGGCCTGTCTCAGGTGAGGGACCGCCTGCCCCGTCCACACCATGACACTCGGGTTTGACTTGTGCCGTCTCTGCAGCGTGTTCCGGATCTTGGCCCGGCTGGACCCGGACCTGGTCTGGTTCATCCTCAATGAGCTCCACTGTCCGACTAGCTACGAGCCGCCGCACCCGGACCTGCTGCCAGTGCTGCTTAGCGGCGCCGGGCGGCCCAGAGACGAGTTCTCGGACAATGTCGTGAAGCTGCTGAGTGAGGAGCTGAGCTGAGGACCTTGCTTGTTTCCCAAGAGTCTCTTTTCCAGTGGTTCACAGTGAAATGGCTCAGGCTGGAGCACACCTGGAGCCTGGGTCCTCTCAAGCTGCTGCTGCTCACATGCTTCACTGTGTCCTGAGAGAACTTGGTGAGAGCAGCCTCAGGTCAGTGAGATGGTGCCACTGACCTGAAGTCCCCCTCCTCTTGGGTGGATTGGAAGAGGGTCCCGCCGTGCAGTCAGGCCGGATGAGGGCTGCTGCTGCTGCTGCTGCGGCGTGTCCACATGTCTGCTCCATCTCCAGCTCCATCTCCAGCTCCATCTCCAGCTCCATCTCCTCACGTTGCCAGCCTCGTTCCTTCTCATCCTCACCAGAGAGCCTTTCCATCAGGCTCAGGTTGGAGCTCCATCTGTTGAACACAGCATTGCTCCGTCACAAGTTCACATGAAGAACTAGAACTAGTGAACTACAACTACACACACACACGTGTCGCCGTCTGCTAGTGAGGCTGACATGACAAACAATTGTGTGCTCTATGTTTTCACCTCGAAACCTGAGAGTGGTGTGTAAATGCATGTAGTCACATGATGTGTTTTTGCCACGAAACAACTGGGTGTTGTCAGCAGTGGAGTTGAGTCTGCCGATCTGAGTCTGTCTTGTATTGTTTTTCAGTAGGAGCTTTTCATGTTTGCTTCTGTTTGTTCGTTTCTATTTTACCCAGTGACATTTAAGAAGATATAAAACATTTGATATATTATTCCATATGCATCAGAATTTATTGGGAACAATTCTCATCTGCCCCTCATTGTGCGCTCATTTGGTTTACCCCCATGTCAGATTGTTTTTTTGATGTTATGTCTCCAAATGTCAGAAGGCAGAAGATGCTACATTTGGTTCATTGTTTTTTACGCTAACTCCTGAGTCAGTGTTTTATTTTCCTTCTAAATTGTTGAAGTGAAGTGGAATATAGGTGGAAGCTTGACGAAACCAGTTGAAGGATTAATAATAATTTTAAACAAAGGTGTGAACAGTGTTGCTGCAGTTACTTTGAAAAAGTAATCCAACTACTGATGACTCCCTCAACAAGTAATGTAGTGTCACGTCTCCTGTTGGCCACTTGGCAGTAGTTGCACTTAAGTGGCTGCTGTTCCTCGCCAGTCCGCGCCAGAGGATCATTTTATTTCTGACTTTCAGGAGAAAATGCAACATTAGTACATCACATCTGTACCGTTTCTTCCTGCACCAAAGAAAGAATAATCTATGAAAGTCTAAACATCGATCATAAGTGTTGTTTAACTTGACCTATCAAGAGGATTTAAAAAAACTGCGACATAGTTTTTTGAGTTCGCACTTTCAACACATTTGTGAGGCGACTTTATTTCACTCTCTTTAACCGGTGATTTCTGCGCGTTGGTGGACAGCAGGGTTAATACCGTCATCCATAGCAGACACTAACTCAAAGTGGTGGCTAGAAACGTGCATCTCTCTCCTCACGTCTCTGTTATTTACTGCCGTGTAGCCGGCAGCTTGACACCTGAGCTGCCCGCGTGTTGGAAACGTGACTGGCGTGTCCCTCACACGACGACATGCCTAAAGACGTAGAAAGCGAATGGTCATGTTTCACTTCCCGACAATGGCAACAATAGTAACGCACGGTGACTTTGATCTCTGAAGTTTGGTCCTGACAGGCGAGTCTGTCTTCTCTTCACTCTCTCTCTCCACAGGCAGCAGAAGCAGCAGCAGGTAGGAACTGGAGACACACTCATGGTTTCAACTGTTTTATTGTCCCCATTCCTCCTCAGCCACAAGAGCCAACACCTCCAGCTTCAGGTGAGTCCCGCTGCAAGTTCACTTCCTGCTTCAGCAGGTCTTCAAGCCTTTGGACAACAAGAAGTCTCTGCTTTACTGGTAAGGATTTATGAGTGTACTGCTTTCTCCCCTCCCTTCTCTTACCTGCAGTGCAGTGGACTGACCTCACTTTCCTTTCTCAGTGTCTCCCAGCATCACCTCTGTGAGAGAAAGCGGTCAGTGAGCAGCCAGAGGCAGCAGTGGTCAGCAGGGACTCACGTTTGACCTCCAGCTTGCAGGACACGGCTGCCTCCCCCTGCTGGTTCTTGGCTCTGCAGGTGTAGATGCCCCCGTCGAAGCTGCACGGCTTCCTGATCTCCAGCGAGCAGATGCCCTGGTTGGACAGCTGCCGGTACTTGGGGTCGTTTCCGATCACCATCTGGTTCTTGAGCCACTCGATCTTGGGCTGCAGTAGTATGGCAGCAATAAAGCGTGAAGGCCACAAGCTCTGAGGGTCAAAGGTTAGCACCACCACTGACCTTGGGGCTGCCGCGCACGGAGCACAGCAGGCGGGTGGTGTAGCCCACGGTGGCGGCGCGGTCGGTGAGCTGCGTGGTGAAGCGGGGCGCCTCGCTGAAGTCGTGCTCCTGGTACTCGGGCGGCTGGTAGGTGATACCTGACAACGCAAGAGGTCCGTCACCTTTGACCCCGGAGACACCGCGTGGCGGCCAGACTCACCGGTCTTCTGGATGTGGGCCAGGTTTCTGGTGACGGCCGCCTTCTCGCTGACCCCCACTATGTTCTCAGCAAACACCCTGAAGGAGAAGGAGTTGCCCACGATGAGGTCCGAGACGGTGGCGGTCAGTCGGTGGTAGTGCTCCAGCACCGTGAACCAGTCCTGCGGGACAGACACACGGCCGTCAGCACGCAGCAGGAGGCGCCAGACGGCAGAGCCAGCTCTCACCCCGGTCTTCTGGTCGGCCTTCTGCACCGTGTAGCCCGTCACCTGGGAGTTCCCGTCGTCTTTGGGAGGAGTCCACTCCAGCGCAGCGTTGAAGCCCCACGTGTCCACCAGCTTGATGCTGGCCGGGGGACCCGGCAGCTCTGTGGAGAGGAGCAGGTCACAGCTCAGGTCTCGCACCTGAGGACGTCACAGTCTGCATCAGGAAGGTGCCTGGACAGCTGAGCGAGTCAGTCCTTCCTGCTCGGCTCGGCAGCGAAGGTCATAGGTCAAGTGACTGAACCACCCACCTACGATCTGCAGCGTGAGCTGGGCCTGGTCCTCGAAGCCGTCCACCTTCAGCGACATCTGGTAGACGCCGGAATCGTCCCTCTGCGACGAGCGGATGAAGAGGATGCTGTCTCTATCGCTGTTGCGGACGTTGACTCTCTTGGTGTCCAGAGCCTGACCGTCCTTCAGCCAGGACACGGCGGGTCTGGGTTTGCCCTGCAGGGACGCAGGGAGACACGGTGAGTGCTGCCCCTGGTGGACCGCCGCCGGACGGCTTCCGTCGCAGCCTCACCACGAAGGGGATGAGCAGGTTGATCTGCTCGCCAACCTGCCGGACGCATGTGGCCCTGAGGGCCCGGGGCAGGCGGATCTTGGGGCGCTCTGAAACACACACCAGAGGACGACATGGTCATGACGTGGACAGGGACCGTTTCCAGGATCATCTTATCACCAGAGCAGCGGCAGGTGGAGCCACTGGACCGGATCAAATGGGATGGTCCGGACCAGGCTCCCTCTGCCCCCCCCCACCCGCCTCGCCCACCACTCTCCTTGTCCGGGCGTTTGGAAGCTTAAGTCGGGATCTGGGGACATTCCGGCCGCTGGGACTGCAGCTATGAGGTTTGCTTCCAGATTTGGCTCCGGACTGATCCCTGCAAATCAGCTCACTTCCCCAACAATGTCCCGCCGCCGCCAGCGCACGGCCCGAGCCGCTGGCGGCGTGTAATTGAAGACCCTCGACTTCAGAGGGTCCCTGGGCTCAGTTTCACTGCTACAAGTCCTCAAATCCCTCAGTCCGGCTCCTGTTTCCCTGCCTTGGGAGGACCAGCGCGGAGCCCTGCCCCCGGAGCTCAGTGGAGCCGGAACATGGGAATAATGATTAGAAGAGTGGGCAGATCCACTTGCAAGTTGAGAGCGGAGATTTGCACCTCCTTCCCTTCCAGGATCAGGTCTCCTCAGCGGACAGGGAGAGCACGTCGACAGGTAGGCAGGTGGGCTCACAGGCCAAATCTGAGCCTCGTGTGCTCCGATGGACCCAGTGACCCGGAGTGACACCAGCGCACCAGGCAGGACTGGCTCCCGCAGACGTGTCACCTGACCAGACGCCTCCCAGCACATGACCAGGCAGGACTTGCTCCCGCAGACGTGTCACATGACCGGGCAGGAGCGGCACAGGTCTGCTGGGCCTGAAGCAGGCGACAGCTCCTGTCGTCGGCCGCAGGACTGATGAGGACACGTGAGCTGAGTCGACATCTGCCAGAGGCTTCCTCACACCTTCTACTGTTGCGGAGGAAGACGTGGGACCCGCTTGGCGCGGCGCGTCTTACCTCCGACCTCTCGCACCGGCACCGGCTCTGCCAGGGCGCAGGGTTGGCTGCGGCCCCCGGGGTTCACGGCCACCACGCGCACCAGCAGCAGGTCGCCGCTGCTCAGGTTCTGGATGCAGTAGCGGGTGGTGGGCGTGGGCTCCTCGTTGGCCAGGACCCAGTCCGACGCTGCGAGGACAGAGGAGTCGTGATGAGGACGGCTCAGCGTTTCACAGCCTGTCGACACCTGCCGTGCTGAAAGCTCAGCTCTTCTAAAAGTGGCGTCGGGAGAGGCGGCGACAGGCGGCCGTATACGGCTCTCTCACACTCACCGCCACTCTTGCAGTACTCCACGGAGTAGCCGTCCAGGCCCGAGTCTCCGATGGTCTCCGGTGTCTTCCAGGTGAGGGTCAGACTGCAGTGGCTGACGTCAGCCACAGACAAGTCCAGAGGAGCGCTGCAAGGCACTGGACACACACACCCTCTCCATCATGTGATGTCATCGCTCTGTCAGCCACAAGATCAGGGCCACCAGCTGAGTGAGATGTTAGGCAGTACCTGCAGGAGGCGGGGGGGCCGGGGCCTCGGGGGGGTTGTCCACCGCGGAGGCTTCAGCTGGCGGAGAGAACAGACCAGGAGAAGGTGAGCTCGCGCTCTGACCTCGGCGCACAGGCCTTCGCTTCATCAGCAAGTTCATCGAATGTGACCCCGACACTGCAGGATCAGCACAGCGCACAATCTGGGGCCTGATCTCGGGGCCTCCATTGGTTAACTGAGACAGAGGTGTCCGATTTAGAGGTGCTGATCCGCACCCCGCCCTGCCTGAACTGTTAAGCCGAACCCCTCCTTCTGCTATTTCCATGCGACGTTTTGGAGCGTTCCAATCCAAATCGCTTGGTTATTTTTCATCCGTTCTCGGGCTCAGGGCCACAAACACAGCAGTGGAAACCTTTGGGTGGAACTTGAGCATGTGTGGCTGGAGCGCCGGCCATGACAGAGGCTCATGGGTGACCGTGACTTCAACTGGCCAAAACACGGCTTCACCACGGTCATGAGAAAAAACAGCTATAAATAGAGAAGCGTGTCATCAGCAGGAGCCCAAACATTCTGCTGCTCAGCGTGTGGATGAATGTGGATGATCCGTGACAGCAGGTCAGGGGTCAGATGTGGAGCCCGACTTCAGCCTGAGCAAGGTCCAGGTCTGACAGACACAAGGTGGAGGTGAAGGTTGTCTCGGTGACCAACAAAAGCGATAAATGAGCCGCCTCTGCTGGTACCAGACCCGGCATGGATCTTGTCTGGTCAAGAGTGTGATGTGGGCTCACGCCTCACACGCTCAGCTTCTGAATAAACACTGAACTCAGGGACATCTGATCGAATCAGACACTGCAAAAACCTTGTTCAGGAGTTGATCAACTCGCACATGGTCGGGAACTTTGATATATTCTGGACGAGAAACCGCTTCCTCGGGGCGCAAACAGCGCGCACAGGTGAGCCGCATGAACTCGGAAGTGACGTCACTACCTGCGCCTTTCTCCCAGACATCATACTTTGAAAACTAGCGAGCTGTTGTTTTATATATATATTCACTTAATTCAATCCTCAACATGGCAGTGCGAAATAAAAACAACTTCCAGCTTTCTTAAATTTCAAATTAAGTTTTTTTTCACAAAAACAAATCGGAATTAAAGGTTTGATTCATGTCTTCGTCAAACAACAACACTTTTCTATCATGTGCGCATCCTGTAAATATGTCGGATACCTGGAGCGCTGGCATCTGCAGCGGGGGCGTCCGCGCTCACCCCGGCGGGCGGCGCCTCCGCAGGTTCCTCCGCGGCGGGAGCCTCCACCTCCGGCTCCGGCTCCTTCGGAGCAGCCTGTTTGGCTGGGGGTTTCTCGACTGGTTTCCCTGGCATCACGCTTAAAGACGATGGAGCCCCCCGGCGGGCGTCTGGCTATATCTGAGGGGGGCGGGTACTAGTGGGGAGGCGGTCAGTCGCGCGCTGCTTCTCCGGAACAACGCCCCGCCGCGCGACAGCAAGCCTTCACTTTCCTTTTTATACTTCACGGAGATTGGAGGCGATTTTGATTCTGCGTTTGAGACGTTTGGTGACCTCTCGTAACCCCGTGTTGTCTGCTGCCCTCTTGTGGTGAAGGGGAGCAACAGCCCCTCGCGCAGAAACATGAGCATGAAGCGTCTGTTGACCTGCGTCTCTCCTGGTCCACTTGGGAGTGAGAGTTTTCCGCGCATGCGCAGACAGCACACTTGAGCTCTCCCCATTCAGTCGCCCATCTCCTCTGTTGTGGCTTGTTGTGTGTGGCAATGAAAAGTCCTAACAGCACAGCTCAGCACCCGTTTTCTTTCTGCCCAATGGTTGAAGGAGAGTGTCATCGATGTGTGGCGCCCCACACACGACAAGGTTTGTCCATTTAAATATCATTCATCAGGTTTACAGCTGAAAAAGTCTTGAGCCGTTTTAGCCGCGAGTGCTAGCTGCGTTTAGCTTGCGCTGCTCGCGGCCTCTTTTGGTCACACAGCTGCAAGATTTTTGTGTTTTTCACGCTTCCTTTCAAGGTCAGTGAAAAGAGCTGGCGTGAGGAGGCGCTGTAAGCACGGCAAATTCTTCATCGTGAAGTTTGCTTTCACTTACGCGCCTCTTCGTGCCGCTCCAGCTCAGTTCCTCTTCCTGCCTCCTCCTGACAGTTGTGGCTCAATGAAGAACATGGAGAGTTCCACTTCAGTGAGGACCTGAGGGTCTCACGCAGCCGCCCTGCATCTGGTTCCCGGCGGCGTCTCACGGCAACATGTCGCCTCGCTCGCACACGTGGCGGGAGGCTGCTGCAACTGAGGGGAAGAGGGAGAGTCAAGGCTCAGCCGAGCGTGACAGTGACTGTGGCCGGCGAGTGAGGGCTGTGTTTCATCCGTGGCTCCGCTCTGAGTCTCTCCTGCATGACGGAGCTTCTCCTGGCGAGCCGCCTCCCTCTAACCATAGCCGGCGCTGTATAATTCAGCCTTTGATCGGCAGCTTCTTTCTCTTGTCCTCTGCATTATTAAGGCTCTTCTATTGGCCAGCGTTGCCATGGCGACGGCGGCTACTGGCCCCACACATTAAGTCGCCATCCTGACGCAATATTTTTTTCTGGCGTTGGTTTATTCATGAGGCCCAGCCCTCAGACGCCTTTTCACTTGGATTGAAGGTCAGAGGGGAGAGCTGTCACTTTCCCCCAGCTGAGGGACAACACTGCCCTCTCTCGGCCAACCCGGGTACTCAGCACACACACACACAAACAGCACGGTCATCGACTGAAATGAGTCTGAAACATGATCCTTTTCAGACGTTTCCCTTTCCCATGAGATTCCCTGAAAGGAATTGTTCATGGAAAATGTCCATCTGGATTGTACTTTCACAGTGTTTCTACTTTGAGTCCACACCTTTAGAAGACTTTGAGGGGGGTTTTGTGAGGAACCGTACCAAGAGGAATCCACGTGCCTGTGGTCTGTGGAGCCCACTGAGACTCAGCAAGAAAGTGAAGCTGTTTAATAAACACCCAGAGAATAAAGAGGCAACTTGGAAGAGCGAGTCATCACTGAACCTGGAGAGGAACACGCGAACCAAGTCAAGGAGCAGCGAACAGTAGGGTCAGGAAGATGGAGCATGCTGACACACGCAGCTGAAGCAGAAGACTAGAGAAGGTGCAGGTCAGAAGACAGAGGAGAAAGAGTCAGAGCAAACAACTGATATCACAAGAGCAAGAGACGGAACAGAAGGGCGTGGCAGAAGGTAGCAGACCACAGATCACAAGAGAAACAGAGGAGCAAAGACACAGCAGCGGCTTGATCCAGGTGTGGGCCACCACCTGTGGAGCTCACAGAGGCAGAGTGGGGGGAGGCGCAGGAAGACTGGACAAGATGAAACCAAAATAAAAGTCCAACATGACAGTTTTCTGGATTAGAACCAAGGAAACAACATCAGCTTCACAGGAACCATGAGATCATAAGAATCCAGTGAGTATTGATGGTCGCTGAGACTCTCCGCTGCGTGTCCGAGAGGCACCTCCCAATGCGAAGGAACCATGGCCACGGACTGAGTCGCAGAAGAGCTTCATCACGTCCACCTCTCTCCGGAACAATGAGACCTAAAATCTATTCTTGAACAAACTAGTTTCTGGCCTGAATTCTCCTCAAAAATAACCCAAACCTGTCGCTCGTGTCTCCCCCTGGGGGCGGCAACAAGTCCCTGCTTCCATGAATCGGGTCACCACGACCACTTCTGAAATGAAGAGCCGCTCCCTCCTCGCGCTCGCCGCCTCCAGCCCGAGGGAATGATGGCGTGTCATGGCAGCAGCGCCCTCTGCTCCGCTGGCTTCGCCTCCGTCTTCTAGAGAACGCCGCTTGAGACGTCTGAGGAAAATGCCGACTCATCAGGAGGAGCCGAGACAGGGTCCGACTCATGCTGTGCTGGGGATTTAGAAGTCCGTGTTTGGCCCTGGGACCCATGCTGCCAGTCACGCGGTGAGGCCATCTCACACACACACACGTGAATAATTGATCAGAGCAGCGTCCAGCATCAGCGTCAGACAGACGGAGGCAGCTGAGTGTGATGGATGGGAGGGCCCACGCTCCGCTCGCTCCCCATCCTCACAGTCTTCTTCAGATGCCGCTCTTAAAAAATGCATTTGATCCCGAGTCTGTCGGACGGTGACAGTTGAGGCGCGCAGCTGGTGAAGGTTTCATCCCACTTCTTCATACAGACGTTCACTCGCTTGTCTCTCTGTGTTCAGTCCATATGAGAGAATCATTCAGTTCTGCTGAGTCATTGCCACGTCTGCTGCTCAAAGGTCCAGCTGGACTACTCACGAGCGCCTGAGCCTCTTCACCTGCTGCGCCTCCACAGCGGAGGTCACAAGGCCCTGACGCGGTGAGACTCGGGTCTGGTCCTCCTTCCTTCTCCGCTCAGGTGACGACTGACCTGACCCGACCCATGGGAGAGCGGAAGCAGCTGTTTCCATGGCAACGTGAGAGGAGGTCCAACACACACACACACACACCACCCCAGTGGCGTGGCAGGGGCTCTGCAGGAGTGGTGGACTGCCTCTTCTCAGGACACGTCACAGGAAGTGACCTGGTTTGGTTCCCATCTGCGAGTCATCACGAGACAATAACGGTTGCCGGGGCAACGCCTGCTGCAGCTCCTGGCCGTTGTTCTCCAGATGGTCCTCCGTGTCAGGAGCAGCTGCTCTGATGTCCCTGGCCAGTCAGGCCGGCGGGGTCTCTGTGACTGGTCACCTTCATCATCACGCTGTCTTCCTCTTCTTCATCAGGCCAGTGTTCAGGCAGCACCTGGCTCCGGAGGACTGGTCCTCACAGCCCTGTGAATAATAGATCTCTGTCTCACTTGATCATTGTTCTAAATTTAGACTTCCTCTGGCTCCCTCAGGCCACACCCGGGCAATTGAGTCCGCAGCACCGAAACTGGAGGAGTGCAGGTCCCGGTCCTCACACCGCAGCTGGATACCAAGCATGAGCTCCTGCCTTCCCAGTCTCTGGCTCGTGGACTGAAGCTCTGCAGCCCCAAACCTTTGCTCCAGACAAACATGTTTCTACATGGAACTTTATTGGGGAAGCAGTGTTCCGTTTGTAACTGAAGTCCACAGAGGTTTAACAGGCTCCTCCCCCTCAAACCTGGTCCTCATCTCGCAGATGAGCCGCTCCATATAGGCCCCGCCCCCCTCTCTGTTGGACTTCTACATTTATTGTCCCAAACCTGCTGACCTACCTTGACCTGTGACCTGTAGCTGGCTGGTGCTTCATCTGCTGCTGGAGACAAACAAGATCAATCCAGGCGTCAATTGGTGATGTGAGAACCTGGAAAACAGAATGGAGCTCATGAAAAACACAGAGCTAACCACAATAAACACTGACGTTCCTTCACTCAAGCTCCGAGTCTGCCATTGAACCCTCATGTCGGTGTCCCCCAATCCAGAAGCTGCCCTCCAACATGGCTGATATGTTGGTGACCCTCACTCCACAGGCTGCCCTCCAACATGGCTGAGATGTTGGTGACTCTCACTCCACAGGCTGCCCTCCAACATGGCTGAGATGTTGGTGACTCTCACTCCACAGGCTGCCCTCCAACATGGCTGAGATGTTGGTGACCCTCACTCCACAGGCTGCCCTCCAACATGGCTGAGATGTTGGTGACCCTCACTCCACAGGCTGCCCTCCAATGTCACTGAGATGGAGGTGAGCAGGAGGGGAACGTGCCGTGATTCTCTCTCACAATCTCCCCTCTGCGTTTCTGAGTTCTCCAAACATCCGCTGAGTGTTTCCCGCGACAGCCGTGATGAGGGACTTCTCTGATCAGAGCGGCCCTGATTGAATCAGGAGGAAGCAGATGTCCAAAACAGCCATCGCTCACCGTCACCGGAGATTGGCTGCCACTTCCTTCCCAGCACTCTCTGCCATCAGCTCTCCATCTGCTGTCCTGCTGTAGACTCGCCACAGAACTCTCAGTCACAACATGTGATCCTCAGTGTCACCAGGCTCACTTTCACTTTCCATCAACACTTCCTGCTCCGCTGACTTCCTCTCGGCGCTGTCAGTGGTGGCACCTGATGATCGAGTCCGTTTGGGTGACTTCACGGCGCGCGCGTGAGTGCGTGTGTGTGTGTGTGACGCTGCTCTCGTCCTCCTCCTCCTGACACCACCTCGGCGTGTGTTCGGGCGGTGAGACATGTGGTGGTGATGTGCGCCTGTGCACATGTGGCTCACTTCAAATGCGAGTGTGTTTTGTGCGCACGAGTTTTAGAGTCTGTTGCAGGTCGACTTCGTGCGCTTCCTTGGACACATCTCAATGTTGAGCCTCGCGCAGACCGGCGGAGCAGCAGCGCTGTCTTCAGGTTCCACTGTCCTTTTGCGCGCTCGACGACCTTCTTCGCGGCGGGACGGGGCGAGGGGGAGGGGGCTCGGGGGGTGCTGCCTGCGATTGGTACCCAGCTCCAGCGCGGAGTGGGCGGGTGGAGGCCTGTTTATAACGGTGAGAGTGGGCGGGAGCGGCAGCGAGAGCGGAGGGAGCGCGAAGACAGACGGAGGAGACGAGGCTGTGGCGGCTGCTTCGCGGCGGCCGCCCCAGTGTGCGTCTTCACCCGCGCATGGACGACCACCTCAGCCTCCTGCAGTCAACCCCGCCCAGCGCCACCCGAACCCTGGTGAACCCGGGCTACACCGAGGCCGACGCCATGACGGTGGCGGCGTGTGACAACACGCTGGAGGAGTCGGCGGCGCTGCCGGGCCACCACTCCCTGGACCGCTACGAGCCGGACCACGAGTGCTGCGAGCGCGTGGTCATCAACATCTCCGGGCTGCGCTTCGAGACCCAGCTCAAGACGCTCTCGCAGTTCCCGGACACGCTGCTGGGGGACCCCAAGAAGCGCATGAGGTACTTTGACCCGCTCCGCAATGAGTACTTCTTCGACCGGAACCGACCCAGCTTCGACGCCATCCTGTATTACTACCAGTCCGGCGGGCGCATCAGGAGACCCGTCAACGTGCCCATCGACATCTTCTCCGAGGAGATCCGCTTCTACGAGCTGGGCGAGGAGGCGATGGAGAAGTTCCGGGAGGACGAGGGCTTCATCAAGGAGGAGGAGCGCCCGCTGCCGGAGAACGAGTTCCAGAGGCAGGTGTGGCTGCTGTTCGAGTACCCGGAGAGCTCTGGCCCGGCGCGGGGCATCGCCATCGTGTCCGTGCTGGTCATCCTCATCTCCATTGTCATCTTCTGCCTGGAGACGCTGCCAGAGTTCAGGGACGAGAACCGGGACCCGGTGGTGGTCGCCCCGGTGGTGAACGGCACCTTCCCCTACATGGTCAGCCCCTTCTCTGACCCCTTCTTCGTGGTGGAGACCCTGTGCATCATCTGGTTCTCCTTCGAGTTGCTGGTGCGCTTCTTCGCCTGCCCCAGCAAAGCCACCTTCTCCAAGAACATCATGAACATCATCGACATCGTGGCCATCATCCCCTACTTCATCACGCTGGGCACGGAGCTGGCGGAGCGCCAGGGGAACGGCCAGCAGGCCATGTCCCTGGCCATCCTGCGGGTCATCAGACTGGTGCGAGTCTTTCGCATTTTCAAACTCTCGCGTCACTCCAAGGGGCTCCAGATTCTGGGGCAGACCTTGAAGGCCAGCATGAGGGAGCTGGGCCTGCTCATCTTCTTCCTCTTCATCGGCGTCATCCTCTTCTCCAGCGCCGTCTACTTCGCCGAGGCGGACGACCCGGATTCTGGATTCAACAGCATCCCGGACGCCTTCTGGTGGGCTGTGGTCACCATGACCACCGTGGGCTACGGCGACATGCACCCCGTGACAATCGGCGGGAAGATCGTGGGCTCTCTGTGCGCCATCGCCGGCGTGCTGACCATCGCCCTCCCGGTGCCCGTCATCGTCTCCAACTTCAACTACTTCTACCACCGCGAGACGGACGGGGAGGAGCAGGCGCAGTACCTCCACGTGGGGAGCTGCCAGCCGCTGACGGAGGCGGAGGAGCTGAAGAAAGGCCGCTCCTCTTCCTCCCTGAGCAAGAGCGAGTACATGGTGATCGAGGAGCACGCCGCCTTCAAGCAGCAGAACAACTCGCAGAACTGTGTCAACATCAACAAGAAGATCTTCACCGACGTGTGAGGCGAGACACCTGTTGGCTTCTGGAGAAGCAGCAGGTGAAGCTGCTCCCTGAAGACGCACGGAGCTGACTGTGTTAGTCGTCGTGAGTTGATGGTGTTATATTCCAACATTTAAATACTGTATGTGTCCGTGCGCCTCCAAAACAGTCACCCTGCCGCCATCTTTACCACTGGACAGTGTAAACACACGTGATGCGGGGAAAGTCGGCACCAGACTGCTCTCACAAAGAGCCCGCTGGGATGCAATCTCCATGGTGACGCTGGTTTCCCCGGTAACCGCGTTGCCATGGCACCCTTGTTTCCACAGTTACCTCCCCGATGGCGCGGGAGCCACATCGGAAGGTTTAGCATCTGATGCTTGTTGTTCGTGCGCAGTCCGAGGATGACCCTTCCCCAGCCTGGACCCCAGAACACTGCCGGCCCACAGGAGGGAGGAGAGGCGCCGCGGAGGAACCATGAATGGAGGCGCGTCGTGTCTGGAGTGGAGTTCTGCAAACGCCCAGAAGAGGCCGCTCTACACCCACGATGGCGCTGGTGAGTTGTATTTTTAACCTCGTGTGGGAGCAAAAACAGAATCTCAGAAATACAGTTTGAAAACATTTCATTTTGGGGAAATGACCTTTGAGTTGTACGTATGTGCTTGGGATTCTATTGATAAAAAAAACATGTTTCATATAATATTGTTCATTAGCATATCATTCAACTATAGAGGGTGTTTTTATTTCAAACACGGGACCAATAAAGTGGTTAGTTTGGTGTAAAACACTTGAATGGTGAACGTCATACTGCGAGAGCTCTATCGCTGTCACTTCTGAAAGAAAACTGCTGGCGCTGTTTCAATCTTCTGAAGAGGCTGTGTTTAATTTCCCGAGCTCATAAACATTTTTTACTGTCTCAAGATTTACGCGCGCTTGTGAGCTCCTCCCGAGGAGCACGTGATCTTGGTGTGCTTCAGCCGGCGATGTGTCCGCACTTGTGGCGGTTTAGCTCCCCTTCACCTGACTTTGAAGCTGCGGTGCCAGCAGCCCGCTGCGCGACCTTCAACCACTCACCGCTCCTGTGTCAGTGTAGTCATTTCAGAGCTCCATTAATAAGCAGGAACATTATGACCTCACTCTTCTCCCACCACGTCTCCATCATCCATTAACCTTATGGCTGTCCTCCTCCTGTCTCCCTCTGTGTGTCCAACACCTTTCCACCCTGCCTGCGCTCTCTTCGTCACTGTCTCTGTCAGGTGGGATTGAGCCCAGCTTCTCTCTCTCCTTCACCCTTGTACCTTCGTTCCTCTTCTTATGCTTTTATTCACTTGAAATGGCTGGCACCACTCCTTCGCCGGGGGGTGGGGACGCCTTGTTTACGCTTCAGCACATCTGTTGCAAAGCTTCGCTCCATCCCAGCAGGAAGTCCAGCTCCTGTCTGACTTCCTGTCCGGATCTTCTGCTGGCGTGTGAAGACGTCACAAGTCATGACTGAAGCTGGAGGATATTGCAGATGGATGATTTACCTTCTTCAGCTGGATTCAGGTCCACTCCCATTAGCTGCTGAGCAGCAGGAGGGATGGCCTCTCCATTGATTGCCCCTACTTGACCCTTGACCTTTGACACGTGAGGGAAAGCCCACGTGCAACATCAGGACACATCTGCTTCTGATGCGACTCATTGTTGATGGACGGCAGATGCTTCCTGAGTTTGTCCTTGTTGAGCAAGCGGCTTCTGTTTCGTTTAACCTGAGACTGTTTTGCTGCTCCAGCAGAGCAGATCTTAACCACCGTCGCCTCTTCTGTTTACAGCCAGCTGTGTGTACGTGTGCATGATGGATCAAGTCCGGATGCACTGTACAGATAGGCGTGAAGGCAGGAGTTTGCCCTGAGGCCTGTCGCAGTTGTTGCGGTGATCCATCCCAGCCACTCGGGGTGACAGGCCCGGAGCACTCGCAAAACAAGCAGAGGCAGAGCCGCGGCTCGTAAAGCAAACTGCCTGGGATTCTTTTTGACTTTTAATCGACTTGTGTTTGTCTTTCAGCTGGGATGGTCCGTGTGGATATGGTGGATGGTCATGTGACCTCCGTCTCCATGGACGCTCTGCTCTTCCTGTTGGGCCACCCTCTTTTCTACACTGCCAACCCGGACCTAAGCGACGCCGCGTGCCTAAGAGTCTACGGAAGGCTTCAGGGAAGTCAGGAGCAACGGGTTCTGTGACGCAGCGGAGACCCAAGGACCCGCCACGGAGCACGCCAGAAGACCTTGTCCTGGTCCTTCGGTCAAGCACTGTTCCAACCTCCAGCCAGGTGGAGTGAGGGGCTTCCAGGATCATCTCTGTCCTTCAGCAGAGCAGCAGCCCAAGTCAGGCCTGACTCGCCCCTCCAGAGTTCACGCCCATTTGTGATGTCACCTGCCAACGCTACGGACTTTCACTTCCTGTTACACCTTGCTTTTGAGCTGAGGGGGCAGGGGGACCCAGAGACTTTCATGGATCCAATCGGGTTTATGTGCTGAGCGTTTGTCAGTCCGTTTCTTTGTCTTCATTGTGTCACAGACAGCTAGTTCTAGTGACTCGCGTCAAAGATGGGGTGACGACCACGTGACCAGGCGGACTTCAGAATGTCGATCTGTTAGCTTCTCCTTGCTAATGTGGGGGACGCGCCCCACAGATCAGGTAGCTCTTTTTATCGCAGACAAGTCAGTATTTACGCCGACCAGACAAAACTGCCAACCACGAGTGGAAAAACTGTGATGTAGCCCAGACTGTTAGCCTTATGCCTTGTTAGCTGGGTGTGCTCTGCCGTCGCTAACACCCTTCTCTCTGTGTATTGTTGCTGCGACCCGACCCCACACTGCAGGGCAGTCGCCAGCCCGACATGGTGGCGGGACGCTCGCGTGTCTGTATCTGTCGTCTGTCATTCTGTGCCGTCAAAAACAAGTACGAAACCAAGTCATCAGCTGGTGTTCTGTCTTCATTTACTGAGCGGAGACGCTCTCAGGAAGTGGGCGTCGCTCTGTGGATCATGCTCACCTTTTGAAATAACGCTCCTTTTTTCTACGACGTGAGCAGCTCAAGGTCAGATCACTGGCCGTTCGGTCCTCACTCTCAAACAAGCTCACCCTCCATGTTCCCAGCTCCTCCTCAGCTGAATGGAAGTCAGCTCTTCAAAGACTTGCGTCCGATGTATTGAAGCATCAGAGCGGAGCCACAAATAGCTGGGCACGGAGACGACGCTCTTCAAATCCAATCACAGCGCGACGTCGCCTCGTGGCAAACAGCTCGGCCTTAATGGACCGGCAGCAGGTAAGTGTGCCATCTCCGGAGCACAGACGTAAATATTATCGTCCTCGCCGTCGCCGTTTACTCCACTGTGTTTGTCAGGGCGACACTTTGGACGCGGCTGGCCTGTATTTATCTTTCCCACAGATCCAGTCACGTTTGGTCTCCTCTGGCTTTTGTTTCACGACCCGCACGCTTCTTCAGGATACACAAGCGAGGCGCAACAACAATAGATGGTCTCCATGGCAACAAGAGGCAGAGCGATGTAGAGCGTGCAGGGAGAAACCTGTCAGAGGGGCTGCAGTTCTTCACGTGGGTCCACTGAAGGACACCAGCATCTGAGTAGTCAGGACCGGCACCCGCAGAGGTCAGGAGGTCACGAGAAAGTGATGTGTTTCCACTTCTCCAGGGTCCCCCTCACCATCTGAAGCTGCTGGATCGGGGGGAGGTCCACAGCTGACTGTGCCCACGTTCAGAGAGCCACCATGGGGTTACAGTTCTTCTTGTGGAGGTTTAGTTGCCCCCCCTCATATTGAGCTGGGATTCTTCCCTTCGTATGGGAGCCATGTGTTACGGCAGTGTTGCGCTGGTTTCGTTTCTGAGCTCCACCTGGTCCAAAAGAATGGACTGCTCTGAGCCGGGGCAACCCGCCACCTCTTCCGGTATCACGTCCCACACGCCCCCCCTTCTACTGCTCACTCCTGTCACGGACCCCCTCTGTCTGGTCATATCGTTTTGGACAGCTTCCTGCTCCCGCCTTCTCTCCTCCTCTCTTCCAGGATTTGGGGTTCTTCCCTCCATCCAGGCGTCACAGACAAACACACCTGAGCTTGATCATCTCATCATCTGCCGCGCTACTTGAACGCCGGCCAGAAGACAACTGGCGTCAGTTCGTTGCTCATGCTCGCTCTGGTATGTGCCTGTATTCATATCGTGGATGATTCTTCTCCTGACTGTGGACTTCTTGCTATGCGCTCTGAGTTCGTGAGTTTTTCCTGATCTGTCTCCTTTGTTTTCCAGTGTGTCTGTGCCCGTTCTCCGTGGTTCCTCTACCCATCAATCCTGTGGACTTACTGCATGTCTTGGACTCCTGTTCTCCTCCGTTGTTTGGACGCTCATTTTGGTTTCTGAACTGTTTGATTTTGTTTTCCGGACTCTGTCTCCCTCTGCGATTTTGTACCGTCTTGTTTGTCCTGCCCAGTAGGGCGTTGTGTATAGTATTTTTTTGTTCCTAGTTTTCCTGCCTCCTTCCAGTGTTGACGTTGAGTGTATTTGGTTTGGTTTGTTATTAAATTCTCTCCCATCTTAAATCATTGAAACTCTCTCTGTTTTATCCGAGTTTGGCGGTGCCACCCCGGCACATGGTCCGTCACCAACCTGGGGTTGGTCGGCAGGGATGTCGAGATAGACGTTTTCATGTCAGAGATGACCAAATGATCCGTGGTTATTCAGTCTGCTGCGGCACAGTACGGATTCAGTCATGAATCCTGACTTAAAATATCCTCCAGAAACATCCCTCTTTCAGCCGAGCGGTGGTGACACCTGAGCCAGAATCAATAGTGGAGTGAAGGACACGTCTCCTCATGAAAGCGCTGTAATCGAGGCAGCGCCACTCAACTCAGGTAGACCGTCCCCCCGGGGGCGGCGAGACCTAAATATAGAGCCATCCCTGGGGGATCACCACTGCAGGGACCAAGTCACAGACCGAGGTGGATTCGGCGGTTCGGCTTCCTGACAGTTGGTCATCACGCCTCCTTTCTAAGCTCTTTGCGTCAGCCGAGAAGGACTTGATCTATTTCTGGAGCCTTTCAAAACAAGATCTGTCGCAACACGAGGCACGAGGGACTTTATTTAGAACTTGACGTGTGAGCTGGATTTGGGGCGCCACAGTGAAAATCCAGGCCCCTCCGGTGGCTCGTCCGGAACGCTTGCAAACCAAGGTTGAGGTCAAACTCCCACATCCAGGTGAGCTGTCCAGGTCCTGAAGACGAAGCTGAGGCACGTGATCTTGCATGCTTCAGGAAAACACTTGAGTTTGAAGGAAGAGTGAGACTCTAAAGTGCTCAGTCCTAGTGAGGTCAATGCTGAACCTGAATCTGTGTCCTCCTGTTGGTGGCTGATCTTCTCCAGCTCTCACAGTCACCCAGGGTCACATGAATGGCAGCTTCAGTTTCCCTGGCAGGGTCCGCCCGGTCCGCTCACTCGAACTCAAAACAAAATCAATGCTCCCCCGCCGCCAAGGTTTGGCTCGGGTCGCGGGGAAGCGGAGATAAAATTGAGGATCTGAGATGGAACTCAGTTAATGGAGCTTCAAATGGCCTCGCCAGCTGCGAGCCAGCGGATCAATGGTGAAAGGGAGAGCGGCGGAATAAATAAGTGTGAGGGAGAGGAGAAGATCTGCAGGAAACAGAAGGATGTTGACTTTGAAAAGCTGGTGTATTAGCTTCAGTTCGTCCATTCACCTGCCTCCTGTTCTCCAGGATCTTGGACCAGCCTGCGAGAGTCGGAGCAATGTTAGCGGAAGGTCACCTCTTCTTGAATGCTCATGTCCATTCCTTCATTGCTCTGAGGTGAAGCGAGAGTGTTATGGAGATGAAAAGCCATCGCTCACGGCTGCAGTCCCACCTCCGTCATTGACACCCGGGGAAGGTGAGTCCTCCAGAGTCTCCGGCCATCCATCAGCAGGCCGCTCTCTAAGTGTTCACACCCTCTTAGTGGCAGAGCGTGATGATCAGAGAGCGACACGGCGGCCCTGTCTTCATCACTCATCATCATCATCTACAGCCTGCCACTTACATCCAGCTAATATTCAAGATGATGTTGGATTCGTCCTTGGGCTGAAGAGAGGAGTGAGAGCTCACCTGGACCAGGATCACCAGAGGTTCTCAGGAGCCCATGACACCAGTCTCCATGAGTCCCTGAACATCCTGGCCTCTTCACAAACCATTGAAAAACGCATCCATCGCCACAAAAAGTAGATTTTAGAAAGAAATGTTATCAAAAGGGATTCAAATTGTGTTCCGGGAAAAACAGATTTCTCTTGAAAAACACTTATAATACTTTGACAACTGAATAAAATTGAATAAAAATGAAACAAAATCAACACAAACTAAATGATGGGATTGAAACAAATATATTCGGCCGTAAAACTGACACAGTAATTTATAATAAAGTAGCAGACATAAAGAAAAACATCAGAGTTAAAAAGGGAAATGAGTAAATCGTTGAGTACGATTGGACAAGAGTGAATTGTTTTGCAGTGGACGTCATGGATTCTCCCGCACCTGAACGCCACCTCAGCATCTCCAGCTGCACACGATGACGACGCTCCACCTCTGAAGGCGAGGGAACCGGAGCTGCTGCTGCTGCTGCGTCCTCTTTAACGCGGGTGAGGCGGGGGGACGGGGCGAGGCGCGACGCCGACCGCATCTCACTGTGCGCTGCTGTGTCCGTCTGCAGCCCGCGCTCCACGGACAGCCGTGAAATATGACACGGACCGGAGCCGCGGAAGCAGCCGAACGCGTCGGGACTCATCTGGCCTCACCCGGTGACGGGGAGCATGAAGCGGCCGAGTCACGACCCCACAGAACCTGAAGGGACCCGGAGCGGAGCGGAACCAGGGTGAATCCTGCATGTCATGTTCTGAGGCGTGTTTGTGCTCGCGCGTGTGAGGGAGGAAACTGTGCATGAACTTGACTGCCGTCGCTCTGGACGTGTCCCTGAACGTCTCCTCGAGTCGGACACACCCTCGGTCCACATGTTCACCCTTGTCCCCTCTTCCTCACCCCCTGCTGCGCTGCTGCAGAGTCGGAGCGGCAGGTGATGCGTTCATGGACCTGCGCTGATCGACGCCGGACAACTCTCCCAGAGAACACAGGTACCAAGACCCAACCTCAGCGCCTTAGAACCGGATCCAGTTTGAAGTAGGATTCCCCCCAAATTTCATTCCTGTTTTCCCAAAAGTGCATTGAATAAAAAATCTTTATTTCCATTTGAACTGGCCCGGGGCCAGCTGTGGACCCCGGGCCCCTGGATCATGAGAAGAAATATCCTTCCATTCAAACATGTATAGTGATCTGAGCACCAACTTCTGTTGGGTTTAGCATGTCAGCATTCTCAAGCTTCTGCTTGGTTCGTTTGCTGGCTCTGAGATGAGTCGACATATTTCACGGTTAGTGGACGCAAAAGCTCTTCTTATTAAATGCTAACAATTCTTTTGAATCATGTTCAATTTGCTGAGTCATTCTGTTAGCATGTGAGCGTCAACATTATAGACCAGCTTTCTTCTGCTGTCAGCTGTGTTTTGCATGTGAAGCTTGTCAGTCAACACAACTGGAGCTTTTCCAGACATGTGTCAGTTAGCTGGAAGTGCTTCAGTCCTGCTTAGCTTAGCTCAATGCTATCATGCTAACCCCTGGCGATCTGGCCGTTTGTCATAAACACAAAGTGCTTCACAGTCAACAGCATCAGAGTGAAGGAAGTTTGGGTTTTATTCCACTTATAAAGTCAGCAGCCAGTCAAGAGCAAAGCGCTGCAGCAGAAGCTTTCACGTGATGGTGCATCTGAGCGGCAGCGTAAATCACACGCAGGGAGAGAGGAAATTCATGGGAGTGATTCTATGGAGCACTCAGCATATAATCAGATTTATCGGCTGCAATCGCTGGCTGCGAGAGCTGATACAGAATGACTGGCCCACATATTGATTGCAGAGCACTCGGACGGAGAGCCAAGTGCTAACCTTCCGGCAGGAGACACCGCGGAGCCACGGCTCCAGCAGCGACGTCTCAGACCTGCATTTGGCTGTCGGTGTGTGTCGGAGGTAACGCGATCTTCCGTTGCGTCCCGCAGGTCTGCCGTTGTGTGGCCCCACCCCGTCTGAAAGTCCTCCAGCATGACGGTCGCGAGCGCCGACCCCACAGACGAGGCGGCGGCGCACCCGGGTCAGCCCCACGACCTGTACGACGTGGAGCCGGACCACGAGTGCTGCGAGCGCGTGGTCATCAACATCTCCGGGCTGCGCTTCGAGACCCAGCTCAAGACGCTCTCGCAGTTCCCGGACACGCTGCTGGGGGACCCCAAGAAGCGCATGAGGTACTTTGACCCGCTCCGCAATGAGTACTTCTTCGACCGGAACCGGCCTAGTTTCGATGCCATTCTTTACTACTACCAATCCGGGGGGAGGCTTCGCCGGCCAGTCAACGTCACCCTGGACATCTTCTCCGAGGAGATCCGCTTCTACGAGCTGGGCGAGGAGGCCATGGAAATATTCCGGGAGGACGAGGGCTTCATCAAGGAGGAGGAGCGGCCTCTGCCGGAGAACGAGTTCCAGAGGCAGGTGTGGCTGCTGTTTGAGTACCCGGAGAGCTCGGGCCCCGCCCGCATCATCGCCATCATCTCCGTCATGGTGATCCTCATCTCCATCGTCAGCTTCTGCCTGGAGACGCTGCCCGTCTTCCACGGCACTGACGAAGAGATGTTCAACTATCCGTACAAGGCCATGTCCAACCACACGGTGACCTACGACAGCTCCAAGTATCTCACAGACCCCTTCTTCATCGTGGAGACGCTCTGCATCATCTGGTTCTCCTTTGAGTTCCTGGTGCGCTTCTTCGCCTGCCCCAGCAAGGCCGGCTTCTTCGGGAACATCATGAACATCATTGACATCGTGGCCATCATCCCCTACTTCATCACGCTGGGCACCGAGCTGGCGGAGCGGCCGGAGGACAGCCAGGCGGGCCAGCAGGCCATGTCCCTGGCCATCCTGCGGGTCATCAGACTGGTGCGAGTCTTTCGCATTTTCAAACTCTCGCGTCACTCCAAGGGGCTCCAGATTCTGGGGCAGACCTTGAAGGCCAGCATGAGGGAGCTGGGCCTGCTCATCTTCTTCCTCTTCATCGGCGTCATCCTCTTCTCCAGCGCCGTCTACTTCGCTGAGGCAGACGAGCCTCACTCCCAGTTCAGCAGCATTCCCGAGGCCTTCTGGTGGGCGGTGGTTTCCATGACCACAGTCGGCTACGGGGACATGGTCCCGACCACCATCGGCGGGAAGATCGTGGGCTCTCTGTGCGCCATCGCCGGCGTGCTGACTATCGCCCTCCCGGTGCCCGTCATCGTCTCCAACTTCAACTACTTCTACCACCGCGAGACGGAGGGGGAGGAGCAGGCGCAGTACTTGAACATCCCCAGCGTGCCTAAAGCTAGCTCGGCGGACGAGCTGAAGAAGAGCGGTCTGACCGGCAGCGGATCCACGCTCAGCAAGTCCGACTACGTTGAGATCCAGGAGGCCGTGAACCACAGCAGCGAGGACTTCAGACCTGAAGCCATGAAAACAGGAAACTGCACCCTGGCCAACACCAACTACGTGAACATCACCAAGATGCGTACGGATGTGTGACCTTAGCCCAGGGAGCGAGGGCCCCAGGGTGGCGGCTGCAGAACTCCAGTCCACAGGGTCTTAAAGTCGCAGCAGAGACCTGCCTTCCGCCTTGTATCGTCTGCATGGAGTTAGTCTTTATGTGATAGCAGTAGCCAAATCGTAGCCAAGCAGTATAGCAGAGCTCCGACACGCTCAACGCTCCGACTGCCACCGTTTGTAACCCAGCTCTCTCTCTCTTGTCGGACCCAAACGGGCCGCGCCGGTCAGCAGGCGTGAGAATCTGCTGCGCCAACTGCCAAGGCCCTGACTCAGAGAAAAGCAAGTTCACAGCCATCTGGTCACAGTTGTGTGCAGCAGCAGGAGGAGGAGGAGGGAGAATGTGTCACGACTGTGGACTGGACTCGCAACAGCAGCACTTGTCCCGAGGGACACCCACTGTCCACCACACCTGGAGCCGCAGTCGGCCTCAACAGGGTCCGACGAATGTGAGCCAATCTTTCTCAACAGTTTGGTTCTCAGCGGACTCGCAGGAACGGTGGCGTCTCCAGTGCCTCTTTGTTTGTACACCTTCAAGTGTCTGTGTAGCTTCTACTTTGGTCCACGAACCACAAGTTTGAAACCACTGCCCAAGAACCACGTGGCTTAAGTACTGACTTCACAGCATTCCACCTCAGTCCGGCGGTTGGACGTGAGTTTTACCGGGCGTCCGTTTTGTTTTTTTGGCTGAAGCTTTGACACACTTTAGGGAAGTGGACTCTATGGTGCGGTTGAAAGTGAGCCACGCTGTTCAGTCCTCCGGAGACCAAGGACAGAAAAGTCTCCAGTTAAAACATCTGAAAATATTCTGAGGTTGATTCCCGAATGATGTTGAACGCCTTTCCAGAGTCGGCAGGTTTGTCACGAAGACGTTGAAACTGTGCCAGTTTCTGTCCAGGCTGCAGCCAAACACAATAAAACCTCGTGTTTTGGAAAAGTAAAATCCTGCTGGACGATCAAATAAACGCCGCCCCCTCCAGCGTCAACACAACCTTTGCAAGGCCATATTTATAGAAATTCATGTAAAAAAAAAAATGTAGTTCTTGATCTCTCTGATGAAAAACATCTATTTCAGAGGCTCACCATCGCTTTCCTTCACCCGATTACCAAAGAAGACCATTTTCAAAAAAGCAGAATAACTTTCATCCGCTGCTAACATGAGCTTCCGCTATCGTTGCGCTGCATGTGTGCCAAGTGTGGGCTGTAGCATGAGCTAGCAAGGCTGATACGCTTGACTCTATTCTAACCTGCGTGCCATATATTGTTGTAATCGCACTCAATATCCTGCTCCTGTGGAAACATTCCAAGTGGAAGCCATAGTTCCATGACAAAGCATGCTGGCAATACAAGTTTAAACGCTGCAGGTGGGGTCTTTTTTTGTCTCGACGGCCGTAGCTGATGTGAAACTTCCGGTAAAACCTGTGCTCATAACCCCTGGAACACTGAGTAGCTCGAGTCAGCAACAGTAGCGGACGCTCACCGCTTCCGAGCCCCACACTTATTCCAAGTGATGGCTGCAGTCCAGCCAGCACAGGACTGGGGTCACCGCTTGGAGGCGAGCACCAGGCCCTGACCCACTTTGAAAGTTTTCACCGAGTCAGCGTTTCCTGCCAGGGAGGGAGGAGAGAACCCGCGACAGGTCCGGTCTCAGTCCGGCTCCCACCGCGGACACGACAACAGTATGACTCAACGCTCAGCCGAGTCCCTGTCACGACTCCAGCCGTATCCATCAGGGGTCAAAGCGACTGTGGCCAAGTCCACTATGTATCCTCGCGCTGCTTTCAATCGTGTCTTAACCGCTTCACCGCTCGCTTGTTGCCTTCATCGCAGTTTTTATACGCCAAGGACGACACGTGAGGACTGTGTCTGTGAGGTCACACACCCGCGACCGTGCCTGTCACGCACAGACCGCTGTGGAAAAAATGACTTTTTTGGAGGTGTCACAGCCTGGTGGTCATAATGTTTTGGCTTTTCACTATGATGGAGTGTCCTCGTGCTGATCACCATCGGTGCAGTCAGAACACAACACATTCCGGTTCCTGCTGCATTAACAAACATTCTATTTATTCCCCACCACTACGTTTTAATATTGTTTAATTCCATTTATTTTATTTATGACATGTGGGTATGTTATAATACACATATAATGAATAAAATATATTGACCTTACCATTGTGCACCTTTGTTTCTTCCAAGTGTACCATTTGAAAATTCAAGTTCTGTTCAATTGGACTGTGTTTCTGCTGGTATGTGGGTCTCCCTCCTGATCCAGTCTCTCGGCGACCCCCAGTGTTCTGCTGCACCCGAATGCTCGGCTCTGACTCCTTTGTTTTTATATGTGCACGGAAGGAAGGGGAGCTGTGTCCTGTGACCTCCGGCCACATGTGAGAATAAAAGGAGGTCATGATATTCCGGGTGTGTTTTGGGTGGCTTCACCTCACCTGAACATGCCTCCGTCTGAGAGCGTCCCACTTGTCTCCCGCCGAGCGCTGACAGCCAAGTGCTCTATTTATAACCCGTCAGGAGCAGACGAAGCTAACGGAGAGCCGGTTCAGTCGAGTCCACGTTGACGCCTCCGCTCCTGCTCCTCCTCTGCGCTCCTCTTTCCCTCAGGCTCTCTCCATCTTCCTCCCGGTAGCTGGTCATGGAGATTATTGATCCGAGATGCAGCACCACTCACCTCGCTCTGGCACAGGTGCACCAACAGGAGGGGGTGCTGTAGGGAACTACTGTGTGTGAGTGCAATGAGATGCACGAAGACATAACATTACGACCACGGGTGAATCTGCAGTGCTTCTGCTTCTTCTTTGCCACAAGAAGCTGCAGGAGTGGTTCCAGCACTGGAGGTCAGCGGTTCTTGATGGTCCTGAAGGGAGTGGACCAGAAGACTGGGTGTAGCTAGGAGAGGAGACCACGGCTCTGGAGGCCACCACGGCAGTGAAGATCGATGGAAGAGACTGTAAAGCTGGGCGCGGCTGCAGCCGAGGATCAGCCACTTAGACCAGTCTTGGCATGAGCATCCCGACATAGCTCTAAAGGCCTGGAGTTCAAACAGAATCAATGCGTAAACCATGGTGGTAAATCTCTCCAGCTTTCCTCCCCTCACTTTGGCAGACGCGCGCCTGACACGTCGCACATGCCGCCGACTGATTCATGAGCTAATAGAGCGGCGAGCTGATGGCCTGTCACCCTGGACTTTCTTTATAGCAGAGCCGTGTTTGTGAGGTGGAGGAGGGGAGTCGCTCTCCTCTCCGTGCCTCAGTGGGAGCCCCCTTCCATAAATAGCTCCGGGGGGAAGGTTCCCTCTGTGTTTACTGGGGAAGCCTGTCTTTAATTATTGACGTGTGTGTGTGTGTCGGCTGAGCAGCCTGTCGTGTTCATGATGCTCAGAGCAACACAGGGTGTTGTGTCGTGTCAGAGGAAGCGGCGCCCGGCACAGTGGCTCCTGAGCGGATTGATTTGTGGGTCGGCCCCACGTCACCGTTACTCACCGCTGAACCAGGTCTCTGGGCCGACATCACTGCGATGGACTAGATTGGAAAACATTATGACCACGGAAGAGTAGTCCTCGCTAGTAAAACGTCCCTGTTCTTTATTTTTAAATAAAGCACTTTGGTGTCCTGGAAATCTATCCACACTTCTTATTCCCACTTGGTTTCAAGTCAGCTCCCTCGGTTTGAAGGAAGGTGTCATGTCTGTTTGTTTTGGATGCAATTTTTTGGTTTGCCCAGGTGTGGCGCACTGACCAGTCGGGCTATTCAGTTTGTTGTAAGCTCCAGGTGTGTCTTTTTATTTTGGAATATGGGGGAGTAGATGGTTTTTACCGTGTTCTTGGCATGGGAAAAAGGAACAATACAAAGAGATCCCAAAAAGGAAAATAGGTACGGCTCTTCCTTGCTACAAGAACACGCGTAAAAAGAGAGTTCCACACATTCAACAAGTGTTAGGGTCAAAACCCAGTGTTGAGGTCAAAAACCAGTGTCAGGGTGAGATATGGGACACAGTCTCATTCTCAAGAGTTGCAACACTGACCTCTAGTGTCTTTATACTGAAGCGCTTGTGTCTCGTTCATAGTTCAGTTCATAGTACGGAGCCTGTTTGGTGACTTTTTGTGGGCGATTTCAGAAGAAAACTGTGATGAAAATATGAAGGATATTGTCATTAAAACAGAAATCCAAATACATAGCGAAAGACTGGAGTTTTAAGCTTTGTTTTCCAAATATTCGAGGAGCCTTTAATTCCTTTTTATCTGAATTTGGACTAAATGGTTTGCAAAATATTCACTTTCAACGTGGAGGTCACGTGACACCCACCCGCTGATCCCTCACAGTCACGTGCTTTAAATATTATTCACAATTCTGGACAGACTGATTTCAGTATTACGATGAATATTGTAATAACCTTGTTTCCAAGGAGGGCGCCCACACTTGTTGTTGTTGTGATGTAATGACCAGAAAAGGTTGACGTATTGGCAACAATAATCATCATTTGTGAATTTGTGATCAGCCTTTGTTATTTTATTTTATTTTATTTCGAAGCACTTTCCGAGTTGGTGGAACCCCCACTGACCATGGCAGTAAATTCTATTCTGATACTGATTCTGATCATTGAAACGGTGAAGGCCCGTCAGCGGAAGGTGGTGACCAGTAGGGGGTGCTAAAACACTGCTGCTCACTCAGCGGTAGATGGCCAGAAGCAGTGAACAAGCTCCAGCATCACAGCGGCGCGTCATGCTCGCTGGCCTCTGACCCCGACACTGAGCCCGCGCGTCCGGCCTGGACGAGGACAGTCCCGCGCTGCGAGGCCCCTCCGCCTCTCACACACGGGCGGGAAGTGGGTGCATGAGGCTGGAACCTGTCACCCAAACACCCGCTTATCTTCACCCCATTCGGACCTGTTGCCGTTTAGCCCAGTTCCCACCCGCACCACTCCGCTCCACAATGAGAGCTCGGTGCCCAGTGAAATGTTTCTGAAGATCGTCCAGCCCTGAGTTCGAGGTGCCGTTCATGAGTGAGAGAAGGACGGAGTCTGAAAAAAAGCTGCAGCCGCATCATTCATGAAGCAAGAGCTGAGCCAAAAGGCAGAGCTTTCCTTTGCCCGGTCCATTTCTGCTCATCCTTCTAGTCACCCAGGAGACACTCAGAGTAGATCATATACGAATATTTGCCACAAAAAGACACATTTTTCAATTTGAATGAATTTGGTATATTACTGAATCAAATGATGGGCCCATACATACATTTAAACAACAAAATGTTGTTTATTGTGCATCAGTTTGACAATAAATATATTCAAGTTTTTATGTCACCTTATTAAAACTAAAGCTCTTTTAATGTCTTGAAAATATTTGTAAAGGAATTTCAATTTAATAAGAATTTCAAGTCCATTCAGAGTAGTGGAAACGCTGCTCATTGTGTAGTGAAAAACCTCCCTGAACAAAAGCAAACAGATGCTTTTGTTTGCTTTTGTTCCTCCATGTTTGTTGTTGTTGTTCTCATCCTAGCTGCCACGTGTCTTGTGCATCACTGTGATCAGTGGACCAGGAACTCCTGCACTTACAAAGGTTCCCTGTTGTCTGGAGAGCAAACTGTTCAGTTAACTTAAACGATTTTTTTAATCGCGATTAATCAATTAATCGCGATTAACTCGTTAAAGTCCCACCACTATTTAAAATACTTTGTTGTTTTAATCAAATTCACCTGGAGGACGAGACCCCCGCCCCTCCTCCTCCTCCTCTTCCTCCTCCTGCTCTCTCTCTCTCTTCTTTCATTTAAGGACACATCGGTGTGTTTCTTTTTTTTTTTTTTTTTTTTTTTCTTTAAACCAGGCGGGGAATTGGCCAAATTAAAGTAATCATGCGGCGGTTATGTCACCGTCACATCTGGCCCCGGGCTCAGCGGCACCTCGGCACCGCCCCCCGCCTGCTGCGGCTGCACTTCTCCCGGGGGAAGGCAACGTCCCTGTTGCGGTCAGCAGCGGCTCCGGTGGGCAGAGACCACGATGACAGTTTCGGTTCGGCCCGGAGGAGACTCGGACTTTCCGGAAGTGACTGAGGTCGTGGCGGGAACTCAGGTAAGGTCGCGTGGTTCATCCGCTCGCCATCGATCAACAGGTTCGCCCGCGGTCAGTTTCCTGCGCGCGTGAAGTTACATTTACAAAACCGCAACACGCAAAATGATGAACAGCTTCGACTCTGACCGACAGCAGAACTCACAGCTCATCGACGATGACGCAAACAACTACAAAAAAAAACCTATGCAATTACCTTTTTAAATAAAAGTATAGCGCTAATAAATAAAATATAAAGCCAATAAATAAATATATAAAATCGATACATAGATCACCATTCATCAATTGTGCGTCAATATTCCTCTTATATTCTTATAGTCTCGTAGTTAATACGCAACACAAACATTACGTTTTTGAACAAAACAATCTCTTGTTTTATGTGGTTATATATCAGATGTTTTTCTAACTGTTGAATAAGGGTAATTTCTGTTCTGAAATGCATGAACAAAGTCAAATTATTTTGATACAATCAGAATTCAAATGATTGTAAAACTAACTCATGAAAAGTTAATCCATGTAAAAATATGATTCTAATTTTTACAAACCATTGTGCTGATGCTCAATCCAAGAGTAAATAAAAATGATAAATAGTTAAGAAAAACCTATATGATGTTGTGACTAAATACAAAGAGCACATTGCAAATGTATGTATCGAAAACGGTGAATGATGATGTGAATATTACTATTCATTCATAAAATAAAAAAGCCAGAAAATGCATCTAAAACTTTCCATCGCTGTTTTTTTTTGTGTGTGATTCACTTAAAAAAAGAGCTATAATTAGCGTAATGCAATATAAAAATAATCCCCAGTAATGTTTTCGACTGAGCTTCAACCACAGACTGCAGACGTCCGTGAACACACCTGATGTGTCTGGCTGAGGTGACATCCTCCTTCCACACCTTTCATTTTGCAAGTTTCAATCTCAGCGTTGAATAATCGCTTCCTGATGAGACAGTGTGAGCGTGTGTGTGTGTGTGTGCGTGTTTTGGTACGGCACCTGCGATTAGCGATTTAAATCCTCCACCAGATGTCCAAAGTTTCTCCCTCTGACATTTAAATATGCTTCTGGAAATTGATATGTCAGCGTTGTGTAAGTGAGACGGCGTAAGCTTCTATGGCGGGGGGTGGGCTGGTGACCACAGGTGAGGGAGCGGTCCACTGCTCAGCAGATACAGAGCTCATCCTGGCCCTAAAATGGCAGGTTTAAAAACAAACGGGGACGGGGTGGTGACCTTGTGAGTGAAGCGTGGCTGAGATTCATGCAGGATCCCGCGTGAGCTGTCTGTCAAGCTTTCATTCTGGTGCGAGCTCATGTCACCTTGGATGATATAACACTGAAGAAGTTCGCGGTGTTTCAGGTGTGACGTGGAGCCGCTGGCGCCGCTTGTTCTCAGAACGCAGGTTCACACAGCCAACGTCTGATCGTCGCTCACGTGGACCTGAGCGCACCACGGCTCTGAAGTCGCTTCTCGTCACATGACTTTGGTGATCACATTAACAAAATAATAAGTTCCCAGATTAGCAGATTTCAGAGAGCTTTTTAATTTACAGGAAGTGACTTTGGCAGCGTGTGTGTGTGTGTGCTGTCCGAGCGCCAAGGAAGGATTTGGGTCCCAGCTGCCGAGGCCCGAGGCCTGCAGACACACCCGTGGCATCAGCAGCAGCTTACGTCTTCTGATGCCTCGCGGAGGCAATCTGCTGCAGAGGTTCGCGTGTTGGTCGCAGAGAGGGAGGAGTCTCAGCACGCCACCGCAGATGTGACTCCCCGAGTCGCCCCTTCCTCTGGTCACTGTCAGGCAGAACACCGCGAGTCCATTTCACTAGTCACTTGTTGTCTTCAAGATGGCCGACGGCTCCTTCACAACGTGACTTGTCTTGTTCAGGTGTTCCACTTGAGTCCTGAGAGTCTGGTCCAGTCCAGCGCTGACTTTGCCTCTGGGATTCACCAGTCTTCCTTTTTCATCAACTGATGACATCATAAGCCCTGCCCAGGGTGTCCCCAGAACTCTGGTTCCGTCAGTGACCCGGCTCTGGTGCCGGTGCCAGCTCAACATTTGTTGATCATGAAATTAAAAGTGACCTCGCCGCTCAGACCCATGAGTTTTATGATTTGAAATGGCTTCACAGATCGGCCATCTGGGAGCCAAGATTAGGGAAGCGCTCCATTGTGATGCTGCTCATGAGGGAGAGGCCAGCTGCTGCTCTTCTGGCTCACTGAGGGCAACGTCCGGTTCTTACGTCTGGAAAATGGATCTGATAGTGAAGGACCATCTGGAAGGATGGAGGTCCAGCCAGGTGCTGATGCGGGCTGAGGAACTGTGACTGTCACATGGGGCTGTTCACCCCGAGTCACATGGCCACAACAACTGGCCTGTCGCCAGAAGAGCTGGAGACTCTGCCTGATGCCGTAGATCTGGCAGACTCTGTGGGAAGGTGACTCTTCGACTTGTGTTTCTCCAAGTCATGCTTGGACTCGGCTGAGACAGAAGTCGGCAGCTATAGCGAGTTGACGGGATATTTTCACCTCTGTCTGTGTGGCTCATAAGTATCAGTGTTTATCCCCCGGACGAGCCCCGTCGGCTTATGGCACTGTGCTGCCCAGCCGCCGTTAATCTGCTTAATAGTGTCAAAAATCTGCTCCGAAAATAAGGTCTAACCAGGACCACCTTCCCCCGGCCCGTGCAGTCGGGATGCCTCTCCCTGGTGAGGGTGAGGAGGAGGAGAGACACGCAAGACTCCGGCTCTGGCTGCTGCCCCCGCGACCGCAGGTGAGAGGAGGACAACGTCAAGCTGAGGTCAGTGTCGACAGGAAGTGAGTCCGCGTGGGGGCGGGGTTCTAGATTTCGAGTGTTGCATTCGCAGCGTGGAGTCTTGTTAAAGCCTGACGTTTGACCTCTCAGACAGGGACCTCTCTGGTCCGGGAGAGCAGGAAGTCCGTGTGGTGCGGCGGCAGCTGCGTGAGCGAGGCTCCCATCATCACATGTGACAGGCCCTGCCCCCTGCCTGGATGTGTATTCATGGTGAGGCCAGATTAGACGCAGCGCGGCAGGTTGGGCCCCATATGATGTGAAGACTCGCAGACCTGGAGTCAATGTCACTTTGTCTCCTCGCAGGCAAGTTGTTGTTGTCGGCGCAGAAGAGCAGCTGCTGCTCACTCAGTCAGAATTCACCAGCCCTGCTTACCCAGATTTCACCCTGATGATGTCACAGCTAGCAACTGACGGCTGGTTTTTATTTACATTTAGAAGGTTTTGATGGTATTGAAGTGATTAGATAAGTCAGGAAAGCTGTTTGCATGTGGTCGCAGAGGCAGCAGCTGCAGGTAAGAGGCCCAGACTTCCCTCGCCTCAGGGATTAGCTCCTCGCCACTTCAGGAGGGCCAGTTCCCCGGTGCTGTTCTGAGTCGCTCCTCCAGGACGGAGTTTCTACCTCTAAGAACCTGGACAAGCTCTTCTCCTCGAGTGGCTGGTGACTGTGTTTTACAGCGTGAGGACGCCGCTCCTCTGCGGAATCTGTCATCCGATCTCCCGTCACCCCGCAGTTGCTGAAAGATATTTGCGGCCGCGGCTCATGTTTGGCTCGGCAGCTCCGGCAGATAGTTGACAATTGGGCTTCTCCAGGTTGTAATGATTTGTTCCCACGTCAGCGTGGCCTTCCCGAGTTGCTACTCTTTTCCCCAGACGTCTCTGCATGGGACTGCTGTGGTGAAGAGCTGAGCCAAAAGACCAAGCTCTCAAGCGAGAGTTCTCCTCTCTCACCAGCTTTGTTGTGACGAGGCAGAAGCTCAGTCAACCGAGAGAGACTCGGCGTGGAGGAGAGATCGCCCTCCCCACCCTCTTTGCCAAGGTTGCTGCCCCCACAACCCTGGTGAGCAGAAGTGGAAGCCAGTGGCCAGATGTGTCGTTTCTCTCCCTCAGAGCAGAAAGTCGTGGCTTCACTTCCCACCCATGTTGCTCAGTTGTTGATGCCACACAACCGACAGGTGCGACAGGCTCCCGCGCAGATGTGTCCAGATGTATCAATGAGGCTTAGCGTGAGCTTCGCCCTCTTGCGTCCAACGTGCTGAAGGAGCTCTTGAATTATTGATTCAGCTTCTGTCGCTTGGCCAGATATGGAGCCTGCTCCTTGTGTGTGAGAAGGGTCGAGCATAAGGAGAGGCTTCTCTTCTGCTGCTGTTTCCGACTTGTTGCTCGTCCAGTGGTGCAGCTGTGGGTTCCCCATGGAGCAGGCTTGGCTTTGCTTCCAGAGGCAGGTCAGGCTCTGGTCTCTGAGACCTCACCTGGGCTGACGCCGCTGCTGTTCCATGTGCTTCCAAGTTGCTGATTCAGGGCATCTTAAAGGCTTTTGTTTCGGGCCTTCACTGGCGTGTGGGTCTCCATCATGGGCTCCCTCCCGCCAGGGCCGGTGACTCATCTCAGGAGTCTTTAATTAAACATCTGCCGGCGTCAGCACTCGGTCACACACATGCACCCGGGCAGATCTGTTTACCTTCTAATGACACAGACAGGTCTGAGCAGTCGTCCTGCGAGTGCGTCAGCTGGTCATTAGGCACTAATGTATGCGTGACAACAGGCCGCCTGCGAGTCGCTGACACAGATACGCAGCAGCAGCGGCTGAGACGCGGCTACCTGTGACTGTGAGTATTTCTGCACGAGGACTGCTGTGGGAGTGGGAGAGCCTCCTGACGGGTGCCGTGTTCCGCATCAACGCTCTGGTTTACTCTGCTGTTCGAGCTCCAGCAGCCTCTCAGGGTGGATCCGCTGGCATCTGCTCTGAGCTCCGGGCCAACTCACTGGCGTCCTCTGACATGGCCCCGCGCCTGGGACAATTCAGAGTCATCGATCAAGCTCTGGGTGTTTTTAGACTGTGGGAGGAAATTGGATTACGCAGAGGAAAGCCACACAAGCTCAGGAAGCGGAAAGCAACTCCGGAGTTGCCTTACATGTACCGCGACGACCGACGCACGTGTCACAGGTCCAGACATGAAGCGAGCGCATTAGATGAGCTGGCAAATCTTCCTGTCTCTGACCGGAGCACCTGGTGAGACCTGTTTACGCACCTCTGTGATCAGGCAACATTAGCCACTGGGACCTGTGGAGGTCTTCAGATGAGGAGTCATGAGACAAGTCCTGACGTGGGTGTTTCTCTCTTGTAGGTGTTGAAGGGAAGCCGCTGGCCCTGCAGGCTCCTGTAAGTCCCGACTCTCTACTGGCACCTGACGCCGGCAGCCATGGAGCTGGCCCTGGTGGACTTTGATGTCGCCTGCTTGGAGGAGGAAATCTTTGCGGACGAAAGCACGGCCCTAACCGTGGATATACCGGTGGAGTACCACAGCCCCGCCGCTCACCTCTCAGCCCCCAACCCTTCGCCAGCCCCGACCAAACGACCGATGCTGGAAGTCCATCAATCCCCCAAGACGGCCAGGCCGGGGCGCCAGGGCCGCAGCAGCTGCAGCAGCATCATGTCCAACTGGAAACTTCTGCTGAGCAGCGAAGGGAGCAAAGACAGCGAGACCATCTTCAACCGACTGACCAAGGAATGCTGCGAGGACCTGTTCATGGACAAGCGCGGACTGGACGACGGAGACCAGAAAGTCATTATTAACATTGCTGGTCTGCGCTTTGAGACGCAGCTCAAAACTTTGGACCAGTTTCCTGAGACGCTGCTCGGAGACCCCACCAAGAGGATGGAGTACTTTGATCCCATGAGGAACGAGTACTTCTTTGACCGCAACAGGCCAAGCTTCGACGGGATCTTGTACTACTACCAGTCGGGCGGTAAGATCAGACGTCCAGCCAACGTTCCCCTGGATGTGTTTGCCGATGAAATGGTTTTCTACGAACTTGGCAACGAGGCCATGGAGCAGTTCAGAGAGGATGAGGGGTTTATCAAGGACGTGGACATTCCTCTACCCAACAATGAAATCTGCAGGCAGTTCTGGCTGCTGTTTGAGTACCCCGAGAGCTCCAACGCCGCTCGGGGTGTGGCCCTGGTGTCGGTCATTGTCATCGTCATCTCCATCATCATCTTCTGCATGGAGACGCTGCCGGTGTTTCGTGATGAAACGGACAAAATTGTTCCAACTGCTGTGCAACACTACAACCAGTCCAGAGTCCAGAGCCCGGCCCCTGCGGACACGGAGAACCCGGCCGCACTGTCTGACCCCTTCTTCCTCATCGAGACCGCTTGCATCGGCTGGTTTTTCTTTGAGCTCTTTGTCCGTTTCTTGGTGTGTCCCAGTAAAAAGGAGTTTTTCCACAACATCATGAACGTCATCGACCTCATCTCCATTATCCCCTACTTTGTGACCGTGATCACCGAGATGATCACCACTCCAGAGGAGAGCTCGGGCCAGAACATGTCTCTGGCCATCCTCCGAATCATCCGTCTGGTCAGGGTGTTTCGTATCTTCAAGCTTTCCCGCCACTCCAAGGGGCTCCAGATCCTGGGGCAGACTCTCAAGGCCAGCATGCGCGAGCTGGGCCTGCTCATATTTTTCCTCTTTATAGGTGTGATTCTCTTCTCCAGCGCCATCTACTTCGCCGAGGTGGATGAGCCTCACACGCAATTTGTTAGCATACCTGACGGCTTCTGGTGGGCAGTGGTAACCATGACCACCGTTGGCTACGGAGACATGTACCCCATCACGGTGGCCGGGAAAGTGGTGGGCACCCTGTGCGCCATCGCCGGCGTGCTAACCATCGCACTTCCGGTGCCAGTCATCGTTTCCAACTTCAATTACTTCTACCATAGAGAGACAGAGGCGGAGGACAAGTTGCCTCTGGCAGATGCGATTGAGCAAGCCATGAAGGTGGACGCTGACAGCAAACAGGGGAGCAAGACCAACCTCAACAAGTCCAACGGCCTGTGGAAGACGAACAAGTCCAGCTCGTGATGGACATGCGACTTACCTCAGCCATGCTCTCAAACCATCTTGGAGGGGACAAGGTTCCTGGAGAGGAGCAGCCGAGCACCGTTCCCCCAGACTCGTGATCGTAGCAGCAACGTTTCCGCCAACCATTATATCCTACATCAAATCAGGCCACTTGAATGGTGGGTCAGCGGGTGAAAGGGCGCTTCTCAGCTCCTGACTCACCTTTCTCTTCAAGAGTGGCCTTGTCACTGACCCCTGTCCTTTCAGTAACCTTGATCTTATGGGCACCCGCTGGTCATAATGTGATTTTAATTGACCTTTTCTCCTGGTGACGGCGTCGTGGCGGCGAGGTTTAGCCGAGCTCTCTGGTGCTTGTTAGCATGGCAGTGCAGGTTGCACATGCAGCCTCTGCAGAGCAGTGACCCCGACAGCGTCCAAGAGAGGCGTGTCACATCCTCATGGCATCGGTCCTTACCTGTTACTCTTCTATTTCACCTTTGTGGCGACCGCGTTCCTCGTGTTGTCTGCGGGCTCCATGCATATCCAAGTGGAGTGCCTTAAGCTGTTGACCTGCCACCTGTAATCTTGACAAACATCCATGTACATAGGCTTCAGTGATAGTGTTTATCAGCACAGATTCCAAGGACGACGACAGCAGGAGCTTCAAGCTCTCAGACCATTAGATCTGAAGAGAGTGGTGCCGGGTGCCCGCAGCAGTCTGTTCCAGGGCGACTCCAGTGGCTCCTCATGGGGCCGCGGCGGTGCTGGTTCCCTTTAAAAACCCTGCAACCCTCTGGCCCTCCGAGGATCCACTTGAGGAGCCCTCTTTTCTGTTATACTGTTGGACTGGTTCCCAGGGAGCTGAAGGAAAGGCTGAGTAGCACAAAGAAGAAAGACATTTTTAAGTGGTTAAAAATGAGTGAGTAAAAATCGATGTCAAATTAAAAGCAGCAGTCAGGGCTTCAAACACCCTTCAGTCCTGCACTTGTTTGTGCTTCATCTTTGATGTGCATTCTATTCCAAATTTGCTTGTTCCATCTGAGACTCTGCTGGTCCCAGAGGTGTCACCTGAGAGGCCAAAGACTGCTGCAGAAGGGAGACATTGAGGAGCGAGGACTGTCTGTCATGTACAAATTGTAAAAGTGTATGATATGAAATAAAAGCCAGCTGAGGCGACGGGTTTCCTGTTTGCTCTCTACACCCCCACTCGCCACATGACAACATGAATCTGCTTTCACTGCCATGTTTGTGTCGCTGATGCATGTCAGGCTGGCACTGGACAAGTCGGCGTCTGGAGGACATGGACGCAGGAGCGGCGTGACAAGGCTCGCCGGCCTCCGTCGACACAGGTGTGGATGGAGTGACCCCGAGATCTCAGACGTGGAGGACGGACAAGGACAGAGCGAAAAGCCAGGTGACAATGAGGAGAGAAGGGGGGACCGTGACTCTGGTGACGGAGTTCACACGCGACAAGCTGATGGAGAAGTGGGTTTCAAGTCAACATGTATCTGTGAGCTTCACTCTCGAGGGAGCTATGGTCATTGCTTCCACTGGCGCCAGTGATCGCGGGTCCCAGCTGTTGTGCGTTCACTTGCAGGCGACACTGACTTGGGGGTCACGGCGCCGCCCTCGGGCCCCAGATTCACCTGTCGCAGCCCTGTAAACACATTTATTTACATCTGCAAAAGATGTTTTGAACTTCAAACTCTTTGCAAAGATCTTTCATGAAATTTTCTTTCATCCAATTGAGTTTTAAATATCAATTTGTTTGTGAGTTATACACCTTTTTTATTGAGTTATGTTCATTTAGCTCTCTTTTTCTTTAATTTGCCAACCATTTATTTATTATCATCTTTATGATATTTTTTCATTTACTTCTTTGTACATTGTCAGCCAAAGAAATGACGTCTTATGAATGTGCTCACAGCTGAGTGTTAGCTTCTCAGCCTTCCAGTGGGCGGGGCTGCTGAGGCCCCGGGGAGACGGCCTCAGCAGCAGAAGTGCGCTGCTCTGGAGGCGGATGTGGTTGCGGACTGATGCCGTGGCTGGTTCAGCGTGTGTGAAGAGGGTTGGTGTGGCGAGGAAGATCAGGTCCGGCTCTCAATCATGCATGAGGGATCTCCATCATTAAAGAGGCTCGGAAAGTTCCAGCGCCGCCTGAGACATGAGAAGAAGATGGAAAAACGGTGAATCTTCTTACAGTTGAACACAGACCTGAAGGATTTGTGTTCGACTGGTGTCCAAAGTCTGGGTCAAGGGCTGTTTCTGGCCCTCTGGGGACTTTCATTTGGCCCACAGTTGAACTTGTGCCAGCAGAGCGGCGCGTCTCCTCGTCCTTTCATGCGATGGTTTTCAGCGTGGTCTTCACCGTGAGACCAGAGCAGCCAGACTCACTGTTTCACCTGAGGATGACCTGAGAGTGGTGCTGTGTGAGGGCAGCGGACTGCGACTGTGGGTTCAGATGAGCCGAGTGGAGAGTGCGGACGGCTTGAGCTGGAGGTTGTTCTGACCTGGCCTGGCTCACTTGTCCATCACCTTATTTTGGGAATGTGTTCCATGATGTAACAACGCTTGAGTTGGGTCTGTACCCGGGCCACGTTATGGGTCACGCATGTTGCCGCTCGGGAAGATCTGGTCCTCTGGAAGCGACGGAGTAGATGGGCGGAATACCTGGGTCGCCACTTTTTTTTTTATTTTTTATGAAGGAATCAGACGTTCCGAACCCAAATCTCCTTAATGCAGTGACTCTCAGTCAAATCAAATCTCGATTTGCAATGTGGCTGAGATGAGGAGGTGCAGAAGGAAGCAGGGATTAGAAAACTGTCAATCTGTTGCTGTTTACATTTGGCAGTCACATGACGGCGCCGGGGTCCCGCGGAGGACACACAAAAGTACACTCATTCATTAAAGCCGTAGCCAACCTGGCAACAGCTGCTTCGCTCGGATGATTGCGCGGACGGGATTAATCCCAATGATCCCGACCATATACCCAGATTACCCACCTTGTATTTGGAAAGCAAACCGGATCTCATTTCATGGTAGCGTGATGATCGTGGAGAGAGACGCAGCGGTCAGGCGGTGTTGAGTGAGACGTGGAAGCAGGTTGGACTCACAAGCGATTGCAGGTGGAGAAACGGGGAGCACCTCCAACATGTTACCTGACCTTGTCCAGGAGGCCCCTCCCACCAGCTGGTCTCCGATCTTGACATGTTTTACATCTGGACCCTGAACCGGAGCTCAACAAACCTATGAGCTCTCGCATGACAAAACAGAGACGTCATGTGACCATGACTGGCTCAACGTCACCCCAAGTCAAGATCAACTCCATTCCAGCGGCCCTCCGTGAAGGAACGCCAGGAGCCTGGCTAGAAAACAAAGCCCTGACCATGAAGGCACGGGTGGATTTGAAATCTGGGCTCCGACCAGGGGGAGCATTCTTAGCCGCACTCGCTCTCCTCTGTGGCCAGCTGCCGGCTGGCTGAATGGCTGCATGATTGGCTGGTCCGGGCCGGCAGCAGATGCCTGTGTCATCCGTACGGTCTTATGTAAGAGGATGTCCCTGCAGGTAACGGGCCATCTGGAGGAGCACACGGGTCAGAGATATCAAACGGTCTGTTCCGGCTCAGTGACAACACATGTTCCCACTCAGACAGCCTGACCTCAAAAATGTAAGGTTCATTACGACTGATCAAATGAATCTGTCGATGAAACCGGTTGGTCCGTAAATCCCACCTTGAGAGGCATTTTTGGATCCAGTTGAACCCAGGTGTCAGGCTCCGTGATCGCTCTGTCATGTCTCCCTCACACGGCCAGGTCAACGACAACCAACTCTCTCAACTCTCTTTAGCTGTGGTTTGTGGATGAATTCCTGGCCACAGCTTGTTTCCACATTGTGGTCTCTTTTGCCCCCAAAACTGTCTGGCTTGACAGGCTTGTACAGGACAGGAAGCTGACATGCAGCCTGCGTTGTTGAACCTTCACAGCCGTCATGATCCGACAGAGGAAGTGCCGTCCGTGTTCGCCAAACACAACCGCTCAGCGTTCCGTCCCGCGTCCATGGGATTTGAATCCAACCCTGAGTGGTCGCGCCGAGACCTTCACGTCACACATCCATGAAGCCATCTTACGCAGCATCCACCACAGTCCCACAGTGAAGAAGCATGGTGGAGTGACACAGCACACACACACCCAGCTGAGAGGGAGCGCAGAGAAGAAGAAACCTTCGGACATTTCTGCAGCAGTTAGATCATTCTTATCGAGTCCTGCAAGTGTGGACGCAGTTTGTTGTCATCACCTAAATCTCCACACAGAAGGCAGTTATGGACACCAAGACTGTGAGCAGAGGATGAGCTTGTAATTGCAAAAGCCAAGCAAGAAGATATTCTTTACAGTCAAAGCACTTCAATACAAATGAAGCAGAAAATCAGTCCGACTCTGCTCACTGACATGGTCTACATTATGCGGAGCCCTGGCTTTTTCTTTGCTCGCTGTGGGTCAAGGCTGCTGCGGTGCAGGTCCTCTGAGTGTGAAGAGGCCGGAACGGGCCTGCTGGAAGACACTGCTGGCATTTCCTGTGATGCTTTTTCCAGCTCTTTCTCGAAGTGGAGCAACTTCACCAGGAGAAGGACGAGACCCAACCTGGAGCGAGAGGACAAGCTTTAGAGGACTGTTTTTAGAGGAAACGTCCAGGTCATATCTTCAAACACGTGAGGTGGAGAAGCGTTCCGAATGCTTCCTTCCTGTCTGAAATATGTCTGGTTCCTCCTGGAGAGTACGCTGAAGGAGAGCTCCTGGTGTTCTGGAGCTACCACCCACTCTTTAGCCAGGATGATGTGAAGATGCGAACCCTGAGGTCAGGGCTCTCTCACAGATCCAACCACACGAGCAGCACCAGACTGAATAAGACTGTGACTAAAACAGACTGTGGCTTAGCTTCCGACACACCAGGGTTCCGACAGCAGCCCAGGGTTCGGAGTCTGGCCATCAGGATGTACCTGTCTCGAAGGTTCCTCTTCACGGTGGAGATACAGACGTTCGTAAAAAACCAGATGAAGTGTTTCAAGCTGAGCCAGGTCCACTGCGCCAACTCTGAATCCAGCCTGGGCCAAAGAAGACACTCCCTGACTCGGAAACTGTGGTGAGAAGATTGGACCATCTCCAGAAAAGGTCTCACCATCGGCGACCGTGCAGCAGCAGGAACACCGGCAGGATGACAGGAACCAGCAGGTAGGAGAGGGCGACGGCTGGCGAGCCCAACATTCTCAAGTACGGCAGCAGGTTGAGGAGCAGAACTGCAACACACACAGACACACACCTGCAGCTCATGCTGTGGGCCTGTCACAAAGCCCCAGCAGCACAGGTCCCTCAGGCTGTGGACTTCAACAAGGCCTCTACCACAGGTAAAGACTGAGGGTCTGGTCCCCACTGCACTTGAGAGGGTGGACGTCCTGTAACATCCTCTCGCCCTGGGACCGGCCTTGAAGGTGCTTTTATTTGGCCTAAGGTCGGCCAAGACCCTGCTCAGTAGCTTGTGTGTTGGAGGTACGAGTGTGTGTGGCTACTGATGTGTGTGTCTCTCACCGCTCTCCAAAATCTCCACACTGATGGACACAAGCTTGTGCGACTTGTAAAACGCTGACACGTTGCCATTTCTTTCAGTCTCCGACGGTGATGTGGTCTTGGTGCCCGCCGCCATCTCCTCCTCTTCCCCCACCATCGTCTCCAGGATCAGTGGAGCTTGGGCGTACAAGTTGTCGTGGGCAATGTGGTTCATGGTGGGGAATGCGATGAGCTCTGAGGGCAGGTGAAGCGAGGCAGTCATGAGGTGTCAAAAGCCTTCTGGACTCCAGCACTGACCGTGGTTGACCAGGAACTCCAGCGCGTCCTTGTAGCCGCTGCAGAAAGCTTCCTCCAGGGTCTGAGCAGAGAACACATTTTAGCATGAGCATGAGACGTGTGCTCTGAAACCTCCCCTCGGCCTGACCTCTAGAGCCAGAGGATAGAGAGCGTTGAAGATTCGGGCGCTGTTGGCCAGGTTGGCCTTCAGCATGGTTCCGGTCACCACCATATTCAAGACACAGGGCGAGTCGTCGGGGCAGATGTCGGCCTCGCCGGAGAACGGTGCTACGGTCAGCGTCTGGCTGCAGGGGCGCGAGAGCACCGGCTGCATGTTGGTGAAGCCCCCGTCCACGTAGTGCTGCCACATGTGATGAGGAAGGTCACCCTGAGTCCAGAGTTTTGGGGCCAAAAGCCTGGGGCCACTCACCTCACCGCGGAAGCTCGGAGGCTGCAATCCGCAGTAGCCCGGCACGTAGCAGCTGCAGAGCAAAGCCTGACGTGATGGAGAAAGCGTTTTATAGCCATTCCCTGGTGACCGGCTGACTTTTAACAGGTTTGTGTTAACAGAAAGTGCAAGGTAAGCTTTTCTCTTGATCTGTGCTTTAGCTTGTGAGCTACAATCCCTCTGTGAAGAGCATGTGTCTGCCAGTAGCACGGACGTGAGACTCTGAAGCCTCTTCATCCCCAGGCAGTCACCTGGATGACGTCTTCTTTGGAGCGGTAGTCCGACACCTGGACGTGTTCGCCGTCGGTCATGCGAGTCAAGCCCACCACCAGTCGGCCACTGGCCAGCTGATGCGCGTCGTGAGGAAGATGCTGGACGAGGATCTTCTCCAGCCAGTGGAAAATGTTGATGGAGGGGTTCAACGGCCCAAACGTGAAGGCCTTCATCTCCCTGGCAAAATTCAGCATCTCGTCCCGAATCATGGCTGCAGAGGAGGATTTGGAGCAGAGTCACGGCGTGGTGAGGAGTCAGAGATGGAGGGACTGATCAGGAAGGATCAGGTCAGAGATGAAATGAAGACAAGGCCAGGTGGAGAGGAGAGACAGAGTTGGACCAAGAATGTTGCCGATGACTGAGGACAGGATGAGAGGATGTTGGAGAGGGTGAAGGACTCGCGCCACAGAACAGAGCGACACACGTGCACATTTTAATAAAAAAAAAATCCAATTCCAAAATATGGCAAAACTCTGAAATTCCAAATTCCAAACCAACGTCTTGTAGTTGCTGGTGTGGTGACAGAATAGTGTACTCACGCAGACTCATCTGGCACACGACGGCGGCGGCCACCAGGGAACCGGCCGACGCTCCGAGCACGCACGGCGCCGACTGCAGGATCCACGGGGCCTGGCTCTGGAGGCACTGGGCCACTCCTAACTGGTAGGTGGCCAAGAACCCTGACCCGGAGAAGGAAATGGACGAAGGAACCTCCCGGTACTGACAAGGTGACACGCCAAGCACCATCTTTAACTCAGGTTTCAGCCAAAGCTTCTTGTTCTTATCATGAAAGCGCGCGAGCAAACGGTCGGAAGCAGGAGGGTCGTGTGACAGCTTGTTTTTGGCAGAATGTTTTTTAAAAGCTCTCCATTCGACATACCTTGTTGGTCATGCACATGTGATGAGGGTTGGATACAACACGTCCACTGTTGCTCTTTCATCCGAGACCACAGCAACGAGAAGGAAGTGACATAAAACCGACAGGCTCTCATGAAAGCAGCTCTGTTCACAACTGGAGTTATGGTTCTGTTGTCAATGTTTCTTTAACTTTTTCCTCACAAAACATTTCAGGATCAAAATATCAATTTATTTCAAAAGGATCCAAGACTCCACATGAGGATCCAAGATCTCCTCCACAGATGAGAGCAGGTGAGGTGAGAGCTTTGTCTCTTGGCTCAGCTCTTTCCTCACCACAAACTGGAAACAGTTCCAGGGTGAATTTATTCAACAAACCATGACACGGATCAGCACAACACGATGAGACAACTTTGCAAGATTACTCCCCTGTTTTCTCCTGATTAGTGTTTGTGTCGCAGCACTGCACATAAAGCAAAGTAGAAACTCATAACTTCTACACACAGAGTTCTTGTTCCTGCTCAGCTCGTGCCCTCGATCTTGGTCTCCACTTGTGGAGGAGTGTTGGGTGAGGCTGGACACGGCGAAGGCTCCTGATGGTCGTCGCTAACCTCTGCAGGACTTGCATCAGGAGACTCATGTCGTCTGATTTCAGGAGGCGTATGGAGGAACCTGCGAGGAGCCAGAGGTGAGTCAGGCGGCAGGGAGTCTGCAGGGGGCGACCACGCACCTGAAGAGATGCTTCTGTCCCAGCACTTTCCTCATGACGTTGAGCTTGTAGTAGTGACGCATGGATCGGTACATCTTCTCGTAAGTCATGTTGACCCGGTTCTGCAAAATGGTTCTGGTCACCACCCGTGGTGTAACACCATTAGCGCGCCGCCGCTCACCTTCTGGCGCCCCCAGAGACGCGCCAGACCATTGGGGTCCACCACCCTGAATGTGTGACTGTCACGGCTCTCCCAGCGGATGTAGTCCTGGTAGCGCGGGTCGCACAGCAGCTGATACACAAAGTCACACAACAGCCGGCACGCTGGTGGGGAAGCATGGTTAGCACGGTTAGCATGGTTAGCATCTGAACATGACAGTGGTTTTGTTTGGGAAAAAAAAAACACATTTTAAATGAAGTGAAATAAGTGTTATTGAGTTTTTAAAAAAGTCTTGTTCTGTTTCTGACCATCAAAATTGTTGATCATTACTTTTTACTGGAAGATATTAATAGAAATTTAAATAGAAAAAATTAAATCATGAAATCATTGTAGTATTATTTTTTATCAATGACATATTTTTATTATTATTCAGAAAGAATATATACGAAATACCTATATACGATTCCACAAAAAATAAAATTCCACACTCCACAGACAAGTATATTTAAATTTGCCATCAAATTAAGTGAGTCAAAAAACAACTTGCACTGTTGAACTTCAGAACTTGGTTTCCTTATTGTCAGAAAATGGCGGCCAGAGTTGGCGCTCCTTGCGTTCACCCAGACAGGAAGCCATAACTCACAGGAAGTGAAGGTGTTTTTAGGCCTCCATTTGTCATAAGTGGTGTGGCATACAGTGCTGAGTGCAGAAAACCCGAGGAGCAGGAAGCAGCAATGTTTTTTTGTTTTTGCTGTTACAGTATTTCCCCCTCTCTGTGTGATAGTGCAAATGGCTTGTCAACACTTTAGCCTGCAGCAGCAGGAGGTTCAGTGGCGAAGAGCCGCTCAGGTCGTAGTGAGTGTCCAGCTCTGTCATCCACACACTCAGAGTAGAGCTTTACCAAGTGAATTCAAGTGCCAAGGAAGCCACACTCCTCACTATGTAGACCTGGCCTCATCATGTCACTGGAGCTGAGACACATTTACGCAAACACTTGAAGCTCCATGAGGATTTGAGATTGACTTTCGTCACCTTTCATTGTTCTCGCTGTCTCTCACCTGGTAGTGGGCCGGCAGCTCGCGGACTCACAGGTTTATCCCGGTTGGACAGGTTTAATGGCTCCAGGTCTGAGTTCGCCGACTCCTCAAGACATCGCTCTTTCTTCGGGGACGACGCACAGGCTCCCCCTGTGGATGTCATGAGGAAGCACATGTGATTCAGAAGAGGATCGTGACATGGGTGTGGAGCAAAAGCTCACACTCACTGTTGTGTTGGAGAGAAGGAGCGCTGTCTGTCACAGGCGACGGCGACTCGCTGGACCTTCGCTTTGCAGCTTCCACCGCGGGGCCTCCCACATGGATCACTGCCACACACACATGAGGAACTTCAGTAAAACTGAAAATGAAAGTAGCTTCGATTCAAGAGGTTTTATTATTCTGGGTGCCGACTTTACTCGCTCTTCATCTGGCTTCTGTGTTGAGAGGAAACTTTGGACTCAGAAGACCAACGTCCCTGCCACCTGCACACTGCCTCTCCAAAAATCCCTCTGATACACAAGGCCCGAGCTCAGTCCCAGTCCATCCACCCAGAAGAACAGGAGCTCTTTATCATGACCAGTGCAAGCAGGCTTCATTCGACACACCAGTATAAATGTGCTGAACACTGAAGCCCAGAGGGAAAAGCTAAATCTCAACTCAGTTGGAGATCTGGGTTGGATTGCAGTGTTTGTCCACAGTAAACCAGATTTACAACTGCAAGTCACCCTGCAGTGAGGTTTATAGCTGAGAGAGCTCGACACCAGGAAGTCGGAAACTGTCCCTGCCGGTCCACTTGGTGTCGTTACCACTTTCTTTGTTCCTGTAGCTAAGTCATGAGACCGTTGCGAGTTCAGATAAGAGTGAGTCTCCAGGTGACCGGTTCGATTTCAGGCTCCAACTCACCACAAACTCCACTCTTTGCAGACAACTCTTGCACTCTCAGCGCCGCACTCTGGGGAGCGGCGGGTGCTTTGGACAGGTGAGGCGCGACACTCCGCCTCTGCTGCTTCACACACTGCAGGACCTCGTACAGAACATCGCCTGCAGAAGAGTTATTAGGAAGGGAGTCAGGAGGACTGTCAGCGTCCAGAACAATGCCAGTGTGGTCATGACATCAGTGAGCTGCAGGGACCTGAGCTGGGGCAGCGCCACCTGAAGTCCTCCTTGGTGAGCAGACACAAGGCTCGGCCGTTCATCTCAAAGTTCTCGTTCTCAAGGCGACGCAGGGAACATTCTTTCTGAGCCCAGTGGAGCCAGTGGGCCACGTCCTCCTTGTCCCACAGGGACGGGTTTATTCCTGGGAGCAACAACACTTGTTTATCAGACCTCACACACGGCAACGTTGCACCACTTCCAATTCACAGTAAATCAAAATATATAACAAGTACTAATAGTAATTTTAAAGGAAGTACTACAGACTAAATAATCAGTAAAAGTATTTCAAATTCTACCTATAATTTGAGGAGAGATTCACCACATGACTATAAAATGTTATCAACATTTTGCTAAAATCATCAAATAAATACAAATTATTTGAAAAGTATCGAAATGTAGCGTTAAAAAAGTGTACATTTTTAGAGAAAGACTGACTGGAAAGAAGCATAAGGGTGATATGGCAGTAGACGAAGACAATATACAGTAACATACTGATTTGTCGGTCGAAAATGTGTCAGAAAAGAGTCTAAGTGACTGACTCAAGCGTCCTGGTAGATTCCACACGTCATCCCGAGGAGCAGGTAAGATCAGCGGCGGCTGTGGCTCGGGTTTCCTCATCAAACCTGTGTCTTCACACTCCAGCTGGAAATCATATCCATATGAGGAGAAACCTTGCAACATTGCTCAACAACAAGCGCGGAGTTACACGCAGAGAAAGGAACAGAGACGTCAGTGCACCATGGGATGAGATTGATCTCACCTTGACCTCAGGTGAAGGAGGAACGTTCTCCATTCAGGCTTCGGTGAGTCAGACTCTATGTCTAAGAAATCAGAGAGAATAAAAACCTTGCTCTACCAAACGTGCAGAGGAATAAAAAGCGTCAACATTCGAGCCATCCGGAAAATGAAATCGAAAGTTACGGACAAGTGCGAAAGTGGATTCACCACCAATGACGTCATCAACTGTCACAACAATCGTTGAGTTGAAACGACAAAAAAACATCCGGAAAATACATTACAGAATGCATCGATGGTCAAACGAGATCGAACAAAAAGAAAAACCCACTTCAAACGCTTAACTTAGACAGACGAAAAGACATGTATGCGGAGAGGGACCTACCAAGATTTCGGCTACTCACGGAAAATGACGAGTGTTACCGAGGTCGGCGGGCTCTGGCTCTTCACGGAAACTCACGAGTATTGCCGACTCCGGGTTCCAGTTTCCTTTCACGTAGCGGGTTTGTAAGAATCTTATTTGTTCACGCAACCAAATCGACTTCGCATCGAAATTTTAACTTCACCAAATTGAAGAACGTTTCCTTCATATCAGCCATCATAAGCTGAAGGTGATGAGTGAATATTATTTAACCAAGTTTTTCCTGTGTAGCTCTGTTATTAAATGTAATTTACACTTTGACCATAAAGTGGCGCTGCAGTTCGCACAGTTCTCAATTTCATGCCACGAATAAGTATCTGGCGGGAAGTGCTGGTGACGTATGAAAAGAGGGAACTCTGAAAACGGCTTTATCGACACAGAAACAAGCGAATTTGACTGAATACGTCGGCGTTTGTCATTACGAATACGTAAGTTAGCGTAATAACACTCGTCGTGTGATGAATTGTCACGGTTTTAACATGCTGGAATTGTTTTGGTTTACCGGAGCGGACGGTTTTTGACGTCCAAACGGAAAGAATTCATAAAACTTTCTAGAATGTTGTCATTTAAATGTGAGTTTCATAGTTGAAATGCACCAAATGAATTGAACTCAGGTGGGAGTCGTTTAAAAGTTAGAGTTTGGGTTTTAACCTTAAAACATATTTGTGAAAAATGAAAAGTAGAATAGACTAGAATGCCTTTATTGTCATTATACACATATACAATGAGATTAAGCCACCACCAGTGTCAGTGCAAAAGAGCAGTATAAAACGATAAATAAAAGCTCTAAGGTATAAAATAAATATTTACAAATAAACAGATTTGCACACTCATTAAGTTGTTTTCAGATAGAATATGGTGTATATACCTGAGTATTATTGCACGTACCATGATAAGTTGTGCATGTCACAAGACAAAATGTATTGCACATAATGTCATAAGTGTCCAGAGTATTTCAAGTTTGAGGAATTCAGTGCAGTTAGTACCTTGTCAGCATTGTTTTTTTCTCGGTCAAACACCACATTTTATGTAAGTCTTCAAGAATGTGGGATTAACAGGTCATATAGATAAAACATAATTCTAATTAGTGACAGGATTCATCTGTTGTTGTCTGCGCCGACAAATATAACCTGGGTTCAGGTGAATGTCTGAACTCTTCGTGTCCCAAGTGTGGTTGTCGTCAACGCTCTCCTGGTTTTACACATGCCAAATAATAAATGTTGACACAGCAGCGGTGAGTTTCACAGCTTCTTCTGTGTCCACTACTCCAGTCACGATGCAGAGAGCGTCACGTTTGAAGCGAGAACTCCTGCTGCTGAGCACCGAACCTCCTCCTGGGATAACATGTTGGCACACAGAGGAAAAGATAGACGACTTGAGAGCACGTACGTCCCGCCGCATCCAAGTCTTTCAGCGTATTAACACAACTATGTGTCGTCATTTATCCTTTTGCAAGTATTTCTTTGTGCTTATGTGAGTTGTTTATTCTCATATAGTTCAGTCTATAATGAATGTTCCCTCAAATCAACATTATTGTTCTGGTTATGAGTTTAACACTAGTCTAAAAGTAAGATCATTGTTAAAGTTTTGTTTGTTTGGTCGACAGAGATTGTTGGCGGAAGTGGGACTCCATATGAAGGTGGCGTCTTCACGCTGGAGATTAAAATCCCAGAAAGGTGCTTTTTTTAAGGTCTTATTTTGTGCAGTGGATTCACTGAAGCTCTGACTGGCCGTTCACTCTGCTGCAGGTATCCGTTCGAGCCTCCCAACATTCGATTCTTGACTCCCATCTACCACCCTAACATCGACAATTCTGGACGGATCTGCCATGATGCCCTCAAACACCCGCCAAAGGTCGTAGCACCTTTATGATTTACCAGATTAAATGTGGAGTCTGGATTATAACATTCAATGGTGTTCTCAGGGTGCGTGGAAACCATCTCTCAACATCTCCACCGTCCTGGCTTCCATCCAGCTCTTGATGGCTGAACCCAATCCCGAAGATCCACTCATGGCTGATATAGTGAGTCACATCTCTTGTCTGTTGTTTTGTGAGTTTAATTTAGAATGTAGGTCAGTATGAATTTTGATCTTTGTCTGTGCTTTGCTATACAGTATTAAATTGGTTTTAAATCTATCCAAGTGCTACCGTACGATGAGCTACTTTTCTGTTTTAATGTCCAGACTCGGCTGTGTTAAAGTACATGTGTAACATGTACATGTGTAAATGTACAGGCTGCTATTAAGTGACAGTTCACTGACTGACTAGCATGACAAAAAGCCATGTTATTCTTCTGCAAAACAAAGCCACACTACCTTATAAATCATGCTCACTTTTTTTGCTGCTTGGAAATTTTTTCATAAAGGCAGAGTATAAAAAGCCTTCTGTCAGTGATCTTCCTCCAGTCTGAGTCGGTCTTCTAGGTAAAATGTGGCTGTCATTTTTCCAAACATTTACACAGGCGAAGAGGTATTTATTTGGACATGGAGGTTTGTTCAAAAGGAAGTGGAGTCATGCGGTTGTCTCATATTTAGCACCACTTTGCTCCCGTCTGGCACCAAAGTTCAAGTGCCTCCAGGCGACCCGTGAACCTCTCTCTGTTGAAGACCTCAAAGAGTCTGGAATCTTCTTCTTAATCAGATTTTTACCTCTTCTCAAGAGCGATATCATCAACTCTTGCCGCTAAAGACAGAATATCTTTCTCAACCGCAGTCGTCAGAGTTCAAATACAACAAACCGCAGTTCATACAGAAGGCCAGGAGGTGGACAGAGGAGCATGCTGTCCAGAAGAACAAGGTAAAGTACTGCTTGTTTTTGTCTCGCTGTAGCTGCTGCGGCTCTTCTGTTAGTTTTCTCATTTTCAAAGTATCCTTTGAAAGAGAATTGATAATGGATTGCAAAAGAGTTGTATATTATCTGCGTGGAATTTAGCCATTGGTGGTCGGCATGACAACGAGTGAGGGTTCTCGCATGTTGCTGCGTTTGTGTATAGCAAAGTTCATTTGCCTGCTGTTGACAGTCGACTGGAGGCAGGTTGAAGCATACAGAGCCTGTGTTTTAGTGTGGCGTTTTGCATCAGCTCTTTGTATTATTTTCTTGTGATTCGCTGCCCGAAGATGGAGTGAGTCAAGACTGGTGTGTTCATTAACCAGGCCCTGTTGATGCCAAAGTTCTTCTAATGTTACAAAATGTGCGGCAAAGTGTGTCCATCAAAATAAATGACTGTTAAATTAAATGGCCATATTTGGGCAGAAATGATTTGAGGTGTAATGTGATCATCATTCTTGGTCTGCTGCAGGGCATTACAGAGGTCGACCAAAATGGATCCTCACGCAAGAGAGAAGCCGCTGATGCCGCTCAGGATGTTGACAGCGAGACGAAGAGATCCTGCATATAGGTTTCCCTGCACTTTCTCCTGCTGACTTGGACGTTGTTTGTTTGCCCTGTCCTAAATCTTCACTGCACTTTAATTTGGTACTTCAGTCTTCAATAAAGTGAACACTCATCTGGTTTGTCTTACTGTCACCTCATCAATACAGTCTGTGTGCAAGCAGAAATGCCCTGTCAACCGTCGCCAAAATTGGGAGCGTCATACAACATCCAATAAGCGTTGTGACTTAGGACAACTCACGACATGAAGAGACAACGACAATATAACTTTATTCAACAATATGACTGACGGTTGTACACAGTATATACATCCTAAATAACATTTGCAAAAAACATTTGATATATTTTTTTAAACTATGAATTTGTTTGTCAAAATATAAAGCATATTTGGTGTTTATCACAAACATCAAAAGGCTGTAGTAAGTCATTAGCATGCTAGTTCAGAGGTAGTTACATTGTATGTACATAGTTGCTAGGCTACTCCATAGTTCACTGGTAGACGGATATGTTGTTGAAGACCAAACTGTACATGAAGGCAGCACCTTGTCAGATTGTCTATCGTGGTGGCAGTATTGCTCGCGATAAATTAAAACACTGAGGTCATGTTTTGGTTTAAATGTGAAAGGAATTAGGTGTGATCTGAAGTTGGTGTTGAGGCGCCAGTTTTTAAGAGTTCAAGTATCTGATGTACTGACAGTAGAGAACTCACTGACATGCGTGGATTTAATGCGAATAACCTGAGAGCTAAGAAGGTTTTGTCACTCCCTCTTGTTATCTACATTAGCTTCTCAGAATTTTCAGGGCTTGTATGGCGAGATCAGTGTGGTGGCAGATTTTGTTTGTGTCGATGTTTTGAAGATACACCTAGCAGCCTTGGCGTAACCTCTCATCCAATATCTAAAACTATTTGTAACAGTTCTACACATATTAGCTTACTCTGAAGTGTCTGAGTGAATCCCTTTATTGAAGATGATATTTTAGAAAAAGATAATAAAACCAGACATTCAGTAAATCTCATCACATTATGGTTTGACATCCATGTTTATAATAAATCCACTATTTCTGCCTCACCAGCTGTATGTTGGTTGAAAGAGGCACCACATTTGTTTCACGCTTCTGTATTCTCCTTTGCTGCAGCGGCCAACGATAGTGTTGGTGCTGATGAAGGTGGAGAGAACAGATGAGCTTCTCCAGTTCAGCCTTTGCACAGTTCTGTGTCGGGGTTTTGAAAAAATCCTGTCTTATAAAGCAACTTCCAAAACAGAGGCACTTTGTGAGGACACTACAGTGTCGCTCGTTCTTCAGGACTGAATACCCAGAAGTGTCCTTGCTTTCCTGAAATGATTGTCCAGATGAGTGTGGGAACTCACGGATAGGTTGTGGAGGAGTGATACAATGAACAAGTGTTGTGAGTCATTTCCTGATCCAAGCTGCTGAGGCATTCAGGGTGGTCCTGGCTTCCCCGATCTTCTACTCTGTCTCTTTCTCTGCTACTGGTTGGCATTATTTGGCAGGGGATTAGAGGGACGACTGAGTTGGAGGAGCAATGAGAGAACCTAATGGGATCCAGTCGTGTTTGGAGAGAACCCCCTCCACTGTAAAGGGCGTCCACATCAGACAGGGACTCCCGTGTTGATGACTCGGAGCAGGAGCTTTTCTCTGTCTCCACGGACACCAGCGAGTCCAGAGTGCGGTCCCGGCGCAGCTGCGGTAACGCTTTGGGACGAGACCAGGAGAAGAGCTGCGAGTTGTCTCGTGTGAATAAAAGGAAGAGGAGGGGGTTGAGGCACGCTGGCAGGGGCTGGAGGAGCAGGAGGACTGATTTGAGGACCTCCTCACTAAGAGAGAGCAGACCCAGCAGTGAGCAGAGGGAGAGGAATGCCACCGGCACGTAGAGAAGGCCGTTGGTGAATATTAACCAGGCCACGTGTTTGATCATAGCGCAGTCCCAGAAGCCCTCGCATTCCCCTCGTAGCAACTCCCAGTAAAGACGGATGTATGAGCCCGTGACGATGAGAAAACACAGCGTGTTGAGCATGATCAGAGTTAGAGGGAAGATGAGGGAGGTCGGCAACTGAGCGGTGGGAGGTGGTAGTGGTGTCGGAAGGCAAAACGGTGATGACCTGTACTCTCCAACACCAAGAAGAGGAAGACAAGCCAGTGTGAGTGAGAGGGCGACGCAGAAGAGTGCACATGTGCGAACACTCCCAAGCGAGGGGGATTTTCCAAGGGTACGAGCACAGGTCACGCTCACGCCACACTGAACCGCCGCCAGGGTGAGCAGCAGCACACTGGCCTCGGATGCAAAAACGGAAACCCATCCAGTCGCCTGGCAGCCTGGCCCTCCTTCCCAGCGGGCTCCGTGGTGGCTGAACTCCCCCAGGGTCAGGGCGTCGACCAGAGCCAGGGTGCACGTGCACACCCCTGTCAGGAGGTTGGAGGCGCCCATACAGGCCACGGTGAAGCGTAGCGGTGAGAGGTACCCCGACGAGCTGAACAGCGAGAGGAGCAGCAGCGAGTTTCCCAGGAGAGACACCAGTGAGATGCACCAGAGGCCAACACGAACCAGCCAGCTGCCCAGTAGAGAGTCACAGGGCCGGAATGGACCTGAGATGCACAAAGTCACGTGTCATTGTCTTTGCAAATATTCCGTCATCGCTTGAGAAGCCTGCGGCTTTGTCATGTTCTTCACCTGGTGTTGGTGTGCACTGGACACTTGTCTGTAGTCTGGCTTCCTCTAGCTCCAACTGGAACTCCTCCAGGTCAGGGTCGTCTAGTGTGCAAGGAGGAACAGTTTAATCTGATTGGTCATAGCCCCACAGTCCAACAGATGCGCTCCTGTGGCGAAAATCGGCTTCATGTTTTGAAAGACTACATTCACTGCCGGGCCGTGTTTGTGTACTGCATCAACACGGCGTGACTAAATGTCTATTAATTCCTCGAGAGCCTCGTGACTGAGCTGTGTACTGTATGCGTCTTTGAAATTGGGTCTTTGGCAGATTGTGTTTTTGATCGTCTGTTTCAGTGCAGTGAAACTCCAAAATACTTCCACTGCCCTTTCCACCCAGCAAGCCATCAATTCTCCCGACACCTTAGATGTTTGAGACAAGTTAAGTTTAAGTTTAGTTGGATTACAGTAGAGAAAATAGAACATAGTCACGGTGGAAAGCGACGTGGATGAGAGCTTGGCTTTCATCCTTCCGCCCCCCGACTTCATCGCATTATTTTTGACACCTGAACGGTTGTGGGTGATCTGAGTTTCCAGGTAGATATTCTTCCACTCAACAGTGTCTCTTCGATGTGTCCGTCTTGCGTGCACTTACAGTGTGTGTCGGCGTGGACGGGATAGATGGCCACAGTTCTCTTGTGCAAGCTCTCCTCAGGGTTGCTCTGCTCCATCTCCCAGTGGTTTGCTGGCTTGAAGTTGTCACAGGAGCCATACACGCAGCACTGGTACGCGTACGGCATCTCGATCACCCTTTAAACAAAAAGACGGTTTGTCTATTCAGTGTGGACGTCTTGTTTGTGAATGAATGAAGGCAGCAACATCACAACACTGAGCACAGAACAGGTGCCAGCTTTATCTCGACCCTGAAAATGTAGTTGGGGAAAAAAAGCTGCTTCAAGTTAAGATATCTTGCCGACACGTCTCGGTAATAACGCCGCTACTAAATATACATATTAGCGCGCAATGATCATTTAATCACTATTTCTCAGAAGCTAATAATTACCCTGCAAAACCTCTCTTGTCTTTCGAGGATTAAATGGGAGGCAAGAGGCGACATGCAGGCCTCAACTGCTTCCTAGCTGTCTTAGCCAATAGCTTGGAGGCGCGCACAGTCACTTGGTCCATTGTTGAACACGCCTTCTTCTGGCGAAGTCGAGAAACGCTCCCAAATAATTACAGAGAAATTTAGGGGAGGAATGATAATTGACTTTGTTCCGTACAGCCACAGGTGAAACACCTGATGCAAACTACCATGTTTTGAATTGTAAACACAGCTTCGATCCAAGATGATGGAGGGATACTTTTTTTTTTTTTTCCTTCATGTCTTGGTGACAAGTGTGGTGAGGTTTTTCTCGTAACCGCCCCTCTAAAAGTAGCCTTTGCCACTGCAGTGGTGCCAGTGCAACCAGCAAGTGGAACTATCTCAAACTGAAGTTGTTCATATTGGGCTGATCAGAAGAAACCCAAGTTGAAAGGCTAGTCTGCGTTCACACACACCAAGCCACATTAATCCATATCATGACTATGTCAGCTCCAAATATGCCTTTATGGGTATTAGTTGCGAGTTAACCAAATTAATTGTATATTGAAGATAGTAGAATGTGACCCCCAAAAATGTCTTCCTGGTTGTTGGTGTCAGTAGTAGGCAATGATGTTGTTTACAACCATAAATCTCTGTACCACTGATGTGTTTTCTTGGAAAAACGGAAACTGTCATCATCTTCCTCTGACCTATTTCTGAGGCGCTTGGGGGCCCATTTGCGCTCCACTGGTTCCAGCTATTATGGACTCTGCATGTGACTATTGCTGTGGATTTAAACTTGCCATAGATATGTTGTTTCTGCTGCCACCAGCTGGTGTGGAACACCAGCGTTTATATGGCCAACTGTGGTGATGTGTTGGCGCTTACCTCATGTGGGGGAAGTTGTCGGGACTGAGGGCCTCATACAATTCCGTGTTGCCCTTCAGCTTGAGGTGTGTGAGACCCGCGAGGCCCGAGACTGGCATGGAGCTCAGCTGGTTTTCAGTCAAGTCCCTGCGGTGGATGAAGAGATTCAGAGGTGTTGTGTTTGGGAATGTGTGTCGACTCCTGTCCTGGCAAACACTTCTGCGGTGGCCTGCTAGGGATGAATCACATGTCTGTTCGTGGACCAATGTGATTCCTGCAGCTTCTGAGAAGTGTTGTGGACTTCCTGGTAAAGACGACCTCTTCATGGAAGAATCCGGACCTCTGTTGCTAACCAATTATCCAATCGCACCTCATGCTTGATAGTTCGGGGGCTTCTTCTTTAACGCTACATTTGTTTGCATCGATGTGCAACGTTGTAAATAAGCTGGAGGAAACAAAGAAACCCTGTATGTGAGCGAATGAACTACTGCTGTCCTCCCTTCCAATGTGACCTTCTGACTTCAGACGTGGCATGGGATGGTGTTCACTCACAGTTTGACTAAAGAGTGCAGGGAGAGGAAGGCATCTTGGTGGATCCACTCGATGGTATTCCAGCTGAGATCACTGCAGGAAGAAAGGTCAAATATGAATCTGCGGTTTCTGTTTGAGTGATGTACTAGCTGCAACCACTAGATGTCAGCAACGGATTGTTTTTGTTTTTTGTTTCGTTAAAGTTGCAAGTGACATAAAATTTGATAGTTTTAACACTATTAATGTTTGAGTTTTGCAATGAGTTGGAATTCAAATTATTTATTCATTATTATATTCATTTTTATCGATTCATTTTCTTTGCTTCTTTTATTTCTTTTGACCGATCCATCTTTATCAAATAAAAAAAAAACAAAAAAAAACTTGCTGACAACATACATGTGTGTGTTGTTTTTAAATTTACAGATTTACAGATGTATCTACTGATGTACTGCGTTTTTTTGTAAACAACAAACCTGTTCGTGATTGTGTATTGTGTGTTTCTTGGGAAACTTCTGAATTTATGAAATTAATTTCCATGAAAGCCAAGAAAAAAGCATTTCCACTGAGACTTATCATTAAAGCTCAACAGAGTGGCTTCACTGTTTGCTTTGTTGGGTTGCGAGTTTGACCACCTATCCAGGTTGCAGTGTGGGGGTTAAGGTCAGACTCACAGTGATCGGAGAGACCCAAGCTGCTGGAAGGTGTTGGAGTCGATCCTGCCGATCTGGTTGTGCTGCAGTCCTCTGTGGAGTCAATCCATGAAGTGGGTTAGACACTGCAGACTCCATCAGTGTGTTTGTAACTCACATCTCTTGAAGTGCAGAACAGTGAAAGAAGCTTGGGAGATCCACTATCTGGTTATAAGAGAGCTCCCTGCAACACAGCAACAGATCAAAACACTTCAACAATGAGTGGAATTTTTCTTTTTTATGCTTCACAAAATGAAGAAATCAAAGTCTTGTGGTTGACAAGGCAATGAAGGTCATACACAAATAAATCAGAATCATGGGTGGTGCGTGAACATGACTTCACTATTAATGTCACAACAACTGTCATCTGACTAGAGCTCTAAAATTTCTGCACAAAAGACTACGTAAATCTATTGTCAGTTAAAGGGCACTCTGTCGTTGTGTACTCACAGCACTCTGAGGTGAGGCAGCTGCTCGCACAGATCCAGAGGGAGCGCTGAGAGTCCGGCCCGCGTCAGCGTCCTGCAGAGGGAAAGAGAGTCATTTGGTCGCTGTCCAAGTGCAAGCGAGCGACGGGGAACCCCACCATCTCACCCCCCCTTCAGTCCCTCCTGTGAGTCTAAGTCGAGCAGACAGAAATCTGTGTGCCGTCGCCAAAGCTGTCACCGGCTGGCAGGGCCCGCTGCCTTATCTCTCTTGTGACTCTTGAGCTTTTCTGATTTCCTACCAAAACACTCTTTTTTCACTTTCTTGTCACTTCAGTCTTTGTCCTGTTCTGTGAAAGTCTCTCCAAAATGCTGATTCCTTTTTGAATTTATTCTGACTGTTCAGTCAAGAGACTCGGGTGCATTAGCTTTTTCAAATAATAATATTAGTTGTACATTATTGTTGTATTTGTTAGTTGAGGGAACACGTGCTTCACTCTTTTTTCAATAAAATAAGTCGAAAACTATACATTTTGGAGAAAAAAAAATGAAATAAATGAGTAGCATCAATAACAAATCTAATCTGAGAGATAGATAATCTATATTCAAGAAAATGCAGTGTTGATTTAAGATGTATTTATGACACTCCAAGTTTGTGAATGGTTATTTTTCACACAAAAATTCATTTATATATGTGTAATTTATATGTATATAATGTATGGTGGCAAATGCACAGGAGCCTTGTTTATTTCCACATGCAGAAAACTACTCCCCTCCCCTCACAGTGAATATATAATCCTCAACACCCCGACCCATAAACCATCTGGGTGGGAGAACACACCCCTTAATGCCCGCCACTGTATATATAATTTAAAAAATATATATGTAAAGAGTAAAATAAACATTCAACTAGCTTTTGTGAATAGTAAAAAAACATATATTAACATTCAGTTTTAGTGTAAAAATGTTCTGTTTTGTTGTTCGCAAGGTAAGTGTCTCTTTTGAGAGAATGTCTTTAAATGAAACATAAAAATTTCACTTGGTGTGTTTGCTGCAGCAGTTTACAAAGACTATTCATGCAGATGCTCGGAACAGGTGACAGTTTTCTGTGCGGCAGAAACCGGTTGTTGATTTGAAGACGTGGATGTAGCCACGTCATAATACTTTTGCAGCAAGGTGCAATTTGTTTGTCTTGTCGTTGTTGGCAAGAGGGAGAGAGTCTCAAAGTATCAATTTGTGATGGGTAGCAGCATCTGACATGAACAAGCTCAGTGTGGTGAGATGTTTCCAGCGTTGTGAAGGGAGACACTCACAGAATTTCCAGGCTTGTGGTGCCTTTCAGGTCAGGAAACTCTCGAATTAGGGTCGCTCCGTTGAGGGAGCTGCAGTAGAAGAGGATGGAATGTGTCAGCAAGATCGCTCCCTCTCTTTCTTTCCCCGTGCACACTGAGCTTGTCTAACAGCTCATTTCAGCCATCACACTTTCCCCTCCAACATCAACACAGGCATGTTTTTGGCCGTCTCACGAGACCTCATAAGTCACACCATTCAACATGTTCTTACAACCGGCCCTCTTACCACATCAGCACGCAGCGCTCACACAACATCACTCAGTCGTGCTCTCCACATGTCCGCGTTCGCCGCTGCGCACGGGGAATGATTGAAACAGTGTCTGGGCTGCCTCGCTGGACTGACCGCATACTTACAGCGTGTGCAGCTTGGGAAGGAACTGGAAGGCGGATTTCCCCACAAACTGGATGGGGTTTTCGTAAAAGTGACTGCAAAAGAGAAGTTGAAAAGTTACACCTGTGTTCAGAGGGACTTTTTGATGCCTGAACAGATTCTCCAGCGCATGTTGTTGGACAGACCCGGCCTGGCCCTCCCCCGAGCTACGGCTCCCAAATGAAGAGCTTCTCAGCTCACCTCTGTCCTCACCGTGAAAATCAATGCTTTGCTCCTGACCTTTTACCTTTCCTGGAGAAGCATTTAGGAATACTAGTCCAGCACTGGTCCCTTTTCAGCAAAACAGGAATGAGAGTGATGTTTATGGCCAGCGACAAGAGCCAAATGGGAAGGTGTCCCATCCTGCCTAACCTAACCCTGCATACATATCTTCAAGTCGGTTTGAAGTGGCAGTCGGTCTGCATACTTGGTCAGGTGCTTCAGGAAGGTCAGAATGATTCTACCTTTCTAACTTTCAGTGCCCTCCTGGTTTGGTGCCCTGCAGGTACAGTAAACGTCCAAACTTTTCATAAGTCATGTCCCCTAAAAACGTCACTCTAGCCGAAGCTTTCACTGAGTTTTAGTAGTGATCATGCTGCCACAATTGAAGCCCTGCACATGTGCACACTGGAGAGTGATAATTGAGCTCACATGGTTTGTAGCTGAGGGTTTCCCACGAAGGCCCTCTCTGGGATGGCTTTGATATTGTTGTTATGGAAACCCCTGCAAGCATAAAACCATAGTATTAGTCACACATGCTGTGGATGTACACTGTTGTGTGTGGGCGTCAGGGATTTTCCTGGAAAAATAACGGGGTGCTCGGCGAGCAGAAGTCGTGCACCTGCCTCTGCACAGCTGACATTTTTGGATACATGATACGCAAGCAGTCGCGCATACGCTACATTTGTGACACATTTTCATGCTGAGAAACATCTGCTGAAGCCGAGGAAAACTGTGTGTGTGTAGCCAGCACCTGCTTGTGGCGAGAGAGATCGTATCCGAGTGTCACATTAAAATCACTTATCAGGATTGCCCGGGATAACACAGCTATGATCGTCATGCTGAGCAGGTGGGTCTCCGTGTGCGTGTGTGCGTGTGTGGACGTACAGTTCTTGAAGCTTGCTCAGCGTCCTGATGGCCACAGGAAACTCCTGCAAGTCGTTGTAGTTTAAATCTCTGAAACACAGTATGCGCATGAATTTTGAATCAGCTGTGAACTTCATACAGAGTCATTTGCATGTGGCGTTTTGGGACAATAGAGGCCCCTGCAGGCCCCTGATGCTTCCTGGAATATCTTTTCATAGAAGGGAGGCATGGACCGGCACAAGAGAAAGTCAACAGAGGTTGTTTTCCATCAGTCTTTGATGGAGTTTTCACAAGCTTCCTCTCTGTAATGATTTTATGACGCACTCTTGGAGTTCGTGTCCCCCTGATGGCTTCTCATATTTCCCAGGCCACGGCGAGAGACTAACCCTCATTCCAGTGCGATCCCTACGTCAATGACACCTGCCCCCCCTCACCCGATTATACTTCAGCAAAACTATTCTGGTCCATGCAAATCCACCTCTTTTTCTTATTTACCTCCGCTCTGTAATCCTTAAAGTGCCGCCCGTCAACACCCTGTATTCAGTTCGTGTAAACAGCTGTACACCTGTCATGTGATGTCTCTACAGTCCTTTTATTCTGACAGCCGAGTGTTTCAAAACTTTTGTTATCATGCACGTTTTGGGGTGTTCGAGAGCACGCATGCGGAAGGATCCAGAGGGAGCCTGCTTTGCTAGAATCAGCTCATCGGAACCACCAGAATGCGTGTTGGGTTGTTTGTGGGATCTGGTGAATCCCTGGCATCAACCTTCTCCTCCAAATGGATTTGAGCTTTCATATTCTCTGGTCGACACGTGGGTGAATTCCCTCCATGCCCACGCATATATGCCCTCACACGCACACATAAAAAGGAACGCATGACATTTTACACTTCAACAGGTTGTTAAACAGCATACCAGAGTTTTCATCGGACCACCGTCGCTGCAGAACCTCACTCCTTCCAGCGGAGTGGGTCTCGACTGACCTGCTCCACAATTACTTTCACAAAACGCAGAAGAATCCGTTGAGTCAACCTCATCAAGGTTTCACCGTCACATTCCTGACCGTTGCGCGTCAGTTGTGGTTTGAAGGAAACTTCGAGCACCTGCTGAAGTTACCGGCACATTAATCATTGTGACTTTTTGATTCCCTTCTTTGGCACGCACTTTTAATGACACGGGATTTATGAAAACATGTCTTTTTAGGTGGTCTGAGCACCGAAATGAAACGGCTGCAGGGCTCAGTTTCTGGAGTCTTCCAGTTTCTTAGCATAGACTCACTGGTTGGAGGACTTTCCGGTCCTCTAACTCAGTGAAGCGCTGAGTGTCTGTGACTTCAGCTCTTGTTAATTCAGTAAAGTAACCTTCAGAGGTGCTAATGTTACCTGAGAGGCGGCATTTGTCATGGCAGTGTTTGCCGTCGTACTTAAGATTATGAAGGACTGAGTGGACGGCAATGCGAAGTTCTCATCTAGCTCTCCCTAAACCCTCCCAAAACCCACACCTCTTAAACTTGAGCCTCTGTATGGATTTCACAGAGGTGCCACATATAGCATCCGGTGGGCAATTCAACCGCAACCTAGCCATCGTGAAAGTCTCCCATGACTTCCATCACCCAGCACCTACAGAGTTGCTGCACAGGTCCTGCACAGATCCCTGGTTCACGTCGTGATCACAACACAAACTCCAGAAAACGTGCAAATGAAGCTGTGGAGGAATGAGGTTCTCATTTGGAGGCTGACTTTGAAGGTGATTAAAGTGATCCGTCAGCATTGCTCGTGAGTGCAGCTGTTTTAGGAGTGTTTGGTTTGGCGCGGTCGTGCGATACTCACAGCGTCTCCAGGCTCTGCAGACCTTCAAAACATTTCTCGCCCATATTCTTGATCAGGTTGTTGTGAAGATGCCTGCAAGGGCAAAACAGCATCATCATCATCCTCATGAGCTTCGGTCCATCTGGCCTCCTACCACCTCCACGCGCTTGGAAAACTGTCAGAGGACAAGCAACCATGTGGCACTGGTATGCGAGGTCTGTGCCGCATCTGCTTTCTATTCGCAGAGTCTCAGAGCACCCATCCTATCGCTTAATCAGTTATTGCTTCTTAATTTGCTTTGTTTCACTGAAGACCCAGAGATCAAACCCCCCCTACTCCATGCAGGAAATCATCCCCCCTCATACCAATGGGTCGCCACATTACGACCAGCTGTTCAACATAGTGTAGGTCGTCCTTTTCCATCCAAACCGCTAACTCTATTCTGAACAAAGGAAAGGGCTTCGGCATCACAACGTGACCCGGCCTGACTTAAATTTTATATTTCTCGATCCAGGCTGATCCGCTTAATGAGCAAACTCATAAAACCAGAGTGCCATCCCTCGGCTCGCTGATCCCGTCTGACAAATGAACAAATGGCTTGTTGGGAAAGAACACAATATTCTTTCACTCTCGCTCTTGCTTTTGTAAGACGCTCCAAATTAGCGTTGCATCCAGACAACCTACTTTTATTTACAGCCCTGTATTACCGCTGGATTTTACGAGCTCTGAAGCTAGAGTCTTTGGAATGGTGTTTTAATTTAAAAGTACTTGTGGTGAAGAAGGAAAAAAAAAGGCTGTGGTGTGGTGAGATCACGTCAGGGCCAAGCAAGGTTGTGTGAGGGTGACTATCGAAGTTGAGGCTTTCACTCACAAGACGACGAGGGCAGAGAGGTTGGTGAATGCGTGGTCCGGGATGCTTTTAATCCTGTTGAGCGCCAGTGTCATGGCCTGGAGGGAAGGCAGCGAGTCCAGAGCTGAAACCGGGATCTCTGTTAGCCAGTTGTCATCCAACCAGAGGTGCCTCAGCGACCGCACTCCTCTGAAGGCCGACGCTGGAACCTCAGACAATAGGTTTGCATCCAGACGCCTGCGGGATGAGGGAACAGAGCGAGGGAGATTAGCGACAGGTTCAACGTAGCGTGTGTTGTCTATTGTTCGCGTGTTGGTTTTGGTGCATTAGCGGCTGTCAGGATGGTTACTGTGAGATTACGCTGCTTCTTTATCGCTCTTTCATCTTCGCTGCACTTTTTACAAGCGGCTGATTATGATTTATTCCCGTGCTAAATAAGCCATGTCTGGCCCAGCCAGCACAGGCATGTATGAAATCTAAGATAAGAAAAACACAGACTTAAATGTGTTTGAAAGGCTGCAGCCTGTCAAGTCTGCCCCGCCTTATTTATTCTCTGTAATGAAGCCGCTCTTCTGAATCAGGAGAAGGGCTCATGAATGCCCTGCGGATTAAGATCTTCAGATTGAACCAAGGGGCTTGGGTTTCACATATTTGTCCTGATAATGTTTGGACTGAACCGATATGGATGTGTTGCAAATGAATACGGTGTGTGCAAACTGGCTTTCCTTGAATCGACTTTTGATTTCCGATTTTTCGGAAGCATTAAATTCAAATCAGAAGTTGCTGTTTTCATAACTCAGCGGTTCCAAGTTGGTGTCGCTGGATTTCGCTTTTGTGTCCACTACAGCGAGTGTGTCCCTCATCTCACATCAGCACACATACACAGTTTCCAGAGTGATGAATGGTCCCCTCAGGGCAGAGTTGACAAGCTGAGACCACTTCCTCTTGCCATTCTTCTTTTTTTTGGCCCTTCACACTCATTCATTCATCTCCTCTTCCATCCCCTGCCCCTTCTCACTCTTTTTTTTTTTTTTTAAATCAATGCACTTTCTCTGTCATATTGACTCATTCCCAAAGTCCAATGAGACAAAGACCTCACACAACTTCTCATAGAAGTTGCAGAAGAGGCAAAAGTCACCCAAACCAGTAAAATATCTGAAGTAGTCACATTAGAAGCTTCATTTTGGACGTGGCAGAAATATTTCTTTTGCCTCTTTTCTGAATCCGCGGGTCACATTGAGGACAATGTTGGCATTTGCGGTGTTGTGTTATGGAAAATGACCACCATTCATCAGTTCTGGGCAGAGTTTCGGGCAGTACAGGACAGCAGCAGTGAAAAGTGAAAGTTGACCTCTTTAAACATCTAATAGGTAGCGGCCATATTTCCCAGCTGGAGCAAGTAACTCTGGCTTTTGCGAGTGACGCGAGGATAAAGATGGACAGAGGCTTGGGACATTTGAGAGGACACTGACTTGATAGCTCATTCAATTTGGTTAGTCACTCAAACCCTGGACACTTTTTTTTTGTTTCTTTTTAGCTCTCACTAATATAGCAGAACTATAAATCTTGTGTGGTGTGAAAGGTCGAGCTCTCCCTTGGTTGTCATTCAAACATCCTCTTATATCAATCTTCCTCGGCGGGTCTTTGATTCTTTCACCACTGCTCCTTCCCAGACCCTTCGCCCCTCCAAGGCTTTGCCAAACAAACAGCTTCATCAAAGTGAAATCTGAACTTGAACTCTGAACTGTGGGCTTTTCTCCCCAGGGAGATTTTCCATCAGGAGACGCAACTGTATACACCGGCAGTTGCAAACCCCGCAGCATGTGCATGAATGCACCAGTGTGTGTCTATGTGCGAACCGCCTGAAGAACTTTTCATCTTGTCTGCTTCCTGAAAGCTTTTTTTCCTTCAGCGAGAAACATCCATCCTGTGCGCTCGAAGCGTGGACATTGTTTGTCCCTGACCCAAATCAGGGGATGAAAGCAGCGGAAGACCCTCAAACTTTCTGGCCTGTCCTCCAGGGCAAAGAAATAATTGCTCCTCTGGGTGGACCTGCCAGGGCTCCACAAGGTCCAGGCACAAGCAGGAATGTCTCACAGAAGCCAATAAAGCAGCAACTATTTCCTGCCTATTACATCAAAGTCTGAAGGATGATCGCGGAATGGAAGGGAGACGGTTTGCCCCCTGAGCTGTTCAGCAAATGGCAGAATGGGCTTTGGAAGTGAATGTTCCACTGGCATGTGCTGATAAAACCAAGAAAAGTCAGTTGAGGTGGCTCGGACTTTCTCTTCTCCTCTGTCACATATGCAGACTTGCCCTTCAAAAAGGCGTGTCGCCGATGTTTCAATTCCGTGCTCTATATCCTACCCTGCTCAGGGCGAAGGGGACACTGACTTCTGCGCACTTGTGTTTGCTCTTACCTGCAGTGTTTTATGTCAGCAAGAGGCGCCGACAAGCTTCACTCTCCAAAGCCTTTCCAGTAATCTTTCTCTGCTCGGCTTATCATTACCGTAATGACACGGTGCATCCCCGAGTCTGTATGTGAGTGTGTGTGCGCGTGCAAACTTTTGTGACTTGCAGCCATCCCTATAAGAAGCATTTAAGCTCCGACCACACACACATACATTTACACTCTCGAGCGGAAGACCAGAGGAAGTGGAGAGCAGTAGTACCTCTCCGTTTGTGTGGCAGAGGGCAAAGCCGTAACACATTGTGGAAAAAGAGGTTTCTGTGAGGTTGATGAAGGAAATGGAAACTTACAAAGGAATATTAATGTGGAAAGCAGCGAGGTTGAGTGTGTGTGTGGTTCACTTTAGGGCGAGATGGACATACGCGCACATGCGCTGACCCCGCCGAAGAGACAATTAACCCGGTGAGAAGCTCTCATTAGCCAGAGGACAGCAGTGTGGGTGGTGGGTGCAGGACGGAGAGGAAGAAGAGAGGGGGAATTGATGGAAAATGGAGTTGTTTCACAGCTCATTGGAGATGCTCTCCCTGGCCGGCAGTGTCTGCTGTTTCCCCTCATGGTTTCCAGATGCTACCCCCAATTGCAATGATACTATTTGACTGTGACTCTGGCAGCAGAACTCTGACAGCCGCCCTGCATTTGCCGGTGTTGGACGACATGCTGCAATAAGTCAGTGGTACTTTATACCTGCTTGTGGTTTGGGCGACGAGGCGTGTGTGTGGGTGGTCAGTGGATGTTTCAGTCATTACTCAAGTGTGTGTGTGTGTGTGGGGACTCACAAGGACAGCAGGTTGGGCAGGTCCCACGGTGCATCATCAGGAAGTCTTTCCAGCTGGTTATTCTGCAGCATCCTGACGGAAACGGAGATGGACAAAAACAGAATGAATGAGGTGTGTGTGATGGCACGTGGCGGATAATTCCACAGTGAAAGAATTCAGGAAAGGGAAGGGCCGCTCCAGGAGAAGCGGAGATTGAAAGTTAGCGGAAAGGAGAAGGGGAAGCTCTTTGGGTGGCCCGTTGATGTCATTCTCAGGAGAATGGAATCAAAACTGATGAGGAAGTTTGAAGTTCACTTTATGCTCCGTCTTCATTCATCTACTTTAAACTCTCCCTTAAAAAAAAAAACTAAACAAACTTACATAATGGTAACATGTTATGTTTTGTGAAGAAAAGTCATTTGATTACATTCTGAACTTCCACATTGCTCAAGCGTGCAACCCTGGATGAGCATCACTTTCCAGCAACAATCTGACTCCACTGTATTTGTAAGAAAGGCTAAACACAATCTGTCAACGATTCTGTTGATCCTCGAAGCCATAAAAATGCACTGTGGTGTCAATGCCAACAGCTCCGATGAACCCTGACGCTGGCTGAGAGATTTTAGGTTCTGAGCTCTACGCATAGACCAGTGGTTCTTAACCTTGTTGGAGGCACCGAACCCCACCAGTTTCATATGCTCATTCACCGAACCCTTCTTTAGTAAAAAATAAAATATGATACACTAACTGCAGACTAGACTGAGGAGTGGACCTCTGCGGCGGAGGCTCCACCGCGGCGGACTGACTCACCGAACCCCTAGGGTTTGATCGACCCCAGGTTAAGAACCAGTGGCATAGACTCTTGGTTTCTGTAGTCGGTGAGACCTTCGGGATATTCTGGGTGCCCGCCCTGCTAGAATGATTGACAAGTTTAGGTACACTATTTCCTTTTCTTTCTTTGAAGGCTTGTGGTTGCAATCGATATGATTCATTGGGGAGTCTGTGCTTGGCTTCTACCTTGTACCCAGGTTGGGCATGTGTGTATGATATGCGGTTGTCACCCTTCGTGACGTCACCCTGTCCTTGAATTCAAGCGAATCTAACAAGGATGTCACCCCCTCCAATCTCAACACTGGATTCCTCACCTGCTTCCAACCACTACAATTCAGCCAAACCATGCTGTATATTGCAACACACCAATCCCATGTTCATCCCTAGTTCTCACAATCCATTTCTACAAGTTACTTTACTTGCTTACTTTACGTGACGTGTGCCCAGTATGCCCCTCGATTCACTCAATTTACAATCCCAAATTCACTTTTATATTCCGAGACAGCTCCCCGCACACTGTCTCATTCAGTGTCCCAGAGGATGGGAGAGTTTGCCAAGGCTTGTGAAAGCCTCCCTTAATACATCCACTTGCAGCAGCGCGGCCTCGCTTTCATGAGTCGCCGCTCTCACAAGTCGGAAGGTAGTATGGTTTTAACGGCTGCTTTGCACTTTTGTGTGATTTAATACTCTGACAGTTTGTGGCCATGCATCATAAAGCTACGAAAGCACGGGGAGAAATGAGGTGTTAAGAGACTGACTTTCTTAAAGTGAATTTTTGTGTCACTTGCAGTAATCTCGGTGGGTGGTGTGACTGGGAGGTCCGTACACCTGCGAGCAAGTCTGCGTGGGTGCTTACTACCGTGGCAGCGCTGTTTCGGAGATGAAGGATTCTCAACCCCCCCTCCAGCCTATAAACTTTAACTACAGTTAATGATGCATAGCGTGTATGTTTAATACGACGGGGGGGCTGAACTTTATCCCCCCAAAAAGGCTGTAATGGAATAACCCAAGTGGGACCTGGGCGAAAGCAGGGAGTGAAGCTGAGGTTACTCACAGAACTTTGAGGTTGTCGAGACCCTGGAGAGCGCTGCCGGAGATGTACCTCAACTGATTCCCTGAGATCCGCCTAAAAGGGAAACACAGATCAAAGAGGCAGAGGACAATGAGAGACTGTGAGATGAAATGCAATCATCAACAGCAAGTCTTTTACAACTCTCAATGGAGTCGTTTGAATTGTGCTTGAGTCCAGGTTTTTGGATTTAACAGAGATGACTTCACTCCGTCAGCCGTCCACTCTCTGTGGAGCTGTTACTGGTGGTCTGAAGTCCTTGCAGCTAGATTAGCTAACGCAGAGAACACGACTGTGCGCTTGAACCAAATGAAAGTTTCGCCGTCTCAAGTTATGATACTGATCATATGTACATGGAAAGCCGGGCTAGCTCTTTCCGGTCCTGGACTGAGACCCTCCCGTCACGTACCTCAGTCTGTGAAAAGACTTTAACGGTTTATTTCTTTAACTCTGCGATTTCTTCTGCTTACATCGCCAATCTCAAAGTAAATAATTGACTCCGACTCGAGTCTTATGATAATGATTTTAGTTTAGAGCCCTCCAGCCTCACCTGGACAGAGGGATCAATTGTGTTGTTCCAGCCTCAAAGTGGGTCAGCAATACGTCTACCTGCTTGTTTGACTTTCACTTGTATATACTGAGATTTAAGACGTATTTATGTGAACGGTGTGAAAACTTGTTTCCATGTCCTTGAGGTAAAATTGGACCCCATCTATGGAGCCTTGAGGATGGAGCGGGAAAGAAGCCACACACATTCACAAGCAATCCAATCAGCTTGTTTATCAAACGCAGCACCTAATGGTCATTTGTGAGTGTGTATAAGATGTCCAAATAAATAACGTTCAGTCCAGCTGAGAACTTCTCGAGGTCAAGAGCTGGAAGCACAGTTTAAACACAGATTTGGCCTTCACGGCTCAAGACCACCCACTTTTGTTGAACACTCTGAAGGCGTTGCGAGTTGCACACTGGCATCCTCCTCCTGCAGCTCTCACTGTTGCTCTTCAGGTGACATTTGCCTGATGCTTCAACCTTGCGCTCGAAACACTGCCTCTCACTTTGTTATTCCTCTTGCACCAAGATATTGAAAGATTGATTATAGAAAGCACGACTGCCAAATGACTATCATCCAGAGCAGGGCAGAATTCCCAGCAAACTCCCTCCGAGGTCTGATACTCATGTCAACATGCTTCAGTCTTATTACTGTGCAGTAGCAAACCACACAGCCAGACCAGACGTGGCCAATTCTCACACTCACTCCAGCTTAAAAACTCATATTTATCAACTAACAGCCTTACTAGAACTTAATGAACTGACGTCCAGCCAAGTCGCTGTGGCTTTAGTTATTTATGCTTTTCAACCAGCGCTCTGTCAGGCTTGGACCTTGAAGATGTTTTCTCCCTCGAGAATGAAGAGGGTCTTCGGGTGGGTTGGTAATGGACTGCTCCAAATATTGTTCCCTGCTCAGCCGGGAAGATGCCCTCTTGGCTTTGTGTGAAAGGAATCCTTGCACGAACACAAGGATTTTGAGTCCACTGTTCTGGGCGCACTCTTAGAGATAGGGTGAGGAGTTCGGTCATCTGGGAGGAGCTCGGGGTGGAGCCGCTGCTCCTCCACATGCAGAGGAACCAGCTGAGGTGGCTCGGGCATCTGATCTGGATGCCCCCTGGACGCCTCCCTGGGGAGGTGTTCCGGGCATGTCCTACCGGGAGGAGACCCTGGGGAAGACCCAGGACTCGCTGGAGAGATGATGTCTCGGTCTGGCCTGGGAACGCCTCGGGATCCCCCGGGAAGAGCTGGAGGAGGTTTGTGCGGATCAGGAAGTTTGGGCTTCCTTGCTCCAAATGCTGCCTCCATGATAAGCGGCAGAAGAAGGTGAAGGTGATTCCACTGTTGGCTCGGTCTTATTTCACTATCTAGCTCAAGTTATTTTACCAAGCAGCCAACAGTGAAAGCAAGGAGTCGTGCACGCTTGGTGTTGAGCCCACTATTTTCAGTTATTGTCATTTGACAGCAAGAAACTATAGCACCATGTCGCATCTAGTTTTTCCCGATCCCTCCAATTTAAGTGCAGTCAAAAGTGATACAGTGTCCACTGTATCACGTTCCTCGATCAACAGTCCTTCCGAGTGTGTTCATGACCCCTTGTTGATTGTTTAGTTGAAGTAGCCAGTGAGTCTTTTGAATTGCTCTTGGGAAAGGTGGGGATTAGCTTGGCAGCGACCCTCTTCAGCGCAGCTTCACCTGAGGGCAAAGCTTTCTCTCCACCTGACAATTGGGCCCAGAATGCTGTCTGAGTGGAGTGGAAGACAGAGTCAGATAGTCAACGCTGCGGAATTGTGTGTTCTTTAAATCGACTGACACACGTTCACGAAGTGCCGCTGTCTGATTCTAGATGTAGTGAAGAATTATATAGGTATCAGCAAATAAACGTCAACCCCTGTGGGAATGAGTTGAGCTAGTCATTTACCAAACAAACATCGTAGTTAGGGCCGTGTCATGAGTCGATGTCACACTGCCAACCAGCTTTTCCCCATCAACTGCACCATTGAGTCCAAAACAGCACCACAGGGAAAAGTGTTCTTTTGCTAAATGTTTAATTATATCAGAAACAAAACTGGATATTAAAAAAACATTCCAGGTTGCTTGATCACTGTAGACAGAACCGGCGGTCACAGTTGACTAACAGTTTCCATGATATCAGTGTTTGTATGTCACGGGCTTGTATGCGTGTAAATAATTCAACGAATGAGTGACTGTTCCGTGTCTTCCACAACAACCCTGTTCTGATGAAAGCTGTTTGTCAGAAACGATTCGACTTGATTTGGGAGGATGGATGAAGCTTTTCTTGGCCCGAGATGATGATTCCGCTATTACAGTGATTCATACACGTAATAATGAAGGTTGCGGTCGCAGGAGAGAATCACCATGGAGGGGCCTGCTGGTAAGAAAACAAGACCACCCTGCTGATGTTGCTGAAGTTTAACTTAAACACAGCAATTTGTGATTATCATTTGTGCCATTAGAGCCCACTCACCCAAAACAATACACACAGAAGAGACAGTCAAGATCCTAACTGTTATTCCTGGACTCTATGACCGCGCAATATTGTTTTCATCGCGCAGCGGAAGGGTCTGCGAGCAATAGGTGGTTCAGTCATTTCTCAAAATGAAATTACAAAATGCAGACACCACTTGCTTTTTTCGAACCAAAACATTCACTTTCCTGGAGTCTAGTTTCAGCAACATGTCGAGAAAACACCCATGTTCACTTTCATTGTATTCGTCTTTTGCATCTAGGGAATCGATGATGACCCTTGAAATAAAGGTCCTCCAGTATTTATAGAGCCCACAAGACTTCATGCGGTCCTCTTAAAAGCTCTCTCTCTGGCACTGTGGATCTTTTTCAGAAGCCGCCATGGAGGGAGATTTCTTGAGTGTAAAGCACTTGGTTGTTACAAGTAGCTAAATCTGGTTGATCATGGTCCAAGGGGTGGTGTGGCCCTCCTTGAGATTTGGACCACTAGTACCCTTGTGCAAAATATCGACTCCAGCCCAGTCTTCTTGTGGACCGTCACCAGTCACAAAAAGGCTTCCCTGCTGTCGGTCTTCAACTGTCTATCTGGGCGACTTTGTGTGCAAAACAGTCGAGCCCCGTTCCCAAACCAATTGAACTGACTCATGTTGAAGGCAATCCATGCGCAGTCACGCTCAAGATCAAAGCCAGAAATATTATTCGTCGACAGTAAAGCGCTGACCCCTAAAACTAACTTCTCTATTAATGGGGAGAAGTAATAAATTGAGATTCTATTCTTTGAAAAGATTTGGGGGAACAGCATGATATAGGTCGTCTAGATTAGAAGCACATTTTTGGACGTCATTTGGCCTGTGCTGGAGGACGGTGGTGATGAGTTGACAAAAAAAAAAAAGACGAAATGGTTGACAAGATGTGTGTGGGGGTGGATCCCCGAGTGCGTTTGTAACCTTTTACACCCTTGAGCCATCAATAGAAACGTCACCCCTCCTTCTTCGGAGGTCCAGCCTGGGGGTCAGCCACTTAACCTGACATTAACCTCTGGAATTACTGGAGTAAAATATAGACGTGGAAAACTGCGTGTGCTGAGTGTGTGTGTCGGCCCTGTACAAAGCGCAGGAGAAAGACAAACTCAATGCTGGCAGCCTTTAAAGGAAAAAAAGTAGTTTAATTGACCAATAGTTCCAGCTGCGTGTTGCACCTGGAGCATTGAGTCGGCCAATTCCGCATCCCCCTCAACACTCACCTACGTCATGCTGTTCGGTATAAGCTGAAAGAAAAGGAGACAGAGAAGCAGGGCAGCGCTGGCTTTAACTCTCCAAGACCCCTGTCGGACATTTGGATTTCATTTTGTATGTTAGTCATAGTCAGAACACCTGAGAGCAGTTTCTGGACCGGAGTAGAGAGGATTTTTTTGGATTTTCCAAAGCTAAGATTCCTCAGATTAATCCAAGTTTGATCACAATAGAGAAGCAGAGCTATTCAGAAGTGCTCATTTGTAGTTAAGTATCAGAACCAATGCATCATTATGTACGAGTGGGACTTGTTTTGGTGAGGAAACAATAACAATAAACTAAAAACAGAAGAAGAGGACACTAAAGGTAACAAACTCACAATGTCAAGTGTTGGTTTATAAGTTTCTACTTGAAGCAAAGACATTGATTGATGATTCAGAGTCTCACTGTTCACAGTCTTGACACTAATCTAAAAGCGATGGATCCATCAATTTTGTTGCATCATATTCAAGATGATAAATGGTTGCCAGTCGTGCTAATGGAAGAACAGAAACTACTGCCATCAACTTTGACATTCAGCCCATGTTCAATTTGAATTTCTGGGAGTCAAAGATGATCTCCACTTCACTTCACCTGTTGTACCAACGACAGAAAACCCAACTCCATCTGACGGAATGGACCGAGACAAAGATACAAAAACTGAATTGAGCTTTCGGGCAAGTCTAACTATAACTGTGTGACTGGAGCACCGGTTGTTTGCACTCTGTAGCCTTTTGTTCCCTGATTTTTTTTACTTTCTGGACAAACACTGATCGACCGTAGTCTGGCTGAATGATGCTGTCCCAATGGTGCACAACATAGCACAACTATGAAGTGCAAGACAAAGCTCTCCATTTACCGATCGATCTACGTTCCCACCCTCACCTATGGTCACGAGCTTTGGGTCATGACCGAAAGGATGAGATCGTGGATACAAGCGGCTGAGATGAGTTTCCTCCGCAGGGTGGCTGGGCGCACCCTTAGAGATAGGGTGAGGAGTTTGGTCATCCGGGAGGAGCTCGGGGTGGAGCCGCTGCTCCTCCACATCAAGAGGAACCAGCTGAGGTGGCTCGGGCAGGGAGGCCCCCTGGACGCCTCCCTGAGGAGGTGTTCCGGGCATGTCTTACCGGGAGGAGACCCTGGGGAAAACAGGACTCGCTGGAGAGATTATGTCTCCGGTCTGGCCTGGGAACGCCTCGGGATCCCCCGGGAAGAGCTGGAGGAGGTTTGTGCGGATCGGGAAGTTTGGGCTTCCTTGCTCCGAATGCCCCGACCGCGGATAAGCGGCAGAAGAAGGTGAAGGTGAAGTGCAAGCGTCTTTTCCTGTCACACTTTGATCACAACTTTTGACAGATGCTTGTGTTAAACCAGTGACTATTCCAGAACTGACCTAGCATCAGTGAGCTGCAGGGTCTTTAATATCACACTCAACCTGAAACGTGTGAAGTGCAGGAAGTTGGCGTTTTACGCAGTAATTTGAGGGGAAAGAAAACAGGAGACATACTTCTCAGGATAAAAAAAAGTCATTTGAACTTAAAAGCAGGCGTCTAGTTCACTGGTCATAATTAAAATCAAATACAAACACAGTATATCTTTGATTCAGGAGTGGAACTTGAAATGTCGGGCGGATGAGTAACTGCACTCGGTACCTGTGACCACATAGCGTGGCTGCCCTCTCATTAATCCAGAGACACGCTGTCTGCCACACCATCACCTGCCTCACGCTCCGTTTGACTGACAGTTGCGTGTAGAATTGCTTTTGAATTAAGAGGCAATTTACCCATCAAATGAAGGCTTAATGAGAGGGATCTGGGACAGCAGGAGATGACAGAAGATATGGGGAAAGAGCTGCAGGGAAAGGCGACAACATCCAAGAGATATACCAACTAATTTAACGCTCACATGTCAGGTTCAAAGGCTGGAGTCTGTTTGCACTGTTGATAAACAAGATAGTTTGTACGATCATCAGCACTTTGTGGTTATTTTACAATCACTGCTCCCGACTTGACACGAGAGGTTAAAATTGGGACACCGTTCCACAAGTTAAGTTGTTTTGGTCGCTGCCAAAAAAGTGGAAAACATTCAACGCAACCTGCCTCAGGTGAAAAGTCGACGGAGGAGGGGTAGCGGAGATGAAATGGAATGGAGGAAGATCGAACGAGGGAGGGGGGGGAGCGCTGAACATCAAACAATTTATCACTTTGCCAGTCACAACATGCCCGGCCCCTACCACTCCCTCCGCTACCAACAAATGTTGCAGACCCACATCAGACACCCACTCCCCCACACCCTTCACAATCCCGGTTTTACGGTGAATGTTTTTCTCCAGCTCAGCGCACATAAAAACCTCCAGACGGAAGTCGATATGGCAAACAGCCTTACGTGAAATGCTCTTCAGATTTTCTCGGGTTGTTGAACCACAACTGCAAATTGTGTTCAAAACAGTAAAGGGTGACATTTTAGTTGCAGGGAAGTGGGGTCAGAATGATGCTATCAACATTATCAGAGCTAGCTTGTAGACATGACCATCACGGCCCATCACTTCCGAATACCTGATTCCTTCGACTATTCACCCTTTTTCGGACTTGAAATTATAGTCCAGCAGCATCAAAAGCACTCTCACCTTACACTTTCGTGGGCACCGTTCCAAAGACAGTTGGAGGGCCCATCAGGGGAAAGCGCAGTTGTGAACACCATGAACATTTGGTTGCAAGCAGTTAGGAACTGTACAGGCCAATCTCACCTCATCTACGTCTCACCACCATTAAAACATTAGTTTGCTCATTTAGCCGATCCATGGTCCCCTGTACACTACCCTTCTCACAGCACCCTGAAGTACATGGATGAACACCAGCGTGGCAAATGATTTGATACGTGTCTGTCAGATAAACAGATGAGCATATCATGTAGTCAGCATTTGTTTTTGAGTTTTTGAGTCTGAATGAACCAAAATCAAATGAAGTCTTAACTTTCTCTTGTGTCCAGACCTCAAAGGGATTTCAGTAGCTATAAAGTAGTGTGGAGCAAAGATTATCCCAGACCGGTCTTGTGAGAATGCGTATGCTGCATTGTGTTTCTGGACTGTAGCTTATACTGGTCAAGATTTGGAGAGCTGCAGAGGAGCAGCGTGCTGGACGTGAAGCACAGACCGTCTCTCTTGCGCCTTCAAGGGCCATATATTTGAACTCTAAGTGAATATCGAGTTCCCTCCTGAGCAGGATCCACTACCCTGTTGCTTTAGGGGAGTTCTTGGCAGAGAGACTCGAGGTGGGCCAGAGTCATCAATCCTGAGCATATCAGCGGCTCGGGGACCCACTCTTTCTTGTCGTGATGGATGGCTGGGAGTTGAATGTGAGCTGAATGGTTTTTGGACTCACAGTTCTGATAGCAGGTGCAGCCGGTGGAAAGCTCTGGGCTGGATCTCACTGATGTTGTTCATGCTCAGGTCCCTGGAGAGGAGAACAACGCAAACATCAGAATCAAAGCATCAACCAACGCTAGCCTTATCGATGGCCTTTGAAAACGTTTACAATTACAGAAAGAATTTTGCAGAGGTTAAAGGGTGAGATGGAGGGGTTGAAGATAAAGTGGAGGAGAATTTTCCCCAATGAATCATTGTTGGGCAACTGCAATTTCCTCCGCGTCCCAATGACTCTGTCTCTTTTCCAGATGTCTCACACTACCTTCCCTCTGTCCTGACCCCTTGCTATCTCTTCCTTGGATTGATATTTCTCAGGTTACTACGGTGACCTCGGCTCTGCTGTTACGCACTCTTTCTTTTTCTTCCCTCTGTCATGAAAAGGTAGGGAGTGTTGACTCAGCTGTGTTGTGGTCAGGGAGAGGCTCTGGGTGCTCTGATACATCAATGCATGCGTACAGCAATGCAATCTACTTCTCCATTCGGTGTCGACCTGTGCTTCGAAAACATGCAGTGGCCTGAGTCATGTCAGGTCATCTCTTTCTACACAATGAAGGGAAGGGTGAGGTGTGACGTCTCCCTGTCTTTTACATCCCTTAGGGTCTTGCATGCGTCTCCAAGGTTTGAGCCTTGTGCGTGTGCGAGCTGCTGTGTGTGTGTGTGAGACACTAACCATTGCTCATGAAGCCAGACCACCGGGCGAGCAAGTGTAAACTGTGCTCTCGGAAGCCATTCGCAGTTGGAAGTTTTGACACGCTGGCTGTTTGTTTGTCAAGTCGGCTAAGCTTGGCTGGACTGATCCATCTGCAGACATGATCCGATTCAGCGCGCGTGGAAAGAACTTCCACACGACATCATTCCGCCTTGTCTCGGCAAAGGACTTGGCGTCTGCTCATGCTGTGTGAACTCTGAGTCCTGAGCTGTTTACAAACTCACCAATGTACACACTTCCAAAAATGACATGTTGTTTGAGTCAGCCGAAGACTTCCCGAACCTGTTGCCTCTTTTAATACCTCCTCCTTTAAATCTTGAGAAATAATGAATCAGAAAATGAAAATATTCGCTGAGAGCGATGGCTTCAAGTTAGTATTTTCACATAGAACTACCTATTGTTGTTGACCCTTATTCCCACACACCACTATCAGCGTGTGCTAAGGTGGTACATGTACTGTAGAAGATCCATGAAGGACTTGCACAGGTATGTCTCGGCTAGTCGCGACTGTGCTTGCCCAAAGACAGAAGAGAATGTATCTGCGATATGTTCAATGTGGTGTCAAGACCGGGTCGAAAAGACACCCCACTTTAATATTTTAACCTATGTTGCTGTAGCTCATACATCAGGATAGTAGATAGAGAACCTCATTCCAGACTCTCTGGAATCTGCTCCTCTGTGGTGCAGTCTGTTGAAGACATTGACATGAGAGTGACAAGTGAGTTTACATGCAGCGGGATATCCTTAAACAGATGCCCCCTTCTGACTGACCAACCACGGAGAGAGGTTTAAGATAGTGACTCAAGGACACGTGCAAGGGGCTGATGGGGGTCGCTGTGTTTCGTTACAAGGCTTTTCTGTCTGGACGGAAAAACAGTTGGCAGCGAGTTTTTTGAGCAATTCACCATTACTCATTGTAATTTGCTTCGTCTCCTCACGCTTTCATCATGTGCTGCATTCTTCTGTGTTCAGCTGGAACGGCGCAGCGCTGACATGATACACATTTGTCCTAGTGGTGGTGATGCATATTGACAGCTGCTGGTGGTAATGTGCCATAAAACAGAGAAATGAGGCAATAAAAGGGCAAGAAAGGACGACGACCGCGTGCCAATGAAAATATTTCGGGGATCAAAACATTTAAAGGGCTTAAAGAATGAAGCAAGTTTGAGAAACGCTTTCAACATGTCAGGGCTGTGTGCCCTGCAAAGGGTCCAAATAAAAGAAGACCATGAATGTGTCAAATGTAGTGAAGGTTTTTCACCGGCTGTGGACTCCACAGTGGGAATTCTGTGGCCTTTCACTCAACAGATAGAACACGATGTGTGACCAATATTCATTTTTTCTTGTCTGTCCATCCATGTTGTGAGTGATAGTGTGTGGGAGCCGCTGCATTTTGTCTGCACAGATCACTTTGGAGAGCGTCTTTGGCGTGATGGTTGGTGCCGTTGGTTGATGGTTTGAACCTTTCTATCTGGGGTGTGTATGTTCCCCTGGTACTCATATGGATTTCCATTCATCCTGATAATCTGGTGTTCACAAGGCTGGAGACTATCCCAGCTACTTAGGAGGGTAGGGGAACCCGGGTCCAGTCAAGAACAGGACACATTTAGATGCACAAACATGGCAGTCATCAGTCTATATGTTTTTGGACTGTGGGAATAAACCACTGTGGAAGACCTTAAAAACTCTGTATGGAGCCTGTGACTCTCTTGCTGCAAGGCAGCGCTAAACCACCAGACTTGTTTTACATTCAGCGTTGTGTTATTGATCTGTGGTTGTCTGGTGCTGCATGTCAGCAGAGACTTCTGAAGGATTTACTTCCACACTATTGTTCATGAAGCTTGACATAATAGCGCCGAATACTCAAATGCACAGCTGCTCCCTGCTGACCACCTCAAACAAGGCTATGAAATCTGGCGTCCGACTTTTCCTTTAATTCAAGACCGCAGTGATGTCATGTAAATTACACACGTCATGTTTATCTCATATTCTTGGAACCTTCACGATGGCTTCAGGCTTGGGATTCCATCCAGAATTGTAATCCGAGTCATGAAGGTGGCACAGATGAGAAGCAAGGGAAAGAATCACCAGGAATGAGTGATGACATTCACGACAGGAGGAGGATTCCATTTATTTTCCTTGAACTAAGGGTCTATCGAGGCAAATATTTATCAGAGCAGTTCGGGGGGGGGATGATGCACATGCACACTCTCTGGCACACACCGCCCGGCTCCTCGGGATGCAACCGATCTTTATCTGGTCCTCATTAAAGAAGCCATAAACAAACGTTGTGTGAAGTCCATAACAGCAGCCTCGCTCCGACAGAATAAACATGCAGCAGTGCTAACAGAGTGCGCTTTAAAACCAGCGGTGAGTCACGAAAAGGGCCGAGCGTGGCTCAGCCCACCGCTGCCGTCCAACGCGCTCGCTGGGTTACCAGAGCTAGCGAGAGCAGCAGGCCAAGGCCTCGCTGACAACTTGACGTATCGTTGGAAAGTGCTGCACTGTGGCTTGTTTTTAAAATCAAATAACAGCTGTGGCTTTTTAAAACCATGATAATTATGATTGATGACTACCACATGTGCATTGTGTCGGCTGGCGCGGTGACGTGCAGATATTTTCAGCGCAAATAAACGGGCCGCAAAAAGAATTGAGAAAGCTTTCCGCGGCCCGGACAATTGGAGACATCGTCTTGGTGTGTTTCGCTCTGACGGCCACGTGCAACGTGTTTGAGAGAGTGTCTGTGCTCGGGTGCTTTATAGGTGGCTGCGGTGTGTGTGGTAAGATGTCTGTCGCTCATTTTCACACCCCTATTGTTTTCTGGCGGCCTGCAGATGTGGTGGTCACAGTCTGTGGTCCCGCGCTCACCACATCTGTCGCCAGGGCAGGGGTGCAGGGAAGAGCCGAAAAGAACTTGAAATGAAGTCTGCAGTGGAGCACCGTCCTGCACCACTGCTTCATCGTCCGTATATGACAAGTGAACCTCGGTCAAAGACAAGCAAGCAAGCACCGCAGTGGGGAGCGTTTTCATTGGCAACATAACTTACTTTCTTCTGACTTGATGAGGTTTTGCTTTTCACTTGAGAAAATGAGAGAGAATGAGGAAATGACAAAATTGGTACACAGAGGCCACCGACTTATTGCTTGAATGAGTCAGTTAATACTCTTCTCTTCTAAGTGACACTTTTAAGCAAATGTGAATTCAATAATCTTGAATCTGCCCTTCATTTGTTTCACACTTTTATGAGCAGAGAATTTATTAGGCATATAAATGTCTGACATTAATATGAAATGATACACTTTTAAAAACTTTTTCATGAAACTGTAGTAATAAATCACTGGGATTTGTAACTACCTGACCACGTCTGGAATAGAGCTTCAGTTGGAAGCATGGTGGCACACCCTCGATGGGTCAGCACCTGTCATATGATGCTCCAAAAAATCTGCATCGCTGCATCATAGTTTCTAAATCTTACCTGACTGAGAGCACATTTTTCCCGAGATCAATACATTGATGATGATGTCAACGGCGAGTCAAACCTGGTCAGTAGTCTGAGCTACTCATGTGAAGTGAGACACCCAGGAACACTTTTTATAGCTTTAGTCAGGAATAACCAGAGCGCCGTCCCTGGCCAACAGGATCAGGCCGTACACCAGACCAGGGACACCCTGCAGGAATGATGTTCCTCAGCTGACCAGGGAGCTTGCTGAGAGGGAAGTCTGGGTCTGTGCTGCCCCCTGACTTCATCTCAGCAAGCAGTGTTTTTCCATGTCAACCCCCAGCTGATGTTATCCTCAGTGTGATTAGGTCCATGACCCTCAACAGTACTTGAGAAGTAAATATTGCCGTGTTGGAAATTGTTTGATATGATCCGTGGATTCCGAACAATATAGTTTTTATTCTGCCTGTTCAACATCGGGACGCGGTCCTAATGAAAACTGAAATGGTTTGGCTATTCTCCGCGCAGGGTGGTCCATCATCTCCAAGTGCACGCTGTTGTGTGTTGATGTAGCGCCTGGTATGTGATCCGAAACAACGCTCTGTTTTGTGTGATGTGGCGAGTTGTTTTGTAGCGCTACATCGCCAGCCCTTATCAAAAAGGCCTCCCCAGATGAAACTGACTACAAGGGTGCTAGGGGCGCATTCACACACCCCCTCGCACACAGCGGCTTTGATGGCTGCGCTGATAACATGCTCGACTCCTTCGCTCGACGGCCAAAGGAAGGGAAATGATGAATCCAGTAATTGTACCCACCTGAGTGTAGCCCCTCTGGTCGGCGTGACATTTGATCGTGGGCGATAAAGTGGCACAAGAGCGGCTGATGAATGGAAATGTATCTCTTCACGCTTCCGTTAGCCCTCAAGACAAACTTCCTGCCGCGGATATTCTATCAATCAAAGCAGTGAGCTTCTGGGTGTGAGGAACTGAATCTTTCCCTGTATACAAAACCTTCTTGTTCTGTGCTCGCATGTTGTACAATAAGAAGCAGAATGTTACACAAAGGATGTATTTGACAACGGTTTGCCAGAGTATACTCAATTAATTTAATGAATTGAATGTAATTCCCCCCAAAAAACTGGCAAACCTGTCCAAGAATAAACTCTGGATGGTTCACTTTCACTTTTCTGAAAGGCTGTCCTCAGACCCATCCCCTCGCGTTGGTACAACAAAACTAGAAGTGCACAGAATTTGGGATAAGCTGGCGTATGTGGTGTGTAAAAACCTTATTGCTCTCATTTAACCAATGGATAAAAAGTGAACCTCAGCGCTGTTAACAGCGGCGTGCACAGTTCAACGTAAACGATTAAGCTGACGTGCTTCTCAAGGATTACTCCCTCTTACACACACATGTACACACAGGCTGAACCCTCGGGTCTTTCCTCCCCCCCCCCCATCCGCGATTCCTCCCTGTTCAGGTGCAGACTTCTACCAAACAGACATCCAATAATCGCGCTGAGCTCAGCCCCTTTGAAGGCAGCTTATCTTCAAGGAACATTAGAGTAACAGATCTTTCGTGGAGAGCAACAACCAGATCCATGCCCGGCAGGCTGTAGCGCGAGCGTCGATGGAGCCACACCTCGGCCGTCTTCTGCCTGTACAGTAAAAGTCTGATCCTCTCCGCTCGATTCTTTGAATCGGCTAAGGCCGCGATGAAAGAGGAGCTTTGATTTGGCACAATGCAGCTCGCCGTCTCCGCCAGGGCGCCGCCTTGAGCAGAGGCTCAGCACTTGTGTGTGTGAGGTGTGTTTGCTTTTTGCAGTCTTCTTTGACAGCACAAACGCACACAACAGTCAGGAAGAAGAGTACAGCCCCCCTCTTTTCTTAAAAGATGTGTTTTTCTTCCTCTCCCCAGACTTCCTGGGAGGGGTTCGTGGGCCTTTGTGTCCGAAAGCCACTCTCGCCTTTATCTCTCCCGCGCTTATTATCTCTTTCACGAAAAGGGAGGGGGGAGTTATTCACCTGGACAAGTAGGCCCACAAAAGAGAAAAGGGAGAGCAAGGTGGAAAAGGTTTTTGTGGCTTCCGCTCAGGTTGGGAAGAATGACAGGCGGATGTGAGCGTGAAGGGACCGGCTGTTGAGTCCATGTCATGGGAAACGTATCCACCCCCTCCGGGACTTCTCCATGCCCTGCTGCAGGCATTTACACTTTGTGTCCGCTCCTTGTCCTCCCACACACACACCCTGTCATGAGGCGAAGGGGGGAGAGAGGGGTGAGAGGTCAAGCACTTCAGTAATGGAACAGGAAGTGTTGGAACAGTCCGAGCCACACAGCGTACGACTGCTCAGACATGTGGACATACAGGCAGCTGCAGGCCGTGCATGGATGTGGAAGAAGGATCCGTTGGTTGAGGGGGTCTGAAGGCTTGAGCTGCCGTCAGGTGCAGCTCGGATGTTGAAAACTCAATGTGTTGATCAATACGTCTTCTCAACACACGCGCGCACAGCAGCTAAAGCAGTTCATAAAGTCCGTGTTAGATTTCTTTCCCAGCTTCCAGCGCCTTCCTATAATGGCCACATGTCTCTTATTGCTTGGCGGATGTGCTTTACCTCAGGTTTGCTTCAAAGACCTGGACAAACGCACGCTGAGGGAATCTGCTGAATTAGTACCGGGGACGTGCGGAAAGAGGGTAACAAATTTCACTGCTTTTCCACCCATCCTGAAAAGAAATCCCAGTCAAAGCAGAGTTTTTTTTTTGTTTTTTTTTTTCACTCCCGCTGCGCTCTTATTCGAGGCAGATTCTCAGCAGGAGTCGATGAAACCTGATGAGTATTAGTGTCAGACTCCATTATGACTTCATTGGCTTGAATGGCAGAAACAGGAGGAACGACTCAGAGGACGTCTCTAGTCCTTTCCGGGCTTCTTCTCACAGATCTGCGATCAACTCATCTGAAGTGCATCTCTAGAATCCGCGATAACATCTCGCACCAAACTGAGATCAGCGCACAGTGAAATCGTTCCCTCAGAGCAATGAACATCTGCGGCTGCTGTTGGGTTAAAGACATTTGGTTTGGCCTCGTGCCACTCATGTAAAAAGCCCAGATTTTTCTCCTCCGCTCCTTCAGAGACATGTAATGGAGACGAGAGTAAATCTGGCGGCAGTTGTAAAGTTTCTCCAGCGGCAGATATCCCCGCTGTCTCCTCCGCTCAGCAGATGGAAAATGCACCTGTGATTGTCAGCAGGAGCTCACAACTGTTTCCGCCCTTGAATCAGCGGACCGTCAGAATGGAGTGACAGAGATGACTTCACATCACTCTGCTTCTGCTTTCCTCATCCCGCCTTCATTCTCTGGTCGGTGCCGCTTGCTGCGACAAACGTCTGCAAAAGTTTCTGCAGAAGGGCTGACCTCACTCGGGAGTTGATGATACATGAGTCAAGTTGAAAAATATCATATAAAAACCCATATCCTTGCATTTTATTAGCCTGCTGCTTACACAATTCAAGCAGCAACAACTAGAGGGACCATGGCTACTCTTTTACCAGTCATTGCAAGATCAAGTGGAGACAGTATGTGAACCTGAAAGCTAAGAAAGAATTTGCTCGGTGTATCAGATTTTGGCCAGTTTGGTGATGCCATGAAGGACCACATGACGCAAACATTCCCTCCTCATTTGATGTTTCTGATCGTGTTTTAAGCTGAGATTTGTCTCATTGGTTCCGTGACTGCACGGTCGCTTCTGATGCAAAAAAAAAATCACTTTGTTATAGCATTGTTGTGTAAGCAAGTGATAGCTGATAGCTACTATTCCACCACTGCAGATGAAATGCAGATCCCACCTCTCATGTTCTCGAGCTTTTACAGAGGGGTGTCCTCAACTATTAGCTTCTCACACATTTTGGATGCAAAGTTTGTTGGAATTCAGTACCACATTTCGAAGAGAAGCAATAGTTTCTGCCTTGTTTTATCATGTGCCAACTAGATTTCAAAGCAGGAAAGGGAGGTCCAAGTTTTGGCGTGCATGGCTCCAGATGAAAGCCCGCTGAAGTGTCGTTTGCGTCATTATTCCAAATTTCATCTTCAGATATTTGACTAGAACAATTTGTGTGTTTGTGCAGCGTGAAATTGTCTTCAATCTGGACCATCTGTGTGATCAAAATTAGTGACTCTTGTTCTCAGTGAGAAGGCATGAGTGACACGTGTGTGTTTGGACGCACACAGGCAGGCGTGTCGCGGACGGCACAATGGCTTCTCTGTGGGATTGGCTCACGTCCTCTTTCACGCGCACACAAACATTCCCAAGGATTCCCGGGGTTGGAAAAGGGCCGAATCGGAATTCGGGCCATGCATGCATCCGGAATTCTCTCTGCAACTCTGGTTCACACGTCATGCAAACATTCTGGATCCTTTGTGTCACGCGACTGAGCTCAGGACGTATTCCGTGCTGCCGCTGATGAACAGGATGGATTCACATGTTGCTGTCACGTGCTACTGCTCTCCGCCAGTAGGTTGGAAATATCAGGACTCACTCGAGATATACTTCATGATGAAAGTCATGAGAGTAGACCGAGCTGCCAAAAGAAAAAAATACCTAGAAAATCACATAAAGAGTAAAAAATATACAAATTAAAATGAAAATATAAATGGTTCTGAGACAGTTGCATTTATATTTAAACTGTTATCGGAGGTGCTCCCCTTCTGACACGACCAAGAGATTTAGCAAACTTAGCTTCAGCCCCATGTCTCTTCCCAAACTGCCATGCTACTCCTCTGCTTGCTGGGAAACCGATCTGAGTGCCGGAGGGGTGTTGCTGAGAAGTCGTGTGGGTTTGTGGTTTCAGCGCATCAATCCAAGAGGCTTTTAAATGTCGCTCAGGGACGGACGGCAGGTACAGCGGGACAAAGAGAACAATGGGGCGCGACACAGAGAACACAGTGTGTTGCTGCGCTCCACATCCTGTCCTTCAGAGCGTGAGGAGAATGGAGCCGTGACACGAGAGCTTGCGACATGGAACCGACATTTTCTGACTTCAGTCTGTCGGATTTTGAGGCTGATGTGTGGTAATTTTCTTTTGTTGCACAGCTTTTCTTTTTTTGTTTGTTGGCTTTTGGTGCTTTTAGTTCCAGCCTCGCGCTCCTGAACCACCTAGCTTTAAAACTCTCAAAGCACAGCGCCATGTCATTCACTTCCTCCTTGATGATGCCACATCTCCTCCCACTCCAGTCACCCTCAGATCACTGGAGCCAAGCCAGAACGCCTCCCTTCATCTTCACTTATTTCATTTGACATGAGCGTCTTTGTCGGTGCAGCGCCCTGAGCGACGCACCTTCATCTTGTGCATATATTCACACTTAGTGCTACTTGATCAGCTTCAACACCTGCTGCTGAACATGTTTTTTTTGCCGCGACTTGATGAGGACAGGAAGCAGGTGAGAGGAGTGAGGAGGAGTTGGTGGGGCCCTGGAGATGAGGCGTGAGGACTATAGACGGCTGGAGCCAGGGCACTGATGCTGGAGCTGATAGCTGCCAACACTGACTGTACAACACACACACTCCATCCACTTCAGTCAACAGGAGTCTAATTCTCATGTTCGCCTATTTTGGTACCGTTTTCCCCGAATTCCTGCGTCCTCTCTCCTCCGTGTTTACCACGGTGGCTCATGATAGCAATCGTTCCATCAACATAATGGCTGAATGACACGCACTCGTCTGTTCCAGCCGCCCCTCAGAGGCAGGGCCTTGTGTCCTCCGTGTGCGCCTTCAAAAACCCTTCTCACATATTGAATCCTCTCACCGTTTCTCCTCATCTTCCTCACTTTTTCCACACTTCTGGCTACAAATGATAATTCCCTCAGCCGGCTGGGTGGTCTTCACACACACACACACGCAGGCACACACACACACACTGTATCCCCTCTTGTCTGGTAATAATGCGCTCGCTGCGGTTTCCCGTGTGCGGCCAGAACACCGTCAGAAGTTAACCTCGCTCACCGCCGGCGAGAATCATCACCTAATCTGGACGCCGCAGACTGACAGCCGCTCAGTGTGACACAACTTCAATAAATTTGCAGGTTTTGGGCTTAAACTCCTTGATCACATGACACGCCGGGTCCATAAGCAGGAACACTTCCAACACCTTTTCTGCCTTGGTTTTACTTTATAGTCCATTTATAGTTTATGCGTGTGAAAATCATTTCCCTCCATAAAGTTATCTCCACCGAAGAGATTTTATGTTTCTGGTCTGGTTTTCATTAAGACGTATCGAAAATCCTGGAGTGTTTGTGAGCCACTTAGTAGCCTGTTTGTTTGGGGAGGAAACAGAATGTGTGGCAGGAGGCGGGACAAGCTGGAATCGAACTACGGCATGTGTCCTTTAATCATCAGCAAGCTGGTGACGGACACAAAGTGACGATGCAGCAAACACCACAGAAACTACTGTAGACGCACACTCACGCACAGGCCCCTGGGCACTGTCTTTGACTGTCTAATCTCATATCAAAGAGAAGGTCTTTTCAAAGCCTCTCAAATGACGTCTCAGTTTTGGCCTACGGAAACAACAATCGTCATAAATGTCCGTCCCAGCATGCCTCCTCGCTCCGAGTGGAGCCGCTTTCACTTCATCAACATGATACGATTGTTTTGGCAGGTTACGACTCCACTGTGTGCGTAACCATGTGCACGGCTTCCCAAAAAAGAGGAGGGAAGTGCACGTCGCCTGGATTGCCCTTGCGGCTTCTATAGCATGTACATTAGCGCTGACTTTGAAGAGCTCTCCGGTGACACGGCCCCTATGATGTCACATAGTTGGGCCAGGTTCTTGTGGATGTGGTTAGTAATGTGGGACCTTTCCCAAGCAAATCCCGGTGACCTCCAGACCCGCAGTATGAGCTGGGAGGCTAATCCCATCGGCCCAGCCCTGCAGAGCACGCCGGACACTTCAACCATAACCTCACATGAAATGAGAGACACGTGTGTGCGCCCTGATATTTAGGGACGTGATGTCGCGATAACACTTCAGTATCCAAGTCTTTTGTTTTCTGGAACTCAACGGAGAAATCCTGGCCCGTGGGAAATGGAGGCTTTGTTACATATCAGAACCCTCCATCAGAGATGTAACAAAGTTGTGAGCGATTCCTCTTCCTCTGTTCTTCTACTGATGATCCACTTCTTAAGTCCTCTGCACTGTTCATACAAGTCTTTCTTGACTCCAACCTAGTGATCGCAAAGTTTGTGAAGAAAATGCTTGTCCCTTCGAATTGAAGCCGACAATGCTGAGCATCTTTTGATGGCAATTCCAGTCTTCGCTTCAGACTTTCATCCCCACCGCTGTCTGAGATATCATGAGAACACAACTGCATTTGTTTGGTTGTGTTTTGGCTATCACAAAAAAAAGTTTGAAATGCTCCATATGCCCAAAAGGCACCTTGACATGCAGCAAAAGTCGCCACAAAATTTGCCTGAAAACAGACATAAAAAGCATCACTATAAGTCATCTATATGAAAATTATATTTTTTTAAATATTGCCTGTAGAAGACGAATGAACCTGCTCTTCACCCACGTTAGCACTCGGCTAATATTTTTCAGCGATGTTGCATTACTAGTTCGCGTCCCAACTGCAGTTTTTTGCAAGAAAAGAAGTTCTGATCTATTTTAAATTTCGATCAATAGCCCCTCAGTAATTTAGGTTACTTGACTGCGAGCGTGGTATTTTGTGTCGGTGAGTGTGTGCTGCAGTGGCGGCGTGTGTGGGCGTGTGCGGTTGGTCCCTGGGTTTATTTATCTTATTCTAAATCAACCCTCTAACTCTCTAATTGCTCCGGTTCCACTGTTAGGTAAGGAGGGGAAATGAACAATTGCGCCTGTGTTTGTAGCCAATGTGTGTTTGTGCAGAAGTTAAGAATAGAGCCGGCTTCTGCCCGTCTGTATTTATAAACGGGGCTTATGCTAAACTCTCTCCCTCCGAGATTAGCGCCGCTTGTGTGTGTGCTTGAGTTTCCCTGCGATGAGCCGGTGTCTTCTTGTTGTCGGTCAAAGAGAGACAATAACAGTGTTTTTCTGCGAGCGCTACATTGTCGCATTGTTGCTTTTTGAGACCATTATTGCGTACGTTGTTCTGAAAGTGACATGCTGTCAATGCCCGACCTACGGGTTAGATTGTTCGAGAAGAGAAACCTCACTAGTTCATCGTACGTCTCCGGCTCAAGAGCGCTGTCCCAGTTAGCCTGGAGCTTTTCTCCATGTTGACGCTCAGGTGGAGTGTCCACGCTAGCGGATGCCAACTCCTCGCTCTCATGTTGCCCCTTTACTAATGGAATAGCAGCTTGTAAGTTGATCACTTGTCACACATAAAACAACCGTCGATAAATACGTGACTTCATTATTATCGGGAACATTTGCCATTAGCGGCTCGTCTTTCAGTCCTGGTTCCAGTCCAGCTCTGTGATGGATGCTGTCGATAATCATGTTTTAACGATATTTACAGAGTGGTACAGTGCACCGCTGCCAACCGTCCAAACACACGATGCTGAATCATAATTCCAATCCATCTGAAGCGGCTGGGAAGCATTAGTTTACGTCAAGCAACAACAAGACTGATATTAGCCCTTTCCCGCGAGCCATCACACCCATCGACGGATTACTACACCAAGTCGACAGCGAGCCTCAAACACATTTGCTGGTCTCTTTTGTGGGTCACGGGCCGTCTCTCCTTACACACATCTACTGAGTATAAATACACATAAAACATGCATGCGTACAAAAACACACGCTGGGTATCCAGCTGGCGTTTCGAAACCTGACCTTGAAATAAGTGCTCCATTAGTTTGGCTTAGGTGCTGCCATAGACACACGTTACTATTTGGCTGTTTTGTGTGCTTCGCACACACTGGTCCTGCAGTTACAAACTGAACTGCGATGTTATTAAAGATTATCAGCTACGATGTAACAAGGCCAGTTAAAACGACGGGAGAGTAATTGATGACGGTGGAGCAGTGGTCATACCGGACGTACAGAAGTATCGTATCAAAGATATTAGTTGCTCATGAAATAATAAAGCTCCGAATAGCTATACTCCTCCTGACCATTGGGTGGTGCTGCAGCGACAGGTCAAAGAAACAAGTGAGGCCTTCCTCTGTATAAACACTGCAGATTCTTATATATGCTAACAGCGAGCAGCCAACTTCTTCAGCTGTCCGTCAATTGCAGAAGTCCCTTGCTGGATGTGCAATCGCCATTTCCAGCAGCCCCTCATGTCCCGCCACGCCCCCTACTGGGATCCTCGTAGCAACAGCCAACAATCCACAAAGTAAGGCATCGTCTCTTTTGTTGTCCACATTGGTACCTTCACCACCCGGTTACTTCCATCCACCCATTGTCTTCCGCTTGTCTGAGATCAGGTCACGGGGGCAGCAGCCATACAACCCCCTCCCCAGATACTAACTTCTGCTTCTGGAGGCATAGAGAGAAGTCCAGGAGACAGTCTGAGAAGACACCGCAACTCGCTTCTCTTGGAGGAGCAGCGGTTCTAGTCATTCTAAAAGTTATTTCTAATCTTGTTTCAGTCTTTACCTGAGGCTACTTCTTCCTCAGGTACTGACCCACTGCAGCTGGGGGACAACCTTGAACCTGCTGCAAGGTTTAAACCACATTTGAGGGAAGAAGAGGTCTCTGACAAACAAGCACATCCCTGTTCCAGGATACGAATCTTGATTTATTTTTTTTTCACGTTGGTTTCATCTGTAGTGGAGTTAAACCCAGTCAACAGTCTGAGCAACTCAACGTCTTTAAAAGGTTTCGACGTGTTCTCAAGTCTCTGGGACTCATTTAGATGTGTGCCATTCAGCTCTGTTGCAGGTCAGAGTTGTGATATGTGTTGTAAGAATCGCACATCATTGTGCACTTTCCACGAGCCACTGTCACCAAAGGTGCTTGAAATTCAAGGTAAAGCATTTGGAGTGATGGGCTGTTCTGTGTGACTACTGTCGCTGTGTTGCCGATGTGAGAGTTAAACTCTGCACAAATGGATGTGTCCCTGTTCGGGGGATGATCTGACCTCCACAGGGTTTTCGGTGAGTTGAAGCATCAGGTGTGTTACTCACAGGTATGTAGTGAAGGGACTGAGGTCCATCGGCACCGATGATAGTCCAGACTCCGAACAGTCCACCATGACAAAGATCCCGTCCTCCTCACACTGGCACTGAGCCGGGCACAAAGTGGCTCCCGTTGATCCCTGTCTGTCCTTGATCCGTCCATAGCCCCAAGCTCCCGGGGCTGTAGCCCAAACGCTCCCAGCCAGGCTGAGAGCCAGGAGCAATCGCTGCATGTGTCCACCTGTCTGCATCGTCACCTGCTCAAGCTTCTCCACCGGAGAGGTCTGCTCTCACACTCTGTGCAGCTCCTCTGTCTTCTTCTTCTCTGCTGGACGTTCCTCACACGTTCCACCTCCTCATCGCGTCCTTCTCTTCAAAGTCTAATCCCCTCTGTGTCAGGCTGTCAGTCAGCACTTCATTCCAGAGGGTTGGCTTCTCCCCTTGCTGTCCTTTCACTCTTCTCTCAGCTTTCTCATCGTCTTCAGCCCCCCAAGAGTCGATCCCGCGCCCTCTCTTTCTGCTTGGATTTATCTCTCTGCCTCTCTCTCCTTACCTATTGTAGTGAAGCTTGTGAGTTGTGAATGAGCTGCCCCCATTGGCCCATGATTTAGGGATGGGCTGGAGCATCACTGGAAGGTAGGAGGGGCTCCAGCTTCTGGGGCTCTTCACTCTCCCTCTGCCTCGCTCTCTGTCTTTTCATTAATTGCTCCACTGGAGTTGTGAGTCTGGGGTGAGATTGAAAGGGAATTTGACTCTTCAGCACCCTCCGGTCTCCAGAAACCTATTGTCTCATGGTCACACCTTCTCAAGTTCCCGTGGCAGAATGGGGGGGGTGGATTTGCCGCACATTTGGTTGACCACGACAAATGTCAGCTTGTGAGTGACTGGCGCCCAGAAACGCGTGTATCCGCTTACACTCGCGCTCACACTTCCACCGAGAGAGGTCCGGTAAAAATGCCAGCTGCCCTCCTCACAGTGATCTGGATATCACATTTATCTTCTCACCACCAAGCCACCACCGAGGTTCCTGGTCCACGCCAAGTGTTGAGTTTTAAAATGGGAAGAAATAGTCAAACAAAAAATGAGAAAAATCAGGTCAATATTTTTAAAAAATGTTTACAAGAAGATAATTCTGGGTTTAAAAAAAAGGCATTTTGGAAAACAGTAAAATGAAGAAGGTGGTTGGGCATGTTTTAATCTTTAACAAAATGAAAACCTTTCCCAAGAGGTGTTATCGATGAAGCAAAGAGCCTTGTAAACAGTTTATTATTATTAAAAAGCATGATAAAAGCTCTCCATATTTACGTTACAATGAAACCATTCGACCGTCTGAGAGAAAAAGCCATGACAAAAGTGAGTCGTTTCACATCTTGCTGGTCGTCCCTCTAAACCAGGGGTCTCAAACCGGTCCTCAAAGGGCTGCAGTGGGTCCAGGTTTTTGTCCCAGCCCGTCACCTTTTCGCCACTCAGGTGTCTGAAGACTGTTATCAGTTGGTCGTGTGTGTCTGGTGCTCTTTGTTTCAGCTGTTTCGGACTGGTAAAACTGTGTGTGCTTGATGGGTTGGAAGAAAAACCTGCACCACTGCGGCCCCTTTGTCAGTTCGGTCAGTTGGAGACCCCCGCTAAACCATCACAGGCGGGTTTCCTCTCCTGGACAACATATAATGTTCCGCTGTGAAACAACCTCGGGTGTACGCAGCATCTGTTCGGCCTCCAGAGAAATACAAGAACTTACACAATCCTCGCCTTGCATGCCGTACACCTGCACAGGAAGTTGCACAACTCCCCAAAAATCTATCGCTGCGACAAACGATCGCACAAAAGCTTTGTTTGTCGAAAATGAAGTGAGTTTTGCATTTTCAGTGAAATATGAATGATTCAAAAACCACCTGCAGCAACTTCACCCGTCTCATTTCCTGACAGGAACCGATGCTTGGGCCGCGCGGGGACGTCCACTCCCATGTTGAATCTTAAGAATGTTTTTGCCGGGGAAGCGTTTGAGTGCAGAGCCGCCTTCTGCTCTGCGCCCCTGTCTCCTCTGTCGTTCTCCCGCCACGGCGGGCTGAATAGTTTCTCATTAATTAATTAACATTCCGATGCCGCTGTGTTTTCTGAGGGGTCTTTGTTACGACCCACAAAACCTCTTTCAGAGTCCTCCTCTCTCCCTCTCTGCTCTCCCTCTGTTCTCTCCTTTTCTCCTCTTTGTAGTGGAATGTCTGTTGTTGCTGCTCTGTCCATTGTCGGCCTGAATATTATGACTGCACATATCTCTGCGTCATGGCCACTGTCCACCAAGGTCCAGTCCGGCTCTGCCTCCACAAGTGGGGGTCACCAGTACAAGGGCCTCCAAACCAAACATGACCTCCTCTGACCATGGGCAGCCATGTTACTCAATTCATTCTGGGGAGACCTTCTGCTCCTCTTCCCTGCAGCGATGATTTTTTAATGGATCTCTTTCCTGGAGAACAGTGTTTGCCTTCGGGAAGATCCTTTGATAGTTTGCAGGAGTGGTCCAGCTGCACGCCCACTTGAGGACACACACACACACACACACACCTGCATATTCCGCCTCAAAGTTTATACTTAATTGTCTGGCCCCCCAAGGGGAGCCTTTCATGAACACATCTTGTAAAACCTGGTTCGCTGCTCGCCGCTCCGAGTATGTTTGGGTCACACCTGCTCGGACGCAGCGCGGGTCAAGCCACGGTCACAGCGTGGGCGAGTCGTCACCTGCGGCAGCTGCTGGTCAGCATCCACGGTGACTCAGAGATGAGTTGGCAGGTGTTTGGTGTCAGCAGAGGGCATCACTTGGTTTACACACTCGGTGTGAAGTCACTTCCTGACATGAAACCTGCTGCCAGAACAACTGAACTGAAGATCTCACTCGCTGTTGCCATTGTCCAAAGCTCGGCTGTGGGGCCATTTGTGGCCCTTGACCAGTTTACACATGGCCCACAGCTTGGCAACAACTCTCAAATGAATTTTGAAATTTGTATCATCAAGGCGTGTGGGGCCTTGGGGTCACATGACTGGACTTGCCCGTCGTTGGTGCTGAATCGTCCTTGAAACGTCCACGCTCATTTTCTCTCTCTTTGTACTGACTCCCGCCATCAGATCAAAGGGGGTCTCTCTCCCTCCCTCGCGCTGCTCTCTGGGCTGGAAACACAATCCAAGCCACGGCAGCCTTGAAGACACAAAGACAAGTAGTTACCTGACACCTGACGCTGACTCGGGGGCACTCACCGTGGCCTACCTGGGGATACACACATACCCACAGTTCAGCAGTGCTGAGCGCCAAGGTGGCTTCATTGAGAAGAACCCACCCTCACGCTTCTCCCTCCAAAAGAAAGTCCTCACATCACATAAGAACTGTCGTCTCAGGGGCACTTTCTTCAGACCCACTTGACTGAGGGCACTTTGTGTGCCGACGACGCTAAACCTCCTGCGTACTTACTTATTGAAGGCAGAAGCAGGTGAGGCGGTGTGGGTCGGCCATGGCGACAGGTGTGTTCCCTAGCTTTTCACTCCCGCCGTCACTCTTGCTGTACAAAGGCGAGGAGTGAATAAAAGAAAGGTGGAGCGAGAGGAGGGATGAGGTAAGGGGATCAGCGAGACAATGGTAGGTCTCAGAGACGGCTGAAACCATCACCTCAGCTGGAGGTGGATGAAGGCTGCCAAAATCGATCAGAGCAGACTTCGATTCTCAGCCGAGCCGACCATCTGAAAGGCTGAAATGTTGTGGAAACGTGACCTCTGTTCGGCTGTTTTTCTCTGTCGTGACAGTGTGGAACACAAGCGCTGAAATCGACTCTTGAAGGCCGACAGGTCCGCGCCTGTACACCGGGCGACGCTGTGTTTGATGATATTCCGAGCCGCGCCTGCAGGGCTCCAATCATGGGGTGTGTGTTTTTGAGTGGCTTGTTGATTTTTGTGCGTTTGTGTGTGTGCGAGAGTCACAGGACTGCGGATGAGGCGCTCCGTGTATTTGGGAATCAGGTGCCTGACTGGGGTTCATCTTCTCTGAGAGCCGCTGAAGAGCATGGTACTTGAGTTTCGCCGGTGTGAAAACAAATTTTGATCGACTGTCTGATAACAAGTTCAAGAGCCACTTTTGGAATGCACAGCACCCTCTAAGATCCGCTGGTTGACGTTTCAGTGACGACTGGATTCGTGCTAGCTCATTTCAGCACGGAGCATGGACTCCGCCGCTGAGTCCCCCGTCTGGCTGAGAAAGGCAGGCCAGCCGCTGCTATTATTACAGCTGTTAGAAGAAAAGTGAGGCTGCCGCAAAGTAGAATTACTGGGAGCCAGATTACAATAGTGGTTCAGAACCGTCACACGGTGGCCGTGAACTGTGCTGGGTGGATCCAGACTGTGACTGGTCTGGTGGAATGATGCCACCCTCTGTCTGAGGGAAGAATTACTCCATCAACCACAAGCATTTCAAGCGTTCGTCTGTGAGATTTGACTTGATGAGAGAGAACCGTCATGTTGACAGTCGAGTCAAGTCACTGGGGGCGTTAAATTTGACCACTTCTGAGTCCTGAGTTTGCCCTGAGGTTTTATGTCGAGACCCAATTATGACAGAAGCAGCTGGACAGGAAGTGGTTCTGATGTATGGAATTACATCTGAATGAGTGTCTGTCATGCAGTGTGCCAGACAGGAAGTGGGACTGACTCAAAGTCTCACACATCTGACCGAGTTCTTTTGACCACAGGAACTGGATGTGAATCTTCACATCTGAGTTCTTTTGTGCGCTGCTACTGGCCCAACAGGAAGTGGGCAGAAAGCCTCCCACCTTTGAGCAAGTCGCTCTTTTATTTGACTGGAAGTGGGTTTGAACCAAGTCCTGCACAAGGATGTGACTGCATGGAAGTGGGTTTGAACCGAGTCCTGCACAAGGATGTGACTGCATGGAAGTGGGTTTGAACCGAGTCCTGCACAAGGATGTGACTGCATGGAAGTGGGTTTGAACCGAGTCCTGCACAAGGATGTGACTGCATGGACGTGGGTTTGATCTCGGAGTTTAAACTCAGCGCTTCAGTGAGTCTCACTCCAAGTGAACTTGGGTTTCTACCTTCTCCAAGGCGCAAGAGAAGACTCTCATTTCTACGGGTTTTAGTCCCGGCTAGTCTGGAGCTGCATTCTGCATGGACCCGACTCGTGTTTTACAACGTTGAAACCACCCGATTGTTCCTTTTGTTGAGCTTTTTGGTTTGCTCTGACGAGTCATTGTTTCCACTCCACCACGCCGGAACAAATGGTCTGAATCGAAGTGAAAGGAATTCTTGTTGAATTCAGTTTGGTTTTTATGATGCCAAGGGGATGAAGAGTTCACTCTCCTGGACAGTTTCCATGAGGATTGCGCCGCAACATTTGGGCTTTGATGATGGCAGGGTTCATGTGGACTGCGTGACATCATACTGTGCACAATCGTGGTCATTGTTGGCATCTCAAACGCGTGCTTTGCTTCGACTGTTTGACAGTGCCCTCTTGTGGCCAACATTTAACATTTTATTTATTTTTATTTTAAATCTTCATTGACAGCAACTAACCATTTTTCCACCATGTAATTAAAAAACAATCCTGAAAAATAAATGCAATAAAAATATGTTCAATAATTCATCATATTAAAAGGATATAAATATTGTTTTTAATTGATGAATAGATTTAACTGTGAGGTGTGCGACAGGCAGCTCCTGGCTGAAGATGCAGCACACGAGTGTTCGGTGCAAGCAACCCATCTGCACGTCAACTCGCTCGTCTCTTATCTTACTGTGGAAACAAGCAATTTATGTCCCATCTCTGCTCTGGGGTTTATGTGTTAGCCAGATAAGGAGTGTGCGTTTTATGAGTGTTTATTGAGACCACAGATTTGCTGCTGGACTCGCGCTCTCTTCCGTGGGAATGCGGCATCCCGCCTGTTCCCAATCCCGCTTCTTATCGGCAGAATTCCCATTTAAAATGATGAATAGTATTCTGGCTGTGGACTGTATGGAGATACTGTATCTGTTGCCGTGTCCAAGTGATCTGGTCCTGCTGTGGTTGGAACAGTAGGAGATGGCGAGCACTCCAGCTGCCAGGCTCTGTGTTCTGACCCCTGGGTTCAGTTGGCTAGAGACTGGGAGACTAGTAGCAGCAGGCACGCCTCGGATTCAAATCATACTGAAGACGTCTAGAGGAAACCCAGACATTAGTGGGCCTATCCCAGGGAGGGACCATTGGAGGATTCCTGAACAATCTCCATATTTTTAGATCCTTAGCTTAGGGCCTCATAATCCCCAGGTGTGAAGAAGTTACCCTTGCCCAAGGTGTTGAGGGCCTCTTTGGCCATAGGTCTCCCCTCCTGAGTGACCTCCTTTTTCTCGAGCTGGGGCCAGCCCTCCTTGAACCATGTCACCCGGTTCTCCTAACTGGTACCCGAACAGGTCGCCTGATGGTGCTGAAGCTGACCGCACCTTTATTTCAATTCCACCTGGATTTGAGGAAGTGGGTGTTGAATCATTTGGAGGAAGTGTAGAAGTCAGCGGCACGGGTCAACACTCGTGGCACCAGGCCACCGCAGGTTTTGCATACACATCTCTGGCAAGTTTACCGTAAACCCAACTGTTGAAGCTCACCTGGCCTCCACCAGCAGGGGGGGTCGCTGACATCACGCCATCATCATCGCCCCCTCTCTCCCCCCCCTCCAAGCTTTAGCTAAGTTGTTCTTCTTGTTCAAAATAGCTTGATCTCTCTCTCTCGCTCCCTCACACACGCACACTGTTGTTGTTGGTCCTCGGGGAAAGTCCCTGCAGTTTGCATGCAGGTTATTTGCCTAGATTAATGATCTAGTTTGGCTACAACTGCGAACACACCACACCTGGACACACACACACGCACACGCACATCACACTGCTGCGGTCAACACTCACCTGCCGGGCTCCAAACCGTTACACATTACAAGTGAGCTGAGTTCAGACGGCTGACCAAATCTCACCTGCGCACACACACACACCGAGTACACAAAGACTAAGGTATAAAAACGTTACAAATTAGCTCAAAGTCAAAGAGTGTGACAGAACAGTCGTCACCATTCTCCAGAACTTGAGGATTTTCCTTCTTCACATTGTGAAGTTTCTTCACCTGCCATTCTTTTTGCATTCTGCCTGAAATAAGGACTTGGGAATGGGTTGAAATTTAAGTATCCCACACAATATTTTACGGTTGTTTCATGATATATATGTACTTGAAATGTACTTTAAGCCTGTCATGGAGTGAAATGTGTCGGGGAGCGTTGAAATAATCTCCCTTGAGGGGATCAAATCTGCTGAGGAATTACTGCGTAGTTGTTGTTCCACCAAAGCTTGATTTTGTTTTCAAAAATAATCCAATTTCTCTTTGAAAAGTTGCATGTTCCGCTATTCCTGGTGGCCTCATGAAAGCCCCGCCACACCCTGGTGAACCATGGACGCCTGAGCTATTCGTCATGCTGGTTTACATTCTTGGTTCAGATCCCGCCACTCGCGTCCCAGGGTCCCTCCTCTTATCTCTTGTTCAGTCCTCCAGGTGCAGAGTTGTACTAATTCAAACCGCCACCCACTTCAGCGGGTTTTTCCAAACAGTGTTATCACTCATTTATTTAAAGCTTGTTTGAAGTTATTTTTATTTGGGAAAGACGCCGCCGCCGCTGCCGCCTTCACCGCGCCAGCTCTTATCCTCCAACTGATCTTTGTTTATCTGCAAACGCCCTGACAACCACACGTGTCCGGCGACGGCAGATGGGCTCATGTGGGACACACATTCATGTGGAATTGATAAGGACATTTGAATGAACACTGAATCTATTCAAATTGACGCCACCGATTTGATTCAGCGACGCGTTCGTGTTCGCCCGCCTCAGCCTCTGGAGCTCAGCTTTACAGGAAGCCATGTTGTTTGCAAGGCCTCATGACATCACGCGTGGTTTACAGGAACATCACTTCCTAGATCCTCAAACCACTTCTGGTCTGACAAGTTTGTGGCCTCTGCACTGTTGAGTCACATGACCATCAAACGTGCCCCGTTTGACCCTAGTCTCAGCAGCTGTCGAGGTTTTTTGATGCGCGTCAGAGATTTTAATTTGGGATCAAAACACACGACCACGACCTGATCCCAAATTCAACGAACAACAAAAAAGTTCATGTTTTGTCCTATAAATGGCTTTTCTTCCACTGTAAGACCATGAAAAAAAGACATGTTTTTCATGGTTCAATTTCATTTCATAAATCAGCAGCTGTCTTCTGTGACTCTTCGGTGCCGATTGGCTGTTCCAGCTGTAAACATGACGCTCATATTTCATGGTGATGGATTTCTGCTGTAAAGTCCGACGGGCTGCAAAGTATTTGTTGGCATAATAAATTCAACTGACACCAATCGTCATGTTGTATATTCAGCTCAGGAGCGCCGCAGCCATCTTTTTTTTTTTTTTTTGTCAATTCGGTTTTAACTTAGCTGAGGTCAGGTCGAGGGGGCAGCAGCTGAACTAAAGAGGCCCGCACCTCCATGTCTTCACCAGGCCTGCCCCGGGGCCTCCTCCCAGGGAGGGAAACACAGTCGTTCAACTTTGAGTTCCTCCTGGATGCCTGAGCTTCTGTCTCTTAGAGCGTAGGACTTCATATATCCCAGAAAGTTATTTTGAACGTCAAAAATAACCATCAATGTTTAACTATAATAATCGGTGTGAACCCTTTCTCTTTGACTCGTCTAGGTTCACTTTCACTTTCCTCCCTTCCCCCACTTAAAGCTGAAGTTGTTGAATTCCATATGAGAAGCTCAAGGGTTAAGCACCTATGTTGTTTTTCATTTATGAAGGTGCAGCCAGCGTCAGAGGGGAAATTCCTCCCCGCCTCACTCCCAGGCTGGTCGGCCCGAGCTGGAATCTACGGTGGCAGGTGAGAAGTCAGGCGGCACCAGGTGACACACTTGTTTCTGACTTCCCCACCGCTGCTGCCGCCTGAAGACGACGTCACGACTCTTTTCTGAAGTGAAGTGATCTCACAGAATGTGTGGCTGCTGACGTCAGACCTGCATTACATGGGTGTGGCTCGGGGCCATATGCAGCCTTCCCACGACCAGACGGAGGTTTACGGGGGCTTTGTACAAAGGTTATTTATTTGTATGGAAATTAATTTAAGACATCCCTCAGTTTGAATGTGTTATATTTTTTTAAAAATGAGGTTCATATTTAAAATTCTTTTTTAAATTCATTTATTACTTCAGTTTCCTTGTTGACTTTCGATGCAACATTATAAGACCTTTTGACTTCTCATATTTGCGCATCATTTTGTGTTTTTTTTTTCATTTTTTAATTGTAAATATGACTTATCTCATGACTTCTCATGGTCGCATTCTCACTTTTTCTACAAAGTTTTATCTCAATACGTATTTCTTTTTAAACTGAAATTTGTGTTGTATCATTTTACACTGGTATCAAAAACGTTCCTTCCTCAACCATCGAGTATAGATGTCGCCCACCTCCGTTCTGTACAGACTCCAATAATAGAATTGTTATGATGACGCTGAAGCCCCGCCCAGTCCACCTGTGCCTCTGACCGAAGGGGCATGGCCGTCAGGAGCATAAGAGGTGTCGCTCAGGTGCAGCACCACACACACACACCAGAGGTCCTGCTGTCGGAGGGTTGAAGGAAGAGGTCACGACCTTCTGCTGGGACTGTCATTCCTCTCCGTCTGGATTGACTCAGTGAGTCAGCGCCCACTGTCCGGTCACCAGGCTTTCTCAGGTCAGACTTGCTCCTGGAGCGATGCAGATGGTGAGTGTGCCACATTCTTCAAACATCCAAGTGCTTAGAGTGGAGTGGAGCACCATCAAGTTATCGGATAAATAAGACATCAGGTTTATAAATGCGCTTATGATTTATATTTTCAGTGAGATTATTATCATGTATTCAATGACATATTTCAATATTTTCCTCATCATTTCTTCATAATAACTGTAAAAACTAATGTAATAAATATTTATATAATATATATGTATGTGCAATATATATATATATATATATAATACTTTAACATGATTTTTGTTCTAATCTTGAAAAAAAAAACTTTTATTCATTGTTTTTCTGATGTACTATAGTCTGTATTATCAAACTATGATGTGATGTTGCTTCATTTTGCTGACAAAAATTACACTGGGTTGAAAGTAAATCTGAAATAGACAAATCACGTCACAAAAAATGAAATTTGAGACAATAAAATGGTGACTAAAAATGTGAACGAGCGTGAAGAGATCAAAGTCACGCTGGTGAAGTCAAGTGACAAAACAGAGACTTCTAAAATATTCGGGTCCAAAAATCTTACATGAGGTTGGAAAAAAAATAGCAAAATAAAACAATACTTGTGTCACAAATTTGGAGTTAAAACTGAGTGAGTACATTATGAATTACCAGAAAACACTGGTCCAAATTGCTCTGCCTGGAGGTTGGAAATTTTCTTTTTATCCAAGTCAATGACTCGTCATATTTAAAGTTCGTGTTTTCGTATTGAGACAGTTTTAACTGCAATGAACTTGTCCCGTCCTTGAGAAGAGGCCTCACTACACTGTGACAATGTCGCTGTGATTTGAAACCCAGATGTCTTTCGTGACTGAGTTCCGGCTGTCTGGAGTGCGGGGGTCCTGGAGTGGCCCCGACCCATCCTCCTGCACTGAGGTGGACCTGGAGGTCCTGGAGGAGTATCTGCAGGAGCACTCTCTGGAGGTCCAGCCGGCGCTCTGCACCCAGAGCCCAGTGGCTCCGACGCACCCCGTCCACCAGGGGGAGCGAGTCACCGGTGAGTCCAGAGATCACAAAAGCTCGGCCGCTTCCTTGTGGTGTTTTCCCCAGATTATCTTGTCTGTTGTTGCCCAGCGTGAGACTCAAATTGCAAGTGGAAGAAGCGGCAACTTGTGAGACCGCCAGGCAAAAATGGGAGTAAAGATCAAAGAACAATGGTGAAAAGTGTGAGGGAGCGGGTGATGGTGAAGTGACACATGCTGGTTCATGGTCAATGAAATGTGAGATGACTGTGAGATTGTGGTGATGAAAGTCACATTTAGAGACGACAGCACTGCATTGATACAAATGTCACAATTATGAGACAAAAATATAAGATTCCGAGAATGAGACCGACATAAATAAAGAGGGAGAATAGTGAGCTAAAATGTTTATTGGATTAAAATGTCCAAATTTGAGCTCAAAAAGTTACAACAGAATTACGTTTCAAAACATTTGCTGTGATTCAAAGGATTAAAAGACTGAACAATGGCATTAAAAATGAAACATGTGGGGAGCAAATGATGAAGATGAGTTGAAGATGTCCATGGGATAAGTGGTAATACAAATGAGATTTGACATCATAGGAAGACGCCCTAACTTAGTTGCTGTCTTCCAGAGAACAGCTGGTTGGAGTGGCCCGGCTATGTGACCCCGATCAAGGACTATAGAGAACAAGCTCCACCCCCTGCGTGGCTCAGTCACCATGACAACAGTCGGGTGAGTGCAGCAACGTTCTGTGGGTGCGCGACTCACGGTATGAGTGACTGTGTGACACGTGTGTGACAGAATCACGTTCCCTACGACGCCAGCCTCTACGTCGACTCCGACTCCCTGTCCAGCAGCTCCCAGTACCAGGAGTACCCCGGGTACCGGGACCCGCCATCTCCGTCCTCCGACAAGGACGGCTCGGCGAGCTCACCGCCGCTCGCAGGTCCAGATTCTCCACACACTTTTCACACTACATCTTATTGAAAGAGCAGGTTGAAGTGAGTGGTACTGCCATTCCTCCCTGTGTGGACAGGAAGTCAGCCGCATGTAACACGCGTCACTCAGCACACACTTCCTCCCTCGACAGGAAAGAGGAAGGAGCGCTTGTTCCAGTTCCTGTACGAGATGCTGCAGACGCCGTCCATGCAAAGCTGCATCTGGTGGGTCCAGTCGTCCTCCGGAACCTTCCAGTTCTCCTCCCAAAACAAGGAGCGTCTGGCTCAGATGTGGGGCCGTCGAAAGGGCAACCGCAAAACCATGACCTATCAGAAGATGGCGCGAGCGCTGCGGAACTACTCCCGCACCGGGGAGATCAAGAAGGTCAAGAGGAAGCTCACCTATCGCTTCGAGGAGAAGACACTGCGAGGATTACAAGGAGACTCGAGCACATTGTGAGAAGGCTTCTGTGGCTTGACACGTCGAATACTGCGTATTTCCAAAAGCCACAGGTTGAATCGGCGTTGGTGTGTCTGAATGGGCCTCTGGGTAAATCTAATAGGTTTTCATGTCAACTCTGCTTTATAAGTAGAAATGTCTTTCAATGTTTCATCATGTTCCTCTTCACACTGTTTGAGTTTGACTAACTTCCTTGTCACTCTGCATTTTAAATAAAGATTTCAAACAAAAACACGAGCTCAAGCTTTTATTCTGGAGCAGCGCAGCAGGAAAAGAAGGTACTTCCAGTGAATGAATTCCTCCCAAAACGTCTTCCAAACGTGTTTGGCGAGGAAAATAATTTCATTCTTCGGCCTCAAATTATACTAAAATGTTGAATTGCCATGTCTGTTCGATCACAACTTCTAGCCTGTGATACGATGGTGATTCAGTGAAGAAAAACTGAAGACAACTTTTTACCTGCCTTTATTGTGTTTTCTTTACTGTCGTGCTGATATTCTTGTTCAGACTATGTTTTGTACTGAAACATTGGAACTTCTTACTGTCCAAAATTGAGCGCAAAACTGAACCTGGATGCTTCTCTTGTGTCTGACCCAGGGAGTCAGTGGGAGGAACCCAGAGGACTGGATCCAAAACCAAGGCAGCAAATAAGGAGCGCAGGACCGACTTGGAGCGTCCCTTCGCGGATGGTGAGTCTGTTTTATTTAGACAGTTACACAGACTTGACAGGCAAAATCACCTCCATCATGAACAGTGAACACGAAGAGTAAGCGACTGGAAGCACTTGTTCTTTTCAAGCTTCTGTACTTCTCTTGTCGGGGGAAACACAGCACAATGTGAGCTGCTCATTCTGAGAAGAGAAATGAATTGTCCTCACACCTGGCAGTGAACTGAAAGCAGATCGAACAAAAGCCTCATGATAATTGAAACATTTCCATTATGACCATGTGATTATAAAACCTTTTAATGTGACCATATTTGCCAGATGATTCCTGAAAATACAATATTTTCCATCTGTACGTAGCATCTGAACTATCACTGATCGACGTTAAAATACAAAAATAAATAATCATTCTTTGTTGCTACAGGCGGTAAAGTGGTCAATAAAATACATTTTTTAAAATAATCCTGGTAATATAACAACAATGTTCTTGAATACAATGTAAAATACAATAATTATAAGATCATTTTTGCCATCATCAGTATTTAGTCAGGTCGATTAATATGGCAATAAAATCATCGGGGGGAAAACATGATCGAGCACATGCAACCAAACAAGCGAGGTGTTGCCTTCGCCACTAGATGGCGCAAGCGACTTTCTGTTGCAACTCTCTACACGTTTACAAAGTTGATGCACATGACATGAAGGTGGTTGTTTTATTTAAACCGATCCAGAATCACCAAAGAAAGTTGAGGAAAGAACGGCTGTTCGTGTGGCTCCTGGAGCGCGTGCGTGCGGCCCAGTCAGGGAAGGCAATAGACTGTATAGTTATCACCGCAGCCGGGTGACGTCACACCCACCAAACTATACAACCTACTACCTCAGCCCGACTCAGGCCAAACCCGGCGCATGGTTCTGGTGCGAGGGCAGCTGCGGCCGACGGGCTGTCTCTTTGGGAAAGACAGTAGATTGTATAGTTATCTCAAGAAGAGGTCACAGAACCCCACAACTATTCAATCTACTACCTCAGCCCCGAGGACAGCGACCCCTGCTGGTGCGTCCGGAGGCCGCCAGGGGGCAGAACTGCAATGACAACAAGACAATCATAGTAGCAGAACATGTAAAAAATAAAGCAAATGGATTATAATTTTATAATAACTGAGTTATACGTGCTGAAAAGTCTGCCTCACACGGTCGAAAAAAAATGTAAAATACATCTGGCCTTTTCGATTGGTGACATTTTTTCGTACACATTTAGGATAAAAGGGGATAAAAGTGCAACTGTGCATGTGATGAAGGTACAACTGTGTCCAACACTGGCGTGTTGTCGTGATGAAGCAGCAGAATAAAGAATCGGCACACAGGTTTGTGCCTCGCCAAACTCACCACGAGCTGGCTTCCTCAAACTCGGCCATGTTGCCGGACTGAGCCAGAGAGAGAGGGAAGGAGAAGTGCCGAGGGAACCCTGCCAGGAATTCGTCCCCGTTTTTGCCAAATGCTGAATCGGGCTCTTCCACAGACACACACACACACCACCCTTCAAACATGGCCGTCGCCAGCTGATCCAACACGAGTCCGGGAGTCTGACCCCCGAAACAAAACAAGGAGGCACGAGATGGCGGTGTTTGCGTCGGCCATTTTTAGATGAGCGCTCGGGACACGAGGAGGTCTGGACTTCCAGTGAAGGGAGGAGTGAGTTTGTGTGGTGTGCCGGTGTGAAACCTACCGCCTGGAGCTTGTTGTGACATCATCATTGTTTGTCAACACTGCAGCGCAACAGACAGAGGGACAATCGCGACCACTGTCGTCACGCAGTCGGGGTGTTTTTAAAGACAGAAGGAGTTGGAGAGGAGGTGGGTTGTGACACCAGTTATCCTCTTGTCTTTTTAAGTGAAATCCCCAGCGTCACTTTGGTCAAAAAGGAATTTGCTGCTTGTGCACTTTCCTTGACAACACGTCTCATGCGCACCACCTCTGGCTACTGACCGTCGCCACCTCTGTTTACAGTTTATCTGCTGCGTTGTACATGTATTTTTTTTCTGAGTTTTTTGTGAACAAACTATATTTAAAGTCAAGGTCTTTTTTTTCTTCTACAATTGTATTCTAAAATATGTATTGTATTCTAAAATACAAAAATTTACCATTTAAAAAAAATCACATTTTCTGACTTTTATGAAATGAAGGTTTGCGTCCTCAGACCTGGAAACTATCTTCGTATTTATATTTGTTCAGATTTGTTTGTGCATGTGATTGGCGTCCCACTCAGCTCACGCTGTCAGCTTCACTTCAGTGTTCAGCTGCGTGTTGTCCTGGACCCTGGCAGGACCACACTCTGGCAGGTTCTTTAAGGGTTAACAAGTGCCAGACCGGGGCCTCCAGGGGAAACGGCACGCCAGCGACGCTTCTTGCATAAATTAGCATTCAGCTGCATCCGAGTTCACCCGCGCGGTGGTTAGCACGCCGGAGCCCGCGCTGCAGTTTGATCAGGTCCAGAAACAAGGGCTGGTCCATGCTGGAGGCAGATGGAGACGTGGAGGAGGAACATCTGAGTGTGCCCATGAGTCTCTCCACGCAGCGAAAGCAGGACCCCTGGACCTGAACGCACCTTCGTTGAGGGGCGTTTTTACTGTTTGTCATTTCAATGGTTCTGCTTTGGTTTGATGTTTTCGATTTGATATGAGCAAGAGAAATCGCCTGCATTCACACTCACTACTTAAATCCCGGGCTGAAACCAGAAAACCAGGCCTGTGTCGGTGCCGCTGCTTCTTGTCAGCCGGGCGTGATAAATGGTTGCCGTGAATGTAGCCGAGTGGGCACCAGACGGTCAGTGGTGGTTGTCGTCCCTCGCTCTCTTTCTGCTGTGTGTGTGTGGCAAGCAGAATGTGACTGAGAGCAGGAAGGAGGTGGCAATGTCGGCCACCAAAATGCCCAAACGTTGAATGGTCCGTCCGGTTTGGCAGCCCAGCTCCTCCTGAGTCATGTGTTGTTGGGGTAGAATTCTGCGACCTAACCAATGAGCTTCTGACCCGCGGTGAAGACGCAAAAACCAACACAAAAAGTGTTGGAGATCTTGCTCATGTGAAGTGGAAGTTTACCTTAAGACTCAACACGGATTCAGCCATGCTAGAAAATACCCCAAGAGAATGTTGCAGGCGTGACAAAGGTGTGGGGAATGCCTTTGAAGACCTAAAAACACCTGTGAGCAGCAGCATGACCCTTCGCTCCTGAGGTTCCTGGACGGCATGAGGCATTACCGCAGGATATAGCAGTCTCAACTAATGCCGCCTTGCTAAGACTCACAATGCTCTGCTGGACTACCATGACACCTGGCCAAAATAGGCCTAGCAAGACAGTCTGACTCGCAAAATGACCGTCCATCCCAAGCATATTCTGAGAGCATGATGGCATCGCTATTTGTCCCACCATGTGCCAAGGAGATCGGGTTGTTCTTGCTCTCCTGCCCTGAGACCTGAAGGTGTTCCACACAAGAGCGCGGCCGTGTGGATTCCTCAGTGTCCTGAGCGGGGTCTGATCTGTATCAAAGGACGGCCAGTCTCTTTGATGCTTGGCGTGGTATCCTCATTAACCCGGCGCAAACACACGGCTCACAGAAACACTTCACCGCGACCACACTCCTGCGCGCTTCTGACCCCGACACCAAGTCCGACTCGCTGACACTCGAGCACGGCCATGTGGACGTGGAAAAGGTTCAGATCTGAGACGACAAACAAGGCACACAGCGTCATGTCAAACTGCTGCTCCACACTCACAACTGGGGGGCGTTGGGCGCCATGTACTTCACTTTAAAATGAAGACAGGACTTCATCACACCACTACCTTTCGTCCTCCTTTTTTAAATCTAAAAGTCCCTGGTCAATGCTGTGGTGTCTCAGAGAATGTGCTCATAACATTGTTAAGTCCTAAATCTGTATTTAAATATTTGCTGGTTGTTTATCAACACAATGAGATCAGAGGCGAGTCATAATTTCATTTTAGTTATTTTTCATGCAGTAGAAAGAGTTATTGATGGTGTATTGTGTCAAGGTTGATGGTGGATTTGCGAAAATTACAACGGTGCAGTAAACACACCGACATATTTAGTTAGATGGACTTTTATCCGAAACATTGTATCCACAAAATAGTGGACACTACATTTAAAGCTTTTTTTTTAAAACATTTTTCTGACTTGGCAGTTGATAGGACCTAAATTTGAAGGTAGCACTGAGCGACCCCTTCCTCTCCCAGTGTGTCTGCGGTGTGTCCATTACAACACTCGCTTCCCTCTGATCCCTTCACCCTCCAAATCCCTGCCAGACTCTCAGGTGCACCTTGGGATTGTCGGGGAGCAGGTTCTGGGCTTGGCATTGACAGAGGGCCATGAGGAGACGCTGCGTCATTCCCAACAGACCAGAAGTTTGAGGGACTGTGCCGTCCTGATTTGATTCTACTCAGGCGTCAGCGGCGACATATGCGACGTCTTGTGCGGTTCAACGACGCTTCAGTGTCAGTGAGGTCATGACCTTTTCTCTCCCACAACAAAGGTTTCAGGCCCTGTGGCTCAGCACGCTCCTCCTCACGACACAACAGACCACTAGCTTAGCCTCAGGCTTCCAGGGCCTCCTCTTCTGCCCGATACTTATGTCTGTATTGACTCAGTGGAGTTCATTATAAACATTCCCTGTGATGCTGTCTCAACTCTCCTTTCATTGTTGGGCATCTCATGTAAACAAGGTGTTTAAACTCTTAAAGGCTACACATTCGTGGGGCTTTTGTTTGTCCCAGTTTTATTGACTCCAGGGCCACTGTTGAATATGAACTTTTCGATCTGCTCAGGGTGAGCTCCAGTGTGGCCACCAAGGTTTGTGAATGAAGGAGCCAGCGTATGGACCACAAGACGCGATGAAGCCAAGTGGCCCATCCACAGCTGAGGCCTGCAGCATCAGCACTTTGGCCATCAGCTGTGGAGTTGCCATGGTTTCCAATGTTTCTGATAGCGCAGATGCCTAGCATGTTGCTGCACGCCCACATGCTACAGCGCGCAGTCCCAGGGCATGCTGGGGTTCGGAGCTGCGTGCTGAGAGCGGCGAGCCTCAGCTGCGGCTTCCTGCACCAGAACTTCCTGTTGCTCTGCTGCAAACCCGCAGCCGGTCAGCCGAGATATCAGCCAATCAGCTGACAGCAGGAAGTAAAAGCCTGACGCTCTCGAGCAGAAATATTCAGAAACATTATGAGGAAACACGATAAGTTCATGTGAGGATACAGAGGGGCGGGGAAGTCTCTCTCTCTCTCTCTCTCGCTCTCCCTCTCTCTCTTTGGAATCTCTTTTCTTTTCTTCCGCTCAGTCACATGTTGACATTCACAAGACATTTTCTATCTCTTTTGAAAAATACTGGGGACTGCACAGGCCAAGCGGCAGTCGGCGAAAACGCTCGGCCGTCCACGTGGCACGGGGGCGCCATCTTTGCACCAAACCCCATTTTTGCACCCATCGCCAGCATCGATTCCTAAAACAACAAGTGGTTCTGCAAGGTCCTGAGACCAATCTTTGTCACACACACACACTGCTCAAAGACATCAGATAAGAAGGCTGGTGGTAGGAGCGGTTGCTCAACTGCAGTGTCATCTGCCTCAACTGAAGTGTCACAAACAGACGCCAAGACAAACAGCGTGACAGCCGCTGCCTCCCCGTGAGCTTCCTCACCTTCCGATTAACAGAAAGAGCGCAAACATGGACGCGGCTGTCACTTCTGGAGCAACCGACAAACTTGGACGCGGTGGTCTCAAGCGACACCTGTCTCGCGCTGAGAGCCAGCGTACCACCTCCTCACAGACAACGGCAAGAGCTGAGCGCATATAAAAGGTGAGCCGCGGGGAGCGAAAGCTCAGGAAAACTTTCTCCTGGCGTGCCCGCCAAGCCAAAATGGCGGCGGCCGGAGTACGCCGTGGCATCGGAAAGAGGATAGGAGCCTGGGACGGAGGGCAGGAGAGAGGTGAAGGCAGAGGGACACTAGAAAGCTGCACAAAAAGCTCAAAATACCTGGAGACTTGACTGGAGCGGCGTTCCGGGATGGCAGTCTGGAAGAGAAGAGGCCGTGATGGCGGGAAGAAGGGAAAAGAGAGGAGTGGAGCACACCCTCGGAGAGCGACACCCCCTTCAGTACAATCCCCTCCTACTGGCGGCGCACAAGGGTGACAGAGGGACGTGGGCTCTCCACGACACAGGCGAGCTGCGGCACAGACTGACAGCAGTCCGAGTGTCAGGCGGCCGGGATCGCCCTGCGCTCTGCCCAGGGCTGTGTTTGCCTCCATCTGCCTGCCCACTTTGGCACCGCTGCCAAGTGGGAAGGAGAGAAGAAGGAGGGGGCTGTAGAGACACTGAAAGAGAAGGGAGGGACCCGCTGTAGTCAGAGAGAGAGCGAGAGGAGGAGTCGTCCAAAAAGAGTTGAGAAAGAGAGTGAGACATGAATTGTTGTGGCCGGTGACTGAGACCATTTCTGTGTTAACACTCCGCTCGCCTTGGCGTGTGCTGCGGCAGACGCGTGGCCAGACTGCTCGCCGCGGCCGCCATCTTGTTGCATCACCACCACACCTCTTACACTTCCGGGTGAGCTGGTCACTGTCGCGGATGTCGGGGTCTCCTCTCAAGGTTAAGGTGAAGGCTCAAAGGACTTCACACGCGGTACAAAACCGCTGTTACTGTCTCCGTCGTGACCAGTGGACCTTGTGCTGCTTGCTTCTGCATTACAAACAAACTCAGGATGCTAATCCTCGCATGTGTGGTGGCGTCATGGTCTGACACCGGTCTCAAACGTCCAACCTGTGTGTGAGAGCGAGCGTGGCGTCATCTTCTCCAGCTTTCATCTCCTTAACACTCTGGTCAACATTGGAGGTGGATGACAGTGGATTTAGCTATCTTCGTGTTCATGGCTACGTTCAAATCTCTGAAAACAATGGGGTCCTGCCTCTTCCCTTGACCACTGGTCCTGCTTTCTTGACGGCTACTGACCGCTGCGGAGGGATGGAGTCGCCCCTCGCTTGGGTCCCAGTTATGAGAAGACACAAAGACGCCCTTGTTGTCCTTGAAGAAAGTCACCGTCGGCAGTTTTAATAGAAATGGATTGACTTTGTGGCCTGGCTTCTTCCCCGCCCGACTTTAACTTTTGCTCATCAATATCAGAGCGCTGTGGAAGAATGGATGAGGCCAGAGAGAGAGGCTGCTGCTGGCTCAGAGCCCAGGTCACTGGCAGCACAGATGAGAGCGGGAGCCGCGTGACCGGGGTCCTGATGAGGCCCGCCGCCGATTGGCGTGAGGCGTCTCCCGCTGGTGTGACATCAGCAGCAGGTCCAGGTCACGGAGCCGAGGCCTCACCGACGCCTTGGCACCAGCCTGTTGATGAAGTGTAGCTCATGCTCCATGTCTGTGAGCACATCCTGATGGTGGCAGTGGCACTTGGTGAGTCGACACCGCTGTGCTCACCATCAGTCAGTAGTTCTAATGTGTGTTGCTCCAGTGAGAGACGGAGGGTGCTTTGTTGTTTACATTGTGTTGCATTGACACTCCGGCATGTTGTCAGCGCTGCTTTCTTCAGCTGCTGCCACAAGGCTCAGATACTGGCTCTCGAGTCGAGCCATTGTTGTTGTGTATAAAGGTTCACTGTGTCTCTTCATCTGAAAGTGACAATCCTTGCAGGATGTTGCATGTTGTTTAGCAGATGTGAAGCAGTTTAGATTGTCTTATTATTTGTGTATCGACAGATTTGTCTCGCTCATGTCAAACATTTGTGTTTCCTGCATTTATGGACACGGCAGTGTTGAGTTTGTCTCGACGTGACTGAACACACATTTGGGAGTCCTCCACTCAGCCAGAGAGAAAGCAGAGCCCAGCAGGCCATTCGCTCTGCTTTAACTCCACACCAGTCTTTTCTGAGCTCAGATAGCGCACACACACACACACACACACACACGTTCATACTGTACTCACACACACATATACACACAACAATCCGGTTCTTCCACGGAGGCTCAGATTCAGCCGGCGGCTCAGACCGGCCCCTCCACCTGACGTCACTTCTCCTTTGTGGTTTATGAATTTATTTCTCTCCTCAGCTGAACCCTCTGAACCCGAGGCCAACCCCAGCCCTCCCTCACCTCCGCTCCCCAGCCCACCACTCACCCCCCGCCGGTGGAGGCGGGCAAGTACAGTATGGCTTTAACAAGGAAATGAGAAAAGACGCGCAGCAGAGAGACGGGAGCCGTCGGAAGACAGGGGCTCAGATGTCTCACTCCTTTTTTCTCTCTCTCTTCCTGCTTGTAAAAAGTTTCAGCTGCACGAGGGGCCGGCCTCCTCTGGCAGGACTCCAGCTCTCCACTCTCTTGTCCTTGTGAGAGAAGCAGGGAGGCCAGGACAAATATAGTCACTACTGAGGCCTGCTGTACGAGGGAAGCTCCCCTCACACACACCGGCTCCAGATCAAGTTGGAAAAGCTCAATTCCTCTTGGGGAAAGCTGAGTGGGAGTGATGTCAGCCACTTCACAGCGGGACACACGAGTGCGGCTCCTCGGAGCCCCGGCCTCGGCCCTGAAAACCCCTGTGGCCTCCTGCGTCCACACACCTTCTGAAAATAGCTGCCTTGTTTTCCCCTCTCATCTTGTGTTTGCTCACAACAAAAAGAGTCACCATCCACTCCCTCTGTTTATTTGAGAGTTTCACTAACAGCTAACAGCTAAACGGCGTCATCTAGTGGCTGATGCACGTTCCTGCCAGAAAGACGAGGCCTCCCTCAAGGCTCACCTGGGTCAGCCGCGGGGCCTCATGACCCCTGTGAACTTGCACCAGGGCTGGATGCAGAGATGCAGGTGTTTTCCAGCAAATCACCCCCAGAGTTTCCAACTGAAAGGTTCTGATCCGACGTCACTGTTTAATCTGCGCCAGTGAACAAGCGCTCATTGTCAGCAGATCAGATCAGCGCGTGGAGAGTCAGGGTTTAAGTCAGTCCCATGATGCTTTGTCAAGTAGGACTTACATTTGGGTCCCAGCTGAGCCGGGATCAAGGTCGCTGACTCTCAGCAGCCATGAGTGTGTGTGTCTGCGCACGTGTGTGGGCCTTCTCTTCTTTGCTTTTGTCTTCTTCTCCCCCTCCAACTTTTAGTGCTTCCATTCTCACAATAGGACAAATAACTTTCACTTTTATTTTATGTATTTACTTAATTGATTTGCTGATATGCTTTGAGTTTTTCTCCTATGTTAACATGTTTTTAATCCATACGTCTAATTCTAAACGTCTCACTTATTTCCTAAAGTGTGTCGTTTTATTTCTTAATTTTATCTGTCTTTTTATTTCATGTTTTTGTCTGTTTCAGTTGATTAAAAATGTGTCACCTTTTGAAGACAATCATTTTCATTTTTCATCGTAGAGGGAGAAGGAGACTCATTGTTTTACAAATATATTTAATAACATTTTTCATGAATGCGTATGTGAGCCATCGTGTTTTGTCCCTTATTTATTGATTTATTTTTACCTATATATAACTTGCACGTTCTTTTTAAACACCATTATTTCGTTGTTATGTGGCGTTTTAAGAATTTTTTTTTTTTTTTGCGTTAGGGGTTTGTCTCCGCTTCAGCAGCCTTTCAGTGATCGTGCTTTTCATCGTGATCCGTGTCACGTCGAGACGCGAACACACACACACACACACACTCTGACGTCATGGGAGGGGTTTCGAGCGAAGACCCTCCAAAAGTTTGCTCCCTGGCCCCGCCCCTCCGTGTTCTCCTCCGCGCGTTCACTTCATACCAAACTCATTCCTGACATTCCGCCTTTTCTCTGTCAAACATCGATTTTGTTCTTGGAGATTCGGACTCCGGGTGGACTTCGGAACCAGCCGGGCGGGCGCGCGCGCGCGCGTGTGTGTGAGAGAGAGCGCGAGCGGACCCGAAGTTCTGCGGTGAGTGGCTCGGCTCTTTGTTGTGAGCTGCAACTTTCACGCCGCTCCGACTTTCCTGGAAGTTCTGGGATATTTGGAATATTTCGCATTTTTCCCGCTGCAGCTTTGCCGACTCAGAGCTCGGCGCCTCAGCGGAGCTGGTCTACCATCCCGCTCGGAACCATTGTTCCGTTCCAAGCCAACTTAGGCTCGACTGTGCCGCTTGGTTGACTTTGTGGAGGTATTATTAGCCCGCAAGCTAACTAGCTCGCATGTTAGCTACACTTTGTTAGCCCTTCAAAGCTCCAGCTCTTACACAGTGAAAACACTTCTCGCTTGAGTTTCACTTGCTTTGGGTGGTTTTAACTGGTCAGTTGTAACAACTTTCACACGAGTTCAGCCGAGTGTTATGACGTTTAGTGACTAAAGCTAACTTCTATTAGCTTCGTGTGCTAGCAGTTTCAGTTTAGTCAGAGTTTCCAGCAGCATGTGAGACAGGTCCCACCGGTTGGACTCAAATCTCAGGAGGGAAGACGGCATTGTTGTTGTGACCGTGTGTGTGTGTGAGCGGAGGATGTGGAGCCTGCTCACTCACGGTGGCCCACTCAAGTGTTGGCTGAGCTCAGAACTTAAATTTAGCTGGAGCTATACTGGCCCTTCACTCAGCACCTGACCTCCTGACCACCGAGAGCTATATTGATACTGTCACAACCATATACGCTTCGACTACTCAGAGAGAAGGGCGAGCTGTAGTTTGAGAGGAACCACAAAACCTCCTGGGGGGTGGACCCTTTATTTTTTTACAGATAAACCCCAAAATGACTCAAGAACTTGTTTATGTTTGCTCAAGTTAACCTGCTTGTTTTTCGACTCAACCTTTTCTGTCACTTTGAGGCTCGACAGAATCTTCATAAACTGGTGTCAGGAAAAAAAAAACCCCAGCCGTGAACCACTTTTCTTGGGCTGCCACTAAAGTGGACTAGATTTACATTTAGTCAACTTATCGGCATGTGATGTGTTCGGTTTGACGGACACGCGACTCCACCAATTCTAACCTTGTTCCTAGTAAACACTTGTACAGTGTTAATTGCTGTTTTGCAACTTTTCATTGGTCACACGTGGTTTGTTGTCCCGATGGTCCTGGATTCTCTGTAGACTAAGTCGATTCTTGACCTCCAACATTGCCAGTGTTGCCCAGCAGGACGCTGTTGTCTGCTCTCCAGCCGTCTGGTGTGTGATTCAGTCGATTGTGTGTAAAGTATTAGTTTGTGTATTCAAGTTCAAAAGACTCGGCTGACCTTTGTGGTTTCATCCTGTTTTGTTCTCCACTTATCTACCCTGAGGTCCGTGTAAAGCGCAAGATACCACAAGAGAATTTTATTTGTTGATTTGATTTATGGTGTGAATATTGGCGTCTGCTTGGTGGAGTCGCGGGGCCTGCGTTGTAATGGCCTGCAGGTCTCTCTCCTCAGAAACCTCCTCTGCATTTCTCAGGACACAGTCATTCGCTCTCCACTCCCACTGGTCTGCATACACATGGTTAAAAAGGCCAGTCCAGACAAAGGACCAGGGTCTTTCCTTACACAATCAATGCGTCTCCCCCGTGGCTCCATTACACGTCAGTGTTTTTGGAGCCACCCCGTTGGGCCCTGCTGGATCACCGTGGCAACAGCGCAGCTCTGTCTTCCGTGATTGAAAATAGGAAGGCCCTTCGCTGAGAGTGTCTAATAAAGTCACTCACCACAGAGTGGGGGGATGCACTGCAACCACAATCCGGCTCTGCTGCGCTGGGTTTGCCAAACTCTGGAAACCATGACACTCCACGCAGCCCACAGTCACGTTGACTTGGTGCATCTTCAACAATAACTGAAGAATGTATCATTTCCTCATGTCCCAGACCAACAGAGCTTTTTTGAAGTGGGCGTTAAATGCTGCTGCCGCCGTCGAGGTTTCACGAACCTGTAAGGGCCTGGACATGCTTTGTCTCCACTTGAATCCTCTCCCAAGTTCCTTACGTGTCTTCTGTCACTCCTGAATGCCAGCGCTATAAATAAGCGTGTGCACGTGCTGGTCATGAAGAGCTTCAGACCAGTCAGCCCTCACTCTTGATGAGGTGTGGAGACATTTGTCTTTGGAAGTCTGTCGCCAGCCCTGTTCGGTGCAGCGTTAATCCCGGCTGTGTGCGTTTGTCACAGCCACAGTTCAGAGTGGCAGATGGGCTCGCACCTAACGTCTCTTGATGCTCTCAGCTGCCACGGTTTGTTGTCTGAATGGAAGCATTTGTGGACGCGAAACCATTCTGGCCTCAGATTTGCTGTCCAAATTCGCTCATTTCCGCAGTTGTTTTTGGTGTTTTTGACAACCACTATAACATGAGCCCAATGGGCAGGAATGATTTGAATAACAAAAACAGTGTTTATGGAACATACTGTATATGTTTGAAGATGATCAGGAAGAGTGCACGTCTCACCAGCGAGAGTCTGACCCATTCAGTTGCCTGTATGTGTCCGGATTTTGAATCAGCCCCTCTGATGTTGCAGGTGTGTTTGCGTGGGAGCCGGCATCATTGCGTCGGAGTGGAGTTGCCGCGGCAGCCCGGATGGGGCACAGGAGGACAGCGGCGATGGGGACGGTCTGGCAGATGGAGCGGACCGGGGTTTGGACGGTGACCCCGAGGGCGTGTGGAGTCCAGACATTGAGCAGAGCTTTCAAGAAGCTCTGGCCATCTACCCTCCCTGTGGCCGGAGGAAGATCATCCTGTCAGACGAGGGGAAGATGTACGGTGAGTTTGATCGCGTCACATCAGGGAACGGAACCCTGAGGGCGACTCAACTTGAACCTAGCAACAGTCTTTTTGATGTTCACCAAAGCGGGATACAAGGGATTCTTTTTCTTTAGTTGGATTGTTGTTGAATTGTTTTTGGTTTGGGTTTCAAAGTCACAGAATGCACCATCGGTGTAGAGATACTTAGCTTTGTCCTCAGAGTTTCTTCACAAGTAAAATAGGACACTGCCATATCTCAACATGGTTTTTACCATCAGCTCCACGTCTCTATTTGTGTTGTTTGGGCAGAGACGCAGCGTGAGCCTGTTTACATGAGGTTCTCCCAGCTGTGGTGGTGCATTCACGGGATGTCAGATAGTGAAACGTCACTCTTTTCTCTGTGTGAGTGGAAGCAGGATATCAAGTCCCAAGTGACAAAGACATGGAAGCGCGTCATTTCAGTGCGGTGGAAGTGATGACGGCCATCCTGTGTTTTATTACCTAACGTTTGTCATGCGGCTGCCGGTGCTGACCCCAAAATCTCACAATAGTGATTCCTCTGATTCAGTTATTTATCTATTTTTGTTTTTTGTGAACTGCATTGATAAACACACTCGCATGCATGCTGCTCAAACTTGGACCTCGCTCAGTATTTCCATCGGTGGGATGGCTCTTGGAATAAATGCCATGATTTTAGTTGATTTTCATCAGAGTTTGAATACATTTGATATGCTGGCTTCACGGATAAAATGTTTCCTGTTTGGGAATTAGAGCCAAGTCCTGTCTGAGTCAGCCCACCCCCACACACTCCTACGTTTTGGGAATTTTGTCAGAGGTGACGTGGCTCGGCACCGTTTCTCAGCCCTGGCCTCATCGCTTGACCTTTGTTTAAAGCACTTGTGCAGGAGCGTCAGGTCCCAGTTGGACTGAGACTAGCAGGGGAATCGTGGGTGGGTGGGTGGGAGGGAGAGTGTGGGGGTGGGATGGAGAAAAGCTGACCCAGCTCTTGCTCAGGAAGTTAATTAACCATTTGATTGCCTCATTTCCTAATCTTCACAGAGCTCCAAACACGGAGGCCCACTGAGGCTGAAGGAAAATGTCTTCCACCTCATGAAAGCTTTTTTGACAGGAAGAAGTCACACAAGTAATCTTGTGTATTCAGATTGACTTTTAAACAAACCCATTTTAAGAAAATCTTTCTTCACTTTCAAAGTAGAGAAATCATTGAACATTGTTTTTGTTGTGTTTGCATGGCAGCCCTGTTTTTCTCGTTGTAGTCGAGTGTATTGGTAGGATGTTGAGGTTGGGACTGCCAGGCAGAAGGTGGAGAGGAAGGCCAAAGAGGAGATTGATGGAGGTGGAGAAGGAGGACATGAGGTTTGTAGGTTGGAGAGAAGAGGAAGCAGAGGACAGGGGGAGATGGAGGAGGATGATCTGCTGTGGCCACCCCTGAAGGGAGAAGCCCGTAGAGGAAGAAGAAGAAAAAAGAAGACGAAGAAGGAGGAGGTTGGAGCTGCCAGGCAGAAGGTGGAGAAGAAGGCCAAAGAGGAGATTGATGGAGGTGGTGAAGGAGCACATGAGGTTTGTAGGTTTGAGAGAAAAGGAAGCAGAGGACAGGGTGAGATGGGGGAGAATGATCTGCTGTGGCCACCCATGAAGGGAGAAGCCCAAAGAGAAAAGAGAGGAGTAGTCTTCTGCCACATCTTTATTCAAGAGAGCAATACAAGGCCTTACAAAGTGTCAAATAAGGCCCCTGTTGTTTGAATACCAGGAAACTGACTGGGTTAAGAGTAAGTTGAGGTCATTGCTGTCTGAAAATCCCAAATGAGTTCTCTAAACATACAAAATGGTTTGTCATTCCCAGGTCGCAATGAGTTAATCGCTCGCTACATCAAGCTGCGGACGGGAAAGACTCGCACACGCAAACAGGTACGAGCATGCTGGTGGACTCAGGCATGTTTGTCGTCGTTTAGTTTTTAATGTTTGTGGTGCTACTGTTAAACAACGCTCATGTGAATGTATCACCTTTAAACCCGGGTCTCTCAGGTGTCTAGTCATATACAAGTTCTGGCCCGGAAGAGGGTACGAGAATACCAGGCGAGCATCAAGGTTGGTGCCCGCTACCAAAACCTCCACTTCACTCTTAGTCACGTCCCCTCTCCTTTTTTCTCTTTTCCTCCTGTCCTCTGTCCTTCACCCCGTCTTCCTTCAGGTCTCTAGTCACCTGCAAGTCTTGGCCAAGAGAAAGTCTCGTGAGATTCAGTCTAAGCTCAAGGTACACACGCTCACTGGCTCTGCCTCGCTAACCGCTTTGCTCTGCATGAGGCCAAAGTAAAATGACTGAATCAGCTGCTGGACTTGGCTGCGATCAAACTGGTGCTTGTAACTAACGGTTTGCTCAGTGCTCATCATCCAGCACAGACATAACACTGCAGTTAGCAACGGCCCGTGCTCTGTCCTGATGTCAGTCAGAGTCACTGACGGACTTGGATTCCCTCTTCAGCTGTGTTGCTTTTTAATACTATATTTTAGTAATGGCTCTGGAGAGTGTTGTCATGTCTGTAACAATATGACCATATGACTCAGATCAAACATGCACGAGTGGTCATATTGTTTTGGCCGAGTTGTGTATAAGAACGGTGAAAACTTGTGAGAGTGCGACTGGTTTGTTCAACATCTTTTGACCTGGATTGTTGCATGCTGCTAACAGTGATGCCCTTGTCGGACACGCTGGTGTCTTATTCTCAAACCTTCGATTCTCGGTGTATGTTTGCGGTGCATGCTAGTGATGCCGGTCGATTGCTCAGCCGGGCTGTGGCGGAGGACGCCTGAGACGGGGCGGCTGCTTGTTTGGTCCGAGTCCTGCTCTCAGCAACGCATGCACACACGCAAACATCTCCAAATCTCTGTTTAATGGATCGGTCGTGCCGACCACAAACCAAGATTTTCAGCCTACTGGTTCACGCTGAGGAGACTCCCCCCCCCGTTCTTTATCGTCTTCCTGTTAAAGCTTTTATGTGGTTTCTTCCTGCAGTCTTTCTGACTTGTGATCCAGTCGCATGCATCACAGTCCTCCTAATTATTGTCTTTCTCACATTTCTCTGAAGTGTTCTATTCACAGAAGAGCCTGCCCATGTTGTATTTGTGCCCTTTTTTAAACCCAAAATGCAGCTTGTGTTGTCACCTCTAAGTGGGGCATATCAGGGCACCATTGCTCCTTCATTAGCCTCACAATGTGTCAGACAAAAAGACAAGGATATATTTTCCTGTCCAGCTTTGCTTGACGGTGGATTCATCCGAGCCTCTCACACGTCGATTTTTTTCCCTCTGTAACTTAGAGATTTAAGCTGTGGCTGTGAAGTCCAGATATGACATGACTCATCGTTGTCACGATGACTTCATCAGATCCCAGGCCTGCTAAAACAAATATTCACCTGTGAGAAATCAATTTACTTTCAGAGTGCTGGACTCGAGGTGTGCAAGTTTATTTTGACTGATATTGAGATTAAACATGCTATTTTGTGCTACAGTCATTCTGTAGTATAACCAACAGTAAGTCAGATATAACATGGATAGAAGCAGGCCTATATGTCATGATAGAATGAAATGAATTGTATATCTATTGAATTGTAAAGAAAGACCTTCAATGATATTTACTTCTAGTTTACGTTTACGTGTTGTCAGTATTATTATTAACTTCAATAAAATCAGAGAGAGAGAGCTGCGGATCAATGCGGAACATGAAAAATAAACATACACCCCACCTTGGTTTTGGATTGCAAGTGCCATGTAATGTTGCAATCCACCCGCCTGCTTTAGAGCTCCAGATCGCGCTCTGGATGTGCATATAATCATTCAGGTCTAGTACTGACCACTGCCGACGGACATCAGCTGCAGTTTTGGTCCCAAAAAAAGGGAGACGTAATATTTGGCAGGTTTCCATAATGTGTCACGATCATGTTTTGGAAACTCTTTGGTCTTTTGAGGAGCCATCTTCTTCACCCTGTGCTGCTTTGTCAGTGGCGTGTTGCCTCATGTACAGCGAATTAAGAGTGTGAGGTTTTGACCGAAGCGGAGTCAATTGTACATCCTTTACTGCAGGGGTTCTCAAACTGTTGGATCTCAGGGCCCACCTTTCCCAGAACAAATGGGCCCGGCCCATTCAAGTAATGAACTGATTCATTCCTCTGGATTTCATTTGTGATCAATAACCATATTCAATCTACTTACACATAAACAAACCAAAACCTTGTGAAATGACATCAAACCATGTGATCATCACGAAGATTTATTTGTCATGGAAAAGTCCAACCAGCAGCAGAACCAGGTGCAAGTCATAATCATCACATTTACTAAAGAAAAACGCGTTGAGAAAGTGAGTATTCTGAATAAAATAAATATAATAAAACCATCTAGATATAAAATGAAACTAATATTTTATTTACTCCAAAGACGATATAAGTAAACTATAACATAACAGCATAACAATTTTCAGAACTGCTTCACTGTTGTGGGCGCCATCACTTTCTTTATCATTTTTCTTTTCAAGAACTTCTGCATAGTTGGTAACTCTCACAGATTTGCAGCTGTCAAGTCAATTCAGTGACTCACTACTGCCACCATACGTGGCTCATGTATTAAAAGCGTCTCAGGTGTAAAACAAAACACTTTTAGAGTCACTGCTTTATGGGACTCCTAAAGGTCCTGCCTTCAAAAGTGGAGTCTTACCTGACTGATGACTGTGAAGGAGCACTGACTTATATTTCACTCCATTTTTACCCTGCTATGGGGAACCCTCTCCACCCTCAAACTATAGGGGGCGCTGTAGAGAACCCTGATCCTTTAATCAGCAGCGTCAACTGATCACCTACGTGACAAACTAGTCCTGAAGTCTCTGCAGAGAAAGTACTTGTGTGATTGTTTCCTGAGTCGGTGTGTCTCCTCAAGCTCCCCCTGTTGTCTGTTGAGTGCTGTTCAATGAGAAAAGATGAATTAATACCATGTTTTCTTTGCTGTAGGCCATGAACTTGGTAAGTTATTGGTTATCCACCTTGAGTCTTCCGCTTCAGGCTTTGTGCTGTATCGCTGGCAGTGTCACTGTTAGAGTCTGGAGCTGTTGCCTCACACCTGCTCAGTTCTCTCGTCTCCGGCGTCTTTAGTCAGAAACTGGTGACGGCTGGAGCTCTCCTTCTCTTCGCTGCTTTGGCCTCCTCCTGTCTCTGCTTTGCTCTCTCCTGTCTGTCCCGGTAGTCTGTGCATTGCACTCTGTGTTGTCTGGCTGGCTTGTTGTACGAACTGGCCGCCCTGGAATGATTTCTGTGACCCGGAACTTGCCGAAGAAGGTAGTCAGAGTTTTGTTGTGTCTGCAGGACCAGGTCTCCAAAGACAAAGCTCTGCAGACGGTCGCCAATCTGTCATCGGCGCAGATCGTGTCGGCCAGCGTGATGAAACCGCAGACTCCTTTCCCTCCGCCTGTGCGGGTGAGACACACAAGCAGAGCCTGGATGAGTTCATGTCATGCTAAATCTGTCTCCCCTCTAGTTTTGGCCGGGTCCCGTGCCAGGACAGCCGGGACACTCTCAAGAGTAAGTCACGCTGCTCGTGGATTTCATGCTGCTGCCATGTTTTGATGAACTCGCCTTGTTTTTCAGTGTCAAGCCGTTTGCACAGCCGCCGTTCACAACGCTGGCAGCCCCGGTCCCTTCAGCCCTCAGTGAGAGACGACAGACTGCAGTTGTAAATCCCTGTGTTTAACTCCTCTCGCTCTCGCTCCACCTGCAGCAGGCTATGAACCCGTTCCTCCCCCTCGTCCTGCAGCCATCACCGCCCCCGTGTGGCAGGACAGAACCATCGCCTCGGCCAAACTGCGGCTTCTGGAATTCTCTGCTTTCATGGAGACTCAGCGGGACAGAGAGGCGGTGGGCACATGCAGAAGCTGAGATTTACCCTCAAACCCCCAGCCAGTCTGACTTCCACTCTTCCTGCAGTTCAAGCACCTTTTTGTTCACATAAACCCGTCGAACCCGAGCTACAGTGACCCCATCCTTGAGTCCATAGACGTCAGGCAGATCTACGACAAGTTCTCCGAGAAGAAGGGCGGCTTGAAGGAGCTGTATGAGAAGGGTCCGCACAACGCCTTCTTCCTGGTCAAGTTTTGGGTCAGTAGCCACTTGTTTTCTGGCTTCTTCACGTGCAATTTCTCATTCTCATCTCATACGCCTGAGAGCCCCCTCTTGTGGTCGGATAGTGAGTGTCGCGGTTTGTCCTGTTCCTACTCACAGGCCGATCTAAGCAGCGAGGTTGAAGAAGGTTCCGGAGCTTTCTACGCGGTGAGCAGCCAATACAGCGGGACGGAGAACATCACCATCAGCGTCTCCACCAAGGTTTGCTCGTTTGGCAAGCAGGTGGTGGAGAAAGTGGAGGTAGGTGTGTGCTGTCAGGCGTGCGCAGGAACACATGCTCACGCCTTGTGTGTTCAGACGGAGTACGCCCACTTGGAAGGAGGCAAGTACATGTTCCGCATCAACCGCTCACCCATGTGCGAGTACATGATCAACTTCATCCACAAACTCAAACACTTGCCGGAGAAGTACATGATGAACAGCGTCTTGGAGAACTTCACCATCCTGCAGGTGGGTTTGTGCTCCACACGGCTCAGAACCTCCAGGGACGTCAATGGTGTTTTTCTGGCTGTTGCACAGGTGGTGTCCAACAGAGAGACTCAGGAGACCCTGCTCTGTGTGGCCTTTGTGTTCGAGGTCTCCACCAGCGAGCACGGAGCCCAGTACCACGTCTATCGGCTGGTGAACGACTAGCAGGCGTCCTGCGCTGACAGACTCGGCTTTTTATACACAGGTGAACATAAGGACGCCGCGACACTGCTGCCCAACACCCTCAACTCATTTGGACTTGTTATGAAAAGGCCTCATCCACACTGCAACGCTCCCCTTAGTTGTTTTGACAATCAAGTTGTTTAGCTGGACATCGCCAATCGCATAGTTACACTTCTGAGAAGCAACATTTAGCAACATTAACATCTGATTCTTGGTTCGGAGCGGAGCGGAGTGGTGTGGATGGAGCCTGAGGGTGGGAGTGTCAGTGCAAAGACCTGGCAGCCTGGATGCTAGAAACACTAGGGGGCGGTAGCGTGCAGCTCAGGTTTACAGTGCGTCTGTCACATAGTTTATTTTGGTCGTTTCTTAACACCAGCCTTTTTTTATTTTATTAATACTAAACACTCATCTTGGGTTTTGGGGTCATTCAAGAGAAACATTTGTGAGATTTCAGAGGTAGTGAGTGGGATGGACTTCAGTCAGTCAGTCAGTGAGGACCTGGGTTTCAGCTCCTCACTGAAGCTGCTGCTCAATCCTGACGTGACTCCACGCTGACACGGCAGTAGTCAGGACATCGGCGCCAGGATCCGACTCAAGTGCACTCCCACCTTCTTGTGTGTTGTACTCTGTATCTGACGAAGACATGATGGCGACTCATCGTGTTTAATACCTGGATTCCACCTGGGGTGTGGCTGCGCCGCCCCCCTAGTGGCCATTACTGTCCTCACTGAACCTCACAAGTCAAGTGGCGTCCCAGGCAGGAGGCGCCACCCTCGCTCGGGTCCACGCTCAGTCGGCGCTCTCGTGTTTCTACCCAACTGAGAAGTGGAGTCGGGCCTGAGGGAGCACTGATGTATAGGATGTGTACACTACACCTGTAACGGTACTGTTCATTCGCCAAGAGAACCCGGTCATCGCCCTTTTGTATTTACCCGCTGGGCGAGAGCTGTTACACTAAATCTGTTTGCTTTGAGATGTTTGGAGAGTCGGTACTGGGTCGCTCTTCCTTTCTGTCCATCGAATAATCCCGATGTGGACCAGGTGGTTGCTGCACTGCTGGAGCTGGAGTCTGTTCCCAGGGACCTGCTGTGAAACGAACAAATTAAGGACAAAACGTCATGCAGACAATCTGGAGGTGGCCGTGTGTGTTGCCTTCAAGTGAGTTCATCCCTCTGTAATTCACTGTTGCTGGACGCCGCACTGGGTCAGTCTGCCACCCAGGAGTTCACCTTCGAAGCATCAGCACTCACTCAACACAAAGCAAGGACGGCTGTCTTCTGTGCCCCCACAAGTTTACAGTCGAACACGCCCAGTGACACACCACCCACCATGCACCGGGGCAACTGACCTGACGACACTAAGGCTGCGTCCACACTCTTGGTTTTCATTTTCGAGCCTCACAAATCTGCGTCCCTTCACTGACTGGTCACCCTGCCTGATGATCCGCAACCAAATTCAAATGAGAACCCAAGTGTGTGGATCAACCCTGGCATTATACAACTGACTTTTTTTTTTTTTTTTTCTAATTGTGTGTATAAAATTTTATTCTGGTACACGTAACCGCTGGCGTTGTTTCTGACACTATCTTCGCTAGTTTGCCTCGTCGCTCCGCCTGTCGAGTCCGATCAGTGAATTTGTGCCTTTTTGCCGTACTAATAATAAAATCACGTGTTTGCAGAGCTGTGGAGCCGGAATGTCATTTTGGGTCAACTTGTTTTGGGAGAGTAGAAATCTTGAATCGTTGAAATGTCTTCACTGAAGCAGGTGAGATGAAAACAAACGAGGAAAATAACTATAGAACTTGTATTATATATATGTATATGTAACAATGTTGTTGCAGTGACGCTATGAGCCGCTTGATGCCGCAGTTTCTTCACAGATTCGCAGCTGCAATGAGGAAGATGGTTGAAAGTTTAAATAAACGATAAGGTGACTTGTTACTGAGGTAATTACAGAGAACAAAGTCGTCGAACATGCCGCCCAAATGACGACTTGGTTCACAATGTGGCTGTAGAAGTATTTATACATCAGCACACTTGGACTGAAACCGCTGACACTGAGATGTGGCATCGTCTTGGATGGACAGCTGGCACTCGAAGGAAGCCGTGTTTCACGTTCCACGCCTTCTCACGTGCTGCCTCACAGTTGTCTGGAGCCTCCGCCCAACCGTGCTGCGGTGGGCTGCCGGGATCCTCTTCAGTGACTTATTGTCTCACCTGCGCATGACTGCTGACAGGTGTGGTGGATCAAAATCCGGTTCTGCAGTCGAGTGGTTGCTTCTCATAATCGAATTTCATATCAATTTATTCACGCGCATGTCGCGACCCGCTCAGATGGGAGCTGAGGGACTCGACTGGAGTGGAAAAGAGGTGCGTTCCTGCCACTCACTTGGGCTCCTTTCCAGCAAGCGGGTTGGCCTGCTGACACTCCTGCTGAAGGTGACCATGCGTGCAGCAACCAGTCTCTGCTCAGAGAACTGGTTTTCAAGAAAAGACCAGTCGAATCTGTTCAAGTCAGTTGGCTGATGGAGAGAAACCCAAGTGAGAAGAGGAAGAAGACGCTGATGGATGACACCCTGACACAAGCACCCTCCCCGCCGGCGACCTCGGGCAGGAATGCACTGAGGTCTGGCTCATGGACAAGAGGACCGACTTGTTCTGTCGCAGCAAGTCGAAGGCTGTTGCGTAACTGCAGACATTTGCAAGCCCCTCCTGTCACTGGGATCCTTGCACGTCCAATGATTGACAGCTCTCATCAGGTTTCATCTCCAGAATGTGAACAGGATCTTCAGATCCTACTGTCCCACTGGATGCTGTTGAACATTGTGCGGATGCCGGTGGACTGCGAGACTTGTTCGAATGCTGAGAGACGTTGGGAGACAGACCCCCGAGTTCCGACTCTTCATGCTGTCCTGTGCGCCTCCTAGTGGTGTTACAGTTCTGCTAACCAGTTGCTCTCCCAGCTGTTGAAACAGCGCAGATCCGGACGATGGTCAGTCGACTTACAAGACGCTGCGGGGAAGTTTACAGCTGGCTTGTTCAGTTCCCCTGAACGTGATGATGTGAATGACCTGCCCCGATTTGGAACACGGGCCTCGGCTTTGACACAGAGGAGCCTCTGTGGCAGGTGAGAAGGTTATTGCCCTGGGTTCACTGAAGGTTGATCATAATAAGAGAGCGTGACTCTGTTTGGTCTGTTTGTATATCCATCTTCACCTCCTGCGGGGCCGCGCGGCTCCTCCCTCCCCGCCTCCCTCCCACCGCACCTGCCTGTGAACTCTGGCCGCTCCCTCTTCTCCGGGGCGCGGTCGCTGGGTGGAGTTCACCGCCTATTCTGGGAACCCTTCAGTTCACCTGCACGCTCGGAAGGACGAGTTGCTCTCCACCAGGGCTGCCGCTGTTGGGATCTTGCTTCGATCTATCCGCGGAAGAAGCGCACCGACCCGGGCAAGATGACGGCGCTGGAGCCGCTCAGGTCCGCCACGACCATCGTCTGCGCGGAGGACACGTCGCTGGCGCTGCCGTCCGACAACGAGCTCCGCTCCGGACACCTGCGTGTCCGGGAGCAGGTCTCCACCCTGAAGAGGAGCAAGTCCAAGCAGGGCTGGAGCAGAAGCCTCCACTCTCCCACAAGTAAGAACACTTTCTCCACTACTGGGAGCCACATCCGGGTCGCTGTGTTAAGCTGCTATGTCAACAAGTTCCAACACTTGAGGGGAATAAAACTGTCTTCACTTTGCTTCTGTCAACACCTGAAACGTCGTTTGAACGTAACGATCAAATAGCTCCTGTTGTGAAGTGAAAGGCCCCTTAAAGATGTTTTGAATCGTCTTCCTCTCACAAATTCAAGTATTTTATTTTTGTCTTCACAATCTCTTTTTCTGCGTGGATGGAAAGAAAAACCTGTAGATTTTATTCTCTGAGTCGTTGAATGAATTGGGATGTTTAAATGTAACATTTTAAAATAAAATAATTTGGAATTGAAGTATTATTTATTGAATGTTTTCCTAATAGAAATATTCTAATATTATTTCTGAACCTAAAAAATGGACTGATCAACTAAATCACCTAGATTCTGTTTGATTTTTAGTGAGAAAAATAGTGTAGATTGGCCTCCTTTTTCCATCATTTAAGTGGCATCTTCCAGCTCATCCAGTGGAATGTTGACCGTGGAATATAGTCTACTGAACATCAGTGAAATAATGAACTTAAAATGAGGTATGTTTGGTGAATGACCCTCTGCTCCTACATAAATATATGTGAATACTTTGACACAACTTAGGCAGGACCGTTATTCACCTTTTAAACAGGTGAGTCTTGATGTTTAATCGTGATCCTGAGTGCTCTGGATGATCATCAACAAGAGGTGACGTCCCTAGTTTGCCCCGAGGAGTCTCTCAAGACTAATATCTGGATATTGCCATCACTCCAAGAAGCAGTCGAACTGGAACGTGGGGCCTTCAGGGCAACGCCGCTGACTCCTGCTCAGAGACAGTTGATGAAGGAACCTCTTGACCCAGTTTGGACTGAGTGGAGTGACTGATGTTTGCTTCAGTCCCGCTTTCATTTCGGCAGAAACAAAACACTTGGGACAAGTCCTTGCAAGACGCCTGATGATGCGGCCCCCTGCTGAGCCGTGTGGCCTCCTGGATGAGACGTGCAGACTGTGTGCACTTGTGCTGGTTTAATGGAGCAGAACTGATGTTGGTGTGTTTGACGACTCTAATCCTGTAATGAGAGAGAAGCCGTCACTCACTCTGTGACTCGTGTCTGACTCAGTAGGGCCAGTGACCACTGCTGCCTCCCCTGCTCCGTCAGGACTCGATGTCTTTCCATCCAAACGGTCACTTTTTAGTCTGCCCTGGTCTCTCAGCTCTCCTCTGAGGTCAGGTCGCGGGGGCAGCAGCTGATGCAAAGAGCCCCAGCCGTCCTGACTGAGAGACTTCATGTCTCCAGCATGACCTGGCTCAAATCAAAGCCTCCAGGGAACATCCCCAACATCCACCTTGTCTTTTGGCCCAGCTCCACCTGTGCGACTCTCTTGACTGTCTGACGCTGGCACTCGACTGGGAGCCGAGACAATTCTCCCATGACCTGATTCTGTCACGTCCACGCTGTCAAACCTGCAGCAGAGTTTCACGTCAAGTTCCGCCTGCCATTTCGCCCCGAGGGATGGCGCCGTACAAAGCTAATGTTTTCCTTCGACTCCTCTCTCGCCAGCTCCACCTCACGCATGGAAGGGACACACCGGGTTTGAAATGTTCAAGCTCGCTCCGTCAAAATCGAACGGCACCTTCACTCGCTCCGTTTCCTTGAACACCGGGAAGGCGGTAAGTTTTTGTTCTTGCATTTGAGAAATCCACTTGTCGAGACTGCAAGACGTTCCCCAGTCAGAGTGTAGATGAAGTAAGGTCAGGACAGCGTATGTGCCAGTGGCCAGCTGTGGCGGCAGAGTCAGGACCGCAGACTGGGAATGTGAGAAGGCTGTTACGGCGTGACTGCTACGCTGGAAGCTGACCTCCTTCCTGAGGTGTTGGGGTCTCTTGCTGTGAGGGACTGAGGGATCTCTACAGCGTAGTGAAGAAGAAGAGCTTCTTTTGGGCCTCTTAGTTGGGCAGCTGCCCCCGTGACCTCAGATTATGGGAAGGGTGGATGGAACCAGCCTGTGGAGCTTCTCAAGTTTGGAGTCACCTCCCAGCTGACCCTCAGCTGAGGTTGATGTGGAGAACATCCTGAGCTCGCTGTTATTTCTGCGGAGGTGCTGACTGGTCAGAATGTGGAGGCAGCGTGAGACTTGTCGTGAAGCCTTATTAAATATGAGTCCATGTGGCAAATGTAACAGCCTCACTGGACGCTGGCGATGGCAAGGGCTCGAAGTTGTGTCATAGAAGTTGTGAAATCCCAATGGACTGAGGAGCGGCAGCATCATAAAAGGAGTCATAAATCACACATCAGCCTGTTACTGCGGGAGATTTACCAGAGCTTTGCGTTCGTGTCATGTGACTAAGGGAGGACAGCGACTGGCGTCCCTCAGGGATCGACTGTTGGCCCTTTAATCAGGTTCTGTTGGGTCTTAGTCGGCGTGTAACTGGTATTTTAGAAGACGTAAAGACTTAGTTGGGCTGGACACTCCACCAATCCACGAGTCAGGTGCTGCGTCGCTGGCCAATCGCAGGTGCTTCTGTCACAAGAGTGCTGTGTCTGACACAAAGGAGCTGTGTGTGAGAGCAGCGCAGCTCTGATGGGCCAGGTTGGGTTTCACATCAGCAGGTTTGGCCTCTGAGAGCAGCGCGTTCTCACGCCTTAAAGACAGACTGGTCGCGGTAACAGTTTGGGGCTTTGTTTCCCACCCGCCGTGAGCTCGGTGTTCTGTGTCCTGCTCAGGCAAACGTGAAGAAAAGCATGTCCACTCGCTCTGCCGGGATGCTGGCCAGCCGATCGGCCGCGATGGACGTGGACGGGTTCAACCACGCGTTCAACTCCAACGGACTCCGACTCCATCAGAGCGACTCCTCCTTCGTACCTGCTTTCACCAAGTCTTCCTGGGTAGGGAGGCGGCTCTTTGCCGCGACTCGACGGCGTCATGGACCACAATGTTCTTCTGCAGGGCGGAACCGAGCAGGTGACCACCACACAGAGAAAAAGAGAGAGCGTCCATGTGACCAACGGCGTCAAGACCTCGGGCTCTCAGAGTCGCCTTGTGCAGCAGCCCACTTGCCAGTCCGAAGTCAAGCTGGGGGTTTCAAAGACCGAGCAGCAAGCTGTGTGAGTCCAGTGTTGCTGAGCACGCACACACTTTTTCACCAAGCCAGGAGGGCGTCAGGCTGGCGTGGCTGAGCTCCTGTGACCGTGAGCCTGTCCGTCACTCCTCCCTCTCTCCACAGCGCCAACAGTACCCACAGCCTGTCCGACTTGACGGTGAAGGAAGCCGTGGACTTCCTCTCCAACGACGACGAGAGCTTCCAGCAGTGCGGCGCCACCTTCATCCAGCACGTCACCTACAAGGAGGAGCGCAGCAAACAGGAGGTAACGCCATGGCGCCGAATGGCTCGGGCACCCGCTGAACTGGCTGTGTCTGCTGTTCAGGTGGCCCAGCTGGGAGGGATCCCAGCCCTGGTGACCCTGCTGCGCAGCCCCAACCCCAGCGTGAGCCAGGCCGCCGCAGGAGCGCTGAGGAACCTGGTCTTCAAGGACCTGAAGAACAAGATGAGTGTGCAGCACTGCGGCGGGATCGCCAAGGGCCTCCAGCTTCTGAAGGAGACGGACTCCACTGAGACGCAGAAGCAGATCACAGGTCGCCGCCGTTCAAGTCAAACATGGACAGTGTCGTGACGGGTCTCCCGCCTGCAGGCCTGCTGTGGAACCTGTCCTCGGCGGACGAGCTGAAGGGAGAGCTCATCACCACGGCTCTGCCCGCACTGACGGAGAGTGTGGTGGTTCCCTTCACCGGCTGGTGCGAGAACATCTCCAACAACAACGTCCACCCAGACGTCTTCTACAATGCCACCGGCTGTCTGCGGTGAGCTGCCACATGAGCGGGCTGCGCTTCTCTCAGGACATGGTTGACCGGCCCAACCTGTGCCGCAGGAACCTGAGCTGCGCCCAGAAGAAGGAGCGCAAGGCCATGAGGGACTGCCCGGGCATGGTGGACTCGCTGGTCACCTACCTGCAGGCCTGCGTGGCCGAGGAGAACCCAGATGACAAGGTGAGCTCGCCACACCTGTCACCTGCGCCTGCCTCTCTGAGAGACATTCACCGGACACTCTCGTCCCCTGCGTGTAGACGGTCTCGCGGCTGTGTACCTGCCGTGTGGACACTCTCGCGGCTGTGTGATCTGTCTGAAAAGGTTGTTTGTCTTCCAGTCGGTGGAGAACTGCGCCTGCATCCTTCACAACCTCACCTACCAGCTGGAGAGCGAGGCGCCCGAGTGCTTCGCCAAGTACAACCCCCCCACACTGAGTGGGCAGAACAGCGCCAAGTCCCCGCCCATCGGCTGCTTCAGCCCCAAGAGCGGGAAAGCTCAGAAGCAGGTGGGTGGCACCGAGCGGCCTGACACCGAGAGGCCCGGCTCACTCTCCTCTCTTCAGTTCGGGTTTGACAGCGTGCCGGACCTGCCCGAGGACAGCAACCCAACTGGGGTCAAGTGGTTGTTCCACCCCAAAGCCATGCAGGCGTACCTGTCGCTGCTGGGCTCGTCCCAGAAGGATGCCACGCTGGAGGCCTGCTGCGGGGCACTGCAGAACCTCACCGCCAGCCCAGGACCGGTGAGGACCAGGACGTGGGCCGCTGGGACGCCACCTCATCTCTAACTCTGCTCCCCACAGGCCTCCAGCGCCATGAGTCAGGTTCTGGTCCAGAAGCTGAGCGCCGTCGCGCACATGTCCCCTCTGTTGAAGTCCTCCAACCCCAAACTGCAGAGGACGGCCATGTCCCTGCTGTCCAACATGTCCCGGAGCGGCGGCGTGCAGCGGTCCATGGGTGAGCCAGAGGCCGCCGCCAGGGTCGCGGACTCACCTCTCACCTCTGCCTCTTCCTCCGCAGCCAAGCAAATCCTGCCTCAGCTGGCCAGCCTCATCGCGGCCGGCCCCAGAGAGTTCGGCAACTCGGACGACACCGTGGCGTCGGCGTGCTCCACGCTCCGAAACCTGATGCTGGTGGACCCCGAGATCAGCCGGAAGGTCATCAACGCCGACATGATGTCGTCGCTGGCCGACCTCAGCGAGAACGGGTGAGAGAGTGGACCCTGTCTGCGCTTGGCTGAAGCCGCTGACTCACATGCCGCCCTCCTCCGCAGGACGTTTGCCAAAGGCAGCAAGGCGGCATCTCTGCTGCTCTACAGCTTGTGGAACGACAAGAACACGCAGGCCATGGTGAAAAAGGTAGAGCCGCGGGTGGGGCCGGCCGCTGTGGGCGTCTCCTGCCAATGTCACTTTCTCTCGCCCTGTGGAGGAGTGGAATGCAGACGGGCCGGTTCTGAGCCGCGCTGCGTGTCGGCCACGCTGCTGCTGGAACTCACTCGTCCCTGTGCTTCTGTCCTTTGCAGTTGGGCCTGAGCAAGTCCTTCTTTGTCAACGACAACACCATCGCGGTGCACAAGTCGGTGCAGGTTGTCGACTGAGTGCCGTGGAGCAGCGCTGACGCGGAGAGGTGCGACACCGACGGGGATCTGAGGAAGCTCCGGCAGCAGGATGAGAGGCAGCGCCGCATCCCGTCCGCTGACCTCTCGGTGTTGTGTATATATTGAATCTCATGCTTCTCGGGGCGTGTGTGTGTGTGTGACACACTCTGATGTCAGTCCCAGAAGGTGTTACCAGGTCACTGCTCAGCTCCTTATCTGCGTCCCTTAGTTCCATTAGATTAGAAGGTCCCCTCTTGGTGCCCCGTGTCCTCCATCTGTCCTGGTCTGTCAGCGACAGAAAAGAAATGTAAAAACCTTCCTGTCTCCCCAACCACCATATTCAGTTTGGCCCCCCTGAAGGGCCCCTGACTAGAGCCCACCCAGTGAGGAGGCCTGTTCTTTTCTCAAGGAGCTAGGTGTCGTGCGCCCGGTGAAAGAATGTGCTGACCTGAGAGCGACTTCGGCTCAGGTTCCCAACCAGCCGTGGTTGTTGTTTTGAGGAGCCTGACCTCCAGTCTGCACCTACTCCTCCGTCACTTCCCGCTGCTGTCGCTTTGTCGTGATTCTGAAATGTCTTTTTCTAAACAGTGGAGTACGACTGTTACAGTGCGCCTGGCCCAGGCTGAAGTCGTCTCACGGCTAAATAAGTATTTGTACATAAGAGCAAGAGTTTGAGGAGCGTGTGGGGAGGAGGGTTCCTGGTCGCCTGGCAACACTTCGGAACTGAGGTCGTCAGCCTCGGGGAAGATCGACATCAGTATTGCTTTGTGAGCGCTTGAATGTTCATGTCTGTCGGGAAATAAACGTCAGAACCCCGCTCTGTTTGCTGTGATGATTCAGTCGGCGTGGAGTTTCTCACCACCGCGCCACTCCGAGTGACTCCAGTGTGGAGATTGTTCGCGAGTGAATTCATGATTTTTTTTTAAATTCGCTTTGTATTCAGTGCGTCATCAACACAACCTGCAACAGTTTCTCAGCCTCAAAAGGATGAAAAAAAAGTATTTCATGTTGCCCACAAACACGTGACATGTTTGAAACGGCGCTGACCGTCGGAGCGATGACGCAGCATCTCACGCCGTGGCGCCCTTTTTGTCGCGTTTCTGGGTGACACGCGAAGGTCACAAGCTTCTTCGCGGTAGCTGAATTATTCTTACTTTCAACGTGACCAAAAAAACAAAGCTAATTATTAGTCAGCGCACGTTATCTACAGCCTCGCGTGCACGCGGACACCGCTTCTTCATGTCACAAATCCAAGTTGACTTCCGTCAATATGCAAATCGACTCTCCGCCTATTCACCCTGCGGTCGTTGAGCTAAATGCTAACGTTAGCCGGTTCGCAAAAGCGCACGTAACCGCGCAGAGTTACGCATTGTTATTCCGTTGTTATTGGCCCTGGGCTGCTACAAACCTGCACATTCACATTGAAGTCCATTTAACTCACTGCCTGGTTGGTCTTGAATCTGCGGTCAAGTACTCGACGTGAGACAGTTTCCCCTCCCCTGTTTCCGTGAAAGCAGCCGCCAAAACAAAGGTGACTTCCTCCGGCGCCTGTCAACAGTGTGAAGCCTCATTCCTCAGTGACACTTGAAGGTCCCAGGTTGGTCCCAGGGTGATGGATGGTGGCTCCCGTCCGTTCACACCTGCCTTCACCCAACCATGGCTGTCTTCTGCTGTGCCAAAGGTCTGATGAGTTATGAGCACGGCTGAAGGTTTTGTGATCTCTCTGACAGCTTTTTAATGAGATGCTTGTCAGGAAGAAGAGCAAAAACAAGAAGGTGTGACACCACTGACAGGGAGCCGGAGTCTGTCTCTGTTGGCCACTCGACAGAAGAAACAAATCCGTCTCGGTGAGAGCGAAAGACAACTGAAGCTGAGCCACTGACACTGTGTGCTTTATTTTATTCGTTTTATTTCATACTGCAACTACATTCTTCTTCTTGGGGGGGTGATGTTTGTCTGGCGCCTCACGCCGCGTCACCTGATCCTCCTTGATATCACCGTCACCGCAGACGTGAATCAGACTGTGGTTCAGCTGTGGGCGAGGACGGGTGTGTGTTGGTGAGCTTCCCTCATAATTCCACTCAAGTCCAAGCTTGTTCGTGAAACTGGCTCTGGGCTGACGCGCACAAGTCACAACGAAACCAGAGATCCACCTGAAAGGCTTTTATTGGGTGATGAGGATCAAAGATGGCTGTGGCGGCGGAGGACCGGGACCCCTGCGCCGTCACTTCCTCAGGCCTCTCTTGGTCCTCTTGGATCTGATCAGAACAAGTGGGTGTTAAAACGCAGAGGAGGAGACGTTGACTCTGGAGCCCCGCCTCTTTTCTAAGCGCTGAACATGCAGCATTAAATCCTCTCTGCACCAGGCGTTTCTCCTGATGGGGATGCGACAAACCAAACCAAACCATGTCTGAACTGGAGCCAGCAGCTCCTCCCATAAACAGTGCAAGCTTCTCCAGCTTCTGATCCTGATGTCACTTTTGTTACGGTGGCGTGACACTGTCAGCCACACAAAGACGCCGGGCTGGAACCGGACTCTGACGGACATGTGATCCCTGTCACCTCGCTGACCCACTTCACGTCCCGTCTGCCGTGAGCGTGTGTGAACTGTGGACTCACGTTTTCTGGTGGTCACTGACACGGTTCCTCAGCACGTTGATCTGCAGCGACAGGGACGTTTACATGAGCGGCGGCTTCTGGCGCCGCGTTTGGGACACACAAACCTCGTATTTCTGTCTGGCCAACTGGTCCTGGAGGTCGAACTTCTCCGCCTCCAGCCCGTGCATCCGCTCCCACAACTCCTTGGCCTTTTCCCTGCCAGTGTGAGGGCGTCAGGAAGACAAGGATGTTGAGGCTTGTCAGAGTTAGAGAGGAGGAGAGGCCTGACAGATGACAGGAGGATGGGGTCCCACGCACCTGAGTCTCTCCTGGCTCATGTTCTCGATGTCCAGGGACGTACGTCGCTCACTCAGGATCTTCTTCTTTTTCTCTCGTTCCGTTTGCCTCTTCCCGCTGCGTTTCTCCGTCTGCAACGTTCAAGCACAGCGTCTTTCGTGGAGGCGCTCAGCTTTCAGGAGGATTCCTCGACGCCACACACTCTCGAGCTAACTGCTGGCATGTTGGTTGGCGTGGAGCTAACTTGTTGAGGATGTAGTGAAGTGTCCTGGGTCTCTCTCCTCCTAATAATAACTAGAAGTGAACTTGGGAGCAACACTGAACACATCGTTTTAGATTCTTGTTGCAGCTCTAAATTGAAGAATTGAGACTGGTACAAAAATGTAGTCAAGTGTGAATTGAATGAGAAGAATTCCTGTCTTGAAAAGTGGAGTTTCAGGTTGTGTGGTGAGGGTTCAGGACTGAGAGGCCACTGGATGGGTCACACAGGCTCGTAGTCTTCACAAGCTCTACATGTGCGTTTCAGGTCCACAGGGTCACATGCTGTGTGAGGTTGAGGCTTTAAAAGAACAGCTCTTGTTCAAACTGTGGCACAGTGATTTTGCCTTCCAGTGCTCGGCGGTGAACAGAACACGTCCAGTCTCTACTGGGACTCCTCACCAGCTTCTGCATGTAGCCTCCAAAGTGGAGACTTGTGAGGGTCTTCTTCTTCTTGGCGTCGTCCTCCGCCCTCCTCTTGGCCTCCTCCTCCTCCTTCCGAGCTCGCTCCTCCTGCCAAGACACACACGTGGGCCCCAGTTGCACCGGTGCTCTTGGGCTCACAGTGGACGGCAGCTGACCTCCAGGCGCTTCTGACGTTCCTTCTCTCTCTCGTTTCGGATTCTCTGCTGCTCGGCTCTCTCCGAACGTCGTCTCTCCTGCAGGAGGAAGCCTTTTTCATGTTGGGCACCGGGTTCCACTTGGAGAAGCCACTCACGATCCTCTCCTTCAGATGAATGATCTCCTCCTCCTCTTTCTTTCTGCTCTCGAAATGGACCTCGATCAGAGTCTGGAGCTCCATCAGGTCTTTCTCCATCCTTTTCCGATGAATGTCCTTCAAAACCAGTCAAACGTGGACTTGAGTCACACAACTGAGTCACAAGATCGATTTAATCCCAGTTCAGTGAAAGGCTGCTTACATCAAAGTCCACCTTTTCACCGTCTGGAATCTTCAGCGGGATGAGGTTGGGCATGATGAAGGGCCTGCACAACAGAAGACGCAGTTACAGCATGACAACAGCCTCTTAGTCCTCTCTGAGGTGTGTGTTGTGAGGAGCATTTCAGAGCGCAGAAGACACCAGCAGAGAGCGGAGGTTTCACCGTGTCAGCACTGCTGTCTTTCACTGAGGTCACTTCAACTCAATTGCACATGGAGCAATGGCTAACTGGGTCATATCCTCAAACACATGCGTGGAATCTGGTCTTGGCAAGTCTGGTAAAGGAGCTGTTGTCATGTAAATGTACTGCCACACCCTGATGACTCACTGGCCAGAGGAGAGTGGAGCGTGAGAAACAGATGTGAAACGTCTGTGTGCGTGTGTCTGTGTGTGTGTTTGGCCTTACTTGAATTTTGGCTTTGTCTCCTCTGCAAAAGACACAAGAAGAACACCGTTGTCAACATGCTGCTCACTGATAGTATAACGTTGAGACAGGAATGGTTCCTGCGACAGTTTCTTCGATGCATCAACCCTTATCTTGTTTTAAGAGAAGACAGATGGGACAGGGGGAATGCAGCGTCTTTTGGAGGAGTGTCAGAGATGATGTCGTAGATAAAGCTGAAGCGGCTGAACTCGCAACGTACCTTCGCCCTCCTCTTCGTCTCCATCTGAAACAAAATATGAGAGCGGCATCACTGGACCGGCTTCACTGAACCTGACCTCTGAGTGACACCCAATCCTCATTTTCAAGCTCCAGCACATAGCTGCCGTGGCTGAGAGTCCAGAAACATTACACTCCTGTCATCGCCTGGAGTACCTTTCCCTCGCTAGCAGGTGCCAAAAGCCACTAAACTGCTCGGCATTTCCACTTGGGATTTATGATGTTTGTTTGTGGATTCTCTCTTCCACTGGGTTTGAATAGGTTTGATCAGGTGAGATTTCATCTTGTTTAAAGTTTTATTTTATTTTATTTTATTTTATTTTATTTTATTTTATTTTATTTAAACACTTTATTCCAAAGCACATTCCTAGTTGGTGGGATCCCAACTGACCAGGGCAATAAATTGAATTCTGATTCTGATCAGCTCTTGGCTTTAGACCCAGCTCTGGTTCTCCAGGTGGCGTCCTAGAACTCCACCCAAGTTCTGGCAGTGTTGCTGCTGACTCAGCACCGACACCAGCTCGGTGGCGAGTAGCCGAAGACTCCAGCTGGGGCGTGTCTGAGTGTGCTCGTCGTGGTTGCTCAAATGTGGAGTCATGTCACTCTGCACTTTCCCTGTGAAGGAGAAAGGCTCGCCGTGGTCTGTGAGGAACATGTGGAGTTTGGAGAGAAAGCTGCGTCCGCTCTCTCCTCTCATGCATGAAGCTGTGCACATGGCTTCTTCTGACATGCTCGGTGGACGTAGCTTGTTGGGCCTCAGGGCTGGTTGTGGTTTGTTGTCACCACAGGGGAAATTGTTTCGTCTCTCTGCTGACAGCTCAAGCATCCTCATCATGAGAGCAGAGGCTGTGTCACTGTCTGGGATCATGAAGTGGCGGAGAGAAACCTCCTCTTACCGTCATGGTCCCCGCCATCCTCCTCCTCCTCCTCCTCAGCAGCCGCGCCGATGATATCTTCTTGAGCTGTGTGAGGGATAAAGCATAAATAGCTTATGACAGCAGAGGGTGAACAGTTAAGATGAGTCAGTCCTGTTTGCCAAACTTGATCAACAACACAGCGGCGCAGAGATAATGCCAGTGAGCCATGAAAATATGTCTGCTGTCTACTGCTGCTTCACGCATGAACTTCGTCCCAGTTTGCTTATCTGCCTCTGGGTGGAGTTTTGGCCCTGCAGGACAGAGGAGAGAGCAGATGCACTCTGCTCGGGGAACATCTTGGGAGTCGTCATCGAGAGCTGGTGAAGGTGGATTAATTCTGAGCTTATTCTATTCTTGACCTCTGAGGACTCTGGTTTCCTCCTCAAAGCTAACATTTGAGGTTTGGTTGGTGAGGTTTCCAGAGGAGGGGTTTGTGTTGTTCCTCCTCATCCACCTGCAGCTCGTGCACTGGAAGAGTATCTGGTGGAGGAAGTACCTTCCTGCTGCTCTTGCTCCACCTCCTCCTGCTCCTCCTGCTCCTCCTCTCCTACCTCCTCTGGACACAGGAGCACAGGGCCAGTTTGAACACACAGCTCATGAACACACTCACATCAAGTCAAACCGTGGGAAAGTCAGTCAGGGTTAGTTTCATGCCACCGAAGCTGCAAATGACATGCCGGAGGGGATCTGAGAGATACGATCAAACAATGTTGGCACCACTTCCGACATTCTTGAGTCGAGCTCAGCGTGGCAGAGCGTCAGTATCAACATGCAGAGAACAATGGGACTCAGTTTCCACTGCAGACCCACGCAAACGCGCCGCGCCAGGCGCGTGTGCTGATGTACTGTCCTGACACTGCGACCCACTCAGAGCGGCAGCTTCTCTCTTGTCCAGCCAAACAACGCCCTCTAGCGCAGATGAAACATCTGCAGGTTGTTTTGGTCTCAGTGGCAATGGTTTTGGTGTCAGGACTGCTGCGCTTCTATTGTCTTCACTCGTGGATGTGACACCATCTGGGTTTCTTGTGTCTGTGAACGTGCTCACTCGGCAAACCTGGATCTGGCAACAAGTCTTACCCTCCGCCTCCCTGTGAAAACACATCCACATTACGACGCAAGAACATCTCCCTGTTCAAACAGCACTTATGGACACGGTATATGACTCGACTGGGCGTGTTGCTGCTCTCAGACGCTCAGCTTTGAAACGGTGAGTGAGAAGTGAGAACGTACTCTTCGTACTCCTCCACCACTTCCTCGTTGTCAGACATTCTTGACGATCGGCGTGAAACTGAAATTTAAAGATTGAAGGTGAAAACACGCTGTCATTCAATGGCACGAAATAAAGTAAAACTAAATTAAAAGTGTCGGAAAGTTGAAGCTTCCACATATATGTGACACAAAGAATATTTAGATTTACACACGTTGTTCGAATTTAAGTACATATATTCTTCCAAAATCAGTAAAAACAAGTCAACAATAGAAATACAAAATCGTGAAATTAACCACTCCACGCTTTCACCCTGATCCTGACTCTGTATTGTCGATCTTGCAGCGACTCACCTGGATGGCGAACAGACAGCGGAGCGAGCGGTGAGTGTCCGTTCGTCAGTGTCAGTTTGAGTCTCCAGCAGAGTCGGGGCAGCTCCACATCCTCTTGTGGGTGTCTAAATAACCCTGTTATCACTGTGTCCTTTCATGGCTGAAACACACACACTCTCTCGCGCGGTGTCGACCTGCCGCTGACAAACTGCAGTCACACACTGCCCCTCAGATAAGTGACTCAATATAGACGCGGCACTGATAAAATTGTCAGGAACCCCAGTGGTAACCAGCAGCAGTGAGAATACAAGTTCACTATTTATTCATTCACCAAATAACACAAGGCAGAACCGGGAGTCAAACGCCAACAGAACCGAGGGAGAATCTGGAAACAGAACGATCAGATATAGAGGGGAGAAAACAGGAAATGTACCGACAAAATAAAGGCGGACCGTGACGTAAATATCAGGCTTTTGTCATCGGAAAGAGGGGGATTTGGCAGTCATCACTTTGCAAAAGTGCTCAATTAAAAACATCATTTTTTTTACACAACATTTACAACAATCCCTCGACTCGACAATCAAAACTCGGCAGTGATTTTTGTGAAACATGCGAATGCATCAGCTGGTTCATCTCCTTCTCCGTCCGTTTCTTTCCATTCCTTCAAAATAAGAGCTCCACAGAGTTTAGCATCCTGCCCTCGGTCATTGTTTCACTTGGCTGACTTCTCGAACACGCTCCTCTTGCTGCTGATGTCCACGGGTCTCACGTCCTGCGAATGAGTGGAAATGAGACGGCGTCAGCAACACAACTCTGCTCTTGAAGTTAAATATATGAAGAGTGCATTTTTCCTAAAAAGCTTTATTTATGAATTAATTTATTAGTTTTACGTCAGTTATTTATTTTTTTTTATTATTTTCCCTTGCATTCAATATGTTATTTTTGAAGTTTGAGATTTGAAGCTTTTTTATGATTATTTTTAATGTCATTTTTCATCAAAATTACCACCCAAATTAAGAATAACTTCATTTAGGTGGCAGATGCAGTTCTGATAGGTGGAAGTGTCTTGTTTCTGTGGCTGAAGTTCTTTGTTGTTGTTGGTTAAACTTTGTATTTATCGCTGTCCAGTAGAAGCCAGACAGGATTTATTACCCCCATAATATTAGCTCGACTAGGTCAGGACCACCTTCTGCAAACCCTCTGCTGCCCCCTGGCGAGCAGGTGCTGCAGTGGACCTGTAGAATCGTTGGAAAGGTTCTGAGAGAACTCTGACCGAGGGAGTCTGGGTGGTGCCAGATTGACTGCTCCTGTGAAGCCAGCGGTTGATGCGATCCGACACTCCACTTTTGACCGGTCTTGTTTCCTGCAAAGAGACGTGTCACTGGAGAGGCTGAGCCCTGGTGTGAGTGGGGCCCTTACCTGGCTGGTGGGGCTCGACGCTTGCTGCTCCCTCTCAAATATGCCCCTCTTCTTCGACACCTCATCCACCAGATACAGAGGCCTGGGGGTCCCTTCTGTGGCCCGTGCCGTGTCAGATCTCTGTGACCAAGAGAATCAAGCTTTAAATGATGTCAAGAATCGACATTGGTTTTGTGAAGCTGTAACAGAGATTTGAATATTTGGACAATGAATGGAAGGTAAAAATGTAACTTTCTGCACCTGTGCAGCCTGGGCCAGCTGCTCCATCTTCTCCTGAATGGACCGGGAGGAGACTCTCTGCCTGGAACTGAACACAACACGATCAGCACCTGGGACCGTGGGACCAGTGAGTTCCAGGACGTCCTGTACACATCCATGTCTGCACTCACTTTCTCTGGAACAATGAGAGTTTGTCTTCCTCTTCACCCTTGTTCTGAGGGAGGCACAAACGTGTTGTGTTCATGAATCAACAAGCGAGAAAAGTGCTTCAGCACATTGTAATCCTCACCGTGTCGGGCTCAAACTTCTTGGACGTCATTCGCACACTGGCACTGAATCCACGCCAATCAAACCGGTTAGGATCATATGAAAACAGCAGCAGACTTCATCACTTCTCACCTTCTCCGCAGTGGAGCAGACTCTTCCTCTCTCTTCTTTATCATCTGTGAAAACATTTGCAGCTATCTGAGGTTTCTGTGGGTCCCTGAACACCGTCCATTGTGAGCAAACAAGGGCTTCAGAAGGACAGCTCTGATTCGGATCTTGACTCAGGAGGTGGGTGCAGTTGTGTGTTCTTGCTTACCCTGAAAGAGACTGTCCTGGAGCTCTGTCTGGCCAAGCCAGGTGTAGCACTCTGCTCTTGCTTGTTGTTGGTGGAGGAGGAGGTGGGAGAGAAGGAGAAGGTGGCCCTGGAGACGGCCTGAGGAAGAAGGGCAGTTCTGCGATTGTGCCACTAGATGGCGCTTGAGTGCGTCCAGCTTACCTCTGGCCTTGTGTGTCCATTATGGACCGGGCTTTTCGTGGTGCCAGGAAGTGGGCTGGTGCGTTCTCCTGGTGACCTGATGGCAGTTGGTGAGAAGGGGCTTGTGGGTGTCGAGCTGCCAGAAGGTGAGCGACTAGAGTCCACTGAGATGGAGACCGAGCTGGGACACAAGAAGAAGCTCGGGTCAGTGAAGGCAGGTAGATAGGTCAAGAGCCGACCTATCTGACCTATGACAGAAGAATCCTGTTTGTCATGAAGACTACTGAGCAGTGCAGAGCCGCCGCTCACCTCCAGCTGCAGCATACCTGACAAACTTGCGTCCAGTTTTGGAGGCGCGGGTGGGAGGGCGCTCTTCCGACTCGTCATGCTGAGTGTAAAAGTGAAAAAAGTGACGATCAACGCTTCTGCCTTCCAGCCACACCTCATTTACATAACACAGTCTGAGCAGCAGACGTTGGTGAGTAATCTGAGATAAAGTTCAGTGTCACTCATCCACCTGAAGCTTTATGATCTGTGGCCGTCAGTCTGTGTGTGCGGCTCCTTTCTCATGTGAAAACACACGTCCCAGCGATACAGCATTCACAACACATCTGCGGCTGAAGCTGCTGTCGGCTGCAGCACTGAAGCTTGGCTTGGCTCTTGCTGAATGTGAAACCTCACGTCCTGGCGCACAGACAAGTCCCTAACAAAGGTTCTGTGGTTTCCATCCGAGGAATGATTAACCTGCTGGCACTGTGTGTGGGCTAACGGCTAACTCTGCTCCGCCCAGGCAGAAACTTCCTCCTGGTTTCCCCACCTTTTCTTGCATAGATGGAGACATGAAATATGACCGGCACTTGGAAGACAGTGAGAAATGTTACCTGTCCATTAGTGATGGTCGTTTTGGAAGGTCGGCCAGGCGACAGGGGGCCCGGCTCCTTGCCTGAAAGCCCGTTGCTGTCCAGCGGACCCAGCCTCTCGTCCGACCCCACCACCTCCTTCTGGCGCCGCAGCGTCTCCACGTGACGCAGCCTCCTCTTCTCGTCCCGCACGCGCAGCATCTCCATGAAATCCAAACTTTGGGTGGGATCGACACTGAGTGGAGACACAAACATGGTAGATATGTACGCTGGATCCTGGTGACAGGAGAGGTACTCCAGCTTCCAATGTGTGTGTGTGACCAACCTCTCAAAGGGACTGGAACTGGCTGAAGATGCCGGCGTCAATGTAATGGTCTGACACTGAGTGTCCCGCCATCCAGAGTTAGGAGTTTAAGGAGAGTGTGTGACGCGAGTGAGCATCATTTTGTAAGGTTGTAAGAAGTACTTCTGCTCTTCATTTGATGGCCTAAGTAGCTCAGGTGGATCGTGAGACATGAGACAACACAGAGCGGATGTTGCACCGTGGCTGTGTGTCAACATGAGTGTGGATTTGTTGTGGTCGGCTTCTTTGTGACTCGAGTGAGGAGCACTGTGAGGCTTGTCGTGCACAGCGAGTGTGTTAGGATGGAGTGTGTTGGATGTGACAACAAAAGCTTCTGGTAACTTTCCACTGAAGACCTCGCAGCTAAATGTGTGTGTGTCGCTGGTTTAACGTTCACCTGCTGTGGCGTGGCGACGTCTCGCCTGAGTCCATGTCAAAGGCGCCGTCACTGGCTGGAGAGTCCCTACGTGTGGGGCTCAGGTCGTCCTCAGGGTCAGCGTTGCTGGTGGAGCTCTTCACCCTTCTCCGCCGCTCCCTCTCCACCTCCTCCTCGTCCTCCATCGTCCACTGGCGTGCTTTGCTGAGCACAGAGGAAACACACCTGACTTGAGCGTGAAAACGAAACCTGGTCGACAGACATGCATCGTAAAAGACGAGCGGGATGACGTGCTGAACGCTCCCTGCAACAACGCTCTGTGCGAGGAGAGTCCAAAGAGAGCGAGACAAAGAGGCGATGACCGTTAACCCACTGTTGTGGAAAACCTGCCGTACCTGTTCTGCCACTGATTGATAGAAAAGTCCCGGCCGGCCCGGAGCTTTCATGGGATCCTTTGCAAATATGGCTGTGGCGCTCTAACTGGTGCAGCCACAGCTGCAGCGTGGTCAGAAGCAGCTTACCTGGACAGAGCCGACCAGTTTTTTCGGCTGATTGACATGTCGGCTGTTTGAGAAATCCAAAATCCTGGAGGTAGAACTTCCTCTGGCCGCGACGCTGTGAGAGAGGCTGTCAAATGAGAGTCCACCTTTACCCCGGTGCTTCTCGCTCAGGTGTCACATGACTGCGAAGGTGAGCTGCCCACCTGGTAGGAAGTGAAAGAGAGAGAGAGAGAGAGCAACAGTAGAGGGAGTGCTTTGTTTATTGTGGAAGTGTGACAGTTCAGATCGCCGTGTTATGCAGGTATCAGTGGCAGTTCTCAGCACTTTTGATGTTTTTCCAGAGGTTTTGACTGGACTGTTTTGCCCTGCGACTCAGTGTTTGCTCCACGTTGAGGACACACCCTGCCTTAAAGACCAGTGTGCTGGGACTCTGCCCCACATTGCACACTGAAGCGCCTCCCCTCTTTGACCAGGACAGAGACTTGTTCCTGCTCTGACCTGAATCACTCAGGCAAAATGATTTTTATGAACTGATCCGCTATTTTTACTCTCATTTCACGTTAAACCCCTAATGACTTTCATGACAGTCTGGATGAACGAGCTGTCCAGTCGGTGAGGCGCTCGTGGAGATAAGAATTTTGGCGTCTGATCCGGAGCTTAGCGCCGAGCTGCAGAGATAAATGGAGCTGCAGATTAGTTTAGTATTAGCCCACCAGAATGGCCTTTAGCTGCCTGAAGTGATGGGACAACAATCCAGCTGGTGTGTTGAGTATGGTTGGTTTGTTCCTCTCTTCCCTTCACTGTCCGCAGGAGCTTGGTCCAGAACTGTGACGGCATGTTTGCTTACTGCTGTTGAGGCTCACCAATGGTTTAGTTGGTGGTTTCTCATGGCCAGCACCCTTTCCCCAGCCTCCCTCCTGAACCATCCAAAACACATGGCCCACCTGAACCAGGACTCAACTGGAACCCACACACACCCTCTGACTGAGGGGGAGGTGGGCTTCTCTTCAGCAGTGCTGAGCAAGTGTGCCAGGATCTCTGCACCTCTCTGGATGGAGCTTCACCAAACAAGTCCCAACAACATCCATTCCTTTATTTTATACGTCCAGATTTGAGGAACACCACACAGATGGATGAGGATGGACTTGAGTGACAGTTGACGCTGAAGAGACTCGGTGGTCCGCTCTCTTCTGATCAGCTCGTGTTGGTTCACTGCGCGGAACCTTTGGCGGCATCAAACATCTTCTTCCTTCCCTCCATCCCTGACATGGCCTCCACATTCTTCCTCCAGTCGCTGTCCTCCACCGGTCTCTTCTGCAGAGTGACATGATGATAAGGATTGTGGTCACCAACACCCTTGCGAGGCTGGTTTACAGGAGCCTGTGGCCCTCAAAGCTTCCCCACAAAGAGACCATTGTCACGTGTCCTGCCCTGCACCGCCCCCCCCGTCTCACACACAGAAATACGCTGACGTCATGTGTGTTTCTGAAACATGAAGCCTTCTCCGACACACACCTTCTCCGTGTCCTCTTTCTTGACCGACTTCAGGTTGGCTCTCAGGTCCATGGACACTTTGTGTTTGGAGCCCAGCAGCGAGCGGAGGATGGCGTCAGCCGACACACGGACTCGTCTCAGATTGGGCCTCTTAAATTTCCCCCTCAGGTCCAGCACCTTGATGTTCAGGTCCTTAATCTGAGCCACAACCAGAGACGTTGTTGTGTTTGTGTCGGGTGAAACCCAACAACAATGATCTCCGTACCTCGCGTGTGTTGAGCATGACTTTGGCCTCAATGTCGTACTGCTCCTCGTCGACGACGTCGATCTTGGCGTGCAGCTCTCGGCACAGGTCCTGAACGGAGGAGCACAGTGGAATTAGTTTTATTTTTGCTTGATTTCCCTCAGATGAAAGTGGAATGGTCACCTGCAGTTGTGCCAGACTCATGCCCCCAGTTCTGAGTGAGGGCGCCCTCTCCGCCAGGTACCTCTCCTTCTCCTCCTCCTTCACCAGGACCTCTTGTTCCAGCTCCTCCTTGGCCTTTGCCACCATCAAACTCTGCAGAAAACAGGGGCAGAGTAACTCTTTACACCTCCTCTGCCGCCCCCTCTTGGTCAAGATCTGGACCTACACGCCTCACCTTCAGCATCAGCTTCCTTGATGCCGAGATCTTCGGCTTTCTCTGCAAGACGCAGAGTAGCGAATAAAAACACGTCAATACTCGGGTAACATAAAGTAACTTACCTCTTGGCTGTGGAACAACAAGAGACCGAGTTAATTTGAAAGGTTTGTTGATGATGTTGGAGGAAGAGATTGTGGTGAGGGTCACTTACATGTGCTCAGGCATCCTGCAGGTCAGGTCTCTCTGGAGGAGAGAGATTAGAGATGATAAGCGCAGCTGTCTGTGTTTACATCAGTGCCACACATGTGTCGCTCTGAGCTCTTCCAGAGCTGGAGAATGTGTTGTTGAGGAGATCTTGTTGCTGTATGGTGAACGCAGTGTCCGTTCCACAAAGGTCCAGAGGTGGAGATACGGTCAGGTGACGAGAGATCAGGAGATCATCTCATGTAGTAAAGTTTGCTGATAAAGTTAGTGAGAACAGGTTGTTGGTTGGAGAAGGAAGAAGAGCATGACGCCATCCTCCAAAACTCCCGTCTCTTCCCTGCTGGATTATCTTCAGCACAGGAATGCAGAGTGGTCACCCGCCCCAAATAGACCCGCTAGACAGCTGTGGAGGAGGACGGCTGCCCAGTCTGCTGCTGAGATTTGTGGGATGCTTCAGTGTCTCAGTGGGGAAACCATGTTGGCTACTCAAGCTTCTCCTCCATGTAAAGTTCACGTCTGAGCGTTCAGATCTACTTCATTGAAACATGCATTGAATTTAGCTCGACTGTTGCGAGAACCATTTTAGCTGAACCTACTTTTCCTGTCTTCTGCGCTTACTAACAGGCATTTTCCTCAAAGGTAGAGCAGTCAGGGGTCTCACAAAAGGTCTTACCAGAAGTGCAGAGGAGGCAAATCCAACCAGGAGAGGACAGAGCGCGGATGAGACGGCGATTTTGTGGTGTCACTGTATTTAACGGCGCCGTCCCCAGCCCTCTTTTGTCAGTGGAGGCTATTATTAGTGGCCTCATCCTCCAAGTCTTAATCTCCCCTCTGTCCCCCCACATTTGTCTGCTGCAGATTTAGGGTCCCGCCGTCACACGCTGGAGCGCTGGCAGGCAGACCAGGGAGGGAGGTGACTTCGCAGGAAAGCACAATGTTTGGAAGGATTGCCTCTATTGTGGGTGTTGCTCTTCATGTTTAGTCCTGTTTCGTAAAATCTGTTTTTTGCTGAAATTAAGGTGCCGGGTTTCCTCGGAACATATGATGAACATGTTGTAACTCGCCTGATCCAGGCAGACGCTGCTGGAGAGGAGGGGGGGAGCAAAGTAGATCCATGCTTCTGCGCTGGCTGAGAACTTGGAAGTGAATGTGTTGATGTCTGCTTCAAAAAAAAAAAAGCATAAAAATAAATGAATCTTGATCAATAGTGGCAAACTTTATCGTATTTTATTTTTGAATGCTGTGATGTTTGAGTTCTAGGTATCAGTCAGGAGGTTCCGCTTATAAGGACAGAATAATAGTGAGTTATCTCCTGCTATCGGGTGTGGTCCTGGTCAGGATTCCAACTCTGTAGATGCCAGTTTGACAGCATTGCTCTGGATGAGCAGGTAATTGTCCAAAATATTGAATGAGAAACATGCGTCGTCGTCTGATTTGCATGTACTGAAGTGACTTTAAAATCTGTTTTTAATCTTCAATGTCGGAGGGATTGGACACCACCTTTGAACCGCCTGGTTTCATCAGCTCTGACGAAATAAAACACAAAACGTGAGAAGTTTAAAAACCCCAACAATTAAGTGTTCACATTGCTTCAGTGTGAGCAGTGATCAGGAAAGTATTTTCAGTTCTTCATTCTTCCTTCCTTGACGACAATGTTGTGACAACTTTTTCACAATAATAATAATGCATTCCTCACATTTGTTTGTTAACTTCCCCTTTTTCATGTGGACGAGATTCCAAACGTAGAGGCTGCAATGCGCAAGTACACCACATGATGTCGCGAGATCGCATCCTTCATCCTTGAGTGTTGAGGAAAGAGCTTCACCTGCTGCTGTCTGTCTCAGTTACAGCGAGTCCAGTGAGTCTGGAGGGTCAGATCACAGTGGCGGACTTCACCACAACAAACCAGTCAGACGCGGAAGGACACTTGGCTTTGCTTTCATACAGTCGATATATAAGGCTTGGCAGACCACTGTCCTGGTGCAGGGAGCGGTCTGGATCCATGTATCAAGACAGGTGCGCATTGACGTGTAGTGCCTTACTGAAGGGCTCCACCACAGGTTGGGAGTATTTTCAACCGAGCTGTGTGCCCCACTCTCTCTCATGAATCGGGGTTTTCCACCGTAATTCAAGATGCCGACACACAATCGAGCCTTTATCTGCGAGCCTTTAAACCGGCGGCTATATTCTCCACTCACAAAACACGCTTGAATGTTCCCTGACAAGAGACGGGGAACTCATCAGGTTTCACCAGGGTGTGTCCTTGTGTGTCTGCAGGTGAGCGTGCGTGGGCGGCTGTTTGTGTAATCCTGCAGCAGCCTCTCATCTCCTGTGTGGGAGAGCGTCCTGCTGCCTTTGTGCCTTCTCTGTACCGTGTGTGGTGGAGAGTTGAAAACAGAAGAGTGCGGCCGGTTACGGTGGTGGTTTATTTATTCAAATAAAAGCAACTTTTCTGTCAAATATAGAGGATATATATATATAAAGGCAGGATAAAATAGATATTCTTCATATGACAAACAAACGTGTTCAGTCAATAACAACACCGTTTAAGACACTCAAGTTTCAAAGGGACATGATGCTGTAAATGTTGTGCGACATCCATGTGTGCACTGCACTGGATTGTTGAGGGATTTAAATGTGAAAATTCAAATTTACATTTGAGGAATCTGACACACATCTGAGGATGGTGATGTGTGTGGCCTGGCACACACAGTGGAGGGTTGGCGCACACGATCGGGGTACACAGTTACTGCTGTGAGGATCCAAACAGAGCCAACAAGACCCAGAAGATGAGAGAGGCTGGATGATGCGATGGCCTGAGTGTGTGTGACGTGTGGCGCCTGGGACCGGCCTGAAGTCCTGGCTACGCTCGCCACATTTGCTTATCAGGAATCACCAGCAATGAACCAGATTTTCAGGCAAAACAATGTCATGAAGCAGCGCAAAGATCATTTCCTAAAGTCTAGAATAAGGCTTTGGCACGGCCACAGATGGTCTCAATCCAGATGGACACATGGTGATTCAAAGGAAGCACGACAGCTGGGAAAGTGAGAGTCGACAACGTGTCTCAGAACAGAGGTTCCAAACCTCGGCTTCGACTGGACACTGAGGCGACCGGTGCTAAAACAGCAAAGCCACACTCCACACCACAGTTCAGGCTCTCCGACACAGTGAAACGTTTCAAGTCGGAACAAGAAGAAACTGCAGCGTTTGTTCTTAGTCCGTGACATCCCTTCATGCTGTGTCCCACAGAAACAGTCAGGTGACCTCTGGCCTTCCCATTGGTTCTCCTCCAGGAAGTTAAAAACAAGCTGTCGAGAAGAAGAAAATGTATGTTATCAGTGACACTTTCCGACATTACTCTGCTGTCAGCTACTGTTGCTATGGCCACCGGGTAAATTTAGGCTCTGGAAGACTGCGGCGCTTAAGAAAGCTTCAGTGTGGATTCCTGGACTGTGAGCTCATAGTTCAAACGGAACACTCCGTGATCATGTGACGTTTTGGTCAGCAGCATGGCTGCTGTGAGTGCAGCCAGTGAAAGGTCGGCTCGCCCCGTTCCCCCTCCTGGTTCTGGGGCCGTCGTCGCTGTCACTGCCTCAGAAACTGCCGCTCAGCTCCAACTGAACTGTGAGCAGCTGCATCCTCCACTCAGAGGAAATGACTCTCACTGCGATAGTCAAATTGTCGTCGGCCGTTTCTGTCTTCTCGTATCACCTTTCATGCAGGTTTGCATCCGAGCTGCGCGGCTCCACATGAAGGGGGAAACACAAGCGTGTGTGCGTGTGTGTTGGGGGGACGCCGCCTGTGATGCAGCGCCAGGATCGTCCTGCCAGCCATGTGGCACCTCGCCCTCCTCTGCCGGGATGATTTCATTCACCTTTTGATCTGACAAACTTGACTATTATTATAGCCCCTCACTTGAGAATCCAAGCTGCTGAGTTTGTGCGCTTGGTGTTTCGGGGAGGCCAAGGAGGGTTTGGATGTCAGCTAAGTCCTGACTGGAAATGCACAATATCTATTGTTGATAGTTCAGCATCGAGGCTGCTGACATGGCGCAATTCAGCTGGATAAGCCAACTTTGCGTCTATTTTTTTGGTGTGTTGGACTGTAGTTACCCTTGAAAAAGATGGCTTTTGTCACTTCTCATTGCCCCCTGGCTCCTGCCCTGTTGAAAATGACTGATTTAAGAAGCCACTAAGTGTTGATCTTACTGTCACACCAGCCAAACACTTGCTTCACTGGAAGGTTCCGGGCATGTTGACAGTTACATGGGAAAGACAATGCTGTCTCCTCACCCATCAACCCTCCTCCTCTTCCTCGCCGGTGCTGCCCAGGTGAGCAGCCGAGAGGTATCGGTTCCGGCTGGTCCGGACCGCCTGCAGGTTCTTGAAGCGGACCAGTTGCAGAGCGATCTCCGCGTTCCACGCCACTCCGTCCTGCGGGCAGCGGAAGTCGATCTCTTTCCCCGTGGCCATGACCACGGTGAAGTAGACCATCCCGCGCTTGTACTCCACGCAATCCACGGTCACCATGCGCTCGAAACGGAGCTCCTTGGCTCTGGAGCTGAAGGCGTTCGCGGCGGCTCCCCGGCAGCTGTGAAGCCGCAGTCCGTCCTCCGTCAGCAGGCAGCGCTTCTTCTTCCACAGCTGGAGGAGACCGCTGCTGCGCTTCTCCAGCAGCCCGTCCCTCAGCGCTTTCACCGGGAGAGTCATGCTGAGCCTGGCACGAGGCGAGTCCGCCCCAGCCGGTGTCATGCGCGGCAGTGAGCCGCGGAGCAGCGACAGCGGGGCATAAGTGGAGGCGGCTCCGCGTGGATATGTCGGAACATGCCCGGCTCCTCCAGCGCAGACACGCCCTCTTCCTGCGCGCCTGGTCAGAGCGGATGACGCCGTGGCACCACTCGACCCGTCTCCCCTCTGCCGCTGGATTTAGACCTGTGCGTTCAGGGGCGGAGGGAGGCGACACAAGTTCCGAGGCTTGTTCTCTGCTGTGGCTTCGTCCAGCTGTCCACATTCACAACGTGGCCGACCACATGGGATGGACCCATACATACATTTAAACAACAAAATATTCCGTTTGACAGTGGCACAACAAATCACGATGGTGGCTATATTCAAGTTTTTATATCACCTTATTAAAACTAAAACGCTTTTCACGTCTTGAAAATATTTGAATGATAATTTCAATGTTATAAGAATTTCAAGTACATTCAGAGTAGTGCAAACCCTGGACATTGTGTGGTGAAAAACAAAAGCATCTGTTTGCTTTTGTTCAGGGATTCCTCCATGTTTGTTGTTGTTGTTCTCATCCTAGCTGCCACGTGTCTTGGAACTTCTTCTTGGAACTTGTGTACTTTTAATTAATTAATCACGATTAACTTTTTAAAGTCCCACCACTTATATATATATATATATATATATATATATATATATATATATATATATATATATATATATATATATATATATATATATACAGTGGTACCTCGGTTTTCGAACGTCCCGGACTTCGAACAAATCGGAGTTTGAACAAAAATTTCGAGATTTTTTTGCTTCGGATTTCGAACGAAAATCCAGAACTGGAACGCCCACGAAAAAAGCCAGAAAAAATGTAACGTGCGCGGACCGACCAGCTGACCCACGACGCGCTTTGTTGTTGTGTGAGGCTGGAGCACTCACTCCAGGGTTTGATGTCCTGTTGTGGGCTGGAGCTGGGACAGGGATGAGGCGAGTCTGGGACAGAGCGTGACTTGGTTTATGACTTTGTCACAGCCAAACTGCACAGAAGCGCACATTCAGAGCTGGACACGCACCGGGCACCTCTTCACTTCTGGAGAGACGTCACTCACTCGGCAACCCCTCCCACATGCAGCGGCCACACACATAGAGGAACAGCGCACCTGCAGCAGACACTCTTCATTCACTCCTACAAAAGCCTGTTTTAAGGCTTGGAACGCATTGTTTCTTTTTCCATTCATTGTAATGGGAAAAATCGGTTCAGATTTCGAACAATTCCCTTCTTGAACGGCCGTCTGGAACGGATTGTGGTCGAGAACCGAGGCACCACTGTCCTTTAGACATTCTCATCTGTGAAGATCATCTATTTATTTGGTTAAAAACAAGAGCCATGGTCAAAACGTGAACATAATATTTTTGTATTATTTTCAGGGTCAATGTACTTTCACAAATAATTGATGAAGTGAAAGTAGTGGAAAGAAAGGGGGGTTATCTTTATTATTGGAGCTGTTTCCGGGGAGGAGGCGGAGAGATGATGTGGTGAGTCGGGATCAAAGCACTGTTCAAATTCCTTGCATTTTTCTGTGAACAGATGCAACCTCATGGCAGGACGGGCTACATTTTAATAGCAGAGAGTGATCACACCGAAAGTTTCGCTCAATTGCTTCCCACGAAAGGTGCCTGTTTGTCATTCCTGTCATTTCCTTGAAGACATTTTGTGGGCGGGGCCGAGATGTAATCGCCACTTCTTTTCTCTCACCTTTGGCTGAAAGAATCAGGTGATTGGACCTGTCACAGTGCGCTTTCTTTGGCCCGCTGCTGGCTCCCGCTCAGTCAACTGCCTGATCTTGGAGTAGAGCCATGTCTGGCTCAGTCCAGGACCAGATGAAGGCTACAGCAACAGGAAGTTCAAGCCAGAACTGCTGAGGTGAAGATTTATTCTCACGGACCGTATACAGTCTTGCAGATGCTAGGTGTGGTTCAGTGGCTGATGAATGCAGTTGCAGGTGACAAAAGCAGACGTAGCAATGAAACTAAAACATCTTGTGTGTTGAAGTGCAGTGACTTCTATTCATGCGCTTTTGCCGGCAGTGCTGTGGTGGAACTACGCTGCCGCAGGATGAAGCTCATCCCGCTCTACTGAGTGTGAGCCAGAGCTCCAGCACCCAGACCGAAGCCGAACCCTTTGGGGCCAAAGTTCCTGGCGTAACAGCCTGCAAGACAGAAGACAGTTGGCGTCATTGCTGACAAGTGTCCAGTTGTCACTCCGCAGATCATCCGGTCAGTAGAAGACAAAGCTGAATTGTAGAACCAAGCTCGCGTGTTGAAGTTACTTCAAGAGTTTCGTTGTGGTGAACTGTTGGTTTGCCACCGTCGTGACCTCACTGTCAGGTGACGTCATGCTCTGATGCTCAGTAAAACAAAACGGTGTCGGCATCCGTCGTGTTCTTACTCTGTCTGTGTAGTGATGTAAAACAAGGTGCTTTCCTTTCTATCTGCAGTGTGCAACAAGGTCTACCTAGTGGAACTGCTCCAGAAAACTCAATGTTTCAGTCTGGCTAATTGTTTAAGAGCGCCATCTGCTGGATGAAAGAGATGCCTGCAGCATCAACCAACATATCAATGGAACCAGTTCAGATTCCCTTTTCAAGAGAGACATGGCCCCATCTGAAAGTTTCCACATAAACTGGATTCATAAAACCATCAGTACATACAAAGAGACTCGATTAAAAGCCTTGACACCTCACATAGATATCAGCTCTGATTTATCAAAAGTCTTTTTGCTGTTTGTTCCATGTCGAAGTGGCTTTAATGGAAAAAAAAGTTTGAGTTTAATCCCTTAAGACAGTTTAAGTGTTAAGTGAGACTACCTTTGCAGTAGATCTCTCCGTCCTTGTCTGCCAGAGTCGTGGACTCCAGGCCTTTCCCGCACGACGCGCAGCGGAAGCATTTGTTCTTGTGCCATGACTGCGAGGAGAGGGATTACACTGCAGATGTTTGCATCTTAAACAGGGTGCAGAATCTTTCTTACGCTTCCGGCGCCAATCACTTTCTCCGCGGCGTAGACGGATTGGCCGCAGCGAGGACACTTGTCGGCGCCACCAAATTTCTGTGCCATTTTGGAGGTGTTTGTGTTGGTGGTGGGGCGATGAGGAGCAGGTCTGGTGAAGGACGAGAGGGGCACCTCAGCAGCCTGAACCAGAGGCAGTGAGTGAGGGAGTGGTACTCACGCCTCCGGGGTGATACCCAGGCCCTCTCCACGGTCCATGCTGAGGGTTCCGGCACCAGGACCAAAGCCGTAGCCCTTGGGCCCGTACTTCTTGCCGTAGCATGATTTGCAGTAGATTTCCTCACCGTGATTGGTAACGGTGGTGCTGTCCAAGTTCTTCCCACACACCACTGAGGAAGAGTCACAGTTACAGCTACAAGGACAAACCCGAAACACGATCAAACAAACACGATCGGATTGATTTCTGAAAGAAGGTGGACACATCGGTGAAGACTCCTGCTTCCTTTTATGGAGGAATTGGAGTGTTTTCATCAGGATTCCTCCTCAGGAATGTTGGATAACGGCTCAAGAATTCAAATCACTCCACTTACTCTACATAGCTGGGACTGTTGAAGCCAAACAAGCTGCTCTGCTGGATGTCAGAGTTGGTGTGACACTGCTGCTCCACCGAGCTCAATAAGTGGACACGTTGTTGCGGAGCTGAAGACGGCCGACATTGAAGTGCTGCTTCTATTTCTACCATTCCGTTGTAATGTTGACGTGCTTGTTTTATTGTTGCTGGGTTTGACACAGCTGCATGGAGCTGAAGATACAGTCAGCAGCTTTAACTGAAATGTGCGTCCAGCTCAATGTTTGTCAAAGGAGAATAGTTGTGGAATTGCTGACGCCACCTTAAAAAGTTTCTTCTTCAGGGTCACATTAGTCATTTTTTTTATTGACGTGTCAAGTCATGCAGAACGGAGAACTTGCTTCCTCTGCTCACAGACGGAAGAGGCCGCTCCGAATTAAACCAACAGAAGTTAAACTTCTGATGTGTGGAGGAGATATTTGACTGTGTAGCATCTGCCAAAATATCCCTGGCACATACTGATCTGCGGATAAGCTCAAAGACGGGAAGACTCAGTGACTCACTGCAGCGGAAGCAGGACTTGTGGTAGCTCCGCCCATCACTCAGAACCTCCTCGGCAAAGTAAACCGTCTTCTGACAGCGGCCGCACTTGTTTCCACCTCCCAGTGACATTCTGGAACACAGGAGTTGGTGGCCACGTCAGCACTTTGTCCAGAGTTTTATAGCAGGTTCATCCTGTCCCATTCCCCTGGTCAGGGTTTCACACGCCTTCTTGTTTCTAGTAACACACGACTGAAGAGGGTCACACTTTCGAACAGTCGTCAGAAACCAGTCCACGGCGTCCGCCAATGTTCTGACAGATTTGTAGCAGCAAAATACTGAGAGCCCCGGGGGAAGCACGTTTGTTTCGTATCTTGAAGAACAGGCCCAGGCACAGATGCATGGGAAATAAATATTGACTTTTGACCTAGTGGAAACGTGTTCTCAATTTAAAAAGGCTCATTGTTTTCTAATTGTCTTGTTTTTGTCTTGAATTATATAACCCAAAAATGTAGCCATACTCCCTCTCCCTTGTAAAATGTCTCTGATTGGTCTATAACCAGCAGGATGTGATGTACCATCCTAACAGCGGGGGGCGCTGCAGTCAGACACAATGAACCAGCTACATGGCTCAGGAAACAAACAATTTTTCACTTCTGCTTTTGGAAGAACATATCACACTTGCTGCTGTTGAATCGGGAACTTTATTGTGAGAAAAGAGACTTTAGTGAGGTTCTAGTTTCCAGTCTGTGACCCTGCTTCCCCGTATCTCTCTCACAGTTCAGCACCTCAGCAGTTCACTTTTTCTCTGGTTTCAATGTAAGATAAAACCTCCAAATAAAAACAGTGAAGTTTCCAAGGTGGAAATTTGTTTCCCGTAATGACTTCTTCAGTCTGCACGTTCCAGACTCCACTCCCCTCCCACTTCCCTGAGTCTCCCTGCCTGGATGACTTTTCCCGGCAAAAATGTGTGGTCAAGTGAAAGTTGGTGAGCTCTGTGGTTCACTGAGTCACAGGAGTGGGCGAGTTCCACAGGCATCACTTGAGGTGATGGGATCAGATAATGGCTGCCTGAACTACATCTGGACTTAAGTGATGTGCTTCCCTGTCGCTTCTCACTCGGAGTGTGTGACTGACTCGGTTGTCGCCACACTGGAACACACCAGGATGTACACAAGCGCAGGTGCGGATTGTACAAGCTCTCGCTACACAAATGGCCCAATGATGGCGCCAACGCTAACACATGACTGAAACGTCAATGTGCCATCACTGCCTGTGTTGTCTCGCGCAAAAACCAACACAAAAAAGGATGACAAAAGAAAATGTTAGAAAAAAAATCTAATTCTTATTGTTTAATATCACGCTGAAGCTGAAATGCAAACATCTGATGTATTGATATATATTTTTTAAAGTAAATCAAATATGAGAAATACAAAATCATAAAATGCTAATAATGATATACAATGAAAACGTATCTTTTTAAAAACACCCTCAAAGAGAGACTTGAATCAACACAAAATGCTTTTGATGAAGGATGCAATGTGATCATGGGCTGGAGTGTTGAAGTGTCACCACAGCAGCAGAAGCTTTGTTGCTCCTCTCTGCATCCTGAAACACTCGTTCTGCTACCTTTTATGGAGTGAAGTGGCTTTGGCAGCTGTGGATGAGGTGACGCCTGGTTTCTGAGGTAGAGAGTGATGACTTCCTTTGGCCGCACACCAGACTGAAGTTGTCTTGGGTTGACATCACTTTAGATCCACCAGTTTCATTTATGGGAAGTCTGAAAGTACTGAACTGTCCTGCTGTGTACTGCTGTGTATATTACCACAGCGGTGGTGTTCAAGAGTGAAACCTCCCTCTGACTTCAGTACGACTTCTTCTTGACACAGTTGTGCAGTTTCCTGAGAAACTGTGTGGCTGAGCCCTCTCCTCAGATGATCTGCAGGTCGAAGCATGTGCCAGCTGAGCAACTCTGACGGTGTGTGATGTGAGGGCGAGCGTCTAACAGATGACAGTCACACCTCGCTTCAGCTCACCCTTTTTGCACACGAGTGGTTTGATCCTTCCAGTCATGTGAGGCATGTTTGCACGCAGAGTGGCTGTTCAAACATGGTCTGGTGTGGCCTCGGCTGACGCATAATGGCTGAAAGTAGGAAGAGGTTTTTCATGACTTACCTGTCAGGGAGAAATGGTGGTGAACAGAGCGCTCGGTGTGAGTGTACGTCCAACTGTGCAGGGGAGCAGAAGCTAGAGTGAGGAGCAAGCTGGCCTTTGTTTGCCCAACCTTGTTTGTCAACTTGATCTCAGTGGCCCCGGGAAAACGCCTGCCTGTCCTGATCTTCTCTGGCCCACATCTGCGGGCAGGGAGGAGCCTCTGCTACTGTGGCTCCAGTCTGCAGGCGCACTTCTCATTGAGGAACTGTGGAGGGGACGGGCTGAGGGAGGAGGAGGAGCAGGAGCAGAAGGAGGGACTCTCAATCCAGGAATGTAGTCTGACATTTTTGGTCCGTTAGGGAAGTAATGTGAAGAGCAGAACAATGGAGAGGGACGGTTTGGAGACTGGGAGTGAGGCTTTAAGGACTTGTCTCAACCGCAGACAGGTTGGTGGAGCGTTGAATCATCTCCATCCAAGTGTGAGGTAGAGATGAGAGCCAGGACTTCTGAGCCTGGATGTCTCACATACCTGTGGTTTAGTTTGTTATTGGGCGCCACACAAGTCCTTTGTGTCAAAGAGGCCTTGTTGTTGATGGCGTCACTGGTGCATGGAAGTTTGACCTTCAGCACACCATCGCTGGAGGAAGTTAAGCCTTCTCTCTCACAGATTGAAGAGAGCGAACAGTCTGCATGGACCACTGTGCACACGCTTTCCAGAGCTGCCTGCTGCAGAGCTCTCCAACCGAGCTGTGCTTCCCCCCGATGGCTGTTGTAGGCGTTGCACCTTTGAGTGACTGCTTGACAGCTGAGTTGGAGGAACAGGAGCCTCAGAATGACTGAGTAATTACCGGCTTTTAAGTGTTTTGGTAGCTGAAGTGTGAGGCCGACTCCCAACTATCCAGGCTGGCGACCTGCTGACTGTGCTTTGGTGCGCGAGTCCACCAACCAAACTGGGACAGGAGTTCGACGTCTTGTTTTGTGTGGCCATATTGTGTGGTGTTTTTTGGACTCAGAAACCTCCTCCAGCTGCTGTTTCTGATTCTTTCTATCCTGACCAGTGTCGTAAAGAATGTGAGGTCAACGTAAGAAAATCGTTTATTCTGTGGTTGTGCAGTGTTCCGTCAGGCGCAGCCAAACCAGCTGCAGCCCTGCGAGATGCACGCCCTCAGATCCTGGCGGAACACGGCGTACGAGGTGTAGTGTCGCGGCAGCCTCAGTTTTTCAAAACACGTTAAAGCGGTGGGAAGTGCGGCGTCCACGATCTCGACCCGCATTTCCGCCGTCGGTACCTCCCAGCCGATCCAGAACTTCACCAGGCTCTTCAGCTCGGCCGGGGGAGCTGCAGCGAGACCGAGTGTTTACAAGACTGGGCTGTGGCGCTTGGAACACGAGTGGAACGTACCAGTGTCAACAAAGGTTCTCAAGTAGCCACAAATTCTCTTGACATCCATGTCATCGCCGGTGTCGGCCTCTCGGTCCTCGTAGACGTCGAAGAGATACGTGACAGATGAGGGCCATGTGATGCAATCCGAGATCATCTGGAAACACCGTCAGTCACTCTCAACAAGAGTTGAGATGATATCGGTTGGATATTGTTCAGTCAAAGCAACCGTCCTCGTCCTTCAACAATTTTTGGATTCTTGACCCTCACACGTCTGCAGCGGCAAAGTGGCTGACTGACTTTCCTATTCTGGAGTACCTGAGCTGTGACTTGCGCCTCCGACTCCCGTGGAAACAGGATGGGGATGACGTCGGCTCTGTGCGTCAGGAGTGGCCACAGTCCGCTTTCTATCAGACCAGTCCGCAGCTGATTGATTTGACACCATGTTCGTTCAATGACCTGCAAAACAGAATGGTTGACTTCAGCCGATCCAGGTCGTGGCTCCTGATCACTGAAGTGCTGAGCACCACCTGAAGTCTTCCGTGACTTCACTTACATGAAGAGAGACAACCTTCCCAATAAAAACATGCTCTCACTCAATGGTCCACAGCTGTCTGGACTGGAGTATCTTCTGCTATCGTGTGTGACCGACAAGTGTACGAGAACCTCCCTGTCAAACTGAAGCTCATCTTTGAGTCTCTCACTTCACTGACCCTGTTTCTGAGATGCCAGTCACCTCAGACCACTTTAGTTTGTCAGTCAAATGCAAGTTCAACAGATCAAGCGTGTCTCCTCACTGTGTGAAGAAGAAGCTTCCTCGCCAGCCATTTCCTGTTGTTGGCATTCGGTGTGGGGAGGTTCCACAACAGACAGAGGCGACGAGCCCAGTCAAGGTCATGCAGGTCAGCCTCTCCGTCGAGCTGAGACCCAGAGGAAACATCCGACTCAGCATTATCCTGGTGTTACAATGTCTGAGCTCAGACCTTTTACCATCTTCACTGCGTCCCGCACGTCCAGATCAGGGCAGTCCAGTATGCTCACAGGAGTAGTGTCCAGCGAACCACCGAAAAGTATGTGTACCACAGCCGGACTGAGTCCGGGGAAGCTCGGGCCGGAGTGCAGGAAGGAATGTCCCATCATCCTGCCTGCTGTGACGAACATGTTGTCTTCAAGAAGCTTGAGGGACACCGAAGGGACCAGATGATCCGGCTGGCCTTCAAACACTTGGGTGATGGGTCCATTTCCTGTCCACACACAGGTGACAAAGTGGGCGCACAGAAATGCAGGAAGGAGTCATGAGTGAGCGAGAGCATACCTGTGTTGATGTGAAACCCACGGATCAGTTTGAAGATCACCAGCGATATCATGTGCCGGTCCACTCCAGTCCCGGCCGCCACGTCGCCTGACCACAAGCACCATGTCTTTATGCAGCACTGAGAACGAAGTCGAAGCCTTCTCAATTCAACCTTTCAGTCTGCACTGAAGCGGCGACGCCCACTGGACGTTGTCTCGCTGGTAGAAAGCGATCAGCGCTCGGTCTTGCTCCTCCTTGTCCTGCCTGATGTCCACCGTCAGATAAAGACTTTTGGAATTTTCGTGCTTGTGCAGAAGGTCTCGTGTGAAGATCCAGCCAGCTTCTTTTGGATCGCAGCTCTTCCGCCACTCTGAAACCAGCGCAAGCACATTTGCGTTCAAGGTTTAGGTCCTGGCTGTGAAGATCTAGAGCAGTATGACAGAACCCTTGGCTCAGGAAACACCTTCTATTCCTGGGCTGGTTTTAGTTCACCCTCACACAGTTAAACAAACAGCATCACTACCTGTATCACTGGGCGAAATCGCTTCTGCTTTCTCTTTCCCTTCCATTTCTGACAGACAGTGGCTGAGGTCCGGAGGTGTGGGCTTCACATCTGCAGTGAGGGCGGTTGTCAGTTCGTCTCAGGCGTGTAGCAGTTAGCTAAAGTTGAGCTACCGGTAGCTGAACTTGCACAACAACTGAACAGAGGTGCGGTAAGCCTCTCGAATGAAGCCGGAAATGGCGGCGATGTTTACTCTCTCTAGAGCTTGCAACAAAACTGACCTGCTGTGTCTGCAGGGGTTTGTGAAGCAGGATGGTCGCGAGGACGTCGCGGCGGCGCTTACCTGTGCCTGTCTTGTCAAAACACAAGTGTTTGCTCTCCGTGCTGAGCTGCTCCGGGTGGGAATTTAACCAGCCAGTGGTTTGAGCTGGTCTAACTTGTCGGTACAGGTACTGCAAAGGCCGCCATTGGCCCGGCGTTTAGCCCAAGGGAAGTCTGCGCTTTAAAGGTGCCTCTTCACATTCATGTCGACAACTGAATACCAGTCACAACATTCTTGAATCTTTGCGTCACACCGGCTTGACTGGATCGGAACGCGCCGTCACATGACAGGGAAAATGATCGTTTTGTTACTTTGTCAGTGTGAACTGTGAAGCCATGCTGAAGGCGTATCACTGACCATGCTACCTGCCTGCCAGATGATGGCAGATTCATGCGGAGAAAGAGATTTCCGTTTACGAATGGTGGCTGGCTATTGAGGAAAGCATGAAGCTTTAATGCTTCTCACTTGAAGGGGCAAGACTTTGTAGTTCCCCTCCCACAAACTGAGCTTGACTCCGGCCTTTGGTGTGATTACTGCAGCAACATGTCTGAGGTCACGTGTTCTCTGTGGCGGGGTCAGCCTCCCCCCGTCCAGATGCACCTCGGGGTTACAGTGACACAAGTGTTCCTTTGTCACAACGTCTGTCATGGCTCCCCCTCTGAGGGGGGCCTACGTGTTTTAGGGGCCATCAGAAGATTAGATATGACATAACCACTCCCTCTGTGCAGACACTTGTTTTTTTACCCACAATCCTTCTGTTTAATCGACTTGACTTCGACTCATCCACTGACTCATTGTGTTTCGGTTGCTGTTCCACCTGCACCTACACAGGCGACACAGAGCTGTGAGTATCTTATAGGAGCTGTACTTCACTGTACTGTAGAAGGGTCAGCCGTTTGTAGGTTGTGATGCCGGGGGGGGGATCCAGCGTGCACGTGTGGGGGAGGTGCTGTTTAGCGGCCTGTGCTTTAACAGAATTCCTCCTAGCTGGTTGAGTGTCTGATTTCTCGGCTCGCTGAGGAGCATGTGGCCTCCCTTGTAGTAGCAAGTAGCAGTCAAGTGCAGACAGTCAATTCCTGATCAATGTGCAGTCAGCCGGAACGGTTCCGGGCTGGAAAACACTTGGGCTAATGAGGCTGTGTTGGGACCACCTCTTGATCAGCACATCAGCGGCTGCAGGCCCCACAGACTCAGCTCACCTGTCGCTCCTGCAATGGCATCACAGAACTGATGTCAACAACAAGAGGGAAGCAAACATCTGCACAAACGTGGCCTTGAGCCTCCTCCTGTCATAAACCAGGGCTGTGAAGCTGTCACCCCGCGCGAGCCTCTTCTCTGCTCATCTCTCTGGTGTGGCTAATGGAGCCGCCCGGAGTCCTGCTTGTATTTCATCTCAGAGGGAGGGAGCCTGGCCAACAGGTCCATTACTGAGCAGCGGTGATGAAGACAGCAGGGGGAGGGTGGAGGAAGGGGGCGGGGTACTGCGGCAGCAGCATGACGTGACTGAGGAGTAGAAGACGTGGACGCAGCCGGGGATGAGGCTGTCGAGTGATCTGTGTTCTGGTGCTGCCGAGGGTGAGTGGAAGCTCCGTCTCCGGATCCGTTTACGCTCTCCACGCCGCGTGTTTACATTCTGAGTGAGGGAAGGTAGCAGCTGAGGGGGGGGGGGGTGCACCGGGAGAGTGGGGTACAGTCACGGCTGATATCAGTCTGAGTCAGCGCTTCTGCCTCTGGGTGACTCAGTCCTGCATGCGAGGAACTCATCGTGTGGTCAGGGTCCATCTCTCGAGGGGCCATTCAAGACGACTGACATGCATGTCAGGTGAGTGTGTGGACCGCCTCCATCCAGCCTCCACTCTGTCGGATGAGAGGATCTGAAGACCACGGCGGGACCTGAGGGGGTCCAGTCCAAAAGACCAAGACTTAAAATTCAGACACATAGAGACACAGTTGGGTCCAGTCAAGGATTCTTGGGGTCTGCATCAGCACATGGACAAGATGGAGAGAGAAGGGAGAAGGTTCTGAGGCTCAGGCTGATAGAAACAGGAAACTCATGACATGGAGCTGGAGGACTTTCAAGATTTGAAGGATCAGGACCAGGTTTAATGGATCTGCACCTGGGTAGCAGATCTCGACCTGATCCATTCCAGCGCTTGTTTGTGCTCGGGTGGAGATGGAAAGGTGAACACACAAGTGTGTTTGTGCTGCAGATGTGTACTCTTTGTTAGTGCCACTATTTTTATTTCCTCCCACACATGTGGCGCTCACGGAAAAACTTGAGCTCTTGTGGGACAGAAAAGTGCTCGGTGGTTGCGCCTCGCCGCAGAATGCCAGCCAAATGTGGGACAATGAAAGTAGCGACCGCGGAGTGATTGTTCCCGGGATGAGAATGTTGGGTTCAGTCAGGAAAGTCACTTTGAAAGTGAGTCACTTTGGTACACTGCAGTCTGATTGGTGCGTGCTGTTGTGGGTGTTTGTCACAGCTTCCTGTCCGGGTGAATGGTCAGCCCCGCGGACCAATGAGAGGGCAGCCGTGCGGACGCAACAGTGATCCAGGAAAAAACACACCATTGTTCCTGGACCGTCGCGCAAGTGTGACCTCCCTGCCGCCGGCTTCCCCTGCTCCACTTGGAGGACACCCAGAACCCACTGCCAGGTGAGAGCTCCGCTGGGCCGACTGCTTCGAAGGGTTTAGCTGAAGAAGGAAATCTTGACCTTTGTTTTATGAACTGTCCTGCTTTGAGGGGGTTTTAATGGTTATACCATCCATGTTTAAGATTCTTTCAGTCAACTAACAGCTGAATTTCTGGTGTGACTGATCAATATAAATCTGTAATTCTGTGAACAATGCATTGTTATCTGTCATTTATCTGGTCCATAAAGGCTTCAGGAGAAAAGTAAACCAGTAAAATGGATTTGCTATTTGATCTGAGAATTCCCAGAAAGGTCTCAACCCCCTTTTCTGCCTGTAAACCCTGAAGTCCCAGTTCTCATGGTAGGCAGCTGGAGTCACAGAGGTGAGCTCCTGGAAACACCAAGTCTCTCACACCGTAAAGTCACTGGTCATGAGGTCGAGCCACTAGACTCTGGTCGTGTCAGGATGTCGTCTACCTTCACCTTCACGTGGAACCGATGCAGTTAGGGTTGGAACACAGCCTTGACCTTCACATGCCATCCTCCACCTGAGTGGACCGATGGACCAGGCGACGGCTGGTGTCCTTCAGACTGTGTTCCCCGCATCTTTATTGATCTGGACATGAGTCAGTGTGTGGTCATCGCAGGGATGATGTTACACGTGTGGGAGCCAGCAGAAGGGAGTTGCTGTCTGTGATCAGGTCCAAATATGAAGCCTGAAAATATGTCATGGCACTGGGAGGTCAGTGTTGGATCACAGTGGGGTTCCTCCACTGAGTAGAGGTTCCAGCTGACCACCACAGAACCAGGCCATCCTCCCGGCATTATAATTGTGGGACCTAAATGTTGGATATGGTCGAAAGTGTTTTTTTTTTCACCTTTAAAAAAGCCAGATATTGGACGGAAAAGGAAGTTGACACAATGAGAAATGTGTTTACAAAAACATTTTTTTTGTGTCAAGACAATAAAAATGTGTCATTAAATAATGAAGTGGAATTCCTCTAACACATGGGCTCAAAATGAAATCAACAGCAATATATATTTTTCCATGTATAAAATGAGACTGAAAGTTAAGCACGTCAACGACATGGTTGCTACTAACGACCAGCAGGTGTCAGCATCCTACTGCCAGACGTGCCACTAGCGTTCATCCGCTCATACAGTACGTGGAGTTGAAGACTGTGCTCGCTCACACGTGGACTTCATTGCCTGAGCTACAGCTCGGTGTGATGCGTGATGCGCGTGCTGGAACGGAGCGTCTGATGGAAACATGATTGGACGGACACTGAGTGAAGTGAGGGCAGCCCAGTGGTCTTTCCCTTGGGATGCATACATTTCCATACGAACAGACCCGGGCCACCACTGCACCTGTGCTCCGACATTCCTGCTTCTGTCCTTTGTTCCTTCCTCTCCAAGGAGCGAAAGGTGATGCGAGAGGGCCAGACAGTGGTCATGAGGGAGGCAGGTAGAGCGCTCCAGGATGGATGAGCACATCTGTCTCTGAGTGGGTGTGATGTCGGAAGGTGGACCTTCTGCAGGAAAGCCTTCGGTGTTGTGTCACGGTCAAAACATCCCCGCTCTCAGTTCGCTTCCCGGTGAAGCTGACTGCTCTTGGACAAAAATATCTCCCCATTTGCCTGCAGGCTGTGGAGTGTAACCCACAAGAGGTCGACTACATTTCCAGACTTCTCCTCCTATGAATGCGTGTATTGGGTTCTCTGTGCTCAGCATCCACTCTCATTGACCTTGAAAACACCTCTGGAGAGTCTCTTTAGGGTCCAAGGTCGTACTTTCTTCATCACCCTGAAGAAAGTTTGCACTTTTAACCAGTAACCCAAGCTACTTCTGTGCCTTGTTCCTCAGCAGAGACTCGGGTTATGAAAGTGTTCTGAGTTCTTTTACGCACTAATGTGTAGTGAATCGGTCACGTCATCCGTAAATCAGCTGCTACTTTGAGAATGTGTGTTTTTGTTCTTTCCCTGAAGCAGCTAGTGTATTTGAACTCCCAGCAGGCAAATTGAAATTTCCGTGCCTTTCTGGAATTCTGCTGGTCTCGTGGTGGGACACGGATTCACATGCTCACACAGACCTGGTCTTCTGTCCTCTGGTAGGTCACGATGAGCGGAGGCACCAACGTCAAGTCGGCCCTTCGCCCTCCTGCGGCACCCGGAGCCTCCCTCCGCTGCAGTCTTCTGCCCTGCTCTCCCAAAAGTGACTTGCGTCACCGCTCCGTGGATCGGACCTTGAGCCAGGCTCCCACACGCACTCCCTCGCCGCAGAGCTCTTCCAGCCGCATCCTGACCATCAAGGACCAGCGGCGGGAACTGAAAACCCAAGTCCTTCAGCGCTCAGGGGGGCTCCCTGTTCTCCAAAGCTCCCGTTCTGCCTACAGCAGCCCCATCACCCCACGCCGAGTGCCTTCACCTCATTCCAAAGACACTCTCGACCTAGCAAGGCCTTCCACCAGCCTGACACCTGACGGCAATCACAACACCAGGGCCTTTACCAACAAGAACCAAGCCTGGCGGGCCAGCCACCTTCGACCCCCGACCCAGATGAGAAGAGGCCACAACGTGCAGCGTCCACGGAAAGAGCCGGAAACCCAGTTGGCCCAGGTGGACAACAGCAACCTGTTCTTACCTCATGCTAACACAGCAGCAGTCGACAGATGTCACAGCGGCTCCAACAGCCAATCGGATGAGGAGATGGGTACGCCTGAGTGCAGCCCGCCGTGCTCTCCTCATACCCACTCCGTTGCCAACCACATGACCTCTAGAGAACCGCACACACCTCGAGTCAACATGGCCACCGTCGCCCCCTTCAGTTTCAAGTGAGTCGGCACGCACACCTGAACAATCAGTCCTGTCACTTCAGAGTGTCAAAGCTCCTGACGCCGTCGTGTTGCTGCGTTGGCAGGCTGCAGCTGCAGGACGGAGATGTCCCAGGCGATGAGCTGAGCGACTGTTCCTCCGGATCCATCGACGTCTGCTGCCATGACATCGCAGGTGAGACCCCTTTTCTGTGGCCTCATTTTAAAGCTTTTTGTCATGAGGTTTGAGAACGCATGATGAGAGCCGTGCCGCTGGGTCAGAAGCGGATCAGCCTGGCTTCGTCCCCTGTCTGCTGACTCAGCTGACTCCTCGCCGTCCAGGACAGAGATGTAAAATAGATGAGCTCAGGAAGTTGGATGGAGGGAGATGAGGGTGATGTGGGTCAGTCGGCAGGGCTGCCAGGACCGTTCAATCCATGGAGGATGATTGGGCTTCCTCTGTGCTCGGCAGCTCCACTGACCTCAAAACCAGCCGCCTCTTGGAGTCACAGCTGGGTCTGACCTTGTTGGAGGTGCTTCACTTCATGGGCCCCGCCCCTTATCAGTTGCTTTGCTTCATCAGCTCAAATCTCACTAAGTAGCTGCTGTTTCTTCTGCGGGCTGGATACAGAGACGGAACATGGCTGGAGTGTTGAGGCTCCTACATGGAGCTGTGTGACAGATGAGGACTCTGCTTCACAGCATTCTGCTTTGTCAGCAGTCTGTTGAAGCCCTGCTGACCCCCAGTGTTGCCCATGACTCACCTCTGTGTGTGTGTGTGGCAGCACACAGGTGGATGGAGGCACCCAGACTGCGGGCGACTGTCCAAACCTGGTGTGCGACCTGCGACCTGCTGACCTGCATCTGTGTACCGGAGCTTGTGGCCCAGCCATTAGCTGCTCCTTCTGACAACAATGAACAACGAACAATGATTCCTGCTCAGATTACAGATTTATGTCATGACACTCATCTGGTTTGACATCAGAGAGGCACATGTCTGCTTGGACAGTGATGAATGGTTCAGTAGCTCTGGATGGCCAGGCACGAGCGTCTGCTTTATTTGGGCTTTAAACCGCTGCCTTCATGTCTCACCTTGTTGAAACCTTTCAAGACCCCAAATGTGCCGACTCAGCACACCACTGACTGCAATCATTCTGAAGCATTTCTCACTGTAACTGGAGGAGCTTGGCTCTTGATGCCAGCTCCCTGCCTAATTCTGAATAACTGAAAATACAGCCGGTTAAACCTGAGCAGCTGGAGCAGCTGCGGGACTCATCGGCTGGTTCCTGCTCGTCCTTATGATTCAAAACTAAAAACTAGTTTTCATGTTGAAGTGCAACATACACAACGTGGTTTGGAGCCGGTCAGGACTGTAGAAGCGGGAGCCAGTCAGACTATGGAGCACGTTGGAGCCTTGGTTTTATACCCGCCGTCTTCCGCCGCCGCTCCATCGATCTTTATTGGCTTTTCCTCCGACACGATCGCTAACACAAACAGCTTCCTGTCTTAACAACGTGCGCAGCGCTACCGTCCTGGAACACTCAGCAAGTGTGTGTTTGAACACAGCCGGAACTGACCAAGCCTTGTCGCTGCGAGGGCAAGGAAGTGATACTGTTCAGCATTTGTTTCCCTCAGGTTTATTCAGTCACTGCAGGTGGACGCCGGCTCCTTTAAAAACAACATAAAAAAGTTACATTTTCATGAACAATTAAACTTCGCCAACAGTCTTCCACGCACATCATTGCAGGAGATCCAGATCTGGACAGATCTGTACTTCCTCCCGGCGATGTGAACTTCCATTGTGCGCAGTAATGGCTGCATCAGAGCGACAGATCAGAGCAGAGAGAACACTGAAACGGGTGAATGAGCACTCGCTCGAGCTTTTTTTTTCCTAACCTGGTGGGAGAATCCCAACCCTGGAAGTGGGAGTCAGTCATGCGTGAAACCTCTCTGCGTCTCAGCGGACCTCACACAGATGATTAACTCAGCACTGCTGAGCTGGAGTGACTCAAATGTTGTCTCCAGACCACAATAAATGCACAGTCACATGCCCTCACTCTGGCCACGCTGTCACCAGGCAACCGGTCCCCTGGTGGCTGTGCTGGGAATGTCAACACAACAGCGCGATGACGTCTCAGCTGCCCGTGACTCAGGACCCTCCAGTCGAGGTCCAGCCGGTGGTTTTGTGCCTCCAGAACACATGGGCAGCGTGACACACTCCATTGTCATCGCTGGTCCTTAAGTGACTTGAATAGTCCAGATTCCTGAGTGTGACTCAAGGCGTGCGTCATCAGCTTCCAAAGAGACTTTTGTCTCAGTGGCCAGAGCCATTCAGAAGTGTGTCCCCTCTGCTATGCATCATCACGTCCTGTGGACCCCGCGTGTGGAGGCTGGAGAGGCAGGATATCCCCTCTCTGTCTTACAAGCTTCCTCTGCTCTTCTGACACACTAGATCCTTCCTCACTCCATCCTCTTCCTCCGCTCATGCGGCGTCTGCATCTCCAGTTAGGACCTCCAGCAGCTCCTCACACTCATTCTGGCGCTTCCAGATCTTCTCCCTTCCATGAACTCAGGATCTCCATCTCTTCAGAGTCTGACTCCTGGCTCTCCGAACAGCCGTCATGGCAGTGACCTATAGAGCTGCTCTCACAGAGCTGCATAAATCTGAGCAGTGAGGCTGGACGCCATCCTGCCTCCCACCAGTTTGTGAATGTTTCATCCTTCAGTGAGAGTGTCTGAGGGTGAGCCATCTGTTTGATGGAACTTTCAGACCATCTCATTGGATCAGTGGTGCTCGACTTTTCCTGTAGAAGATCTGCAGAGCGCTCCGTGGAAATATTGCTCTCCCTCTGGTCGGCTGGAGTTTTGTAAGTGTCCTCGGGGCATTGGTCAAGCAGTGGGTCGGGACCAGCATCTGTGAAACTCTGTCAGCTCTGGCCCCAAAAGCGTCAGGCTCGCTGATGTCAGTCGGTGCACAGGCGGCACACTGTGTGACCGGCGGAGAGGCAAAGCAGCCGGATTATATGTCGAGTCGTATTTTAAGGTGATTAGACCGTGGAGCCAGAAAATGACTGGGACGGGAAGCAAACAAGTGGCTGTGTGTGCAGCTAACAGCAGGAGCAGGAGCCTGTGTAGCAAGGATCTCTGCCCTGGTGTGTCCCGCACAGAGCGGCCTTGTCCTGTGTCGCCCTGCTGGAGTGGCCTGAAGGCCTCATCAGGGAGGGATAAGAGCTGACCAACACCACCTATTAGCCTCAAGTTACGGCCTTGAATCTGCTCCCACAGCGCTGTGGTGCGCCGTGAGCGTGCTAGCATTGGCGCTTTATAGACGCCAACCACTTCTTTTGGCCCTTCTGCTTCACGCACTGCATCATTTTTAGCCGTCAAAGTTTGATGTGTGAAGGTATAACTGTTTCTGTTTGGATCAGGGTGGAGGCGCGGCTCCATGTTGCGGGGTCCAGTGGCAAGGAAAGGCAAGACATGGATCAAGTCCTGAATGAAAACAAAGTGTTCTCTTCCTCAGGCAGTGTTTGTCCACCAACTGTCAGGAGAAAACCGCCGTATGCAAATGCCTGTGGAGAAAGGGCCTGGGCTCCACATCTTGTTTGTCTGTGTGCTCTGATAACATCACAGCTGCAGGCTGCAAGAGTGAACGTTCTTGCTCCGCTGTCTATTTGCATCGATTATTAATGCGTGGTAATGGGCTAAGTTCATCGCATCAGGAGCAAGAGAAGTGGCTCTCCGAGTGGAGATGCATTTGTCAGCGTCCAGTGTTGATGATGACGTCGCTGAGGAGAAGTGGATCCCAGCCCCTCGTCCTCCTGCCTCGTCTCATCAATGTGACACATTGGCAGACCAACACGCTCCAGACAGCTCAGTATCGACTGGCGGACCACTCCTCCTGCCTGTTTAAAGCCTCCCCAGTAGCCTAATGCTTGATGCTGAGCATCTATAGCCTGAAGACTTAATGGCCTGCTCTGGGAGGGCTTTAATGCTGTCTGCAGGAGAAGAGGGACAGGAGGAAGGTGAGGAGGAGGATGGGTAGGTGGCGGCTGTGATGACCTCCAGTGCTCTGCTGGCTTCCAGTTGAGGTTGAATTGGAATGTGAGCTGGTTGTTTTTCACGCCATCAACTTCATCGTGGGAGACCATCGTCTGTTTGTAGGGAAGCTTGTCCTCTGTGTAGGGTCAGTAGTCCCTATAGGTCTGGCTGGACGTTCCATCGAGTCTCTCCTGAAGCTCCCTTCCAAAAAGTTGAGCTATTTAGTGCCACTTTCTCGTGAGTAAAACTAGTGCAGATCCCGAAGCCTGAGCACCGCTGCCTTGCCATGTAGACTCAACACCGGCAAGACGGACGGACGAATCAGCCAGTGGGAGGAGAGAAGCAACCGGCGAGAGGGAAGGACAGAGGAGGAGAGAGGGAGGAGGGTGAAAGAGCCAGTAGGGGTAGAGTGAGGGAGGAGGGAGGGAGAGGAGGGGCTGTTGCTGCTGCAAGCCTTCCTCCTGTCAGTCGGCTAGCAGGAGCGCTCACCAGCAGGCGCTCTCTTGTGCTCCAGCAGCTCCATTGTCACTCCGTGATGCTCCTCTGTGGATGAGCCTGTCAGACTGACTCCACAGTTTTAGCCGGAGTGCGACACCGCGGGGAGCGCGGCTGCTGGGGCTGGGGGAGACTTTGTGGATTTGGAGCTCAACCTTTTGTTCTGTACCACTGATGCTGTGGCTCGGCTCTCTGCAGGAGGGATGCTGGAGGCGAACGTGACGGCGAAGCCCAGAGAGCTGGATGTCTCCAGCCAGGATCCTTCAGTCCAGATCATGTCCGGCAGGAAGACCTCTGCCCTGCCACAGGCGCCGCCACGCTCTTCAGGGTCAGAGCTGAAGGTCTACAAACCCACCTCCGGATCTATTCCGCTCGCAAACCCATCCAAGCTGCGAAAGCAACGTTCCCTCACTAACTTGTGCGTCCTGACTGACGCTGAAAAGAAGCTGCACCTGTACCAGACTCCCAAGTGGGCAGACGACGCTGGACGACCTGCCGCTGCCTCCAGCCAGGCGGCCCCAGCCAAGACGGCTCAGGCTGGAGGTGGGAAAGCCCAGCTGTCCCGGACGCTCTCCAAATCTGAACAGTCGCTCTTCCAGGGAAAACCCAAACCGCTGGCCTCTACAGCTCCCAACATCAGCAGGCCCAGTCGAATCCCAGCACCCGGCAAACCCAGAGGACTGTGCGCTGAGGTGAAGCCCATCAGCAAGGGCGCTGAGGAGGGCGAGGACCTCAGCGATCACCCCAAAAAAGCCGGCGCTGCCGGGGCAGCCAATCTTGGAACTAACGTGAAGAAAGCATCAGAGCAAGCTGCTGCTCCGACACCTGACGAGAAGAAAGGTGTCGAGGGAGAGCAGGACAAGAGCTTCCTCAAAGTGGACCCGGAGCTGGTGGTGACCGTTTTGGGCGACTTGGAGCAGCTTCTCTTCAGTCAGATGCTTGGTGAGTCTCAACCTTGGCTTCTCTCCACTTCTTCATGTGATCGCATGTATTCAGAGCCTCTGTTTGTCCTCGGTGATACATGTCTGGAAGAGAACCAGGCGAGGGACATCCCTGGTTGTTGAGCCTCACTACGGCAGCTTGATCGCAAGAAGCTGCAGAATTTAAAGCAACTGTCACCACAATGAAGTCACACAGCCGGCGTGTGAAGGAAACTGTTGCAGTGAAGGACTTTGGACTGAAGTCGTTGGCAGTAAAGTAGGCGTCAAACAATGGTGGAACTATTTTAGCCCACAGAGATGATCGACTGAACAAGCGATGCTCTCAGTGGAGCGACATTCATTCCTTCATTCGAAGTCAGCTGATGCCACTGCACTTCCTGGTGAAGTCAGTCAGCACCGTCCTAAAAAAGCAAAACAGTGATCGGCCACTCATTTGTTTTCGCTGCCGTGAAAGACATTTGTTGAAGAGTGATACTGTCTGCTGGCTCAGAGGAAGGCTGCGACTCACCAGCCAGGAGTCTTGGGAGTCGGGATGCTGGCAGTGCCGCTGCACATCACTGTTTACACAGCCCCCTCCTGGTGTTTGGCTCTGCACCCGTATACTTTGTGCCACACTGGTGGAAGTGTCAAACGTTTTCATGCATTTCAGAGCCAGTATTGGCTCAATGTAGAGCTGCCCCACCAGACTCGCGCTCTGCTTCACGCCCGAACCTCTGGCTGGAGCAGCAGTGAATTTTAAATCCGCCTCCATTGCCGTGGAGCGGAATAATGTTTGCTCTGATGATACCGTGGGCGGCACCACGTTACAACACTGCCACCTTTTCATGAGTGAAAAAGATTTGTGCTGTTGAGATTGTTTCTCTGTGGATGGGCTTGTGTGAAGTCAGCGTTTCCTCTGGGGTGTTTTGTTCGTGTGCTGCCACCAGAGTGTGGAGCTGCACGGGCGTCTGCCCCACTGCCACACTGAGCTAAGTGAAGAGTGCTGACTCAGCGTGCTGTGCCTCACATTGAGTCAAGTTCTGGTCACATATTCATCCTGCCCTCCCTCTGCCCTCCTCCACCTCACCACTTCCATTGATCTGGGGGCCACAGACAGATGGTGACCATCCTCCCCTCACGCTCCCACACCCACTCTCAGTGTCACCGGGGGCAACGTATCGTAGGAGAGCAGAATCATTGAGCTTCGGACGGGCAGGTCGAGTCCAGTGTTTGTGGAGCTTGTATCAGTTTCAGTCAGAAGGAGGGCGACTCACGTCTCGTCCATACATTTCTAGTCTGGAGGTCTGGTCGTCATGATGGCTGCTGTTTCCGCTGTGACACACATCTGATTCCCCTTACTCACTTGAAGGCATGAGCAACTCTTTTACTCAGCAGCGCATCACCTGAGTGGCTCAGGAGGAATTCTCTGATCTTGTTTCATTCACTTCTTCACAGTAGCAAGTTGTTCTCCAAATCTCAGATCGCATTTCAGAGGCGTGTTGTGTCTACCAGTTGGTGTTGTGTTTCGGGAATCAATATTGTTTTTTTTTATAGAGGAATCAAGAAGAAATGTGTTCATTTGTTTGACTTCTCAACTAGGAGATCAAACCCTCTGTTTCGATTTCAGTCACGGTCTTGAATCATGTTCGATTCCAAGTTTCAAATGGGAAGCATAAGCTTGAACAAAGTGACATGGAAGATGTTTTTGTTGAAGCGCTCTTCACTCAAACCTGCGCAGGACATGAGGAAACATTTGATGTGTTCAGTCCGAGCTCTCATGAATGAAACCAGTTCGAGCTATTTCATTCAGCTTGTTTGTGGTGAATATAATGCTGAACTGTGGCCCAGCATTTTTCTGTTGGGATTTTAGACAGCCCTTGTTTATGAAACGTACCATTCATGTTCATTGTGTTTGTTTTCCCACTGAAATTGCCAACATTGTGAGGACTGTGTCATCAACTCAGCACTGTATCCAAACAACTCTGCCCTCCTCTGATGGGAAGTACATTACACTCCTCTCTAGCTCTGCACTGCAGCTAATGGAGGGATAATATGAGAATAGCGGCAGATTTCCAGACTGTCAGGTCAGACCAAGATCACTATCTCCATTATTCATACTCTTTCTTCCTGTTGCTCTCTTTGGTTCGAGCCCTCCCTCCGGCACAAGTGCAGGAGCATCAGTGGTCACGCTCCCTCTCCCTGCTTCTGTAGTGTGCGTGCCTCTGTGCGTGACCTTGCTCCAGTGTCCTGCTTGTCATGTGCCTGGTTGCACCTTCACCATTCAGCCAGGTGCGCTGCTGGAGTGATAAAAATAGAGGGAGGGCAGTGCTTCCAAATGCCTGAGCTCATTCAGGTAGCTGACGTCCTTCTTGCTTTCACTGTTGCCACCTGCTTCTGCTGCCAATGAGCCACAGTGGAATTTCAACAGTAGATTGGTTTGGATATTTGCATCTGGATGGCAGGAGGTCGGCCCTGGTAGCTGCTCCAGACAGCTGCGTGTGCGTGTGTGCGTCTGGTGTGTGGGTTAATTGTGACTTGCCCTGCAGCTTGCAGCTCTGGGCTCATCTTTTATCATACGGCCGGCTCCATTTCCAGTGGGACGTGCAGCTAATTGGTTTCTGCTGCAGGTGCGTTGCCATAGGAAGATAGATGATGGATGTCAACGAATCCGGTCGCCTCGCCGCTCCTTTTCTTCCTGCCGTCGTGTTTGTCGCTGTTGAGGAAGTAAACTCTGTCCTCGTTCTTTTGAATCAAGTGGGGCTTTTAAAGTTTCCCCTGAATAATGAGGAAATAAAAGAGTAGGAGAACAATACGATCAAGCATGTATCATTGAGAAAAACCATCTGTCTGCCTCACCAGAGTAGTCCCAGCGCACACCTTCACATCTAGATGCAGTTCCATCCTCTGTATACTTGAGCGTTCCAAGTCATCGTCATCCACTACAGACCACGAGAGACTTTACCTTCAGAAAGACAGGTTCTTCAGAGAAGTGTGGCTCGCTGGGCCTCACATGTCCTGCTCCACCTACTGAGGCGAGTGTGTGTGAGGATGAGCTCCCTGATGGGGCAACATGGGTGAGATGGGATCCAGGCTAAGACAGCAGTTAGCTTCGGGATAATTCCCTGCATCAAGTTAATGAGAAGATTGGGCTCACTAATCACAGACCCTGTGAAGGAACATCCAGTCTCTTCTCAATGACAGATTAAAGTCCTCATGACATCTGTTGGGGTCTTTGGGGAGCAGAAGTTGGACTGGCGTGAAGAGGGGATTTGGGTTTGTGGCAAAGAGTGACTTCACACTTTCTGCCAGAGTCACGTTGAAACTAACTTCGATTCAAGTCGACTGTTGCCTTTCAATCCCTCGGGCTCTTCTCCTCTACGGCGTTGCTGCAGTCGATTGTGTCGCCTTCAGAAGCCATAAGCTGATTTCAGAATCCAGTGTCACTTTGATGTGATTGTTAGCACACGCAGGTCACGACCCCCGAGGCTCAGCAGCCCCGAACACAACACGGCGGCTGATGAGTTTCCCGTAAACACTGCCTTGGCTTTTGGGGATTTTTTTTTTTTGTCTGACTGCGAGTGTGTTTTGTGTGACAGTGCTCCGCGTCAGCTGTCTGCGGAACAAAGAGCGTTCAGAGTGATTGATCAAGAAGCAGCGCACACACAAACACACACCTTGTGAAGAGAAGCTGACAGCGCTGCAGCTGCGATGACAAAGAGACGCGGCTTTAATCCACAAACTGTTCCACTTTCAGTCCAGTGATAGCGCTGCTTCACTTGAGCGGTTTTAATACCCGCTTTTGTCATCGGAGCGCTGATCCAGGGTGTGGTCGCGGCGGCCGGTTCCCCCACGTGTTCTGCTGGGTTCCTCACGAAATAAACACAGGCAAAAGGAGAACCGAATCTGTGAGGCTTTCACTTCCTCTCTCTGATGCCAGCTGTCCTCAGACAGCAGTGCTGTGTCACCAGAAGTGAAAGCAGAATAAACATGGCTGTGAGTGTCGTCGAAGCTGCTCAGCGACTCTCAGGACTGAAGGCAGCAGCATCAGTCTCATCTTCCTCCCAAATGATATTGGACTGTCTCATCTGCACTTGCAGGCATTTTTGAAAAGAGTGAGTCTCTCGCTGATAAATCAATTGCTGTGACATCGATAGTCTTCATCTGGGGCCCAAAAATAACCACAGTGACGTGATGTTGACACATGGATGTAGCGCAGAAACGTTTGTGGAGAGAACGCCGACTGTCTTGTGACCAGTGTGTTGGTTCTATTTCTGTTTCCCTTTTTAAAGCCGACAAGAGTCTTCTTTGTTAGCTGCTGCAGGGGGACGGTATGCTTGCTGAGTCCCATGACCAGCCTTGTTTGCTGTGTGAACATCGCTGTGGTGTCAGCCGTGCACCAGCAACGTCGGGTCACAACACAGTGAGTGGAACTCCAGTGCACAATTATTGTTATTACACTATCCTGATTTCCACACTCCATCCAGGAGGGGGAGCTGTGGCAGGGGAGTCAGACTCCAGCTGAATCTCCTTGACTTCAAACATTTTTAAGACTCAGTGTTGTGTGATATTGTTTGGTTGTCAGAATCCCTGCTGCGTCCTGAACCCTGTGATCGATCATGTGATCTTGCCTGGGGCCAAAATATCACTGTCAGTCTCAGGGGTTTGTAGCTCAATGTATCGTCTCAGGATTGTTCACTTCACGTTGAGCCGAGCACCTGAATGCATCACGACTGAAGTTTTCTCACACACAGTGCCAGTTGTTTCCATGTGATCACTGATCACAAATCACTGAAGCGTCCCAACACGTTTAAGCTACAAGTCAGTGCATCAGGTCAGCAGGGGCCTCCTCAGTGGGGCCCTTCTCCAGACATCTGTTCCGTCTCTCTCACAGTCACTCTGTGGTCTCGGGTGCTGCAGCTGGATTTAAGCTGCTCGTAAAAACTACGCTTCCACAGGAAACAACTGTGCTGGATGAAAACACTTCCAAACATTGCGACACACTCTTCACTCTGCCACGACCGGAATGTGTCTTGTGTGTGTGTGTGTGTGTGTGTGTGTGAGCGCTGAGAACACAGATTCTTCTGGCCTGCACTGGAGTCTGGAGTCTTCAAGACCTTCTCACACCGTGAACTGGACTTCTTCTACCACTTGGGCGCTGGTGTGTGGAGCCCCTCTGTTGTGGCTCACCTAGCGAGAGCTAACCAACAGTTAGAGCTGGCGTCCACTCAGCCCAGATGTCTGGAATGACCGTGTGCTGTCATGCTTCCTGTTTTCCAAAGTGTCTGGGGTCAGCTGAGGACCATGACTTTAGCTTGAGGGTGGCTGAAAGAGTCCAGAGGGAGAAGCGTTCTGCCCGACCACAGACAACTCTTCAGGCTGATCTTCCTCGTGTGGAGCAGCATTATGTCCCTCTCCAGATTTTATTCCCACAATTGAACATGTGGACTCTTGTTTGCTGGGCTGGACGCCCCTGTCTTCTACGTTTATGTCTTACTGCTGTGTAGGTGTCTGAAGGAATAAGGGGATTTTCCCACTGTGTCACCGGACCAAGGGTCTAATTTAACAACAAGCTGGGCTGAAGGCCAGTTTGAGACTTCTGCTCATCTGCATGCAGATCACAGCAGGTTGCTGCAGAGCACCGGAGTTTGTTTGTGACCCGCCTGTTTCTGTCGCCGGAGGGCTTTGGCGGGTCGTCCGGGTCTGTCCAATAACCCAAGAGGAAGCTATAGATGACCAAAACAATAATAACAATATCCGCGTCCTGTTTTCCTGACTGTCGCATGACAGGAATGTCCGGGCACACACTTGCAGGAGGACACACGCGAGTGAAGCGGGTTGTGTTGAGGCCTTTATTTTCCTGATAAAGACTGATATTTGTGCATGAGCTGCACATTTATGGAGCAGACATCCATCATGTGCTGTGACGGTCCACTGTAGCGCCGACACTGACGAATGGGTCGCTCCACCGAGCAGCCATTACTCAGTCCTCCATTCATATTCAGCGAGGAGCGGAGCCTCCCTGTTGTCACGTGATGGCATATTGTCAAAACAACAGCAGTGCAAGTCCATCCAGAGTCTCGTGGCAGGGTGGAACCATTAGGGTCATCTTCAGGGAGTTGCTCTCTTCCTAATGGAGAGGAGCGAGGAGTGGCCCTGGGGAGCGGGGCCAGTGCACAGCGCTGTTTCCTCTCTATATTCTCACTCCCGCCCTCCTCTGTAATCCCACCACTTCCTCTGAGTTTTGAATTTGCAAGGCCAGCGATGTTTCTCTGAGAGCTGGTTAACCCTCCGACGTATGATGGATGTGGAGCTGGACAGGCTTTCGGTGGATTATTGGGGCGAGAAGAAGCCTCAGCCATGTGTGCTGTCAGTCTGTTGGGCTCAACAGTGAGTGTGTGTGGCGGGCGGATCACCGCTCCTGAACTGAAGTCCCCTCTCAGTTTGTTTTGTCTGAGCCATTGGGATGCAGAGGCTGTGCTGCGCGCTCCCAGTAACACGGCAACTGGCTGACCTCCACCATTAGAGGAGCGCTGAGAGGCCTCGCTCGCTTCAACAGCAGCCGCCCTCGAGAGAGGAGCCGCAGCTGACGGCACATTTGCATCCTTGGGTCCCTCCTCAACAACATGGGGCCAGCTGGGAGAAGGCGGGACAGGAAGTCTCCCGCAGACCGGAGCTCATCAATTCAACACGATGGTTCAGCAAAGCGGCCATTAAAGCCTCCATGCCGTGCTTCGTGGAGAAGTGTCTCTCTGAAGCTCCGGCGAGGGAAGATCTCTGATTCAGTGTGTGGATGGTCAACCACGCTGACCCCAGAGGCGTCTAATCAATTGCCCGCGCGACCGTGGACCTTCGCTGAAATCCATCCAGTTCCACAAATGGCTTTTGGTGAAACCTCAGTGAGGGTTTGAGCTGGTGCATGTGCTGCCTGCAGCTGTTGACCAGACCGACAGTGGCTTCCCTTTCACCTCCTGACTGGCCAGATGGAGCGACAGACGGGAGGCCCTTGAGAGGGACGTGGAGCAGCGTGTCCCCTGGCCTTCAATAGTTGTCACACAAACAGAAGTGATCAAACTCTGCCTGCAGCGGCTGCTGTGGCTTGTGTGCAGTCGGAGCGTATCTCCTTATGAAATATTACGGCGCGATATGATGCAGAGTTTCGAATGAAGCGCTTTTAGAGTGTGCACTTGTGAGTCGGCTTGGTCAGAATCATCCAACCAGGAAGAAACGTGGTCCACAAGTCTAGACACTTTGACATGCAATAAGGGAAGAAGAAGAAAACAGGAAGAGAGAAAATGGCATTTGAGAAACGACTCTTTCAGTGGGAGGAGTGTGTGACAAATGCAGCTGTGATCAACACTGTCCTGAGCACAGCTGCTCATCTCCGCCGCGCGGCCGCGTGTGTGTATGTGTGTGTGTGTCACACGCAGCGCTCGTGATGTCGCGGGAGTCAGCTGGTGCCACTAATAGTCTATCGACTATTATAGCCCTTTTATCATCCTCGTCCCACCCCTCACAGAGGTCAGAGGTCGAGCTGTGGATGAGTCAACATTTTTAAACATGTTTTAAGTTCCTGTCTCGTGGTGGCTCAAGTGTTCGGAGAAGATTTATGCAATCTCATTGTCTTCATTGAATGTAATCTGCGGCGCCCCGGGGGAGTCAACACACACACACACACACACACACGCGCGAGTCAGCAGGCTGTCAGGATCGCCCAGCACGGGTCTGTGCCGCCCCATCTGAGCAGATTACAGCTTATTAGGGGTGAAACAAATGCCAATGGGCTCCCTGAAGAGTTTGAAGTGAGAAGGACTTCTGCTTCATTCAGTGGCAGGGGGTTTGGGGGCAGAGGGGTGAGGAGCCAGCCCAGCCAGAGAGAGTCTGTCACTCTTTCCTGCCAAGGACGAGTCATGCATGTTAGCGACCCACACCTTTTCCTGTGCCCCCGCAGACCCGGAGTCCCAGCGGAAGAGGACGGTGCAGAATGTCCTGGACCTCCGTCAGAACCTGGAGGAGACCATGAGCAGCCTGAGAGGAGTGCAGCTGAGCCACAGGTGAGTCACGTCTCCTCTCCCTCCCAGAACCACCGCGATGAAGTCAGTCAGGTGACCTGAGTAGCCGGTCATGTGACCGCGGCAGATGCTCGCCCAATCCTTTCCTCCGTCCAGCAGCATGTGCACTGAAGCGCTTCCTGCGTTTCACTGAATATTTTCTCCCACCCGGAACAATGGTCGCGGCACATCCTTCCTTTCCTCCTCTCCCTGGACTCGAGTCCTCAGCACACGCCTGGTGTGGTGTTGACCAGTAGTACACACACGTGGCATTGATCACGGGAGGGGAAGTGGGAGAAGGAAAGTGAAAGTCATTTTCATTTTGGGATGACGGTTTGCTCCTCTCCCTCCTCCCACAGCGCCGTGGAGGGTCCCGTGTGTTACGACAGCGACGAAGCTGCCGCCTTTTCCATGTCCAGCTTCTCCAGTCGCTCCTCGCCGCTGTCATGGCGACACGGTCAGGCCAGTCCTCGCCTGCAGGCGGGAGACGCTCCGTCCACAGGCAGCACCCACACAGACCTTCCGCTCCGCATCAGCCACACCGCCAGGATCCACCTGATCGAGGCTCTGGAGGACTCGGACCCGGCCCTGCTGAAGGGGAACTACCTCAGCGACCGGAGCCCCGTCGAGGAAGACGACGATGACGATGTTGATATCGACGATCTGGAGAACGGGTGAGTGATGCGCTGGGTGTGCTTCTGTAAAGCACTGAAGCGACGCTGCTTCAGGACCAGTGTGATGAGAGTTCAGTTCACCTCTCCTGGTTCTGCTCTTTGGCACGCTGAAAGAATGAAAATGAAAAAGTTGTGATGGTACTGAGTCAGTCTTGGGCTTGTTTTTGGTTTGGTCCAGAATGAGTCTGTTCCTCCTGTGACCACAGAAATGCTCCTCCACCAGTCACCAGGAAGTGCTCACGTGCTGGCAGCGAGGAGCTGGAAACACACCGGGACAAATCCACTTTTCTGGGATTTTCTTGTGACTTCAGACTGAAGAGATAAAGAGTTCAACCACAGACTCTGAGAATATTCCTCTGCGACTGAATGGATTTGTTGTCCGTCGATCACATCGGAAGAAGGCCGTGAGAAAAACAATCCTTGATTCCCGGTTGCAGTGTAAAAATCTAGCTGCTGTTTTTAGGTTGCATCAGTGTCATCACCAAAGCAACCTCCAACATCAAAACTACATTTAAATATCAATAATGTGCTGAACAAATTTTATTAAACTAAATCTATTGACTGAATTGAATGATTCTAAAGAATAAAAAGCTCATAAAAAAAGTAATACATAATTACTGTATTATGTATGGAATATACAGATCACGTCCACCTTGTATGGAATGTTAACACTTCTTGTTTATTCATTTTTCTTTTTAAATCAACGTTTATGGAATGACGTATGAAAAATAACTATAAAGCCAGAAAAAGAGATAAGTCTGTGCTTCATAAATGAAATCCAAAAGTGAAGGTCAAGCACATCCGCAAACCAGTTAGGCCATGTGCATTATTCAAAAATGTAACACAAATACAGCAATACAATTAAATATATTTTTTTCCCCTTAGGATTAACGTGCACCAAGTTTTCTCCGGACCTCCGAATATTTATCTCCTGACGTGCGAGTGGCGCCGCTCGTAGTTATCTAAAGTGCCACTAGATGGCAGTGCTGTATTCCCTTCCCCTCCCAGCAAGACGGCTCACTCTCTTGTAATTTATGATTCATCCTCATCCATTATACATAAAGCATGCGCTCAGGTCAGAAGAGGGTCACTCCACTCTCTAGTATATAACAACACGCCACACACACACATCCTCGTGGAGTTGTGACGTCACCAACATGCGCGGTCTTTGTTCTCCGGAGGAGCAGCAGTGGACTGTTGACATTCATTTTCAGGGAAATGACTGACTCACTGTGACTAAACCCCGACCTGTCTGACTCACTTGACCCGCCGAGTCTGGACCCCGGTGAGGGGCCTCTCTCTGTCTGACTCGTGTGTCTCAAAGATGGGACGCTCCCACGTGTCTGGCCGGGGTGTGGTCACATGATCCTGGAGCGATTCCCGGATCGGCTCTCTGGCAGCGCTGTGTCTGCACGGGAGACCAAATCAGAGTGCTCATCATGGCGCACACGTGTCGGCTATCGTCTTGTTTTCCGCCCTGCTGAGCGCAGACGTTTGCGTTCACGCATGGACGAGCCTCGTCCTCTGCAGCCTCCCAGGGGTAAAGTCAAGGTTACCGTGGTAACGGCTGTCTTCGCAGCCTCGTTGCACTCGTGTACGTGAACCGTGTTTGGAGTCTGGCTCTCGTCTCTGTGACCATCAACACGGCGCTGATCGGGTGGAATGGACCAGGTTAAACACCTGAGCGCCACGGTTGTACTCTGGCGCCACCTACTGGACACGAGCCTGAACAACTGAAATGAGGTTGTGGCTGAATCTGTTCCGAGTTGGGTTTTATGCATTTGCAGGTGCTTGTCTGATGCAAACACACAGCGTTTTAATCCCAGGATTTTGCTTTACGTCGTCCGTCAGTTGCTATATCGATGGGTGATGCACTGTTCTCCTTCTGTGGATGAATCGGCACTTTGCCGGCCTGGCTTCCCTCCAGGTCTGTGCCATCCAGTAATCTCCACATCTGGAATGAGGTGGAACTGGGTCGCCGGAGGTTTGACCGGGCAGACATCACAAGCTGAGTCGAATCTCAGCGGCGTGAAGCCGCGCTAAACTGCATCCTATTTAGTGGTCTGAAGAGAAGACCCTGACCTTTGGCCTTGAGACTTGACCCCGATGAGTGACATCTGTTTGGCATTAGGTGCTGATGCGGCGGTAGACAGTCGATCAGCCTGGTGAGCGGTGGGTCTGCAGTTGTTTCTGAACTTGCACTTACTTGGACCCTGAGCTGTTGCGCTTGAAAACCAGCCATGTCATGATTGTGAAACCCGGATGTTGAGCAACAAACACATGTTCTGGACGAGAGCTTGGGAACCCTCTCCTCAATCCTTGGACGGATTGTCTGCTGAAGCTTTTGGCCGCGTGAGAGTGAAATCATATGGTGGATCTGTTTCTCAGTGGACGTCCTCTCTTCCACCGCGGAAACACTAATGTGCTCCGTGGATGGCCACCCCCTGCCAAGCGCTCCTCAATCTCCATGGAGACACTGTGGAATAATCCACTCTAATCCCTGGCTTCCGATGATGGCAGAGTTTGGGGAGAATAAGGGAAGACTTGGTCAGCAGTCTGCAAGGACGAGAGGGAGAGAGGGGATATGTCCTTCAGTGTGTGTGTGTGTGTGTGTGAGGGAGGGACCCCCACGTAGTTCAGAGGGATGTGTTACCATGTCAACATTACGAGGCCGTGGTGGAAATAAACTGGGTCTGCGTGAGGCGACTCAGCCTCTTCACTTACAAGGGTCAAAATGTCACCACTCGTGCCCGATGACCAATTTCGCTCCATTTCCTCTGAGGAAAAAGTGGGATCCGGCTCTTCCTGGAGATTATTTGGAGTCTCTTGGTTTTGTTTTCTCAAGGCTCAGCCACAGACGAACCAACAGACAAGATGAAACGGGCTCAACGACCTGGAACCAGTAAAAGGAGTCAAACTAAAACAACAATCCTGTTGAGAGAGTCTGGCAGTGAAACCTGGTTTAGCTTCAGGACTTCTTCCATGACTTGTTTTCCGTGTGACGGCCACTTTGTTGTTGGACATGAGAGGTTTTTTTTTTCATCGACTACAGCATCTCGCAGTCGATGAACCCTGGTAGGTGTCTTTTGTTCTGGATGGTTGGAACTGGAGCAACAAAAGTGAAAGAAAAAAGTGCCAAAGATTATAGACCTGAGCAACAGAGGATGTTTCAAAGCACAATATTTTTAAAAAGTAAAATAATATACATAAAATATACATCGCTGTGGTTGAGAGAAGCGGCGCCTGTGTTCTGGTTGTGTTGGAGTGGAAGGGCTGTGCCGGCCCAGATAAACCGTGGCTGCTGGCGAGAGTCCGGTGGAGCGGACTCAGTGAAGAGCCGTCGGTTGAGTCAAACCTGCCGTTTAAATCAGATTAAAGTTTCCCCTCATGATTGTTTTCAGTAAATGGAGGGAAAGTTGGTTCCCACAGGAGCGGGCCACCCTCCCCCGGCCCCTCCCCCTCACACACCTACAGATATGGCCAGTGCAGGACATGCATGGCAGCTCCCGTCCACAGCCTCACACACACGCGTTCAAAGCTCTGCGGCGCTGAGCCCTGCCGCTGGGAACAAAAGGCTGTGACTGGGGTTTGTAATGCGCATAAGAATCAGCAGCTCCCGCCGGGTCGTCCTGTGGAGCTGTTTCAACATTAGCTACGCAGGTCTCCCTCTCACCTCCCGCCATCTCCATCCCTCCTCCTAATCTCTACTCGCTCATTAAAGCTCCCGGCGCTGGATTTAAGTTCCTCGGCATTGGAAACCACACTGGAACAGGGAACTAATGAAGTATCTCGGGGTCCAGCAGGGTGGACCCCAGACCGGACGCTTTCATGTTCGTGTGTGTGTGTGTTTGTGCCGCCGCTGCAGTGCGAGTCTGAGCTTGCAGGCTACTACACAAACTGGTTTCTCCTCCAGAGGAGAGGAAGATTCACCGGAGAGAGTGTGGACTGAGACAACAACAAGCTGAAGCTGAGGCTCTGGACTATGACTGAATATTTTAAAGATGAAACTGGACAAAACATAGTCTTCAAACACAACAAACAATACATGCCAGAAATGATCATAAAAAAGGTCCAAATGTGATTCATATTTGCCAAAACAATGTCATCTTGAAGCATTATTATTTAAATTGGTATAAATGAAAGTACTACAAGGAAGTAAATAGAAGGAAAAGTAGTTGCAAATCATGAAATAATCCTGGAAATAAATGAGATTAAATTCGTCAAAATCTTTCCCGTCAGTCCTCATATTATTTCTGGTGGCCCGTCCTCGCATGAGACCTCCACTAACATTTACATGCGTCCAACTGATCCCACATCTGGTGTTGACAATGTGGGAGTGGGAGCAGGTTTGATAACTCCCAGGAAACATCTGTGTTGGCTCCAGGACAGAGAGCCTGCTCCCCGGCAGCGTGCACAGCGGCGGTTTGCAGCTCAGAGCCTGAGCGTCGATCTCCGTCCTGATGGCTCGGAGACTTCAGACCTGAGACAGAAGTGTGTGAGGAAAAAAGGAGAAGAAGACTACGAAGACCGAACGCTAAACTCATAACAATAATGATAATGATGCTGACATACATCGACTGAAGACAGAAGGAAGGACGGAAGTTAGCATCTTGGTGTCTGTGAATGTGAGCAACATGTGCTCCCTGGTGGACGTGACCACCGTGAGTTTCCTTTGTTGTCTCCAGTGCAAGGAGAGATAAGCTATCAGAGATGTGCGCTGTGTGTTTACATGCGCTGGGACCAAAGTGTCGTGTCTGTTCCGGTGTCTTCCAGCTGATAACGGGGCTGAGCTTTCCCAGGTCTGCTGCCTCTTTCATCAGTGCACCGCTGACAGGTTCCCAGGGTCAGATGGGTGACCCCTGCATGGCTGCTGTCATTACACGGTTGCATCACCTCATGAGCCAGACATGTCTGGACATGAGTCAGCACCAACAACTGACCAGTGAGTTCAGCTGCAGGACGTCAGGCAGCTCCTCTCCTGTGGCTCCGGCCGCTGCGTCCAGGACTTTGTTCAGGGTGAAGCATCAAGGAGTATGGGAGCTGGGGTCAGAGGTCGGGTCAGGTCTCGGCCACACTGGTTGCCTGGGATCCAGGTACAAAAGGTGTTTGTCCACCTGACCTTTCCTGTCGCCACACTGACAGAGATGTCTTTGTCCAGCCTGGGATGAGATGCTGGTGGTTTGGTTGCTTCCTCGCTCACCTCCTTCATGAGCCCAGTCACGGCACATGAGAGCAGCGGCCACTTCACTTGAGGCTGCTGGCTCTTTCACTGCTGCTTTTGAGTCTTAGCCGTGCCAGTGTGAGTCCTGGGGCAAACACCTGCGCCCACTTAACCTGGGTTGCTGCGCTCCTGCAGCATCATGTCCCCCCTGCTCCTGGCCTCTCTCCATGGAGTCTCCTCTCACCCCTGTATCTGCCTCTCCTGTCCATCCTGTCGGGATTGAAAAGGCTGTTAATGATCAGCGCCTCCTGTCTCGCTGTTGAATTGCACAGACTCGGGGGGGGGGGGTCCAGGTGACCCTAACCCCGGCTCACAGCTCCTGACTGAGGAGTGGTTTTGGCGACCAGCCAGTGCTCAGGAGGAGGGACTCGGGTCACGTGTTCATCCATCACACTCATGCTGAGTAGAGGAAGACAACAGGGCAACACTGGCCCATCCGTCTGTCTGCCTCGGTTCTGACATGGAGTCAGACATTGGCCCTGACCTTGCATGGTCAAAGCTCTGCTGCGAGTGGAGCCAACATGGCAGCTGAGCCTGTGGGGTCGCCGACCTCCGACCGTGTTGCTGTGCTTTCCAATGACACGGACGCCAGAATATTTGGAGATTCATGAGGCTTTATTCCCTCGCAGACTCATTTTTTGGTTCCAGCTGAATGTCGAGTTTGATGTTGACACGGAGCCAGTATTTTATCAACAAAGTCGAAAGTGAGACTTTGGGTAGCAGTGATCCGGTACTTCAGAGCGGCAGGTCTTCAGTTTGTGGGAGGAAACAGGAGTACCTAGAGAGTCTTTTGGTCTGAAAGAAATGAGATCACTGCTGAAGATCACGATGCACTGCTGAGAGAGGCTGGCTGGTGGTCACCCCCGTGTCCTGGAGATGCTTATCCTGCGTGAGATTTTTGAAGGGACACAGCTGGTCGCGATCAGTGAAGAGGCGGAGGAGGAGGAGGAGGAATTCGGGGTGTTGCCTTTTCGATCACTTCCTCCCTCTCTCATCGCTTCCCTCCCACCGCGAGTGTGTGAGAGTCAGAGCCTCTGCGGGAGTGAAGCAGTCAGTTCCGTGGATTCCGAAATTCAGCTCGAGATGATGAACCAAGCGGCGTGACGTTCCGGACCGTCGGGAAAATGAGCGGACGCGTGTTGAACGGCAAGCTGCTGCAGCTGCCGGCTCCGCGGCGCTCCGGGAGGACGCTGCACTATCTGTCAAGGTAATCCCGGCGTGTGCGGTCCGCGGGACCAGGCGCGGCTCCCGGCGACGACGCTTTCGTTTGTCGCGACTGGCGGTTCCGGGTGCGTGAACGCAGCACCGGCGCGCCTCATTGATAAACGCGCAACAGCTGCGGGCGAGTGCGGACTGTAGTCGCGCATTGTTGCCCCGCACACTCAGACTGTCAAGTCTAGTCTCCGGAATCCCTGTCGAACCTGCCGAGTCAACTCGTGATGGACGCGAGGAGCCGTTACGCTGCTCCATTGTGAGTGGGTGGGATCCCGATCGATCAGAACCGAACCGCATCCTACTGACCCACATTGCTGGCTTCATCCTCCCCGCGCCATGTGACCGTCTCGTCGTAGTATAACGCTCGCCTTTCTGCGGCCGCAGCTGTTCCACAAACAAGAGCGCCACTTCACTGCATGTGTGTTCTGGAGGCGCACAAAGCGGCCCGGCGTGTTCATGTCAGCTGGATGGATGGGCGGGTCCCCTGCTGGAGTGTGGCATGGACAGACTGACCCCACAGTGTTGGTGCTGGTCTGGAAAACACTCCCCACAGGACTGGGATGTTATTCTGTATGTTTCAGTGTATAGAGATGTTGGTATTGCTGCTGCGTTCCTTCGGGGAAAAGTCAAATTTGTGTTGCCATTCCTTCCATTTCCATTCACCAGTGGGGTCATTTGCTTTATCCTCTATTTGATATGGACACAGAAGGTGGTCGATGGTCAATGATACCATGTATTCACGGCTCATTGAAACCTTATTTATCTCTGCTGTGGATGTACGATTGTCCCAAAAGCTTGTGTCACAATAGTGACAATGAAAGACCCAGTCCTCAGGAAAAGTGACGCTGCGCTGCGACTCCACTGTGGCGCTGTGTTTTTCCATTGTTGCCCAGTGTTATGCAGGGATTCTGACTCATGATATCAAAAAGTAAGCTCACAGTTAGCCAGCTCAGTGTCCGTCGCTCTGTCTCACTGCCGCGGCCCAAAACAGCACCAAAACAAAGCACTCTCGGTCCTGAATGCTCAACAGTATTGATTGACTAAAGTGGGGTGTTTCACACGGGGTCACTTGTGCTGCCCCTGCATTAGGGTAAAGTGGCCTGACATGGATGCAACCGCCCAAATAAAGACACCAAGTGGCGCACTCAATTCATTAGGAAGTCTCAGGGGGGGCGTCCGCTCACGGTTTACTCATGCTGATGCGGTCTGTTGTCGTGTGGGCTGCGAAAGTCCACTCAGCACCACCCGCCTCTGTCATGGCTCCGCTTCAGCGACATCCAAACACTCCACTCTTGAGGTGTGGCGGGAGGATCCGCTGGCTCCTTCACCTGTCCTGATGTGTAACTTCAGCCCAAGGTGTGGCAGGGTGAGGACAGTGCCCTCACCGTGTCAGCCTCAAGTCAGCTGGTGTGTTTGGTGAACAACACTGTTATCAACCATCTGCTTCCTGAGGCAGGAGCTGATAGGTGCTGCTGTTGAGGAAACAAACCTTGGAGGAGGAGACGCTCGTCCTCGTGGCTCTGGACTGTTGACATGTTGACTTGTCGTGGTGATGCAGGGTCACCTTCTCACGAGCCAATGACTCTCACTCACCATCATTATGTCTTGATGATGTCCTGAAGAACAATCCCGATTGTCTTTTCATGGATTCACGTCACGACTGGTGAGTCTTCGTGCTCCTCCCTGTGTGTCTCTTGACTGGTGTCCCGCTGATGCCACCCTGTTCAGTGCAGTCCAGTCGTCTTCAGCTCATTCCAGCCGCACAGTGCTGGTGATCAGGAGCTTCTGAGCTGGACGCCGCTGAGAGCTTGTCTCAAGTCAACTGACTCATGAACGAGTTGAGTCAAAGGACGCTGGTTTTGATCTTATTCATCACTGCTTTTCCTGCTTGTCATTCGTGGAGGTGTTGACTCACAGCTTCACATCTCCTCATGACCTGTTGGTGTCAAGTGTTTCCTGAACCTCACAAGTTTCTTGGGCTGTAGACCAAGTCTCTGGGTCCACTGGTGGGGACCTTGACATGACAGATGAAGTGCTTAATCCCAGCTGTCAGGAGAGTAACTGAAGGGCATGGGCCTCAATGATGACTCTCACACGTTCATCATAGTGGGACGTTGTTTCGCTGATAGATGCGGTGACTCTCAGCCCAAATATGTGAGTAGAAAGTGGGCGTTCCTCGATCCTCCTGTTTGTTTTGGAGCCAGTTTATTCATCTAGTCTTGGTGTGCACTCAGGCAGCAGCATGCCTGTGTGTGGCTGCATGTGTCGGGAGATTAGGGAGTGGGACCCCACAATGCACTGCTGGAATGTGGAGTGTTGCGTGCCGAGCGGCTCGGAGCAGGAAGAAAATCGCTGCTGCTGCTGCTTGAGGTGGCATCAGCAGGACGTGTGTGTTGTGAGCGACAGCCGCTGATGGACTCACGTCGACCGGCGAGTCTCTCCACTGCAGCAGGCCTGTTTGAATAGGTGTCTGCTGCTCCTGCCAGCAAAGACCTTTTGAAATGAAGGTGTTTTGACAACGTACAGCAGCGACTCATGTCTGAAATGTGCTGCTTGAGTTCAGTTAAACCTTCCAGAAGCAGAGGTGCTGGCTCCACTCTGGTCTGGTTTCCGCTCAACAATGGCGAGCACAAATCTGGGATTAACGTGTGCAGACGCTCCCGTTGTTGAGTCACATATTTGAACTTTGAAATTATTGTCTCTTTGTTTCCTTTGAAGGTGGATTTCAGTTTCGCCTCATTCTCAGCAGGGAGGTCTGAAAATGGTTTTCTTGATGGATCCCTGTCGGACTGTCCCGCCGCCCTTCCTGGTGGAGCGCCACCACCGTGTTCCTCTCATGTGCAGCTCCAGCTCTGTAGAAGAGTCAGAACCACAGTTGAGTTTGGCAGCGCTGTTAGCGATACTGTTGGTGGCGCTGTTAGTGGTGCTGTTGGTGGCGACAGGCTCCAGCCTCCAAACAGCTGCCTGCTTAATGTTGCTGTCAGAGGGAACCTCTTCTGTCTCACAGCTGCTTCAGGTTAACTTGGAAGAAGCCTGCAACATTCAAAAGTGGGAACCTCCCTTTCTTCCCTTTCCGGAGACCACTGGTCCCCCTGCTTTCAAACCAAAACATCCCTGCGCTCTGCACACTCACGCAGCCGTTAAGTCAGCTGACGTGTCTGGAGAGGGGCCAGAGGTAATTCTACACGAGCAGCCGAGCCCCGGTTCTGGGCCTCTGCGTGCCGGGGTTCCCCCTGCGAGTTCTTTCCTCGTTCGGAGTCTCCACGCCGGAGCCCAGACTGAACTACTTAAGGAGGTGATTGATTCCGTCTTGTCCTGCCGAGAGATTATCATGAGATCCTCCTGAAAATATGACAATCATAAACAGATAAATAGTTGAATGTTTGGAGCAACAGATGGATGGTGGGCCAGTCAGGTTGGCATGAAGATTGTCGAGGTTAAGACCAAAACTCTTTTGTTGTCATCGACTTGCTCAAATAAGTGGACGTTTCAGCTTCTTCCTCCACTCACGCGCTCTTCTCCAGAGCCTTGTCTCCATTTTGGGGCTTGAGAATGAGAAGAGCAGGACGACCCGGCAGGCGTCGACATGACGGACTCCACAGTCACAACAGTGTCTGTCTCTCGGCCCAAAAACTTCCTTATATGATCGTCTCTTCCATCTCTTCCTGGAAGCCTTGGAGAGACGAGAAGAACCGCAGGGCTTTCTGGTCGTGCTGATGAAGCAGAGGACACAGACAGATCATGGATGAGGTCTGAGGGCATGTCTGCAGACGTGACTCTGGCTCGGACTTGACTCTCCAGGAGCCGTGCGTGGTGTCTGCTCTCAGTCCTGCCAAAGCCCTCCAGGGTTCCTCCTGCCTGAGGGCCATTCAGGGCTGCGACCTCCTCCGTCCACTTCAGCCTGGCACACACACACACACGCGCGGCAGGCGCTGATCCGGGTGGCAGTTGGAAGCAGCAGTAATTACCAGCTCATTAAATCCAGCCGGCTTCATAATCCCCAGCTCTGCCCAGGCTGGCGGAGCTCATGAGCAGCGGCCGGATGAAGCAGAGCGGCCTTCATTGTCTGAAGTGCCGAGTCAGCACGGACGAGCGGCGTGGCTGGCTGTTACAGTTGGAAGGTTTCTCATCAAGCGATGTGGATTTACATCCCAATATTGTCTCACTGCGTCCAGATCTGATAGTGGCAGCTCCTTCTACCGCTGTGCTACTGGAGCAGTGGCTTCCTTGTTTGTTTCCCACCTGTCAGACTGGTGTTCCATGTGTGAGGGCACCCACCTGAAGCAGCTCAGAGAGGTCACGCTCAACCCTCTCTCAGAACCCGGTGCATGGCTGATCTGAACCTCAGGTGTGTGTGTGCGTGTGTGTGCGTGTGCGTGCGTGTGCGTGCGTGTGCGTGCGTGTGCATGCGTGCGTGCGTGCGTGTGTGTGTGTGTGTGTGTGTGTGAGAGAGAGAGATATGAGGCAGGAAGGTGCCTGACACTGAAGCTGGCTCATTCTAACACGCTGCTCTCCTCACACCATGGTGTCTGGGGCCGGCTGCCCACTCTCCTACTTTCCACCGCCCTAAAAAGACATGACAGTCCAGCCGCCATCTGATTTGACCATTTTGGGTTCTGCTCTGTGACCGGCAGGCTTTTAAAAGGCATGGAAATATGCCGTTTCTCCGCACAAAGGTTTTCCATGCATCTTCACCAGTCAAAGTCACTGAGGCACGGCAACGTCCTGCACGATGGAAACGGCTCCCTCAGACAAAACACGGTGACATCATCATTATTTTTACTGATCCGGAACATTTCCTCTGCTGGTTCCTGGAATATAGACGTGGACCAGCTCAGACTGTGGCCCGAGAGCAACAGCACCAGGCCGGCAGCGATGCCAGCAATTAGCCTGGGGCTTGTGAATGGAGGCGGATCACGGGTCAATAAAGCAGTCTCTTTAACTCTGGGCTGGGATGGGGAGGGGGGGTCTCTTTTAAGACTGCGAGGAACACAGAAGTCGTTGTGAAAAGAGGATGTGGTTCAAATCAACTTCATCGTTGGTGCGAGAACTGAGCTGGTGGTGCTTCCTCTTATCTGCAGACAGGAAACTGTCTCTTAAATCGCCAGTGTTTCAGTGAGTTGCTTTTTCAGCCGTGAAGTTGGTGAGACGGCAGGAGCGCATCAGTTCAATTCCAGATTCATGGAGGGAAACGTCCTTGCTCTTGAACAAAAATGACCAGCATTGAGCTTTGATACTAGCGGCATGAACGATGAGGCACTCACTGGTCAGGGTCAGGATGTGAGCGTTGGCCTGGTGAAGCAGGAGTCAGCTGACATCGGAGGTCAACTCTTGCTCAGCAGGAGAGAGATGCTTGGTGAAAGTCACATGGAGGCCAGGTGGGATGAGGGTTTAGCCCCCTGTTGGCGCTGTCTCGTGTGTATCAGTGTGCTACTGAGGAAGATGTGACGGAAGTGGCCGCAGGTGCTGACCTTGTGGGGACCATGACGCTAATATTATATATATATATATATATATATATATAGTCATTTTGTTCTCGCACTGGTCAGAAGCCAGTGACTTCTCTCTGCCCTCTCCAGACTTTGTTTCATCTCCCCTGGAGGAGTGGATGGAAGATGAGATGAGCTTCACGGCTGCAGTTCTGGTCTCTTTCCTGGTCTGGAGAGAGACTTGGACGATGACCCTTTCTGCAGATCTTTTCCTGAACGTGCCCAGCGGTGACGGCAGATTCATCCTCCTAATTGCAGCTTGAGTCAAATGAGGGTTTAAAGCAGTTCAGTGGAGTTTGGCTCTTCAGTGGCGACTTGGCAGCGCGGAGGCCAACGTCTTTACTTTGGATCAGAGAAGTGGAAAATACGCTCCTCTTCCTGAAGCGACAGTCTTGATCTGAGGCCCATGTGAAGACGGCAGTTCACGTGTTTGGAAGTGCGACATGAGCGCGTGGCTCCGGGCGCACTCATCTAGTAGGTCAGAAGTGAAGGGGGTCAGTGGGGTGGAGTCCCAGCCTGCTGTAGAGTGGGAGGCGGAGCTTGCATAATGAGGTGGCGTATACAGGATGAGTCTTCCGGTCGGGTGCCTGTGTGGGTCGCACTGTAGCCCGGGGGGCTGGGACCGAGAGGGTGGAGGGGAACCCCTGACACAAAAAGAGCACGTCTGAAGAGGCTGTCGCATCGCTCCGTGTCACATCCAGGCCAAACGCAAGAGACTCTCTCTGACTCGGGACACTTCTTCAGTCGAGTCGAAGTCCTGTTCTTTTGGTTTGAGAAGTCATGTGGAAAATGAAGTTGGAGCATCGATGTATATGATGGATGAGCTGGTGACAGTGGTATTTCTGCTCTGTGTGTGGAACTAGCAGCTGTGTTTCAACTCTCACTGTAGCTGAGTGTCCCACCGGCCTCACCTGAGCCTCCCCAGGCTTCACTTCTGCTTTAGTGAATACTGAATCACCAGAGACGCTCGATGGTCTTCTCACACTGGGTCCTCTCCTTCTGTCCTCCAGCTGGGATGAGAGCAGCTCCATCAGCAGCGGCTTGAGCGACGGCTCCGACAACCTGAGCTCGGAGGAGTTCAACACCAGCCCCACGCTCAACTCTCTGCCCACCTCTCCCGTGGGATCACGCAGAAATTCTGCTGTGGTGGTGAGTCATGCGGAAACACACACACACAGACACACACACACAGTCCCATCTGCAGCGGTGCCGCAGGTTCAACCTTGCAGTCATATCTGATCATGAGGACTTTTCAGATGCAATGTGATGAGTTGTGTGGGCGGAGCTTGTGTGTCTGCTCCTGGATGAGGATGGGCTTTCGTCTAGCAGGGTCCTAGGCACAGAGAGCACGTGCTCAGACCGTCCAACATTTTTGAGTGTGTCCTAATCTTGACAACCTGCTGCTCCCACACACTTGATCCTCCGGGGACTTTTCTCTGCAACTCGCAGACGTGGAGGTCCGTCATATCTGATGGATGATGTTCACTTGCTGCCTCTCGAGGTTTGTCCATCAAACCTTGTCAGTCTGCTACTGAGGACCAGACTTGTGAGATATTTGAATCAAATCGTTGAGGACAGGTGGCACCCCACCTGGACCTGCTCTTCATGACTGAGCCCCGGACTCCCTGCTGTGCTCTGCGTCTGCGACTCCTTTACGTTGGATCCATTCTGTGCAGCGGATGTAGGTCACTCCTCCACAGTGTGGCGTGTAGCGCGCTATTAGAGTGGGAGACGGCGAGAACAAGGAGGAGGGTGGGCGTAACCATGGCAACTGAAGTGCAGCGATGCTCCGAGTGCCGGCTTTTGTCTTGTCTATGGCTGAACGACAGGTCTGCAACCTGACCATCTGGAGCCATCTGCGGTCCTGCGACCAGGCCAGAGAGCCATCATCACCATGGCAACCAAGCATCAGTATTGTCTTGTATGACTTCATGTAGCTCTGAAATTCTTTGTCGGTTTCTCTTTTCACCCTGGAGCCGTGTCTTTGTTCAGCGCCCATGTGTCCTCGGTCGACTGGTTTGAGGTTCCCCTGCAGCTGCCTCGCTCTCCTCCCACGTGGCGTGATGCATCGGCCGTGGGCGAGGGGAGATGCAGCTACATGAAGGAAGAGAGGGAGACGTCCGTCACCAGGGCCGCTCTCTGGTGGACCTTTAGAATCAGATGAGTTAACTCCTGTTCTGTCGGCTCCGCTGAATATTGAGGGACGCCTTTGGACCTGACTGTCTCCAGCGGGTTGCTGTTCTGTAAAACAGACCAGTGACAAGTGACACAACAACAAAATGACTCTTCAATGATCTGACATGCGAGGTTCAACAGCTTCAACGCGTCCTCAGTAGCTCACATGCTCTTGAATGAGGCCATTTGAGGAATGAACATGTTCCTCTGACCTTTTCTAGCTGTGGAACATGACCTTCGTGCTGTGTCTCTCAGACCTGGCAGTTGTCTGTTCCTGGACAGACTCACATGAGATGAGGTTGATGTCCTGCTGAGCTGAGCTCGGGTGGGCAGGGTTCACGCTTGTCCCCTGGGAGTCAGGTCGCTGACGGACAGGGAGCCTGGGTGCGAATGCAGGGTCCGGTGAGGGGAGACATACATGTGGGTGCTCTGATGTTCTGATGCTCTGTCTCTCCTCCAGATGCGGACGGATGCTGAGAAGAGGTCTTTGGTGGAGAGCGGTCTGTCCTGGGACAGCGAGGAGCGCAAACCCAGCCGCAAGAGCCTGGGCGGCGGCGTCTACGATCCGGGGAACCTCAAGTCTGAATCAGCCACCAAGTGGACGAAAAGCCGTCCGGCAGGGGACGGAGGGGAGGTGACCAAGGGGGAGCTGAAGAGACCCCAGACCCTCAGCCACGCGCTGAAGAAAGGGAGGAACCCGCCTGTGGGGGTGACTTCTCCCATCACGCACTCGGCCCAGAGCGGGCTGAAGCTCCCATGTAAGTTGACACACACTGGCCCCACCCACTCAGCTGCTCTGCACAGCCGCACCTTCCTGTGACACGCTCACTAACCACCGGATGTTTGTGCTCCTCCTGCCTTTTGCGGTGATTTTCACTTATCTGTGTGCGACCGCTGTTGATATTGGCAGGCGATGACAAACCTACTGTGTTTGCAGAAGAACAAATCTTTCTCTGTGCGTCAGCTGTGTGAAGTCAAACACAGTCCATCAGTGACCTACGCGCTGCGGGTTCAGCGTCTCTGCACGTCCATGACACACACCATGTGTAAACCCAATTTCCATGTTGACATTCAGCGCTGTCTAGTAGGTTTTCTGTGTCACATTCCTGCCAGATGCAACAAGTCAGAAGCGTGTGTTTTGCTCCATCTGCCGGCGGTCGCCGTGTGTGTGTGTGTGTGTGTGTGTGTGTGTGTGTGTGTGTGTGTGTGTGTGTGTGTGTGTGTGTGTGTGTGTGTGTGTGTGTGTGTGTGTGTGTGTGTGTGTGTGTGTGTGTGTGTGTGTGTGTGTGTGTGTGTGTGTGTGTGTGTGTGTGTGTGTGTGTGTGTGTGTGTGTGTGTGTGTGTGTGTGTGTCTTGATAAATACCCAAAGTGAGTCCAGATGTGCGGATGCTGGTGGGTCTGTGTGGCCGCGGCTCATGTGGCTTCCATCGACACCTAATGATATCTGTTGGCTGGACGGCGTCCAGTGAGCGGGGACTGTGCCGGACCCAGGGTCGAGCCGCGAGGTTTCCCACCCAGTGGGCCGGCTCCGCCCTTCTGCCCTGGGACTTGTCAAACGTTTGGTTCTAATGTGAGCGGCACTTGAATCTCAGCTTCCCACACTCAGACTCGCTCCTGTGCATGGAAAAGACCGGGTTCAAGCCCAGGTCTTTCACTGATCACACGTGACCTTCATGCCGCACAGCGGTCGCCAAACCGGTCCAGAAAGGGTTTTTGTTCCAGCCAGTCAAGGCGATCTGTGGTCAGTGATTGGCTGCTGCCAGTTTCAACTGACTCGTGATTGGTCAAACTGTGTGTGAAGGTCTGTCTGAGGCTCAGACCAACCTTTCTAACAGAGTTCCTCCGCTCCGCCTGTTGCCTTTCAGGTGCCTCGAAAGCCGAGGGCAAGCCGACCGATAAGAGTCGCCTGGCGCTGAAGAATTCCAGCCTCCAGCGTTCTTCCTCCGACGCAGGGAAAGACCACGGGAACGGCTCCAGTGAGCAGCGCAAGCCGCCCTCCGGCTTGGTCCGGCCGTCGACAGGTGGCAGCTTTGGCTTCAAGAAGCCCAGTTCGGCAGGCTGCAACGGCACGCAGAACCCCAACACGTCCGGCGGGCTCAGCGGAATTCCTTCCCCAGCTGCCAGCAAGACTCCCAAGACCTCTGGTATCCCCGTCAAGCCAGGAGCTGGCGGCGGCGCCAGCGTCCGCAAGACCAGCCTGGATGTGTCCAGCAGCGACCCCAGTGGGTTTCTGTCGCCCAACGCGAGGACCTCCCTTCAGTACCGCTCTCTGCCCCGCCCGGCCAAAACAAGCGCTCTGACGCTGACCCGGCCCAGCTCCGCCCGCCCTGTCAGCACCACCGTCGACACAGCGCCGCAGGGCCTGAAGCTCAAAGACCACTGCCCCAGCAAAGCGAGTGGCCGCAGGATCCCCAGCCCTGGTCCAGTCAACCAAACGGACCGGGAGAAAGAGAAGGAGCGGGCCAAAGCCAAAGCCGTGGTGTCCGACTCAGAGTGTGGAGGAGGCTTGCTGAAAGGGAGTTCTGCTCAGGTGCCTTCGGAGAACGGCGTGAAGCTGCAGGGACTGAGGCCGCCGAGCTACAGCAAGGGCTCGGAGCTGCCGTCGCCGGGCTCACACAGGTAGACGCTCCGCGCCGGACGCCACAGCCCGCATGCGCTGGTGACACGTGTCTGTCTTTCCAGGGTGCGCAGCCTGAGCAAGCCTCCGTCCGTGGCCCAGCTGGACAAGCTCAACTCCAACAATCTGGATGAGGACTTCCAGGACCCTTTGCCACCGAAGATCGCTCCTTACTCCGAGCCCAGCAGCTTGACTCCTGGTCCGGCACCTCATCTCACCGCTCCCTCCCGGTTCTCAGGGTCGGGCATTGGTTTGGGACCCAGACAGGTCACGTCTCTGGGCGTGGAGGAGAGCGGCAGAAGCGCCTCGCCGCTGCTCTACCCTCGACTGTCCGGGCTGCACCGCAGCATGGAGTCGCTGCCCTTCCAGATGAGCCTGGCTCCAGAGCCGCACGGCAGGGACCAGGACAGGGGGGCGGTGGGGACAGAGCCCAGAGAGCGGAGCAGACAGGCTGTCAGCTGGAGCTGCGGCAGTAAACTGTCCCGGACTGCAGCCGACAGGTGAGATGATGTCAAGCGCCCCCTGTGGGTGGGCTGGGGTGCTGCACCACTGACTGGCTGCTGCCATTTACTATCGTATTCCTTTTGTTCTGTCACTTGTGTGCTGTGAGGACAGCGGGGGTCGAACGCCGCGAGGAAACTTTGACCTTTGGAAAGTTCAAAGAAAATGGCAAATGACAGGAAGTAGTTTGACTGGCGAGTGAAGAGAGCCCCTGCTGGTGATTGGGTGTTGCTGCTGCTGTCTTCTCTTGTCCCCATCACTCGCAAACTTAATGACAAGGCTGCGCTCATCCTGGGCTGAAGCCATAATTATGGACATCAGCTGCCTCCTGAAAGCTTAATGACTCGGTGCCTCCGTGACTTGATGCTTCTGCTCTTCTGCAGCTCCCACCGAGACCGGAACACGCTGCCGAAGAAAGGACTGAGGTACGGAAGCGCTGGAGCCCGTGGCGTGTTGCTCGCCCACTGGGAATCTCAAGTCCTCACTGTGGTCTGTCTCTGCTCTCTGGTTCGTAGCTTCAACAGCGCCTCACAGCTGGAGGAGGAGGAGGGGGGGGACGTGAGCGACTGCCTCGGCCTCCCCTCGCTGTCCTCTCCCGCTTCTCTCCCACGGACTTCCAAGACGAGCCTGGGTGCGTTGATCCTGCTCTGCGTGCTGTGGGTTCACTCATTCGCCTGCATGTGTTCCACCAGTGTCCAGCCCAGGGGGCCCTCCCAGGATGACCCGATCCAACAGCATCCCCACGCACGACAGCGCCCTGGACCTGGGGAGCACCTTGTCACTGGCCGAGCGGCCCCGCAGCATGGGAATGGTTCGCTCCGGCTCCTTCCGGGACAAAGATCCCTGCGATGAAGGTCTGATCCCAGTCGTGTTCCTGCTTGTGTCTGTGTGAGCCCTGCAGCTGAACTTGTGCTTTCAGTTCACGGCTCCGTGATCTCCTTGGCGTCCAACGCGTCCTCCAGCTACTCCTCGGTGAGTGGCTCCGCCCCGTGTGTGCGTGTGTGCTGCTCCTCCGCTCTCCTCTGCCGCTCTCCCTCTAACACTGTCACCTTTCTTCCCGCTGCTTACGGAAGGCCGAGGAGAGGCTCCAGGGCGAGGTGAGTGACAGAGCTTCTCAGTGCCGCCTCACTCATTCTTCCTCTGATCTCTTATGCCCTTTCCCCGGCCGCCTGTGTGAGCGTGTGTGCGAGCATGTCCATCACTCGTCATCCTCTTCCAGAGCTTGTAGGTTTGAGTCCCAGCTGATTTTTTTTTTTTCCACAGCAAATCCGAAAGCTGAGGCGAGAGCTGGAGTCTTCTCAGGACAAGGTGTCGACTCTGACCACGCAGCTGACCGCCAACGTGAGTGACTGACACGAGAGGCTGTGGGTTAAATTCCCAGGAAATAGGCAGCAGATGCGTCAGTCTTGTGTTCAAGTTGCTACTGTTATGATGGTCAGGCACAATCCTTTAGACCCCCAATCTGACAGTCTGAACCGTGAAGAGGCATGAGTCGAAACGCCTTGTTCAAAGCGGCCACATGCAGTGAAATACTTCTTTTTATGACGTTGGGCTTTATTTTAGATGGATTTGAAGGTTTTTTTCAAGCGACTGCACAAGTATACTGAAGACTCGATCAAAAGACAGAAGTGGATTTGGACTGGAAGCATTTCAGAGCTGTAGTGCAAGTGACCTGAGGCTCCTCCCGCACCCTGACCTCCTTGCCTTGCCCAAAGTGTGACTGACGACAACGATGAGGAGGAGGGACCTCAGTCTTCATGGGCACATGTTCATCTTCTCATTTTCCTTCTGAAACAGGCGAACTTGGTGGCAGCCTTCGAGCAGAGCTTGACCCTGATGACCACTCGTCTGCAGTCCCTCTCCATCAGTCACGAGCAGAAGGTGAACTGCAGCCCACACAGCAGGTGGAGGAGGTCTGATCCGAGAGTAACACCATGTTGTCGTGCAGGACACCGAGCTGATGGAGCTGAGAGAAACCATTGAAGCGCTGAAGGCCAAAAACGAGGAGGCCCAGGCCGTTATCCACGGAGCTCTCCACAACCCCGACCACATGAAAGGTGCGTGACCCTCTCTGGCTCCGCCTCTCCCAGCGGTGTGACGACGCCCTGCATGTGCCCGCAGACGTGAGCATGCGCCGGCAGAACTCCTGCGAAAGCATCTCCAGCCTCAACAGTCTGACCAGCATGTCCAGTGTGGGAAGCCTGAAGGACCAAGACGCCAAGAAGAAGAAGAAAAAGAGCTGGGTAAGAAGATGGCTCCGCAACGAAGATGGCGGGACTCTGACACTCAGCGTGTCTGTGTGCGTGTCTCTGTCCTGCAGCTGAGAAGTTCCTTCAACAAAGCCTTCAGCATCAAGAAGGGCTCCAAGACGTACTCGGACATCGAGGAGATCGCCACCCCGGAGTCGTCGGCTCCAAACTCGCCCAAGATGCCTCACGACGCGACGGAAACCCTGGAAGCCTCCAAGTGCGGCGACGACTCCTGCTGTGAGTTTGCAGCGTCGGGGCAGGAGATGGTGAGCGAGGACGGCGGGGAGCGGGCGGTGTCAGAGCTGCGCTCCGAGCTCTGGGAGAAGGAGCGAGCGCTGACGGACATCCGGCTGGAGGCGCTGAACTCGGCTCACCAGTTGGAGCAGCTGCGAGACGCCATGAACAACATGCAGGTCAGTCAGGATGCCGCCGTCCACCGGGGGGCGCTCCTCCACCTGACGTCCGTCCTCCTCGGTGCCCAGTCCACAGTGGAGTGTCTGAAGGCAGAGAACGACCACTTGAAGATCGGCTCACGGCTGCAGCAGCCCGGGCCCGGACCCTCCTCGTCCGCCTCGCAGCCGTCCGGCCTGGGAGCACCGCCGCTGCAGCCCGTGAGCACGTCCCTCACCAAGTCCTTCAGCCTCAGTCTGGCCGAGTCCTCTGTGTCATGTCCACGTGACGAGGTCTGCGCTCGGGTCCTGGTCCGCAGCACCGACCCGCTCCAGGTGAAACTCTCCTCCGTGCTTCCTGTGCAGCTGCTCCTCGCTCTGAAGCTGATGACTCGCCGCTTCTTGCAGGACGGCAAACGCCCGCCGGACCACTACCTGGGCTCGGTGCTGGTCAGCAGCAGGACCGACTGGACGACTCTGGACTCTCTGGTCGCCAAAACCTTCAGGGTGAGTCAGACCCCGGGTCTGTGGCTCAGACCAAGGCTGATCGACCTTTTGTCTCACCCCTCAGGACTACCTGAGTCAGGTGGACCCCACGGCCAGTCTGGGTCTGTCCAGTGACTCCCTGCTCATGTACCAGCTGAGCCAGGGCGCCGCCCGAGTTGTCGGTGGAGAGATGCCAGCGGGGTGTCCGCACCGCTGTCTTGGCAGTGGGACTCCCCGCGTGGTCGTCTCGCTGAAGGGTGAGAGGGGTGACGGAGGCCTGAGGGTGACAGACGAGTGTGCATGACGGAGGCGTGAGAGTGACAGAGGCCTGAGGGAGTGATGGAGGCGTGACAGAGTGATGGAGGCGTGAGAGTGGCGGAGGCCTGAGAGAGTGACTGAGGTGTGAGAGTGACGGAGGCCTGAGGGAGTGACTGAGGTGTGAGAGTGACGGAGGCCTGAGGGAGTGACTGAGGTGTGAGAGTGACGGAGGCCTGAGGGAGTGACTGAGGTGTGAGAGTGACGGAGGCCTGAGAGAGTGACTGAGGTGTGAGAGTGACAGAGGCCTGAGGGAGTGACGGAGGCCTGAGGGAGTGACAGAGGCCTCAGGGAGTGACGGATGTGTGAGAGAGTGATGGAGGCGTGAGGGTGGCGGAGGCATGAGGGTTACGGAGGCGTGTGCGTGACGTAGGCGTGAAGGAGTGACAGAGGCGTGACAGTTACAGAGGAGTGCGTGAAAGAGTGACAGAGGCGTGAGGGTGACTCTCCCCCTGCTGAGGCTTGTGTCTGCGCTCAGGGCTGCAGCAGGACAGTGTGGACTCTCTGGTGTTCGAGACACTCATCCCGAAGCCCATGATGCAGCACTACATCAGCCTGCTGCTCAAACACAGGCGCCTGGTTCTGTCCGGCCCCAGCGGCACCGGGAAGACCTACCTGGCACAGCACCTGGCTCGCTACCTGCTGCAGCGGGCCGGCGGCCACGGCACCACCGTCTCCTTCAACATGCACCGTCAGTCTGAGAAGGTCAGGCTTGCTCTCGCTGCTGTGCATGTGGCCGTCGCCAGGGGGCGCCTCAGCATCTCTGCCGTGTCATGCAGGAACTGCAGCTGTATCTCTCCGACTTGGCCAGTCAGATGGAGCGAGAGGCCGCTGCAGACACGCCCCTGGTGGTGATCATCGATGACGTGGGCAACTCGGCCGCCATCACGGAGCTGGTGAACGCCGCACTGACGTGCAACTATCACAAGTGGTGAGTGGCTGTGGCTGGAGTGACCTGCAGGAGGGAGGTGTGACGTGTGGTTGCCTTTCAGCCCGTACGTCATCGGCACGACCAATCAGCCCGTGAAGATGTCGTCCAATCACGGACTGCATCTCAGCTTCAGGTAGGTCCAGCACTCCCTCGCCGCCGCTGTCCCATGAACAGCTCCTCAGTCTGAGCGCCGGGCGTCTGACCTGCAGGATGGTCACGTTCTCCAACAACGTGGAGCCGGCCAACGGCTTCCTCCTCAGATACCTGCACAGGAAAGTGCTGGAGTCCCAGCAGCAGCCGGAGGAGGAGGAGCGCCAGGCCCTGCTGCCTGTGCTGGACTGGATCCCTCAGCTCTGGTACCACCTGCACGCCTTCCTGGAGAAGCACAGCACCTCAGACTTCCTCATCGGTGAGGCTCCTCTGGAGGGGTGTGTGGCTCAGGTCTAACCCCAGTCCCCCGGCAGGTCCCTGCTTCTTCCTCTCCTGCCCGGTGACGGTGGCGGAGATCCGCCAGTGGTTCATCGACCTGTGGAACCACTCCATCATCCCGTACCTGCAGGAGGGAGCCAAGGACGGCATCAAGGTGAGCCTGCGCTCAGAGAGCCACCGGCCGCGCCCTGCTCTCTGACTGACCCGCCGCTTGTGGTGTCAGGTGCGGGGCCAGAAGGCGGTGTGGGAGGACCCGGTGGAGTGGGTGAGAGGGACGCTGCCGTGGCCCGACGCTCATCAGGACCAGGCCCGGCTCTTCCACCTTCCCCCGCCCAGCGTCGCCGTGCACAGCGAGGAGCGCAGGAAGCCCGTCAGAGAGACCCCGCCCCCGAGCGCGCTGGACTCCGACCCACTGGTGAGGATTCCACAGGAGCGATGACCGCCATGGTTTTGCCTGAAATGCCCCGTCTCTCCACCAGATGGCGATGCTGCTGAAGCTGCAGGAATCGGCCAACTGCGTGGAGTCTCCGGAGCGCGAGGGAAGCCTGGATCCCGGCGCCCTCCAGGCCACCTTCTGAGCCTGGACTCCACCAGGCTCCTGCAAGTGCATGGAAACCGGCGCAGAAAGCACTTTATTCATCACATTGGTATTTGGACTGTCGGCGCTGACTCGGCAACAGTGATCACGCAGGACTTGAGCAGTGTGCGGCTTGGCGCAGCCTTGAATGTGTTCTCAGCATCGGCCCAGACCTCGGTGCCGGCGCTTGCCTTTCTTTTCTACTTCGGTGTCGGGTCACACTCCTGGCGCTTTGGGATTTTCTTTTGTCGGACTAATCTGCTGCTTCCGTTGCCCTCGAGGAGATGCCCGACTTCCTGTCGTCCGGCTGGTTCATCCGGACCGTCAGTGGATGCTTGAGTCCACCTGTGCCTGAAACACAACGGCGGCCTGAGGAGCAGGAGCCCCGCCTCTGACCTCAAGCCAGGAGAGCCAGATGTTTGCTGGAGTAGTGGAGAGTGGACCTGCCACCGGAGAAGACCTTGGTTCTGATCCTGGGTTGCCATGTTATTTTAAAGCTTTGTTTTTCTTATGCAAAGATTTGTAAAGATTTGTTTTGTACATGACGTCACTGTTGTAAAAATCCAACTGTAAATAGTCTGCGACAACAATCAGAAGAAGTGTGTGACTCTACCGACTGTGCTCTGGGACACAGCACGTCCTGGGAGGTTTTGGCTGTGAGGCATGTTTATAGGAAAACCTTCGATCCCGCTCCGCCATCCAGACAATAAAGTCACGCCATTATTTACATGTGTTTTTGCAGTGCAGTGATTTGTCCACAGGGCGCAGTGCAGTTGGTCTCCGTGCTGGATGGATGCAACCGCGGCTGGAGCCACACTCTGGCACAGGGACGCCATATATATATATATATATATATATATATATAAAACAACTGCTTGCTACTTTTCAAAGTATGATGCCGGGGAGAAAGGCGCAGGTAGTGACGTCACTTCCGGGTTCGTGCGGCTCACCTGTGGTGCTGTGCTCGCGGAGGAAGCGATTTCTCGTCATCGAAGTTCCCGAGCATGTGCGAGTCGATCAGCTTCATGGAAGCCAACAAGCGTCCCGCGTCGCTTCTTGAGTGTTGGTGGTGGTAACGAGCCACAAGAGAGGAGTTGGGCGACTGAATGGGGAGAGCTCAAATGTGCTGTCTGAGCATGCGCGGAAAACTCAACTCCCCGAACGTTGGACTGCGACGCGGCTGTCTGCTGCCCTCTAGCGGCCGCTGGCCTCCACAGCAGCGCGCGTTGTTCAACCAGCAGCTCTTTGTGCCTCGACACAAAAGAGCGGGCCAAACCGCGAGACACCCGAACCCCGCTGAGGCAGCGAGGGGAAGAGGCGAGTGTTCCTGCCTGACTTTGTCAGGGTTGAGGGAACAAATCGTGAGGTGGTAATGAGGGTTCGAGTTTCCCGAGCGGCCCGTTCCAAGTGGACCAGGAGAGACGCAGGTCAGCAGACGCTTCATGCTCATGTTTCTGCGCGAGGGCTGTTGCTCCCCTTCACCACAAGAGGGCAGCAGACAACACGGGGTTACGAGAGGTCACCAAACGTCTCCAACGTTGAAACGTCCAATTAAAATCCATGAACCAAAGTGATACATCGCACGTGTTCCGTCCATTTACTGTTGATATAGTGCATGGTTTCGAGACGTGCTTGATGAATTTTAACTGGTTAGATTGTAGGACTTGCTTCATTGAGTGTCGAGAACCTGTGTGTGTGTCACTCTTCCAGTGTTCTGTCATTTCTAAGTTCACTCGGTGCGAAGTGTGAAACCGATGTTGGTCGATCATGATGTCCAGAGCCGGCCTTCGTCAGGCAGTAGAAAGTCCGAAAGACTCGGTGGCTTGACTTGTTGTTGAAACACAGGGTCTGGGTGTGAGAGCTGACTTGGGAACCGTCCCCCGTCACTCCCTCCGTCTGAGTCTGTAAACCAGTGGAATGTAAGCACTTGGGAATGTGAGAACGGGCCGGCGACTCGCACTCGTGTGCTTCTCCTCACAAGGCCTTTAAAGGAGAGCGTTTGACATGTGTTTGACCGAGAGGCTGACCACTTCAGGCTGAGAGATGCTGGAGTGGCCACGGGAGCCTGGACCTTCACTGGACGTCGGGTCCCTTGACTTGTGCTTAACAAGTCTGCAGAGTCTTTTCACAACTTTCCCAAATCTATTTGAAATGACCCGGTTCGCCGAGTCTGTCACATCGAGTCTCATCAGACGTCGAGTCTAGTTTGGAGATGAGATGTTGCAGGTCACTCCAAGGTTGCTTCCCTGAGTCTTCTCGCCACAGAACATAGGCTGGCTCCTACATCGGGGTCTTCATGGCCGTGGGGCCACCTGCTTCAGGAGTGCCGTTTGATCCCGTCCCACATTTCACAGGGGGACACCTGATCCCTGCCCCTGGTGGGAGGGTGGAGGAGGGGCCGGGCACCGACTCTTTCTCTCCAAGATCCAGTTTCAAGGCAAGGACGGGCAGGTGAGGGGAGCGGGTGCAGCCGGGCTCCTGTAGAGCGGGGGCCCCAGCAGGGGCGTCGTGAAAGTGCCCCAGTTTTGTCTCCTTCACTGGCTTCTCTCTCCATCCAGCACGTTCTCAATGTTGACCTTCATTCAGATCTTTGACCTTGTGTCCCCACAATAGTGAGCTTGAATCTGATGGTTTGAATTTGTGGCTGCTTCTCTCATGGTTCTGGTGAAAGTGGTGTTCAGCACTGGGCTCAGGTCTTCTCCCCCTGACTCCTCCAGGCTGGACGTGCTGCAGGCTTGGCCCCTGGGGGACCAATGTTCCGCTGCTATGTGAAGAATGTGAACAGCTCCAGCACCAAGGTCGTCTGAACAGGTGGAGTCTGGAAGGAGCCTCGACCAAGGCTGCAATCAGGCAGCGGAACATCTCCTCCCCAGGTGGCCTTCACCTGAAGTTGCATGGCCACATCACGCAACGCAAGCCTGGACAGGTCAAAGGTCATGTGATCAACTGTCTGACTCCTCTTTTGTGCATGAACGTGTCCATCTTTGTTTCATACGGACGCAGCAGCTGCTCAGCTCTGGTCTCTGGCTCCTGACTCTTCACCGCTACATCAGCTCCATAGCCGTGAGGAAGACCTTGTTCCTCCAGCAGGGCCGCCGACAGCTGCGGTCCTCAGCAGACGCGCTGGCGCGTGGAGCTGCGGCGAGGCGCGGCTGAATGTGAGCAGCGCGGCGACGCGGCTCTAATAGGTGCTAATTGTCGTGTTCCCTCTTTATTTTTCATGACCTCCAGGTCATGACACGCTGGCTGCTGCTCTCATGTTGCATCACCACTCGTCCAGCTGGAGACACCGGCGCTCGCATTCCAGAGACCAGAACACACACACACACACACACACACACACGCACCAGGCCAACACACTAAATAAACCATGGGCCCCTGGTAAACCAATCCTTGGCACATATGCCGAGCGCAGCGCCGACGGCGTGGCAGGCTTGAGTTTCAACGGTGGAGCGAAGGACGACTCATGTGCAGTGCTGGTCTCCAGGAGGAGCTCAGGTGAACCTTGCACAGGAACTTGGAGAGTCCACCAAGTGCTCCTCCTCCATCAGGTCATATGTGGCCACGCTTCAGACCTGAAGGTCTCTGAGCTGGACGCTCCTGCTCACATGACCCTGTTGGTGCTCCTCCAGTGAGGGAGGAGGTCAGCCTCCACTCCACCCTGATGCTGTCCACTCAGAACAGAGAGAGGAACCTCGTGAGCCGAACAGCTTCGTCTTCCAGCTCAGCTCTTTCTTCATCCACCACGCGATGGAGCTCCTGAGCTGAAGGTCTCAGTACCACAGAAGCACCAAAGACCTGTGGTCCAGATGCTAAGCCCAAACTCGACACGGCTCGACACATGCCGACCTCTGACAGAGCTGTGGCACACCAGCGGGTTCCTGCCATCACATCAGCCGTTGTGTCTCCAGTGGAGCCGGCTCACTGAGGAGATGGAGAGAAGCTTCAAACTGGAGTCATCTTCCCAAACACTGGAGCTCACCTTCAGGACCTTCAGCCCCTTTCTTCAGCGCCTTCAGCATCTTCAACACCTTCAGGACCTTCAGCCCCTTCAGCACCATTTGGACCTTCAGCCCCTTCAGCACCTTCAGGACCTTCAGGATCTTCAGCACCTTCCTTCAGCATCTTCAACATCTTCAGGACCTTCAGTCCCTTCAGCACCTTCCTTCAGCATCTTCAACACCTTCAGGACCTTCAGCACCTTCCTTCAGCATCTTCAACGCCCTCAGGACCTTCAGCACCTTCAGGACCTTCAGCACCTTCCATGACCTTCACCTTCCATGGCCCTGGTCATCTGGCAGCATCAGTCTCCGACAGGAACCTTGTGTCGACCTAGGAGCAGAACAATGGCCAGAGTTGAGAGGCTTCTTCGTCCAGGTGAAAGGTCAGGGTTTAGTCCAAGTGAACCTTCAGGGCGTCCTCCTTCCCTGTGCTTCCTCCACAGTTGGACAGCTGCTCTGTGTGGCGGCTGATGTGAAGGTGCTCAGCGAGCTCCTCCAGCTCTTCAGCTGGTCACTTGCTTCACCTTTGGAACGGCTCACTTCCTGTCACTCCCAGGACGGGCTGTTCGACCCAGATGGCCCACGTCTCACGAGTGGGAGACTGCAGCAGCAGAGCCGAGTCAGTGTGTCGGCACCTGCTTGCTCACGCCATGTGGCTGCAGGAGTCCAGGACCAAGCCAGAATGGAATGATTATCGTGGAGGGCGGGGCCTCCACATCTTGTCCCACTTATGGGGCTTCCACGGAGCCGCCGCGGTGATGATGTCTGCCAAGTTCCAACCACCTAATAACACACTCCGCGTCTCAGTTTTTACAGGAAGCTGCAGACCTGACCTCCGACAAGGCTGGAACTGCAGAGCCAACACGGCAGCTGAGGTCTGGTCACATGGTGGAGATATATCGCCATGGCGACGCGGGCCCTGCTCCTCTGTCTGAGCTGTGAGATCTTGGGAGAGCGTTTTGGTTGCAGAGATTCAGAGGTGGGACGTTCTGTCGGTGGCTCTGACACAGAAACATGTTGCTGGAGAATGAGGAGCTGTGAAGGACGAGGAGAGCAGTGGCTGGGATGCTTCCAGAAGCACAGGCCAGTGCGTGTGTGAGCGGGGTGGTAGCTCAAGGAGCCTCGTGTCAAAGGTCATTCAAGCTGAATTTGGCGCTGATGTCGACAGAAAGGAATCTCTCCATTCCAACCCAGTCGGGTTCTCAGAGGAAGCAGGGACCCGTTTGTCCTTCTGCAAAGCCAGACTCACTTCTCTCTTCACTTCCTGCCACCTCCACGAAGAAGAAGAAGAAGAAACATCTGAGGCCACAGGCAGAGCCAACGTACCTATTCCACAGTTGTGCATGAGGCTGGGCTGTGCCTTCTTCTCTCTTCTCTTCTCTTCTCTTCTCTTCTCTTCTCTTCTCTTCTCTTCTCTTCTCTTCTCTTCTCTTCTCTTCTCTTCTCTTCTCTTCTCTTCTCTTCTCTCCTGTCTTCTCCTCTATTGTCGTCCTCCTCTGTTCTTCTGTTCTCTTCTCTTCTCTCCTGTCTTCTCCTCTATTGTCGTCCTCATCTTCACTTCACTTCACTTCACTTCACTTCACTTCACTTCACTTCACTTCTCTTCTCTTCTCTCCTGTCTTCTCCTCTATTGTCGTCCTCATCTTCTCTTCTCTTCTCTTCTCTTCTCTTCTCTTCTCTTCTCTTCTCTTCTCTTCTCTTCTCTTCTCTCCTGTCTTCTCCTCTATTGTCGTCCTCATCTTCTCTTCTCTTCTCTTCTCTTCTCTTCTCTTCTCTTCTCTTCTCTTCTCTTCTCTCCTGTCTTCTCCTCTATTGTCGTCCTCATCTTCTCTTCTCTTCTCTTCTCTTCTCTTCTCTTCTCTTCTCTCCTGTCTTCTCCTCTATTGTCGTCCTAATCTTCTCTTCTCTTCTGTCTTCTCCTCTATTGTCGTCCTCATCTTCTCTTCTCTTCTCTTCTCTTCTCTTCTCTTCTCTTCTCTTCTCTCCTGTCTTCTCCTCTATTGTCGTCCTCATCTTCTCATCTCTTCTCTTCTCTCCTGTCTTCTCCTCTATTGTCGTCCTCATCTTCTCTTCTCTTCTCCTCTATTTTCATCCTCCTCTATTCTTCTCTTCTCTTCTCCTATCTTCTCTATTCCCCTCTATTCTTCCCCTCTATTCTCCTCCTCCTCATGATGTCCTTGCACTATATTCAGGTGAGAAATAGAAACTGTACGTGTCCTGCTGTGAGAATGGTGTGGAACTGTGAATCCACCATTGTTTGCTTCTGCCTGCATCATTCACACAAGGCTTAAAGCCAGCGTTTCTTGTGCCCTCTCAATAAGAGTCATGGAACCATGGGAAGGTGAGGCTCCGTTGAGCTGAGCAAGAACAGGTCCAGGTCCAGCGCTTGATGTGTCCGACCTCCAGCCGACTGCCGCCACCAAGGCTCAGCTTTCACTTCCTGCCCGGGAAAAGTGTTTCAGATGAGTCGGCGCTGGAACCAACCGCCGGCGCTGCCACCGCAACTAATGATTTCCATTTTTAGGTGAGTCACTGAATCACGGAGACGAGTGCAGCAGTGAGTCACAGAGGCCTTGACTTCCTCATGTGCCAGACACAAACGTCAACACGAGGCTTCACGGCGACGCAGGAGACAGGCTGTGTTGGGACTTGTGCATGTGTGTGTGTGTGCGTATGTGTGTGTGTGTGTGTGTGTGTAGGAATGTGGAGGATGAGTGTGCAGGTTGACACAGTGGAACCTCTTGAAAAGACTCACCAAAGCCGATCCAGCTGCCGCTTTGTTCCTCTCCCAGGTGTCTCTTCTTCAGTCCCACTCTGGGAGAGGAGGTGAGTGGAAGCAACACATGCTTCCATTTCCATCCTCGTCATCCTTTAGTCATGGTGAACGTCACCTCCAACATCCGTGCTCCACCACTGTCCCTGTGGTTTGATGCTTCAGCATGATGCCCTCGGCATGTGGTTCCCAGTTTGCTCTTGCTCTCCAGTGTTTGTCGCATCTGGGAGGAGAAACAGGTTTGAGATGTTCTCCAGTGAAACACCTCCAATAATTCACAGTGGAGGGTGAGACAAGTCCTGAACTGCAGGAGACTTGATGTCCAGCGAAGACCTGACAGGAGACCAAGTCCCCACAGTCATGGAACTGACTTGGACCTGCGGGCGCGGGCGAGAGCCCAGAGACTTCCTGCTGCTGGAAGCTTCCATGTGGGACGGAATGTTCTGACAGCTGCGCGTCCGAACATCAGTCTGGACACAAGCTGCCACCTTCAGTGAAGAAGAAGCTCAGGTTAGATCTTCAGCACGAGGAGCCATGAAATGTGAGGCTTCCTAGGCAAGAGAAGTGTGAGGAAGCAGTGCCATGACTTGGACACAGCAACAGATCAAGTGTGCGTGTAGCTACTGCTGTAGGTTCCAGTGTTCAAGGTGAGTGAAGCTGAAGGAGACTGGAGTGACCTGAACGTTCAGAGTGGAAACCTCCTAATGAGGGAAGCTCAGGAAGTTAGGCCAGCTAAAGCCACCTCACCCTCGTCTTCCTCACCGGCCCGCCAGTGTTGCACGGTGCTGGAGCTCTGGAGCAGACTGTCAGGGCTCCATCAGGAAGGTCCCATCTTCCTCTTCATTTCCCTTTGCTTTGAAAGGTCTGGCGTGTCAGAAGCTAATGTCAGAGCAGAGGAGAAAAGCACATCTTCAGGGGAGTTTCTCAAAAAAATGTGGATGCAATACTGGCCCCGGTGCGCCAAGCCAGTTTCATCATCTGACTTTCATCAGGGCTCTCGGTCGCAGCGGGATTCCGGCATTGTTGGCCACGACCCACCGAAGGAATGAAGACAAGATGTTGGCAGAGCTCTGGGCTCACAACTCTGGGAAAGGCTTGGACAAACAATGGTGGGAGAGGTGAGGGCTTCCTCGGCCGGGGCCTTCCCAAGCGCCGCACTGAGGCAGTGGGGCCGGCGCATGCCAGCGCGGCAGGCTCGTCCTTGGCAGGACAATGGCAGGATTCTGCCCAGCGAGACCGTGGGAGGAAGGGGACAGAAGAGTCAATGAGTGAAGAGGCTTCTGGGATGCGTCAGCGTGTAGGAGGAGCAGGCCTCTGACTCAACAATGCCCCGGGGAGCAGCCATTCAGCCGCCTCGCCGGCAACACACGCACAGCCACCGTGCAAACAGCGCAGAGTCAACAGAGACGCAGGTGAAGAAGGAAGGTCAGCTGGGTCTGAGCAGGTGGCAGCAGCAGCAGTGGTCCACGCTCACCCACTGGACTCACTTCTGATCATCAAATATATACTTCCAGTGTTGTGGTGCTCATCTTTATTGAGAGACTCCATTTTCTGTGCTGTTGTTTGTCATGCTTTTCGTGACACGTCAAATTTCCCCAGTGAGGCGAGAATAAAGCTGATCTCAGCTCCAAACGCTGAGCCTCACTCCATGAAAACACCTTTGCAGCGGACGTTCACCGAAGGAAAAACATCATTCTCACCAGGTGAAAAAGTTTTGGAACAAGATCCACCAAAACCTCAGCGAGGTCCCCGTGCTTTTGAGAGGTGAGGGGTTCGGAAGGTAACGCACCCCAAGACGCGATGCTCTGGAGTTGGAAGGAAGATGACTGGCTGCCGTCCTTACAAGCCTGAGTGACGGTGCTCCGAGTCGGAGACTGAGCCTCAGATCGCTTCCATAAATCAACCAATTTGTGCAGCAAACCTGCTCGACGGCTTATAAACCCGCTAATCCTGGGATGAAACAAACAAGACGCGGCGTCTTCCAGAAAGATGCCCGGCAGCTGCTGGTGGAAAATGATGACTGGCTCCCCCGCTGAGATGAAAGAGATGAGGTGTCCTCACTCTTCTTGTCTCCAGCCCTGTCAAGTGCTTTCACACGCCAGCTGGAACAGAATCACCCGTCAGGTGCACTCTGCTTTCCTCCCGCAGTCCGAGAACAGGTGACTGGGGTCACAGCCACATTCACACTTGGGCTGAAACGTGAGGAGTCCAGCTCCCTCATGAGCCTCCCGCTCCCCCCCCACCTAAACCAAGCCTGAGGTGGAGCGCGGGGTCAGAGTCCCTGGGCTGGGGTTTCCCCTTTCACAGGGCGGGTTCGACTGTGACACTCACTCACACGCTGGTGCGAGCTTCACACGCAGATCACGCTGTGGGGAAATGCCCACTTGGGTTGGGGGTCAGGGGGAGACAGCCAGCCAAGCTTCTCAAGTTAGCTCCGGCGTTGTTCCTCGCTCCGGCAGCCGGTGACAGGGAAGCGACGTCGGCAGCTGAAGCCAAAAAGTGCAAGGAATTCAGCGGCAGACAGGGTGAAAGCCACACACAAGCTTTGCTTTCACTCACTGCTTCTCTGTCAACTCTGCGCCCGGGGCGGCGACAGCGATACGGTCCGAGGCGGCGCAACACACAGAGCCAGGTGAAATGAGCCAACGACGCCCCAGCAAGAGAGAGGCCTGGCTGTCAGACACCTGGGGCGACACATCACATCCATTCATGTTCCCAGCGGCCCTCGCTCCACCAGAGGCCAGTGGCCTGACGCACCACTGTCACCTTCCTCGGCAGATCCGCCGGACACTCAGAGTAGAGCACATCTGCTTCAAATACAATGGGAAGGGAGACCGGAGGTGTGCTGACGTCACCAGAATGGGAAAGTTCTGTCTCCAGCCAGCGAGGTGCTAACGATGAGCAGCTGCGCGTGTTTTTCCACGGCGGCAGCGGCGGCGGCGGCGGTGGTGGGCGGGAGGTCGGCACTAGGACCTGCTGCATCAGGAGGGAGGGCGCAGCGCCGGGAGTCCTCTCGCCAAACTTTTTTTCAACAATCCATTTCCCAAAGAGAGTGGGAGGAGGACAGGCAGACGCCGATGGCCCGGGACCAGGGACCCAGGGTTTGAAGACCGACACCGAGAGGAAGCGTGTGGACTGGCAGGCGGGTGGAATATAAGGGCTTCCCCTGGGACCTTTCACCAGAGGAGACAGGAGCAGAGGTGAGTGCTGCCTTCACCTGCAGGCTGGCCTGTTTGCAAGTGAAAGTGGAGCTGCTAAATTTGGACTGAGCGGCTGGTTCGTCCAGAGCTGTCATTCCAGCTGACGGTAGGCGCAACAGTGGCGCTTGTTTTTGGACGTGGGGCCGCTCCTGACCCCGAGCAGGAGGCAGGGAAGTTCATGTCGGCGGTTCTTCAAACGTCAGTGAGAAGCCAAACTGCTGGGACTCCTTCGCTCTCCCTCTGTTTCTCCCTCTCCGCTCACGTTACACAAGCCTCCATCGATCAGCTCCGATGTCCGACCTGAGGCGCGCCGTGATAGCAAGGCGTGGCCCGCTCCCTGACGTGCGCCCGTGTTTGGATGAGCGGTTCTTCACTGGACCCGCTCCGACCTGGGGATTCCATCGATCCTTTGACAGCGGAGGAATGGCACCAAAGTAGTGACAATTGCATTCCAAACAGAGTCGTCACGATCAGTTTCAGTCCGTTTGTGGTGGAATGAGAGAAGAATCCGCAGCAGGATTCAGCTGTAAAACGAAGAGAAATAGACTCCACACTGTTGGTCTAGAGCGGAGTGTAAAACGGAGCTGGTCTTGGACCTGACATTGACACCTTTGAGTGTCACCTTGTTGACTTGAAAGGGGCTCGTTCATTGCTGACACGTCACTTCCTGTGCTCAGACGCAGCCATACAGCCACGAGCATCAGTAGCATGGCTGCAGGTCCAGAAAAGCGCCGACAACCTGGGTCCGTCCCAGTGAAGACGGGCTCAGGTGTGTGGGGACAGGACACCAGCCTCTGTGGGGGCCAGAGAAACCAGGTCAGGTGCGAGTCAACTGGGCTGATCCTGTCATAGTCCAGGGACGTCTGGGCCTCTTAACTCCACCTGCTGCCCCTGCCACCTCAGGCCGCTGCTTAGCCACAGCCAGTGGCGCTTGTCACCAACTTTTTCAAACCCAGGCAACTTTTAAACAAAAAAACCCAGTTGTAGATGAATGATGATTATACATTATATAATAATATATAAGTTAGATATTATAATGCTAAAATGCCAGTGAGTGATGTGATTTTTGTCAGAGAGGAAAGACGATTGAGTTGAATATTTCATAAAGTTTGGTGCACTCTGTGACTTCAGAGGCAATATATAACGTAGTAAACGTGTGTGGGGGGGTGGGGGGGGACAGATGGACAGTGTTGGTTTCCACGCACAGACAAAGATGTCTGTGATTATTCATGACCCTCTCAGGTTTCCCTTTGAAGCTGAATTACAGCTTTCCCTATGTTCGCATCCGTGTGTGTCGGTGTGGGCATGTTTTGCCGTACATCAGAGGACATTTTGGCCTGTCCTCACAAGGTTTGGAGTTGTGGTTTCAAGGTTTGGCTCCGAGTCCTGGTTCAGGTGAGCCATGTGTTTTGGATGGCTCCAGGCTGGGGAAAGGGTGATGGCCATGAGAGGTCCTCACAAGGATAGAGAGCCACAACTGTGTGTGTGTGTGTGTGTGCACAGAAAGCAAAGTGACTCGGGTGAAACACAATCTTGCTGGACAGTTTCACGTACATCTTGAAGCACCTCACCATCTCATCTCTGCTGCTCAGTCAAAGAACTTTGATGTTGCGAGCAACAGTCAGTGGGAGATATGTGTGGAATGTGCCTTTCTCTTTGTTTATGAGGTGCCGGTGAAACCAACACCGCACCATGCTGATCCACGTGTGCATCAGCGCTGTGGTGCTGGGCTTGAGCTCCGTGCTCCAGATGGAAGCGCTGCACTTTGCTGCGGCTCGCGCCTGTACGGGGTCCAACGTCTTTGAGATGAACGCTCTCGAGACTTGCCTCCGTCATCAGACGCCCCCTAGTGTCTGGGAATCCTCTAAGGAACCCTGACCAACTCCAGACAGGGTTGCTATGGTAACTAAGACAGAGCTAGGGACTGGACTCAGCCTGCTGTGGACGGAGGAGATGAACTCCCTGGAGGCCGGGGGTTGTCATGTGATCTCCAAACTGAGGAACATCATAGGAGCCACTCTGGACCAAAGTGAAGCGCAGAAGATCCGGTACTCAGCGTGTGCTTCCATGTCGGACCCAGTATCAGGCCATGTTCCCAACAATCTCGGGTCAGAACTACTTTTTTCTGTTGTCTGACCATGATGGTCCTGAAAGTCCAGGTGAGGTCGGCCTGCACCTGGTCCCTGTGTCAGCCAGCTGGGAGAGTGAGAGTGAGTAACGGCTCTAATGTCACTTCTTTCTGAGTCTGCTCGGTGTGTTCAGCAGTACTTGAGCAAGACCTTGGGGTCAAGAGACGTTCAGGGGTTTTACACAATGCACATGTGTGCAGAACAGACGGTTTGGAGGATCCAGAATCCAGAGATGTAGAGAAGTGTGGACTGTGGACCTGTGTTCGGGGAGAAACCAGGAAGAGGATCAGTGGTTGGGTGACTTGCTTCTCTGCGCTCAGAATGGGGTCAGAACATCTGGTGTAAAGTGAACCAGCTGACGTGTTCGGCGTGGCAGGGTAAAAGGTCGGGGGTCACGTTTGTGTTTGGGAAGGAGAAACGGGTTCAGCAAAGGTCGGGTGCCAAGACTTGACAATGGCCTGCTTCCCTGCTAAACCCCCTCCAAACATCCTCAGATGTTTAGACTCTGAGTTGTTGACCGCCGCTGTTGTTTGACAGTTGGGCCGTAACGTCAAAACGTGGCCTCAGTTTGGGTTCACCCCCGCAGAAGGAGCTGGGTGGTGATTGGCAGTGTAAAATTGCAGGTCAAGCTTTGGCTGCTCTGATTGACGCAGTGGCGTCAAGTGTAGGATCAACGTCAACAGATGTTTCTGAGCGTGAGGCTCAACTCTCAAAACCAGCTGGTTGAGCTGCGGCCTTCCGTCGTGCAAACCTCCAGAACATGTCGGCACGCGGAGATGAAGAGAGGCAGACAGAAGCTTCGTGTTTGATCAAACCTCAGACTGAAACACCATGAATGTGAGGGATACTACAAGTGTGAGCTGGGACTTCATCTGTTTGTTTGCTGTGTGCGTACATGTGACGTCAGGACACACGCCTCCTTCTCCTGCCTGGACTTGACGCTCATCCACGGAGCAGGAATACCTGGAAGAGTGAATGGAGCCGAGGCCGTGCAGAGAGCGTGCTGCAGTGACGAACATCTCGGCGTCAGGCCGAGGAACCGCGGCGGCGCGGCAGGAATGTGCTCTGTGTTTGTGTTGGAGTCCCATCAAACGCACCTTTGCCCCGAGGACACCAGCGATGACACGTACATGCACTTAGTGAGATGAAGCTGCACGATGGTCCTGGCACATGGCCCTGACAGCAGGAGGAATGTTGCCAGTTCTGCTGAAGAAGCTGCTCCATCATGAGGAGTCGACGCACCGTGACACTGTAGGAAGTCGTCCCTCACAGCTCGACTCCCTCCCAACCTAAACATGTGGGGCGAGCGGCGCGCCACGTGGAATGCTGCTCAGGGACGGAGGATAGGCCTGGGAGGTCCCAGTGAGACAGGTGGTTGCCATCGCTCGCAGCTAAGGGGGGGCGGGGGGGCTCCAGAGAGATGACGGAGCGATGTTCAGACCACACAGATCTGAGATGACGCCGAGTCCAAGACCGTGGTGACCTCGTAGAAGACGAGGTTAAAGAGCCATTTGGCACCTCAGGAAGTCTTGGTCAGCCAGAGCAGCAATGAGCTAGCGGCAGTTTCCTGTGTGCGCTGCTGAGCTGCTCTTTACGGCTTCAGGCGGTTTTTGGTCAGACGCGTGTGGCGACACCATTCACCTCCCTCCGCTGACTCATGAAGGCCATCCAAGATTGAGAGCTTCCACTGAAGGCGTCTGCGGCTGTGGCCCCCACTGCTCCGTCGCTGCTCCGAGGGAGGCCTTCACAGGCCGCAATAAAACGGCACGGCAGGAAGCCACCATCGTCTGCAGTGAGAAGTGTGTAAGACAAATGGTGACATGAAACCAAAGCAGAATCATGAGCAGCAGAGTGGGTCACCTTAAACATGGAGGTTTGAGTTCAGAACGAACCAGAAACCTCCTGCTGAGAAGTGCGCGGACACCCTGGAAAGGGCCCAGTCAAATCACAGGAATGGAAACGTGAGACTCCGAATGAGGCCAGAAGATTTCACAGCAGATGCTCCTGTAACCCTGGTTGGCTTGTGTCGTGTTGTGTTGTCTCTGCACATCTCATGTGATGCTCTAAACAAATAGTCCTCGCCCCCGCTCCTCACTCGCTGTGTGACTTGTGCCTACCTTCACTTCCGACGCTGCCTGACCTTTGTTTCGGTCTAGTCGTGTTCACCAAGTTCCCTTCCCTCCTTCTCTGCGCCGCGCCCTCTTGGATTCCGTCCTCAAATCCCTCAGCGAGCGCCTCTCTCCTACGGTCAATATGGACGCCCTCCACTCTGCTGCACGCTCATCTTTTCTATTCTCTCACCGGATTAGACACGTCTCCATTGCTCAGCTGTGTCATAAGGCTTCAGGAGGAGCGTCTGCCGTTGAGGAATCGGCATCACGGCTGAGTCCTGTCATTTGGCTGGTGTTAGAGAGAGTGCAGTTCTTCATGTCGGTCTCATGAGTCGATGGCGAGTTGTCGTGAGAGCAGAAAAAAGTAGTTCTGACCTTAGCGTTGAACCCCATCCACAGTTGAGTGGAAGAGGACCCTCACAGTTCCTCAGGAGGTTCACATTTGAGAACCGTCAGAGGAAAGGAGTTGGGCCATTTGGTGACGTCCAGTTCCAACGTTTCTCACGAAAACCATCCAGTGTTTCACGGAAATTGGTGCCTCTTCTCGGTATTGGCCATGTGATCACTGGACAGTCCTGCTCTCAACCGAGACCATGTTTACTTTGGAGGAGTCCCACCAACACCACAGAGACTGAATCTTGCCAGGATGACAAACTATTCCTTGACTGTGTTTCACCTCCGGGCCAGGCAGTAATGAAGTCAGGAATCTGCTTGGTCTCATGACTTTGGCTCAATGGAAGCCGCCAGCTGGACTGGAGCAGCGCTCCAAGATGTTGCTTGGTTGTGTAACCGGATTACGGGATGAGTTTTCAATCCAGTTGTATCTCCTCCCTATTTCTGCTCAGGTTCCCAAAGTTCTGCCTCTGGGAACAGAAGATGGGCCGTGGAATTCTGCTGCTGCACCACTCGCCTGATACTTGTTTCCCACAAACAGCAACGTGTGATTTGGAATCGGCAGAACTGAACGGAAACCTCCTGTGATTGGTCGGGAATTTGGGCGGTTTCATCTGTGGCTTGAACTGAAGACGGAGACGAGGATTCTGCTCTCATGCCTCCCTTCACAGGCCGCTGCTGAGTCAGCAAACTATTTAAGCCTAATGTAAAGATTTACAAACCCGGTGGCGCCAACCACACGCACGCGGACTCGTAAAACCCACAATTCTTGATTCCCCCCGACCGAGTGGCACCAGGTTCATTTGCAAATTTATTACCGGTGAATGTGTTTGAAGTGGCTGCTCGTGAAGAGGTTTCCAGGTCTGGCTGGCAGCTAAGTGGACGTGTGGAGAACGTCGTTCAGCTGAGGTGACGGAAAGGTCATTTCACCCAAACCTGCTCGTAGCTGGTGTGGTCACTTGACGTCTGTCAGGGGGTGGAGTCAGAGGTGTGCGGTGAAGTGTGTCGTTCCTCCCAGTCAGTCGCTGACAATGTGTCAGTCCTCACAACGCGAGTACATTCAGGAGGAAAAACATTGACTCGTGTTGTTTCATTCATTTCCTGGTCTGAGCACGGACATCCTAACATCTGCGTAGCTTCTCAGGTCTTCAGAGACTTCATTTGCTTCCTGACTTGATGTCTGGAATTCGGACTTGACGCTGCAGAGCGTGTTGTGGAGGCCGCCTTGTGACTTTAGTGAGCTGTGGAAACAGACATGTCTCAGACGGAGAACATTTATTGGCTTCATAAAATCACAAGGTGTTGTTTTGCTCCGACAAGAGCATCACTTCGTTCTCCAAGTGAAACCCTCTCTGATCTCAGCTGTCAGAGTGGATGGGTTCAGGTTCAGGTTCAAATCCTGCTCGACTTGTTTGCTTGGCTCCACTCAGTTTCAGTGGGAATGTCTGCTTTCCAGCGTGTCCTCTGCTCATATGACCGTGACACGTTCGTCTTTAAACAGGTTTGTTTTGCTGCCGCGGTCATGATTTCCGGCCTCTGACAGAGGAGGAACTTGGCCGCAGCGTCGATGAGAGATACTGTGAAAGTGTTTACCTTCCTGCCGCCACCGCTTTTGTCCCCTGACGGCGACTCGTTCTCACCCCCTCATCGTCGTTTGTTTGCCCCTCAGCATCTCTTAACATGAGAGAAAGGACAGCCGGCCATGCGAGCTCATGAGGACGGCGGGCGCCGCTCTGCAGAAGCGCTCGTGGTTCAGAGCTCAGAGCCCCAGGTGTTCACCAGGTGAACGCTCACACATGACTCGTGGAAGTGACGTTGCCGGAAACCTTACGACAGATCAGAAGTAAAGCAGCGCCCCAGTGGTATCAGCAGTCTGTCCAAACATGGGGCTCCTCCATGTGGCCCTGGTTTGACCCTGCCCCTCGATCAGAACCACAGATGTTGTCCGGGAGAACACGTGTGGCGTGAACGTAATCGGCACTTTGATATCCAAAGCTTGAGTCTCACAGTTGAGATTCATTCCGCCTCCAGATTGTTTTCAGTGACACAACCAGTGTGACTGGACTCGGTCAGTGTCTCCAGTGACCTTGGCCATGATGGTGATCTCACATGTCCCAGGTTTTCAAAGCAGTTTTCCTGGACTGTGACAGAGATGGGGGCGGGGGTCAAAGGTCATGTTGAGGTGAGCATCTGTGTCTTCCCAGGAGTGAGCTGTGAGGAAGAGACGACTGACTCCAGACAGAACAGGATGATGTGGGTATGGTTTTTGTGCCTGTGAAGATAAACTCCAGAAGTCATGACATATATAGATCAACCCCACCGTGACTCCAGTGCAGAGCTTGAATTTCCTTATTTTGCTCAGTAATGTGGACTCAAAGAAGCAAGTGCTAACTTGTTTTTACCATGCGCAAGTGCTGGTGCTCTTTCGCTTCGATTGATTTACAGTGTCGGAATACTCATTTCAGAGTCACAATTTTGTCCTGGACGTCACATTCTCAGGCCTGTCTTCACTTTCCAACCTTCTACCTTTACGTTGACGGACTTCGAACATCACCATGTTGAGAATCATTTTCACGGGGAAGTCCCTGTGGTTCGTGACAGGACAATTGTAAAGGTGGCCTCAGAGTTCTTGGTGCGGCTGTGGTCTACTGTTAGCAGACAGGTGAGGCGTGAGGACGTGGGTGGGCGGAGTCAGACACCAGCTCGCTGGTTGCTGGTGCCACTGCTTCTGACGGACTCAGGGTGCTGACCTCTGAGCCCTCCTGCATCAGCCCACTGCTGGTCTGGTCTGGAGACCATCTGTGGGCGTGTGAATGTGCGTGTCCAGGCCAAATACCCAGACAAGTGGCTCAGTGCGTCCACAACATAGGCCCAATTGTTTTTCAAGGATCTTGCCGTGCAAATGAAAGTTTGAGAGTGTAAAACTGGTCTGAAGGTCAGGCAGGTCAGCTCTCCAGAGCTCTGTCAAGCTACCATTCCAGCTGTTCCGCTGTCGGAGCGGAAGCAGTGGCCTCCTGCAGCAGTGGGCCACGAACCCCTGCTGTCCATCACGGAGTTTTACTGTCGGACACGTTGGAAAGCAGCATGGTCGACCGCGACACATTCCATCAGTGAGCTATTAGCATCAGAAACGCCACCTCTGTCAGTTGAAAAAGTCATGGCACCACATGTTCACTGGGACCTTCAAAAACCATACGTTAAATAAAGAAGAATCCAGTCACAAGCGGCGCCACATGGCGTTGCGGCTGCTGCAGAGGAGCCTGTCGTGCGCTGCCAGGGTTTAACAGTCATGTGGTCAGGGCGTCACTGCTCCAGTGGTCTCCACCAGCTTCCTCCTTCTGCAGCTTCACACTTCAGAGCGGGTGTCAAATGCTATGCAATGCAGGGTTTGATGACATCATGAAACACCTGCCGTCATTGAAGCCTTGCAGCTGCTGTGCTCGTATTGCGGACGACACCGCCCCCTATTGGGGATCCTTAGCAATAACAAGAAACGAATTTGTCCTGTATTTCACCATGACATTTCAGAACTACTCAGCCACTTGAGGAGTGGAAACGAAATCCCTCCACCTGGAGCTAGGTCTGACCCGTGGCGCCCGCTCATGACAAGGTGCTGCTCCACTCTCCAGGCTCTGCTGGTTGAAATGGCTCATGTTGTTGCTGCTGGGCTCACAGATATCAGAAGTGCGCCCTCTACATGACCTCTCACACGCTGGTGTTCTGCTGCAATAAGCTTCCAACTCTCAGGAAGCTCAGTGGAGCCGCGAGCCCCTGGTGTGTTGCAGTGACGGAGCTGAGAGAGGAACCTGCATGTGAACATCCTGACCCCCGTGACCTTCAGGATGGAAGCATGCAGACTATCTGGGCAGACATCCTGACACGCAGACGCAGCTTGAAATGAAATGAGGTGTGGGATGCTGCACATTCCTGTGGAGCTAAACACGGCGCCTAGCATGTGTGAGAGAGATGACGGTGATGAAGGTAAACTGTGTACGTCTGCGTGACCCCCGCCCCACACAGTGTGTCAGTGAAAGGGATAAACAGAACCTAAAACTGCAGGCTTTGCCTTATCTTCAACATGAGGATGGTTCTGGGTGCAGCACTGCAGACATGTGTGAAATGTTTGTGTCTTCCAGAGCCCAGGTTCAGGGGGTCCAGAGGGCAGGCATGAGGGGCCCGGCCTGCACTGGAGTCTGGCTCTAGAGTCCGCCAGGGCTCCCACTTCAACTGGACACATTCCACAGGTAAACACCGCCGCTCAGAGTGAGGGATGCTCCGATCAGGGTCTTTGCTGCCGTTCACCACCGGTTGAAATGATGAGACCTCCTGAGTCCATGATGTGAAAACATGAACCATTAAATCACTTTCATTCAGACACGTTTTTATATACCTCTTCAAGAAGGCAAACAAGATGTGCTGCATGTGCTGCAGGATGCTAACTTTACATGACAGACTGAAAGAAGCTCCACAGCAGACATGCTGCTGCTGAGTGAGTCGGGGCTTCATGAGAGCGCCAAGTGTCACGTGATCGGTTGTGGTGATCGGCAGTGACTGGTAGTGATCGGCCGATCACGATGTGTGACGGATCGATCGGAGCATCCCCAGTCATAATGCTGCCACCCTGCGCCCCCTTTTTCACACACCGTCTCTTCTTGCCGTGCTGGACTCAGGACGTGTGCCCATGAGGTCGTCACCACTGGTCCTGGTCCTCCTGATCGGTGTCCAGGCTGGACTGAACATGGGAGGTGGAGTGGCCCAGCATTCCGGGGCATCAGGCCACAGAGCGGCGCAGCAGCTTTCCCAGCACCACAGGACCAAGCGGCCTCATCGGGGTCACAAGCAGGACAGAGGCTCCACTTCCGTTCCAGTGGTGGACCCCAAGCTCTTCTCCAAGAGGCGCTACCGCTCCTCGCCGAGGGTGGTCTTCAGCGAGGTGGTCCCTTCTCACCACGCTCTGGAAGAGGAGGGGGGGCAGTGGCAGGGAGCGAGGGGGCCACGGGTCCGCCGCAGGGCACGGTCCCACACCATGCACAGAGGGGAGTACTCGGTGTGTGACAGCGTCAACACCTGGGTGGGCAACATGACCCGCGCCACGGACATCGCTGGGAACGAGGTGACCGTGCTGCCCAACGTCACCATCAACAACGTGGTGAAGAAGCAGTTCTTCTACGAGACCACCTGCATGTCCCCCACGCGCCGGGGCTCGGGGGCCACCCGCGGGGGGCGACCCGGGGGCCGCGCCGGCAAACAGGCCAAGCCCAGCACCTCGGGCTGCCTGGGCATCGACAGCCGCCACTGGAACTCCTACTGCACCAACACGCACATCTTCGTCAGCGCCCTCACCATCTTCAAGGAACGGACAGCCTGGCGCTTCATCCGCATCAACGCCGCCTGCGTGTGCGTCCTCAGCAGGAAGTCGTGGGCGGGGCGCGGGGTGGGACACTGACCGGCCGAGACCGCTTCTAACCACACACACGTTCTCCTGAACCGCCAATACTGTAGGAAGACACACACACACGCAACTCTGACCCCTGACCCCTCCTGACCCTACCTCAGTCCGAGTCCTGGTCCTGTTAACTTATGAGGACTGCGTGTCATATTTAAGGTTCAAACAGTCCACATATACAGAAGTGTACAGATACAAATGAGCTTTTCATCTTGTTGTGTTGTTGTTGTTGTTGTTGTTCATGCTGTTATTTATTAAACACCTCAGTACTTGCCTCGCTCGTCGTATCTTGTTGTGAAAACCAGCGACAAGTCTCACACCTCCGCTTCAAATGTTCAAGATTGATTCTGTTTGGTGCTGCGCTCTCTGGGATCGTTCAGACTGGAATGTGGTTCTGACACTTGTACCATCCTCTGCAAACCTGCTCGGCCGTAACGGATGCAGGAATGTTGCTGTGGAGCTTCGAAGTTCCTCTTTATACAAACGGAGAAAGATGGATGGAGTGTCATGTTTCCAGCTGCGCGGCAGAATTCCGCTCGTATTGGAGCACAGCTGTGCACGGGGTGCGTGGGTCGGTGCTTGCGGATCGCGCTCAAAAAGCAACAGATTCACCACGCATTTTCCTGTCGTTTTTAATGTTTAAAAACTCATTCTTGACACTCGTGCAGGTCTCGCGCGCTACAACTCAAGAATGTTCCGTTGCATTGGACGCTCTGTTCAAGCCGCCTGCGTCATTGTGAGCGTTTGTTAGGAAACACTGCCCTCAAGTGGTTAGTGGGCGTCAACGTTCAAATGCAAAAGCGCATATCCTCCTTGGAAACTCATTTAAAAGTTGACATTATCCCATCCAACATGGCTTTAGGATGTTAGAATTTACTTTTTTTTTTTTTATTATTAATGATCAAAAATACAAACATTTGCAAGAGAGTCTATTTTAAGGCAACAACATTGTGTTATGTTCGAGACAAAAGAAAGTGATAAATAACATTGATGGTGGCAGAATTAACCAGGATTTTATTTCTGGTGAAACAAAGGTGTCGAGCCTGACACAATAATTCTTCAAATATTTTTTTATATTTGCAATTTGTGTGCTGCGTCATTTAACTTCGATGAGATGTGCATTTCTATATTCATCAATATTTATTATTTGGCTGACGTTCTTAGCCTTGTTCTCCAATGTGGGGCGGAGAATGGAGGAGGACCGGGACTTTTAAATGTTTTTGAGAGGAGCCTTGGAGGTGACCCACGAAAGTGAGCTGGACGCGCCTGGAGCCTGGAGTTGGAGGAGTTCTGCCGAGGACAGACGTGAGTCAGGTTGACTCTGACCCGGATATCTTGAAGACCTTTGTGAAAACCTCCTCTGAGAACTTCAGCCAGGTACCTTTTTATTTCTATTCTCCAATGACCTCTTAGGAGCAAAGGCCCCAAGCCACGACTCAAGCTTTGTTGGGCTTATTCATGGACGAGTTGGTTACTATTTTTGATGTTGGACTTTGTTATTGAGTGACATTTTCATTCGAGTATTGGATGGATATTTGTGTTTATATTTGTTTTTTATAAAGTTATTGAATATTCGAATGGCAGTTTTCCTATTGATATAATATAATATATTACCATATAATAAGGCAACAAACTTAAACCACAGCGAGAGGATGTTTTTGCACCAATAACTGACGCGTTCATGATGTGGCTTGACACTGGAAAATATCAGGACGAGTCCAGTTGAAAGTTCATGACCCGTCACAGTCTTTGTTCACCATCAAAATGTTGCTCATACTCGATCCACATTCCTGCTGACTTCTCTCCACTCATGGCTTCTAATTCGGTCTCTCTCCTGGATGCCGTCCAAGCCGTGACGACTGGTCGCATATCTGGAATCGAATGTATAAATAGAGGCCCTGAGAATCCTCCATATATGTGGGTTGGATTCACACCACCATTGATCACAGCCGCAGCAGCAGCATTCCTATCCACAACAGCCGCACTCTCTGCCTCTTGTCGCTGTCCAGGGTTTGAGCTTCAAGTTGAGAGGATGTTGTCAACTGCAGAAACGCCACGTGACCCTCACAAGTTTCTCAACAATCCTTTTGCCCATTGCACAAGTGGGCTCCCCACTGACCATGGCAATAAATTTGATTCTGATTCTGATTCTGAAGTACTTGACACACGTACATGTGAGCACACAATCGAACCTCAAAACCATCCAGTTCAAAATCATCAAGTATAAATAAAAATGGTAGTCGTCTTAATATTCTTCATACTTAAAACGAAAGAGCTTTGTTCAGGAAATGTAGTAATTCGCGATAGTCCTTCTCCTTCCTTCCTTCTTCTGCCGCTTATCCAGAGTCGGGTCGCGGAGGCAGCATTCGGAGCGAGGAAGCCCAAACTTCCTGATTCGCACAAACCTCCTCCAGCTCTTCCCGGGGGATACCGAGGCGTTCCCAGGCCAGACCGGAGACATCATCTCTCCAGCGAGTCCTGGGTCTTCCCCGGGGTCTCCTCCCGGTAGAACATGCCCGGAACACCTCCCCAGGGAGGCGTCCAGGGGGCATCCGGATCAGATGCCCGAGCCACCTCATCTGGTTCCTCTGGATGTGGAGGAGCAGCGGCTCCACCCTGAGCTCCTCCCAGATGACCGAACTCCTCACCCTATCTCTAAGGGTGCGCCCAGCCACCCTGCGGAGGAAACTCATCTCAGCCGCTTGTATCCGCCATCTCATCCTTTCGGTCATGACCCAAAGCTCGTGACCATAGGTGAGGGTGGGAATGTAGATCGATCGGTAAATGGAGTGCTTCGTCTTGTGACTCAGCTCCCTCTTCACCACGACGGTCCGATACAGCGACCGCATCACTGCCTGTTTCAGGATGACGTTTAACATACCATTTTTTGCAACTGTTAAGCTTCATTCTTTGTTAAACCGTTTCTTCTTCAATGAAAACAACTGAAAATGAAAAGCAAAATCATCATAAATGACTGTGACAATCGAGAATCAGTGTTGAATAAAACATATTTGACGTTACATTCTGGCGGTGGGAGGAAATCTGAGTGCCCAGAGGAAACGCAATGTTTCGAGCCTCAAGCTGGATTCGAACTAGCGCCTGGCTAGGCGAGACGTTGTCGTGTGGTCCCGCCCCCTCCTCCTCAGGGGGCGGTCTGGAAAAGAGTCTAAGCGGATCCTGCGGTGAGGGGCGTGCGCGCGCGCGCGCCCGTGGGTATCAGCCAGACGGGGAGGGAGGGAGACCCGGAGTGTTTGTGGACCGTGATTATCGTCGCGAGAGAGCGGACGCCGACGCAGCCTGGCCGAGATGGGGAAAGTGGAAGGAGGAATGAAATGCGTGAAGTACCTTCTGTTCGTCTTCAACTTCATCTTCTGGGTGAGTGGATCCGAGCAAGTGCGCCACTTTCACACCCACTTGTTCTGTCTGGGTGTTGAGCGCGACCCCTGTCGCCCTCACCCCGCCGTCCTTCTGCGGGAACCGCGCGTGGCAACGAAAGGGTGACGCGGGGCTTCAAATCACATTTTCCACAGAGGAAAACAGACGCCCTGTTTCCTCACTGGAGCGTGTTTTTGAACGGAAGGCTGAATGAAAAGCGGGAGATGGAGCGACAGCGTGGAAAACACTGTTCAGCGCGTCGCCTCTTCCATTCATTCACCAAAATAGAGGTTCTTAGTCCACATCCCACGATGCCACTATTCTAAGAGGTTTATCATTCTGTTGACAGGACATTTTTAAAACGACATGGAGTTGTTTGTGTTGCTTCGTTTATTTCTGCGATAAAGTGAAGCGTGAGTGGCGTTTGCTCGGCTCCGAATGACGACTATTCTGTTTGACGTGCCGGAACGTCAAGAAAAAGTAGTGCTAGTACCTCCAAACATCAAAGGAGGAAAATGTTCTCACCCAACTTTCTAAAGAAATATACATTTTTTTACACTAATATCATCTAAAAGTGCTGAATTTGAAACGGCAACACAAATGACTGAGCCTCCTTGCTTTTCTGTTAAGAGATAGCAGAGAGCATTGTGCTTGCCTTTGTATCTTTAAAAAGGACTTTGTATCACATACTCTTTAGTAATTTTCTTGTAAGATGGTGTGGAATGTGTTGGACCAAAGACTGAGTGAGTGAGCACTGGTGGGTCGAACTTCCATCCAAGACAGCTTTGCTTGTGCAAGGCTCGACTTTGTTGACATAGTTTACGACAATGAGAATAAACAGAGGCTTGTGAGGACGACCCAAACATCCACCCTGAGAAAGCACTTTGTGGCCAATGAACGTGTGTGGATAGCTCGGTACTGCAGCACTTGGTTCCTCTAAATAACTGCATAGAAGAAGAGAGAAGCAAGGTGAAAACTGTCGGGGTCGTAAGGGTCGGTGGAGACGTTTCCAAAGCAACACTCCTCAGTCCTCGAAGGCAGCATCAAGAGCCGCCCCGGACATGTGTGCGTGAAAGGTGTGTGTCCGGCCCACATGCCTCACACGTGCACCTTCAGGCCCCTGGATAACCTGGCTGCTTATTTAGGAGCGAGCCGCCTCTACTCCGAGGGGGCACGGTCCTTTGTGTGTCTGTGGAGGGAGATTTCCCAGGCCCGCGAGAACGGAGCCATTGTGACAGCAGGACAATAGCATGACTTCAGTCTGAGAAGTGGGACCCGCATCCAGGACGGGTGCATCCAGCAGTGACGGGAGAGAAAAGGTCACTGCTGGATTGTGAGGGATGTTTGTGTGCGTGGGCTCGTCACATGGCGAAATACGGACAGTTGACCCAGATAAAGATGGAAACTGGATCAGTGGCGGGACGTTTCATCCGTGTCACAAACAGAGGTGTTGTCATGGCTGCAGAGTGCCAGCGTCTCCGCGGATGTGAGCTGAAGAGGAGAGGAAGATGAAACGGGGAGGCTGGTCCTCATCTTCAGAAAAGGTGGACTCAGAATTGACTGATCTGCTGCTGGTTACGTCAGCTCCAGTTGGTGAGAGTGCAAGCTAGAAGCAGGGCGGTGCAGCATGTGTTTGGACCTCCAGTTGACGTGGGGGAATCCCATATGACAAGAATCCAAACTCCATCACCCGAGGGGGACCCGCTTGAGGTCACTGAACACTGACCACGAGTGAGGCGTGTGTGCGGTGGCAGATTCATGAGGAACACAGGCTTCATCCAAAGACTTTCATGTCAATATTTACGCTGCACGGCAGGTGCTCTGTGAGTATTGGATGGGAAACAATGGCATCATCTGCAACGCTCACGCTCTCACGCGCAGCAAAGCCACTTCAGAGAAGCTCCATCGGACCCAAGACTGCTCACTTCCGCCGATGAGCCCCCGCCCACTCAGCCATGTGCCCCTCATGAGCGGCTCCTTCTGCCACGTCGGGCTCTCAGCACACACACTCTTTCAACTCTCCAGTGAGGCGGAAGTGTCAGGTTGCCTGTGGACACCAGACACCTCCACCACAGGCCTCTCTGTTTAACATGGATGTTTAACCAATAAAATACAGTGGAAAAATAGGAGCGAACGAACGGTCCTCAGTGATGGAGAAAGTCAGGTGGAGCTGGACAGTGAGGAGCCTAAGTAACAACTGTGGAGGCCTTGAAGGTTTGCGGTCGCGATGGATGGGAAGACAGAGGGAGTGGCAGCGGTGACATTCCATCCAGATAATGGAAAAAGTGCTGCAGCTAATGTGCGGCTGTCCCGTCCCGTAATGAGCCCGTTCTAAAAGCTTGACCGAGGTGCTCGCCGCTGCGTCTGAGGAACCGTCAGAGTGTGTGTCTTCGTTCTCCTGCTGAAGCAATAACAAGTTTACAAGACGCTCGCCCCCGCGCTCTCGTCACGGAGCAGACGACAATGGGATTATTTCCACTTTCCCTCATCCCAGCGCCCCTCTTCCCAAACATCTGCCGTCAACACCCATATTTGTGGAACCCCCTCTATTTACAACAAGTGAACCTCAGGTCCGGGCCGTGGTTTTGCACGGGAAGCCCCTCGACGCAGGTTTAACAGCAGCAATAAAGTAGGTCCGACTCCATTAAAAGGCCTCAGGAAAGTGTCAGCGCCAGTTTAGTCGTGATAAAAATGATTCATGGACAGCTACGTCTCTCTTCCTTCTGTGACTTGTTTGTGTGTTTTTCCTTCCATTGTGTGTTGCTGCGTGGAGTCCCACAGAGACAGTTGGGTCTTTGTCCTGTGGGTGAGGCTGGGGAGGGGTTAAGAAGAGCGGGAGGTGAGTCGGGGGGATGGAGACGGGTGGGGTGTGTCTGGTGTCAGGGAAGATAATGATGGCAGACAAAGAAGCAGGGGGGCTGTAAGTAGTGAGGGGCTTAATGGGACCTCTGGGATGGTCAGAGTCCACTTAGCGTGATCTGGGTGTTGTGACAGAGGAGGGAGGCTTCAGTTCAGATAAATGAACCCACTTTGGTTCTATTTCCTGTCGCGTTACCAATCTGAGACGCGTTCAGAATGTGCGGTTGTGTTTCTAAGTGGCCTTTCATTGGACATAAAGTCTCGTGTCAAGTGCACACAGGGAGTCCAAATGGAAATGGCGGTCTCAGCTGCTGGCCTCAAGAATTGACCTGGACTTTCCCGTGTGCCCGCAGATGCCAGTGGAAGCTTTTAAACTCATGTCTGTTCCAATGCTTCCTGCCTCTGAAAATGGAGGAGCCGCGGTCCTTGCAGTCAGACATGTCCGTCACATGGTGAAATCTTCCTCTCCGTTTTTGTTCTTCGAGGTGTTGGATGTTGGTAGCAGTGGTAGCTTTCATCATTTCCTTCATATCTGCCACCTCCGACTGACCGCCTCAGTCCAACTTCACACCCTTTGCTCCCGTCCTCATCCTGGAGCACAGCACCTTCTGACGCTGAGCAGTGGAAAAGAGGAGTCCGAGGTAGACGGCATCATTACCATGAGCTCATGAAGATGCAGCTCCACAGAACTTAAACTTGACTCATGAGCTTTCCAAAGACGCTTCTGCTCCTGTCCATATTCGTGTCACAAGTAAGAAGTGATTTCGCGACTTAGTTGTCTGCAAATTGCTGAACATGTCTCTCATCCTGGTGGTGACCACCTCTCGGCAGAAGGAGTCTGACTCACTTGTTCCTGGTGGGAGATGCTCTTCTGCCGTGAAGCTGCCATCGTCGTGGAAAAGCTGCCCTTTTGATGCTCTCAGAACCTTCATCTGAAGAGCCACATTTCCGAGCACAGCGAAGGGTTCTGTGGAAGCTGTTGGAGCCACGTCTCCTGCCACGCGGCAGGTCACCTCCTCCCCACTGCCGGACACAGACAGCGGTTTTTTTTTTTCGCTTTTCAGAGAGGAATTCATTAGTCTGAGAGGCTCACAATGAATGTGGACGCACGTGAGGGAGTGAGGCCTGATGAGGACTGTTATTGGGATGCCAGCGTGGAGGCGCTCTGGAAAGTTCATGTCATCGTTTCTTTGGTTCTGCAGGGGAAAACACAGGGAAGGTCATGGAAATATGCACTTTCATATAAATGCCATAAACGACCAAACAACAGCTGCTGTTTTCAGCGCCACAGATTTTACAGTCTGAACGGAAAACTAGTGTAAAAGGCAGCCGTGTTCATCATGGCCTCCTCTCTCCGCAGCTGATGGGCTCTTTTGTTCTGGCGGTGGGACTGTGGCTCCGCTTCGACCCAGAAACCGTGTTGCTGCTCACTGGTGACAAAGCACCAGACACATTCTTCATCGGTGAGTCCAGAAGCTCTCTCACGCTTCAACCGTTTTTTCTTTATTATTAAACATTTTTTATTTCATTGTTCCATATTTTTTGTCTCATTTAAAAAACACTTTTTAAACCTCTTTGTTGGGACCAGTTCGCGGGGCAGGTGGCCTCTGTCAGGTCCTCTGAGTGTTTGTTCCACATGAATCTGACAGTGAGAGACGTCCCTGCAGACAGCTGAGAGCCGCCGAGGTTGTTTTGACTGGTCGCCGTAGCGACAAGCTCTCAAGGGAGGCAAAACAAAATCACAGTGGACACATCCCTAAGTATGTCAGCGGTCCAATCAAAACAAAAAACAAGTCATTTGTTCTGAAGTGGTGTGGCATGTCGTCTTCAGACCTCAGTCACGACGGCATCTGTTTGCTCCCTGCAGACCAGGATGTGATGTTCAGGTGATGTGATGTTCTCCTTAAGAAAAGAGGCTCTGAAATGGACCTCATCCTTCAATCTCTGCCTCCATCTAGAGCCCGGATTTAGAACTACATTCAGTTGATGACGCAACAAAGGAGTTGTATTTCGTGACAGAAAACACTGTTGCTTAGGAAGGACTGCTGTGCGTGTGTGTGCACTTGCTTTGTTGTGACCTTCTGCCAGCAGGTCCTGTGGGTGCAGGAGGTCTCCACACATGTTGTACACTTGTACTTATACACACACGTCTGTCTCCTTGGCTCCTGCAGGTGTCTACATCCTGATCGGCGCCGGCAGCCTGGTGATGTTGGTGGGTTTCTTCGGCTGCTGTGGAGCCGTCCGAGAGTCGCAGTGTCTGCTGGGCTCAGTGAGTGTCACAAAACAGAACCCATGTTCACGTCTAACCAGCACCAAAAACACCTCTAACATCGAGCCTCTCCTTGTCAGTTCTTCACTTGTCTGCTGATCATCTTCGGAGCTGAAGTGGCCGCCGGGGTCTTTGGCTTCTTAAACAAAGACAAGGTGCGCTCATGAAACATTTCCAGGCGTGATGTTGATCTGACTGTCAACGCTTCGCTGTTGCAGATCATCGAGGACGTTCAGAACTTTTATTCCACCACGTACAACGACAACAACAACAGCACGCTGATCCTCACCTACCAGCGAGTTGTGAGTGACGCTTCATTGTCTCTACTCTATGACACATACACCTGGAGTAAACCAGGAGACAGAGAGTAAATCATGAGTCTTTGATCAATATCAACTTCCTTCTTTTGTTCCTTAAGTCGCTCAGATTTATTTCCACCTTGTATTTTATTTTATTTTAGCCTCTGAGCCTTTTTATTGGAACGATTCCTGTTCCCTTTTTCAGGGATCAAATATATATATATATATATATATATATATATATATATATATATATATATATATATATATATATATATATATATATATATATATCTCAACTGTTCTTCCGACTAATTAAAAAGAACATTGAAAATACTTTTTTTAGTAGATCGGTTTTGTAATTATGTCTCAATGATGTTAGAAATGTTATATAACAAACCTCTAGATTGCTAAATATTCCTCGTGTAATGAGAAGACACTGTCAGCAGATGGCAGTAGAGAGCTACGGCGTTCACGTGAGAGTGAAGAAGAGGCAGCTGAGTTGAAATTAAAAAAATCCAAATGTCCACATTTTGGCACCATAGACACATGAAGGATGATTTATAATTGTTGTGTTTTATATAATTTAATACGTTTTCTGCCTGGTCACATGACCGGATATGATGCTCTGCCCATTTACTGCGTTTATTGATCCAAAGCAGCGGAAAATTGCCAAAATGAGTGTAATCTTTATCATAGTAAATAGTATTACTACTACTAATAATAATAACAACAATGATGCAAGGGTTTGAGCTGTAAAAAGCACTCATGATTTGTACTTTCAGCTCAACTGCTGTGGGACTCTGGCCAGCTCCTGCCCTGAACCAGAACCGGGTTCCAAGGTGAGAGGTGTTTTGGACTTCACTTTGGTGTGTTGACACTGCCCGTCTCCCTGCAGGACTGCGAGAGCGCCATCAAGGACTTCTTCAACAACAAGCTCTACATCATCGGCTACGTGGGCATCGGCATCGCCGGGGTGATGGTGAGTCCCGTCCAGGACGACCACCCAACCTGGTCGGCTCGTCCTCACCAGCGTTTCTCTCGACAGATCATCGGGATGATCTTCAGCATGGTCCTCTGCTGCGCCATAAGAAACAGCCGGGAGGTCATCTAAGCTGCGCCCTGAAGAAGACTCAGCTCAGCTCACGTGTCCACCCTCCGTCTGCCGAGGCCCTGATGTCCTTTTCTCCCTCTGTATTTTACTGTACATTTCATAACATCCTCAACTATTTATAGCCCCCAAAACTGTGCCCCCTCGTAGGTGTTTGGCTGTGGATTGTAACCCAGATACTTTCACTGCTGCGTCAAGAGTCTTTCACACAGCCGTGACACTGACCCCCGGGCTGTGGGAAACCCAACACACACCTTTTGCTATTTGAGAGCGTACTTATCCAAAAATAAGCCAGGGGTTGTGATTGGTGGGTTCGCAGTGGAGTGTTGAGCTTTGGTCCGACACGTTGAGCTGTGAGGTCGTTCTTTAGTCCGAGCACTTCCGTTTGTAAATATGTGTGTTGTAGTTGCCCTTGTGGTTGATTGTCTCTGAATAGTTTCAAAGAAGCTGTGTAGATGGAAGTCATGGCCTGGAGGGGCCACGCAGCCAAGGGCCAAAACAGTCACGTGCCTTTTCTGACAAGCTGACGTCCGAACAAAAGTACGAGTTTACCCTGCGCTTTTATCGCCAAGTGTGTTCCTTTAAGGTCCCGTTCAGAAGCCAGTGGCCCACGGCCGGCTCCTCACTTTGTGTTCCCCCGGATCGACGCCACGCATTGGAAGCGTTTGCAAACTGACTCACTGCTGGTGAAGCGTGTGGCGGCCGCTCTTGCATGCCATGACGTGGCTGTCGTGTACTTGAAAGCTCCATTTGCTGAGTCGAGTAAACACCTTTTGCTCGTCTTCATTCTTGTACCGGTATTTATTCCAGCGGTTCAGTCGAGAAGACACAGCCTTGTGTTGACTGTTGGAACCCTGCCGTCGCCATAAGCTCCCACTGTTTACGCCCTCTGGCCTTTCATAGTTGACTGTGTGCTTATTTATTTTGACCACCATTCCAGACTCCTCAGGAATATCCTGTAGCTGTTTGAATAAAGTGTTTGAATCTCAAGTGGCTTGCTGTTGACTTAAGTCAGCCAGGGGGAGGAGACTTGATCCTTTACTGTCCGAATAGTGCAGTGAGCGCAATCGCACAGCAGATGGCAGCAGCGCTACGGACTTCCTATAACATTACACGCACGAAGAAGATGGAACGCGCAACCTTTCAAAACGTAAAGTAAATTCATGACCATTTTGTCACAAAGTCATAGCTCCTCCACACATCGTTATGGGACAGGTAAGGGCCCGGTCGTGTTCTGTGTCTTGCAAAGCTAAGATGTCTAAACGTTCACTGCGTAGGAATTGTTCAAGTTGTGTCCTGTATGTTGTATAGTTCGTCTGTTGTCATGTTTCGCTCTTTGGCCATTTGAAAACGTGTTTAAGCGCGCACGTTGGTTTTGTAATCATAGTGGACTAATATGAGTCGTGTTCTGTATAAAATGGAGTCAAAACATGCAGTTTGTACTTGTTTTAACTGGTGCAGGACACGTGACCGGATGTTCCTTCTCAATTGTGGAGAAGTTTATTTTGTCCTCGGGCAGTTGCCATAGTTGGCAGGGTGCGTGTGTGGACAACTGTCATCTTGCTGCACCAACACAGTTCTAACCCTCGGCTCCAATAGGAAACTAATAGAGGGTTGGAGAGCCGCCATGTTGGAGATAGTCACTGCTCAGCACAGAGCGGTACTGAAGGCAATTCTTTTCCTTGAAAAAATGGTGAATTAGGGTCGTGTTTTGGATCGTACGAATCGTTCCGATTGTGAAAAACATATGGAATTTTATCAACTTTCAAAAGTTATTACAAATCAAGGAGAATAATGCCAGAAGTTGTCACAAGAAAGGAGGCGCTTGTGGTTAGCGAAGCTGAACCAGGACCTTCCTGGCAAAACTGGCAGAACCTTTATCAGAACATATTTATTGATGCCAACACACAGCTTTCAGAACGTTCCTTTAAAAAGCTATCTCACAAACACACAAAAAAATACTTGAGCACAAACAAAAATAGCACACAAATGTCAAAATATTTAAATACGTCACATTCTCATATAAGGTGCAAATGTCGTCGATGACTTGGTATAACAGTTTCCTGCCCCATCCGCACACCATCTGGTTGTACGCCTCCAAACTGCGGAGACATTTCAGGTCCTTGGCGGTGTATAGACGACGGCAGACTGTCCGGATCACAGGTCTGCACCACCAGTGAAGCTCAACTTTCGTTGAGTTTAGTGTCACACATTTTTGTGTTCATTAAGTCCCTCTCTGTATGTCCTGTCACTCCCAACTCACTTCGACTAGCCTTTCTGTTTTCTTTTGTCTTTTTCCATCGCACTCCATTCGCAGCATATGGGGGTGCTTACAAAGAGTATCTCTAACATGGCGGCGTCCGGGTTGGATGACGCAGTGAGGACGCGCCGTGAAAACCCTCTATAGGAGACCAATATGTTCCAGCTCTCTTCCTTAGAACAAAACACAGCCGGCCCTCGCGGCTCATCTTTGAGTTTGCACTGTTTAATGGGCAGCCGGGTGATGGTTCAAATCCCAGTGCGTTGTGACGGTGACTGTGTGTCGCTAACCTGCAGCGTGACAATGAGGGTAAATACTCTTGAATGACTGCTCGTCTCTTAAGAACTCCATATGATGCAACTGCTGTCAAGGATCCAAATCCCTGGGCTTTGAGCGGAGCGGACAGCTGAACCTTCGGCAGTGCACAGTTATGTGCTTGATGCAGGCAGGAGGCTTCCCAGGGTCGAGTTTCACCCGAGTTGCCCCTGCAGCATGGGCGCTTCAGCTGCTCCACCTGAGGCACAGTTGCACCCGAGGGGACTTCCTCCACAAACAACACAACACCGGTGACAAAGATTTATTCACCACACATTTACAATGTTGTTCTTGAACCAACAGGATGGAGGGGAAAGTGGCTGTGAAGAGTGAGCAAAAACATTCACCCAGAGGAAGTGTCTGAGGGTGAGCCAGTGACTTTGGAGGCCTGCGGTGTGAGAGCCATTACAGACTGACTCATGAAGAGTCAGGAACCTAACCCAACCTGCTGTGACTCCGCTGGGTCATGGTGTTCCTATGTTGGTGTCTCACTTTTGCTGGGCTTATGGTCCAGGGCCTCCGCTATGAACGAAGTAGAGGGAGCCAGGAAGCGAGGTCTCTTCTGCTGAAGAGATGAGACCAAGTTTGAGACGAAGAGCAGGTTCTCCTCCATTCAGTCCAGCAGATGATCTCTTGGTGAGGAGGCCGAAGCTGTGGATGACCGAGCCTCTCATCGGATATGCCAGGAGGACTTTCCTCTTCTTCCGTTTGATCCTGCAGTGAAGCTGCTCTTGTCCTCCGTGTGATCCTCTTACTTAGTAGCAGGTCGATGCTTGACGGCTCCAGCGCAGAACAACCAAACACAACAGTGCTCTGATGGTCTTGCAAAGATGAACAATATTAAAACCTCTTTGAAATAAGAACGGCATCTCTCTGGTCCCTTTCAGGCTTTAATGGTTTTCGTCTCACAGGAAGTGACGTACACAAGCTGCCGGTGCAGTTGGACAGGGGAGTGACCCGTTCAGGAGGAGTACATGCTGTAGGGGGTGCAGCCCAGCACGAACTCGCCAACTCCGACGAAGTAGACAACCTGGGCGATACCGAAGAGAGGAGCGATGACCAGTGCTCGACAGCCTGCACCTTTGAGGAACGCTCCGGGGCCCTCCTTCCGCAGGATCTTCCTGCAGTTGGGCGGAAAAGGTGGTTGTCATGTTCTGAAAGCCACGCCCTCTGAAGAGTACCTCACCTGATGCAGTCCACGATTCCATTGTAGGTTTCCTCGTTGGTTCCTTTTCTTATGGACTGTAGCCTCGTCTTGACCACTGCAGGAGAAGAGGAGAAGACTTGTGAGTCACTTTTGTTTCATGAACAGCTGAAGCTGATCATTCTGGTCACGTGGAACATGCAGCCATTTTGCTCACTTTAAGTCAATGACACTACGTTTTGATGCAAAAGAGTGTGTGAGATTTGAGATTGGACCTGCACGACGTGTCTTTTAAAAAGCTTAAACTGGGCTCAGAAGTTGGAGGACTTTCTGCAGACATCAGATGGAACTAAGTCCTGAGTGTCATCACTAAAACACTCCTCCACTTCCTGTCAACCTCATGTTTACACACAGCTGCTTTGTTTCCTCGCCTCTGACACCAGCTCTTGTTCCTCTGCTCACTGTGAGTTCTCAGGCGCTGACAAATATTGATCCGAAAAAGTCGACTCCATTTCAGTCAAGCCAAGTGGCGACCCAACCCAGAACTCCGAAGCAGGGGAGGAGGTTGGTTGCGAGTGCCAGACGATGGTCAACCACGCTGCCGTTCAGGTTTGACTGACCGTCACAAGGGCTCACAGCCACAGCAGCGACACATCCGGCGGTCAGTCCGGACAGGAAGGACCAGTAGAAAGGCACGGTGGTGACCCCCGGCGAAGGCTGGCCCAGCTGGTGAATGTGGGCAAAGAGAGGGAAGTAGACGACAGAGAAGGGGATGTCCCTGCGGAAACAACATGGCGGTGAGTCAGGGAGGACTTTCCAACACTGGGGTCTCACCTCATTAACGTGGCCCCGAGTCCCCGGTACAGTCCCGTCACTCCTTTGGTCCTCAGCAGCTCAGAGGCAATTTGTGTGGCAGACACCTTCCTGACCACGGGGGCGGGGCTGGCGTTGTAGGAGCGGCTGAGCAGGGCGCTGGTCCCGCCCATCTTCAGAGCGCTGACCACGCTGGGCATCAGCCTCTGCTGGGCAGCTGACGGAGCACACGCGCCGGTCACACACTTCCGTCCTCCTCCTCCTCCCAGCGTGGAAGAGCTTACCCAGCCTGCCGGCGTCCTGGAGCTGAATCTTCAGCATCTCCATGGGTGTCGTGATGGAGACCTGGCACATCCCGGCGAGGCAACCTGCAAGCATCTCCTTGGAGACTGTCAGCTTTCCACTGGGAGCAGAGGGATGTGACAAGTTCAGCACCACTGGCAGAGCACCTGAGGCCGCGCTGCAGCGCCGCTCACCCGTCTCTGCTCAGCTGGTGGCGGAAGAAGTCGTTGGCTGCCAGTTTGATGGCCTTCTCCGGGGTCACCAGGGTGAGATTCACAGCAGCACCTGGGCACCACAGGCAACGGTCACTTCCTGCTCACCGCTTGTTGTGAGAGCCGTACCTCTGTACATGCCAAAGTAGCCCTCGGATTTAACCGTCTTGACCAGGCAGTCCATCCTGAAAACAGAGTGGAGGGGGTTTCAAGCTTCTCGCTTCATATTGCTAGAACCTTCTGCGGTGTTGAGGTGAAAGTTGGGAGGGAAATAGCGAAGTCGTCAGTCCCAGGAACATGAAGATGTTTTGGATTCCAGAATGCAGAATGGACTCACTGTGTGCACACTTCCATCTTACTTATCTTATCATCCTCTCCTCATACCTTCACATCTGGTTGTCCTCCTCGCCTTCTCTCTGCTCCTCAAAAACATTATATTCTGCCTCCAAACTTCTCCACATGAGCTCATGACTCCCTCGCTGTCTTCGACGACCAAGCTTCACTCCTGCTGCTCCACAGTCGTCGCCACCCTGGCTGCACTCTCTTCTTCACCTCACGCTGAATGACCGACTCTCTTCCTCACTCTACCTCACCAAGGTGTTCTGTCTGTCATCTCTCCCACTTCCACAGTTCAGACAGTAAAAGTAGAGGCTTTGGTGGACCGTCCAAACGCATAACTTCGGCGCCTTGTAAGTGATTTCAAAACATGCTGCACTGCACATTTGTTTCTCCGCTGAGTGACTTATCTGGATGGTGATTGATGAATGGAGCGATTGTTGACTTAATCGAAGACCCATCGAGGAGATGGAAATGTGAGCCGAGCGCCGCGGGACTGTTCCTCACATGTTTTTGTAGAGCTGCTGCCCGCCGCGCTGGTTCTGCAGGCGGGTCTTCGCCAGGTCAATCGGGAACACGCAGGTGACTCCTACCATGCCGGCCACGCCTCCGTTGATCAGTTTGGCTGGGAGGCTGCGCAGAGATGAGCCAGCACGTCAGTCAGTGCACTTTCGAAACATTTTAGAGGTCGGGCCATATGGAGCATGACATAACCTGTGGAGTGAGAACAGTCGGGCAGATTATGCAAGGATAAGGCCGACACTTGTGGCTGCTTGTGCCCCAAACATCTTGAAGAAAATGTGAAAAACAGCGCCGAGTGACGACGAGTGAAACATTTGAGAGCTTGCTTCTACACTGAAATGACTTGTCACCCTCAAACGTGACTTCACTTTTCACCGTCGATACATGACTTTTGAGCTGAGCTCCCATTTAAGCGTGTCAAGGTAATTCCAGACAGATCACAGATCTGCGTCCAGAGAGGAAGCTCCAACTCGCACGTCTGAAACATGAATGAGCTTTGGCTTTCTGTTCACCGGATGCCCCCAGGTCCAAACTAATGTGCACTAATCTACTCTACTAAAATGAGGACTCTGTTTGAACTTGAAGCGACCGACTGCTATTTGTCTGAGAAAGGTTTCTCATCACGCTTAACAGAAGAACACCATATCTTCAGTCAGTCTGGAACTTGCTTGAGTGTGATTTCAAGGGTTCCCTCACGAGAAACAAATACTACTTTTGTTCATTTGGAGAACATGGAACTCAAGGTCACAGATGAATCTAAATTACAGCTGGACACAACAACAGTCGTAGTACTAGTAATAGTAACCAGCAGCTCTTTCATCAGCTTCCATTCTACTGGCCCTGAAAGTGACACACAGCGCAGTAAAACCATGGTGATGTGAAGTGTCTGAGGGGGTCTTGCCTGATCTGTTGATGCTGAGCCATGCTTGGTTCCTGGTTCTTGATGGCTGGGTTTTGGTTCCGCGTCAATGTGAAGGCCGGAGATGGAAAAGCAGCCTGAGAGTCCCGGAGAGACACTGAGCAAGGCAAGCAGAGAGAGTGGATCAGGGCTGTATATATAGCTACGCAGATCTCCGGAGAGATCGGACTCCAATCAGCCTGCAGTGCAGCGAGCCCCCTCCGCTGCTCGCCACAATATCAGTTAGCAGCCAAAGCACAAGCCAAACAGCTTCCAGTGATTCATCTGCCGACTGAGTCTCGGAGCTGAAACGATACACTCCAAACAAGCAGGACGACATGGAGAAGCTCATTGGTCTCTGAGGGAAATGATATAAATATTACAGCAGCGGATCACAGAATGAGTCATTCTAAAAATACATTTGTTAAAATGTACAGTTTTAATGTATCTATTAACAAAATCATTTATGTAACTGCAACACAGTTACATACAGAGATGGAAATCAACCAAATGAAATACAAATATTTAACCGGGAAGGAACTAAAACTAGGCTATTATGTTAATACAAACGCATTTTTGTACAATACATTAATAAAAAGGCTATAATAAATACAAAAACAAAATAACAATATTAACAATGAACACGACTTTAAATAAACTTCCAATATTACCTCACTGAAGAGTCAAGTTGAGCATTCTGAAATGCAGAAAGTAGATTTATATTTTAACATGAAATACTAGTATTCAAATAGGATTAACAAACCGTTAACCTTTACGCAGTCAAAACTGGAGCAGGGCGATAAACTGAACCCCTGAAGACATCATTTATTCGCTGACATTTAATCCACCACAACAGATCGGAAGTATGCGCGCGCCAGAAACACAAGATGCCACGCAGTTTTGCAGTGGCACCGAGTTTTAGACTGACCGGCCAATCCCGCTTCTGGAGCTGGAAAGTCGAACCGCCGTCCGTCTCAGGCTGCAGGAGGAACAGAGGCGGCGGGAGCCTGCCAAACCTGCCACACCTTCTCCCGCAGCCAATCGCTCACCTGGAAATACAGGTGAGTGTGATGTAACAACGAGTGAGAGTTGTGACCGCGGACACACCTCTGCCTCTGACGTCACCGTGCTAGTTGGCTACTTAGCCTAGTTGCTAGTGTTTTTAATCGACTCAGCTAAAACCCGTCGTCTTTGCTTAGTTTGGCATTGTTTAAATGCATGGTAAAACACTTGAAACCCCTTAAAAGCCCCATAAATAATCGTTTATCTTGATAAACTACACCTGGTTGAGGAGATACAATAAGACAATTCATTATTAGCCTTTGGTGAGAAATGCTGCCGAGTTAAGAACAAACTTCATGTTCTGACTTGAAGCACAGGTAGATATTACTTTTTATTGTGAATATATCCTGTTCACTGGTTCATTGTTTCTTGCCGTTTCCTATTCTACAGGCACAGGGCCTCAACCACACCATCAGGAGACACACTATTCTGAGTCACCCTTGAATGTGTGCAATGTGTCCGGACAGTGAGAGGAAACCAGAGTGCTCGAAGGAAACTCTCCACTCTCCTCACCAGAACCCAGGGAGCCCCTGTGACCAGGATCCACTGTGTCTCCTCCAAATGCAGCCACAGGTCAGAAAGGAATTGAACAGAAACAAGATGTGACATCCGCGGTCATGTGTCCCACACGGAGCAGTGCCATGTGACTCTCAGTGGGAGTCAAATGGACTCAGAAGCAGATGGAGGAGAGGCAAGCTTCTCCTTCTCTGGTCAGCAGAGCTGCTCTCTCTCTTGTGAGAACTTGCACATCCATGATAGAATCCGGGTCGTCCCTGAATTTGTCTTGTTGCTACATCACCTTCAGGTGTTCCAGTACGACATGAACCTGGTGACATATTTGTAATGCAGCATCCCGAAACCATTCGTTTGGGCCTGTTCAAAGCTCATGAGATTAGAGTGATAGACAGGAGCAAAGCCTTCATAGCGCGGAGTGTTTACACTGCACTGCATTGGCAGTGAAAGCCTGAGAAGTCCTACCAAACTGCAGCTCAAACACATGTTCAAACCTGTATTTGAAGAAGTCATGGAGTTTTGAGAAGAATACATTTCTCATGAATGAATACACCATCTCGGTATGTGCCAGTTTGGGGCCTGGCACTGTCTATTCTGGTGGTACAGTGACTACGACGCCCTGAAACGCCCTCAGAACTCTTCGTGTTTACATAGCGCACTACAGAGTTTAGCCACTAGATGGCGCACGGTCACAGAGGTTATGGTGAGCAGGGTCATGCAGCTGAACTCCAGCAGCTTCTCAGGTACTATGTGAAGCGATGTCACTAACTCCGCGGCTCAGTGGGACTTGGGTGAAGTGAACGTGTCTTCATGACACAGCTGGCGCCCATAAGCCCACAGGGAACTGTGTTCCCACCCTCATTGGAATTAGTGAAGCTGTGCCCAGAGTCCATATGGCACTGCGTTTGAGGGTGAATGACTGATCGTGTCATGTTTTTGTCACATTCTAATGTATCGCCTGATTTTGGGTGGTTTTCACTGACTGATTCACCTCAGAAGGAAACAGTGTGAGCCAAATCGTGACGTCCTTGACTCACTTGTTAATGACCTCTGGAATCGTGAGACTGTTCGCTTGTGCTCTTCCTCATTCTATCATTTTGGACTCCTTTTTTTTCGGCTCTGCGGGCTCCTTCGCCTTCATTCACACGCTCGCCCAGCCCCCACAGGACCAGGGAATCAATCTCACAGATCTTAAAATAATAACCCAGTTTAAAGAAAAGTAGAGTTGGGATGAAGAATGTGTTTAACTGTTTCATCCACTGCACTAGTGTTTCTAGCAGTGGATGCCATGGGGCTGCGACTCACCACTGTTTGGATTGATGACTCGTCACCGACCACTGTAACGTTGAGTCAACAAGTCTGCTTATGATGTGTACGCAACATCTCTGGTTGTAGTGGATAGGAATTGGGAAAAAAGTAAGATGTTGTTTGGAAACTTTATATATGAATTTCAATTTCTCAATATTTGGCGTGAACAGTGTGTGTCCTTTGATGTGTCCTTTGTAAATTGGTCGCGATGATCCCCTAGCCTCAGCTTCCTGTGGAGAGAGCGATGGCATCACAACTTGTTGACTTATGAACCTGTCGGCCACTCTTTTCATAGTCAATGATAGTTGCCATCGCCAGTCCTGGACTGCATTGAAGAAATGGTGATCGACAGTTGGCGTCAAATGAAGCAAGTCTTTGTCTTTGTTTGAAATGAGAACACCTTTTTTGCGCATCCCTCTTAGAACGTGGCGGCAGATGGGTGCCAGCTCCGCTGCCTCGTCTCCTTGTGAATTCACTGGTGTTGCAGGGGATTCTTTCGGGACTTGTGTCTGCTCAGACATCAAAATGGTTCCGAGTTCATCAAGTCAATGAGGGACGGAGCTGTTGAGCGAAGAAACTGGCAGTTCTATTTGCATGGTCTTGATGGTTTTACTGTTGAATCGAAGCGCGTCACCATATGTTCATGTCTGAATGAAGGAAAAGCACTTGCACTTTCTTCCTTTCCTCGTTGACAGCCCACTTGTCAGATCGGTTTAGTTGTTGCTACACTGAATGTTCACTCAGCGTCTCTGTGCCTGATGCCTTCGCTTACGCATGACTCCGCCTTTGCTGTGGTTATTTAGAGGTTAGGAACCACAAGGCCCCTGGGTCAGCGCTCAGTGAGGACCTCTGGAGTTTGTCAGAAGATAAAGGAGAATTTAGGTTGAATGTTTCGGCTGGAACCTCTTTGAATGATGCGTAGAAAGGAGGCCAGTTTTGAAAGAAATTGGATGAAAACTTGTGAATTATTCAGTGAATCTTCAGCGCCGGGTGAAGGTGTGTTGTGGAGAACACACTGTAACAGGCACAACCTCTCTCAGGTTGCAGTGTTTCCCCTTCAACATCCAGCTGCAATTTGGCATTTTCACCTAAGCATGTGATATTCCTGCGACGGTTAAGCCAAGCTATGACTCATTTTCTGGTGTATAAGACCTTGCTGCGGAGGGAAAGACAGAAAGGTTAGTGTCACTCCCTAATTGGTGGCCCTGTCTCGGTTAGTTGTGGCCCTCAGACAGCTGAGGAGGTAACATCGATCAGCAGAGGTAAAAATAGAACCTGAAAGCTGACGGTGAAGCCGGCGCCTCTTCAATAGTTCAAACGGGGTGTTCAAAGTTTCATCAGGAGGCTTGGCTGAAGCACCTGAAGACTTGAAGAAGTCTTCTGTCTTCCCGCCGCCATACGTTTTTTAGCGGCAGCAGCGTGCTGGGCTTCAGGGTGCCTCGGGTTGGGTCTGACTGAATAGCTCTGTGGCTCTGGTTCTCATGGATTGTGTCGTGTGAGCAGACTTGGGACGAATGTTTCTACTGACTCCAGTCAGACCCTGCGCTGGGTTTGCAGAGATGGAGGAAGCTGCTGGGGTGTTTGCCCGTCGGCTCAGTCGTTTCAACAAGTAGCGATGGCCTAGATGTTGGGTTGATGCAGCCATCTCTTCATCATCACCCTCTACTGGTCATCCACAGCTGAACCCATTGGTGCTGAAATGTTTTGTCGTTCTTCTTCCTCCATGTTGTCCATGAATGTGCAGACCGTGACACACGTAGCTACCTCTAAATCTTCCACTGTCCTGTGTTCACTTGGCACCAGTGTGATGTCATCAACAAGGGACATATCTCCAGGTCAGTTATCCTTCTGTTGTCCTGCGTGTCCTCTCATCATCAGAAGGTGGCAGCCTAGCTACACACAATTTATTGTGCATGTGTTTGGTTTAGAAGTGACTCGGTGAATACCGTCCATACTGTCAAAAATATATACAAACACTTGTAATTGTAGAACAAAGTACGGGCGGCAGTGATGCAACGTACACAAGTCAGTACTGATGATCTTGGCTAGCGAAGGTTAAAGGTCATCCCAACACTTACCAGACGACTGGACAAAGTGGCGTATTATTTTAGCCAAACATCAAAATGACGGGACTCACTTGATCCTATAACTGTGTACCATTCCAGAGGAATTTAAATAGTCCTGCAGCACAATTTAATCTCATTGACTGGTCTATCTCAGAAGGTAAAGGAAGCTGAGCTGTGCAACTTTGGCTCTGATTCCACAGAGCCAGAGTGTACCAGCTGGTTGCACGTCTCCGTGTCTCCTGCTGTGTGACATGCACAGTGTGCTATCTCACCAGAGGTCGATGTGTGTTGATTGAGTTTATGTTGCCAGGATATAAGATAGCAAACTACACTTGGAACAACCACTGACTGCAGCACAACACCTCCTTTATTATATCCTTGGATCAATAACTTGAGTAAGTGCGAAAGAGTCGCGCTCACAAACGTCTACCGACCACAACCTCTGTGGTGTGAAATTGTGTTGTCGGTTGGTTCCGGCATCAATAGTTGTGCGATGACCACATGGCGCAGTGTGTTCCCAGTGTCGCAGAATCTCTGTCTGGGCCAGAACCACCTGGCAACTTGAAAAATGGAACCCAAAAAATGGGTTGTGTACATCTCCAAGGAGCGAAGCTGAGTGGCAGAGAGCAAGATGGTGAGACAACCAGGCAGGAGTGCGGGAGGGTGAGCTTCCGACAATAGGAAGCTGGAGACAATCCAGTCAAACACATAGGGAGCAAGTGCATGTGTGTCACACACACACCAACACAGATGCACTGTGGCAGGAGGAGCAGTTAATAGCATTAGGCAGCTTATGCCAGATGTTTAAATATACCCAGGAAAGGTTGTATGGGCTGCATTCTACATTTGTGGAGCCCACTCTGCCTTCACTTTCAAAGTGCTGCTGATAGGGACTGCAGTGTGGATACTATTGTTTAGCCTGGGTGAGTAAGACTCATGACTTGGCTCGGTGTCACACTCCAACCCTGACAAATACCAATCCTTGTCTTAAAAGCCGCGCATGCTCCTGTGCTTCCAGCCAAACGACTGAGCAGCAAAGTCCAAGAATAGCTATGAAAGTGTGCGTCAAGTGAGAGCAAAGTGAGGCAGAAATGTGCCAGAGCGCTGGCTCTGATGGCTGCCGGCCTTGAATCCTGACAGCTCTGAATGGCTCAAGGATCTTTGCTCTTATTCCACCAAGCTGCAGTGTAGTTTACTTTCATGCCGGCGGCTGCGTGGCTCTGCCGCTCTTTCACATTGCCATGGTCATCACCTTTTCTCTTTTGATTGGATTCTGGCAGTGGGGACTGCGAAATGCTGTTGCTGTCACTCCATCAGAGTCCATCTTGTATTGATCAGCGGGATTTAACAGTTTGAAATTCTCAATATGTAACCTTCCTTGTGCCTTCCTTTACCATTGTAACCCATCCACGATTGTCCTCACCAAAGTTGGGCTGTTGCCTCCTTTGTGTTGTTGGAAAACAGCTTTTGTTTCACATTGCTGAATCAAATATTTTATTCCGGTATCCCAGGTGATATTCTTTGGAGTCCCATCACGATATACTGCATCGCTGCAGCCAACAGCTTCAACTGCAGTGACAGTTAAAGCAGGACTGCCTGCATCAGTCTGGTTCTCCTAAGGTTTCTGCCTGCTAGAGGCACTTTTCCTTGACACGTGATGTTTGCCATCTACTGCATCTGCTGCTTGGGATTTTCAGCTGTGGATCATTGGTATTCCAGTTATATCGGACCTTCCACGGAGCATGCATCTTTCATGCCACCATTTTAAGTTGTGTTCTCTTAACATCGCGCGAGGGGCCATAATGTGAGTGACAGCCGAAGTCGTGGGTCACATCATCATGTGTGTGAGATGCTGAGCGTTCCGAGATCTTGCCTCCTGCCATTGTTGTTTTTGGTGGAGAATACAGAGCAGGTAGGGAGCACCCCCCGACACAGCGCAGCTGGAACCCTGCTGTATCATTGGAGCATCTGCTTTGGCAAGTCTCACATCAATTTAGCCTCTAAACACCAAAAGCACTGCAGCTGTGTTGGAGATGGTGTAGGATTTGGTGTGATTTCAATGACTGCTGCCCAATATGAAATAGTGTCTTGTGTCAGTAGTCCAGTGTAGTGGGCGTGTAACGTTTGAAGTCGACTCTTGGACCCCTTCAGTTGACTCGAGCAGAATCAATCAAAAGAAAGCTCATTTGGAATGTCAGGGCAGGATTATCTTCCAGTCGTGAATGTCTCTCGCAGATTTGTCCAGGAACGTGGCAAATGATGCCTGTGACTTTCTGTTCATCGGTCGATGCTTAAATGAGCCTATTTTTCACTGAACGCGGGACACACAGGAGCAAAACCAGGAACAACGAGCTCCCAAAGACATCATTGGTGGAGTCATAGGAACCCTGTAGTTAGATCCTGCGTCATTACATCGGCCATCTGTCTGGAGGCTCGTGCACCGGACATCAGCTGCTCTGCATATCTACAAACACACACTTTCCCTGGAGAAGACACACACAACTCTCAGCCACGCTCCTGCCTCCTCAGTGGGCTTCATCATTCTGGGAGGGGAAAGGTTCCCTGCCATACTGTCCTCCCCTCTCTCTTCATCTGGGCCAAAGGCTGATGTCATGTTTGGGATGAAATGATGAACACTGAGGTATAATCCCAGGGTTTAATCCTGACCACTCCCAATCTGCTGCCCGCACACCGGACCGACAGAAATGTCATGACGGTCAGTGAGTACATCAGTACTGGGGGTTTGGTGGGGAGTTTTGAACACAAAGTTGCCTAAAAAAAAATAAAAATCTCGCTCTGAAATAGATGGAGATAGAGATGGAGTGAGTGAGAGACACGAAAGATTATTTATTTCTCTTGGGTGGGAGACCGTCAGTCAGTGAGTGGGAGGGAGGTATGGAGGGAGGGAGAGAGGGAGGAAGGGAGTCAGAACACTACAGAACAGACAGTCGTGCTACAGCCGCGCTCCACTTCACCTCTTTAACAACCTCATCTCTGTCGTTCTTTCTCCTCCCTCCAGTCAAGAATCAAGCCGCACGGAGAGTTTCCATTTTGGATAAGAGGCTGCGCACACACGCTCCGACAGTTCTCCATCACAGCGACCACTCCAGGTAAGAGACACGGAGGACAAAGTGGGGAGAACTGATTTAGCGTCAGCAGCTGGAGAGAGGAGAGCCGCTGGCGTTAAGTAGCGATGCGCAGAGATAATGTTTTTCTTTTGCCGCTCTGCTCCGGATGATGGTGATGAGGCGCGTGTAAAACAGCTGCACTTGCTTTCTCCATCTGGCGCCGAGCGAGAAGAGAAAGTGTTTTTGGCTGCCCGAACTTGTTGATTTGTTTGCGAACTTTTCTGTACACAAAGGGCAGAATTTCAAATTCAAATCAGCAGCAGATTTCCATCTTGAAAGGACAGAATCGACTCCAGTTCTATCGCATTATTGGCTTACATTCATATCACAGTTGTTGGTCACAGCAAGTGATGACGGGAGACTGAGCATGGAATCCTCTTAGCAGCCAGGGCTTATGGAACATCAGTATATCTTTTTAATGAACTCAAAGTAAGACACGTGTTTATTGGAAGACCTTGTAACTTGCCTGGCCAACAGATCAGTCAGCGTCTTCTTCTTCTCAACAGCAAACCCCATCATCTTCATCCTCTTTCACCACATCAGTGATTGGACATAGTCCAAACCATCTCTCCTCTGCCTTTAACCGTCTTAAAAATAACTGTGTATAACATGGTTTTAAGTTGAATAACTTAATACAACTCACTACTCTTAACTATCCTAGCGTAGCTGGCTAACTAGCCAGAAGTCAGTGGTGAAGGGGCTGAAAAGAGGCTCAGCATCTCTTAAATGGGAGACCATCTCACCGCATGGTAATGTGAGACTGCAAAGTAGGCGACGCACTGATAATGCTCATTCGACTGTACATCACCGTCTTCTACGCGTCAGGAAGACACTCGAAGCAGAGCTGCCCTTATGTTAAAGGTATGTTTGACTGAGGATTTATTTCACTGATAACAATGTTTGGACTATAGCAAGGCAAATTGAACCATCTCTGATAAATGCAACTGAAATGCCATGTAACACTTGACCAATAAACATCGAAAGATCAGAATATTTCCACTGTCTTGTCGAAGCGGCCCCAGTTTGACTCTGAGTCACTCGTGTTCCTATTGAAAGCAGCTCAGCCTTGTAAGTTCCTCTGACCTTCAGAGAATAATTATACATTCAGAATCCCGCGCTAATATCTGAGGAAATGAAGAGCCACAGCAACACAGATGAAGGGAAAACAAGTCCTTCGATGTAAATACAAATGGAAGCACTGTATATATTTCTGATGAAGTATGGGCTAAGTATTATTAGCTTCATACTGTGAGCCAGGAACGCACACAACCTGATGATGGTCACGTGACTCAGGAGGAGCTGAGGGGAGGTGGGTTGTGAGGACACAGTATCTGATATTTGAGGAGCGATTGGCCTCTCAGAGATAGTTTCTCGTAAGGTTTAGTCACCACACCTCCCTTGGGCGTGCAGTCACACAAGCTGTTGTTGGCTTTTGTCGGCTCTTTTCACATCACTTTAGGCTACAATATTCCTCCATCGGAGCTAGTGTGTGTGTGTGTGTGTGTGTGTGTGTGTGTGTGTGTGTGTGTGTGTGTGTGTGTGTGTGTGTGTGTGTGTGTGTGTGTGTGTGTGTGTGTGTGTGTGTGTGTGTGTGTGTGTGTGTGTGTGTGTGTGTGTGTGTGTGTGTGTGTGTGTGTGTGTGTGTGTGTAGTAATGCAGTGGAGAAGTCAGCGCCGTCGTCTTTTGCAATAAAATGGGCCTGGTAGTGTTACGCCGAGATCATTGCGCGTGTAAACAGTGCCATCTATCCTTTTTATCCATTTCCCCCTCTCTTTTATCGTCCTCAGCCTCTTTTCCTCGGACTCAGTTCACTTTCTCAATTCAACAACCTCCTTTACTCCCTCTCCCTCTCGGGTGCAGTACTGAAGCGCCTGTGCTAGTTTCCGCCGATGCTCTCTCTCCCTTCGCCTCCTCAGCTCTACGCGTTTATCAAATTGCTCGAGCTCCTATAAAACAAGTTAATGAGGCCAGTAGGGGCACGGCCGTGCTCTCGCAGCAAAATAAAGAAAGATGGGATAATATGCGCTGTAGATGTGTAACTGCTCAAGCTCCGTATGTTCATGTTGAAGCACTGTTCATCTACCCGGGGCGTCAATCATGAGCTCCATGTTGCATCGAGATCATCTACCTGTGTGTCTCCACATGGTGGAGGTCTCATGCACGAGCAGCTGTTCTGTCATAAGGCCCTTCTCTGTGTCATATCATGAAGCGTCAATACTTTCATCACAGAGGTGATGAGCAGCAGATAACTATGGAGCCCAGACCTGAAGTGAGGAAGCACTTGGTTCCTGAATACAGCCTCTATCTGACAGAGACATCTGAGACTCTGGTGCCTTCACGCTCGCCCCAAACCCTCCTGGGACGACATTCCTTTCATCTATGAAACCAGACGCCAAAATACCTGAATACTGGTTTCTTTCGCTGGCTGAATTAGACGTTCAATTTTGGGTGCAAACTAGAAGTTGAGTGGTCTGAGCATGTTGCTTCGGTGAACCTCCTCAGTTTGAATCGGATGACCTGGACGATGACGTCTTTGTTACCGCGGTCCCCCCTGAAGCCAACCTGTTTGCTCTGGTGTTCTCTGATTGAACCTGTCTCTCGAGACCTCATTTGGAGTTTGTGGAAGAGCTGCAGCCTAAGGAACAAAATGCTCTTTGCTCGTTGGTGCACAACATCACAGCACAGTCCTGTAAATGGAAGGGAAAGTCAGTTTTGGTCTGGGCCAGACAACGGCTCAGCCCGCGGTGCGCTGGCTGCTCAGGTGTGTTTCTGGGCGTCAGCACTGTATAAGCAGGACTCAGATTCTTCAGTTGGCGGCTGTCAATCGTAGGTATCAAAGTGATAGGAAGCATCAGCTTTTTCTATCATTGTGCACGATACATATCAGGTTTCACTCTCCAGCTGCTTTGTTGCTTAACCTGCACACTTTGGTGTGTAACTCAGAACAAAGTGAAGTGACGCAGCAAAGTTGGTGTCAGTAAAGGCATCACCAGGCCTGAACTCAATTAAAACTTTGACTCCTTCTTCATCCTCGTCTGTTTTAAGACCTGCTTTGATTACCATACGGATTCATCCTTAGATGGATAGACCCGTGGACAAAGAGGCTTGAATTTGCTGAACTAATCCTCTTCAGAGTCATGTGACTCCTCTTAGTTTTCTTTTTCAGCTTGAACTGTTCTTGAGGAACAAAAAAGAAATCTGTATATGACGCAGTGCAGCGGCTTCTTGTGGTTGGAGCGTTGACACGTGGACGCATGAGCATGCTTTGATATTGATAAAAAGTGGAGTGCACAAAACAGTCGTCCTGGTCTTTTCAGATTTATGATTTGATCAATAAGTAAGCCAACACCCTGTTTGTGTAGAGGCTGCTGCGATGTGAACATCAATATCTCATTATAGTCGAACGTAAGCCGGAGTTGTGATGGCAGCCCAGGAGTTTTGGTGCGGCAGAATCGAAGCGTCTTGGAAAGAGGCCTCTCCATCTTCAAAAGTGTGAGCTTTTTCGGAGGGTTGCGAGAGACTGTGGGCTGTGTAGATCCATCACTGTGACTCCCCAAAACCCTCAGTGCACTGTAACACAGCAGCCACTCTGTGACACCACATTTGTCGGCCATTAATGATCCTTATGTGCCCCAGGGGCTTGGAGATAATGCTGTGGCTGTCAACCATGTTAGCGGCAAGTGCTGTCTGGAAAATGAGAAAGAAATGAATAAGTGTTTACCATTAGTAAGACAACAACAGCAAAATCATCCACAAATTTGAGCGTTTGAAAACAGCCGTCTGACGTTATGTAAGTGTCAGCTCCAGGATAAATTGCACACGCAGCATCTGTTTGCCGAAGTGAGTTTCTCGCGTCCTTCCCTCCTTCTGCTCCCTCTCTCGCACACGACCACTTCGACCAGCTGTGGCCTCGCAACCTTCAAACCTACCGAGCTACTTTCATCCATCTTGTTTTAGAAGGACGGGTTTCACACCACACACGGAGATGTTTGTGTTTTCGATGAAGTGATGACCTCTTTACGCCACCAGGCTGCTGTTTCATTGGGAGGTCACGGTTGATGGAGCTCATAAGATGGCTGCATCTCTGTAAAACCCATATCGGATCTTGAGGCCAATTCACTTAGTACCTTTCAGAAGCTACGGTACAGGGATGCTCTTCATAGATAGTCTGAACCAACGCTTCACAAAAGGGCGAAAGAGTCCAATCCTCACGAGAAATGGATGCAACTCTGAGCAGAGCAGACGGCAGTGCGCGTATGGAAGCATAGAAAGTACCCATGAACCCTCCGGAAGCCAGCTGAGAGCTTGGGTCCACCTGCTCCAGCAGGTTCCATGTGTGTATTCCACTCAACACTTGCTTGGGAACTGCTTCCCTTGCGAATCCAGTGTTACTTTTAAGACCCAAAAGTGTGGAGAAACCACTTCACTGCTCATAGCCCAGAGCCAGCTTGCTTATTGAGGGCTTGGGTCTGTGCCTTCATCAACAGGGGATGACTCCACTCACATCAAGCATATGTACTTCCACTCCGTTGTCTTAGTCACTGTGCCTCACTTTGGCTGATGGGTCTCAGAGCTAGTATCTACTGTAGAGCCTCTGATCTCAGATAAGTGCTCAGTAATTGCCATTCCAATACATCTGAGCAACGTTCAGCCTTCACATGAGCAGACTGTTGGAGACACATTGGCGTGGCATCGTGTTGCACTCAGCCAGACAAAAGACGATAGCTTATTTTCAGCTACTTTTGCATTAGGCTTGCTGCGACAGAGAGCAACTTCGAGAAAGCAGAGTTTGACTCCACGTCTTGTCTCAGCTCAACTGGGTATAATATCATGCGAGCAACGCGATTGGATGAGTTAGAGAGAATTGCACAGATGTTTCGTCATTCATCGCTCAATTCCCCAGCAGTGGTTTTTTATAATGTAATAAATAGTGGTGGGAAAATTGTCATTTTAATGTAATTTAATTTAGCAGTTTGCTCTCCAGACAACACAGAACCTTTGTAAGTGCAGGAGTTTCTGGTCCAACAACAATAACAATAACAACAAACATGGAGGAATCCCAGAACAAAAGCAAATAAAAGCATCTGTTTGCTTTTTTTCAGGGATGTTTTTCATTCCACAATGACATATTTGAAATTCTTATAAAATTGAAATTCTTTTACAAATATTTTCAAGACATTAAAAGAGCTTTAGTTTTAATAAGGTGATATAAAAACTTGAATATATTTATTGTCAAACTGATTCAAAATAAACTATATTTTGTTGTTTAAATGTATGTATGGGCCCATCATTTTATTCTGTAATGTATAATTAACTGGATTAATTCTTTTAATGGATTCCCACCCCTAGTGATAAACAATAGAAATACACTTGCTTGGAAAGAGTCAAAACCCACTGCATTGTCAACACTTGCTCAAGAGCGCCACCATACAGTAAGTCCATTGCTGGGAGCTTGTCTTCATGCAGATCTAAGACACTGAAGCTGAGGTGAAGTCAGTGGTGACAGCTTGTGTCAGGAGGTACTTTATAATCCACTTACAGGCCGAAGAATATTTCAGCACCTTTGTCTCCGAATGATTCATTGGCAAAATAAGGACGCAAGTCCGGCCGGGGACAAATCACAAAACTTTAATTATCGCGATAAATCCAAATGTGCCAATGAGCCTGTTTGGCTCCCGGGAGATCGGAGTCCACGCAGAGCTGAGATTCAAATCTGGAAATTTGCTGGGTGCAGACGAATCTGTTGTGCAGCAGCTTGTTTTTCAATTATTGCTTGTACTTTTGTTGTGGAATTCAAGGCAACAGCGAAAAGAACTTTTTATGCAGATGAATTATTCACATCAATTTAGTTGATGCTAATGAATGGGATGGTTCAGCTTCCGTTGGAACACGGATCATTGCAAAAAAAGAATATGTGAGGGAATGTGAAAAAAAAAGCTACGTCCTGTTTGCTCAAATTCCAGCTGCTTTCTGTTCCAGTGACTGGCTGCCACTTTGTATTTGGGCAACGCTTGGCTAGTTCTTGTTCGCACCACATTCTGCAACGACCTGTTACGGCAAAACTGAACTCCTTGGTTTGCTGGCCGCTGCTGCTCTCTCAGCCGCGTGAAGGCATTTTACCGTCCACTTCCATGTTTACTGAGGCCACTTTCGGACTGTTTTTAAGGCTTTGGTACTCAGAAAAAAGGCGGTAGACTGTTTAAGTTCTCTCTGAAACGTAGCTGAATGAGTTATTTACTCAGAAAGAAATTGATTATGTAATGAGAAGTCTTGGAGCTTTTGCTTGGCGTGTGGGAATTGGGCACAAATGAGACCCCTAAATCAATGGTTTCTTTCCGCTTGCAGCAGAAGGATGCACCAATTCGTCTGTGAGTGGTGCATACGTCTTCATTTTACATTCATGATATGCACATTGTACCTCAGGTGAAAAAGCATTTGCGTTGAATTCCTTTTCCGTCTCATGTAAGGATAATTTCAGAAGCTGGTTTGAGGCATCACCATTGATCCCTGACCTTCCTCAGCTCAGCGACCGCTTGTTTTAAATGCCCATGTGGAGCCTAACAATCGCCCTCTCTTTCTCTGAAGGGTTGGTTGCTGTTTAAAACTCAAAGATTGACTGCACTCTACCGTATTCAAGGCTTCCTATATAAATGTAGAATGTACGGTTGGGAGCAACCATGAATTAGTAATGAGTTATCCCATCCTCACGGCTCTGGAGTATTGAACATGAAGCGTAAAAGATTGGCTGAAGGGAAAGGGCCTGGAACTGAGACAACAAAAAACAACTCGAGTTTCCTCGGTCTGTCTTTTGTCTGGTCCGTCTCTGCCACCAATAATTTATGGGATGCCACCCACCAATCACGGTGGGAGGTGACTGGAATCAGAACCCAAGAGATGGTGAAGAACGATATTATGGGCCAGTCATGTAGATCCAACACTGGAGTCATTTTTATTGGCTCAAGAAAACACCCCAAAAACATTCACCAGACCTCAGTGGCCTGGGAGTCTTGCGAAGTTTAGAAATCTTATCTGCACCGTAGACATCTTTTTTGGTGGCACCATGGCATCTCGCGCTCTGTCTGAGTCGCTAACCAAGGTAAAGCTTGGACTGTGTTGTAAAATGACCGGATATGGGCTGGTACTGTGGGACCTCACTAACAAATCTGGAAGTGTTTTTCCAGCTACAAAGTGCGGCTCTTGCCATCGATTTCCTACCTGTATAAAAGTCAAACCAAGTGACACACAGCCCTTGTCATTTCAGCTGCACCATTGCACCCCTGAGCCTTTTCATCTTTGGAACACATGGGTCTTTTCCTCGAGGCAATTTTACACCTCCGCCTTATTTATTTGTGTCATTAGACTATTGTGGACTGAAAGGGAAAAATGAAAGTGGCCATTCTTTCCCTTGAGGCGAGGTGGCCCACTCCACCAAGAGCCATCTCCCATGTAATAAGTCAACTCACCTTAGAATTGGGTTTTTATTGCAGGCTGATAGCTGGACACACTCTTGGCTCACGTGTGCAAACTGGGCTGGAAAGTGGGCCGGCTACACAGATCAGCAACAGATGAAACCCGCTGTAATCCTGCTTAGTGTTGTAATGGTGATGATAAAACATAAAAGCCTGGGTATCAATCCGGTCATTATGCCACTCACTGATTTCTATATTTGTATTGGGGATTCATGATTTGCTTCCCCCACACAAACCAGCGCCTCTTGCATCACAGCCCAATCTGCTTTAACAGTGGCTCCAACATGACACTGCCTTATCGATGACTCCAATAAAACAACACGATGGCTTGGCTCAATCTCCATTCCTACCCCACTCAGAAGGGTTTGTGACGGCACCCAGGGCGATACGGTGGTGACCTCTTGTGTCCTCGATCACTGTGTTTGTCTCCGTAGATCAGAAAGTGTTGACCAACGCAGGGCTGGTGGGAAATGTCCGTCAATGGCTAGTGACCTAAAAAAAACAACGTGCAGGTCATGTGTAAAAAAACTGAATGTCCAATGACGGGTCAATAGATGTATTGAAACACGGCTTATTAATGATATATTTTTTAACCCCGGTGGTGCAGTTCAGGAGGAGAATGAAGGTGGTTGGATTTCCCTTGGTGAAGCTCAGGCACATGACACTGCTCTTGCAGATAGCCAGCAGATACACAATGCATGATTTACTCTGTGGGCTGCTGTGTGTATGTTACATCCTGGTGGCTCTTGGTAAACTTCATGTGTGTGAGAGGCTCAGCTGACTCTGGTGTAGACGTGAATCCTCCGAACATAATCTCTGGACACACTGGCCTCACGCCCTGGCTCTAGAGTTATGTCCACACAAGTCTATGCAGAGACGCGACAGTGAGGCAGGGGGAAATGTAACGCGTGTGGGGTGACAGGGTCGCCGCCTCCATGACGGCAGGGGTCACGGCACATTAGCCAATGAGATGGAGACGCATGCAAAGAGGGAAAATTCATCAGCTAGAAGACGGGAAATGGCAGAGAAGCTGGTTGTTGATCGACGGATCTAATGGAACCAGAAACCTTTCGCCGTGCTTCCACAGTAAAGGGCTGCAATTGCATTTAGATTTCCACCGACCTGAGGTCCGACCCCAGCAGGTCCACCTTGCTTTTTAAAGCAGCTTGAGAGACAATAGAAGCTTGGCATCCACAAGAGTTTAGAGTACAGAATCCTCGACACCACCAGAATGAGACGGGAAAATCCACACACAGATTAGAAACCAGCGTCAGCACCCCAAGCTCTGTGTAATGCTTGGATGACACTGAAGAAAAGATGGGGACGAAGAAAACGAGGTCAGGACAGATGTGGATTGATTGGCTCAGCTGGTCATAATGGAGGCTTTATTCTGCTGTGGCATTATGCAAGCGGAGATCTCTGGCAGCCACAGGTGAAAGATGACTGCAGCCGAAGATGGTCTCCGTCTCCTCCTCACCCAGGATGGATGGGTTTAATACCCGGGCCGGTTCAAATAAAAAAGCTGCTTCTTTAACCCTCACTTCTGTTCAACAAGCCCCTCTCCCTGTTCCCAGACTCTTTCTCGCATCCATTGCTTGTACGGCTCAAATGAAAAACGCTCAGACTGAAGCTAATAAAAGCTCATCCTCGAGCGTGCCGGCATTCAGGGCTGTTGAACGCGCTGCTGCGCCTGACTCCGGGTCACTCTGGTCTCACCTGTCTGCAGAGAAGGCTCATGCAAACCAGTGAGGAGGCCAGGCTGCTGGAGATGGAGCCAGTCACACGTGTCTTTTCTCTCTCTGCTCCTGGTGTCACCACGTGGTGGGTGCTTCATCTTCTTCTCTTGAACGCTGAGGTGATCTCAGCACTCTGCTAGTTCTCCAATGCAAAAACAGATTCAATGACCAGGGCGGCTTCAAACTGATAACAACCCGATGGTTTAGGCTGGTATTGAAAACTGCCTTGCTGTGAGGAGGATAGTGGTTTTCTTGTTTACTGTTGAACTGCGATGGGCATTATTGCCTTGTGAAGAGTGGTTTGGTTTTGGATTGGGTGCAACAAATGAAAGTGAACAAGGATGTGCCGAGTGAGAGCAGTGTTGCGAGGCTGACAGCAGGAGGAAAAAACACACTGGCTCTTCAGGGACGACAGACTGACCATCGACAGGTGGACTTTTGCATCCAATGTTGATGCATTGAATCAAAGCTTCCCCTGCCGCTGCGTTTCTGAACGTTGAGAAAGAGCGTTGTCAAACACGAGCTCTCTCTGTTGCCCGTGCTGTTAAGACCTTGTTTGGTCCATCCAGTGCCTTCTGCGACCAGAAGCTTGCCCAGAAGGTGGCACCAAGTCTGGATCCCAGCACCTGAAGGTGCCCTGGCCTGCGAATTGCTCTGACATTCCGGCCGCATCAGGAAACACAGCGGACGGAGAAACACAGCCTCTCAACCTCCAGTGGGTTTCAATTGCAGCGGACAACCACACGGTGATGGGAGAGGTCGTGAGTGCCCCCCCCCGCATGTTTGGCAAGTGTTGTGGAAGCTGTTGATTCACGGATGGTTGAATTGACTTTTCAAAATTTGGATTTAATCCCAGGCCGGTTGAAACTGTGGTTGTTTGTGAAAACAACTCCTCCAGCCCAGTCACCCTCATCGAAATTATTTGAGGTGAAGAGACCAAAATATCCAGAGAAGCCGTGAAATAGGAGACCAGCCAAGGCTGGCTCCGCTTGTGCTCTGACCTGGTTCCACAGTAAAGCCGCCTACTTTACACGCTTGCCATTACCTCCACACTGTATTGATGGAGCGTTTTGGTGTGCAGCAGCCAGTAGCTCTGACAGCATGCTTTTTTTAATAGGAGCGTGGAAGTAGTGCAGTTGGTGTTTGTCTGGCAGGTGCAGAGTAAAACTATTCCTGCTGGAGAAGGGGCCCTGAAGGCATCGTAACATTGTGGAAGTATTCTCTTCGGGTAGTTCCGAGAGAGTGTTGGTCCCAGTCTTGAACAGGGTTTTTGCCTGCGTCGGCTCCAGCAGGAAGCGGTGGTCAGAAGCCAGCAGAGGTCAGAAGGTTGGTACCATTTCTCCAGCAGAAGTGGAAATGTCTCAGAGCAGAATCCAAATAAATAGGTGATTGTACCTGAGTGAATGTGTCTCGACAAGAACACTGATCGCTAGCCTTGACAAACCCAGACACATTTGAAATGCTTTTTCTCTTGAAGAGATTCGAGCAAGACACAAGCGTCTGCCGAGGATTAAAAGCCCACATTAGCCAAATCATGTTGGCAGTGTCAGAAGGGATGTGATGATTTCAAATATACACGGTGGAGATGTCACCTCCTGGGAGAGAGTGAGGTCATGTGACGCCCCTACATCTGCTTCAATGACCTCAGCTGACTCCACCCGGGGCGCCACAGTTAGTAGTCAGGAAGTTCCGGCGAGGAAGTCTCAGGGTGTCAATGTGTGTGTGAGACACTGAGATGGGCCTGCTGTGTTGGTCTGTTGGTCAAGATCATTCAGGTAAATAATAGCTTCATAGGGGGTTGGCTTAAAAACACACTCTTTCTCTGGGAGGTTTACGTCATAAGTGGTGAAGTCACTGTTCATGTGTGTGAAATATAGTCATCTCCAAGGTTTCCACGTGCACCAGGCTTGTGTCCAACTACAGCGCTGCTCTGGCACTGTAGCTTCATCGTCCTGTGATCCTGCTTCCAATCCACCATTCATGAGTGAGGAAGCAGGTGGAAGAGCATGGACGAAGGTCCTGCAGGACTCGGACAGGTCTGACTTTGTCATCAGCTTGGCAAATTGCTCACAAACAGGAAGTGTTTGTCCCAGTTGCTGCGTTATTTTTCATTTCGCACGTTGCGCCACGTCTGATGCGCCGACTTTGATTCCATGCACCTGCGCGCTCCACAGGTATAAGGTGAGAGCAGTGTACCCACACATGCCTCAAAATAGAGCCAGCCTCAGCAGTCCCACACCAAGCTTCTTCATGTTTCTCATCCAAAGCTCAGGTCAGTGTGGCCTTCTCCTGCTCCTCTCTGCTCCTCCGCCCATCCCTGCCTCCCATTTCTCTCTGCAGGGAGCAAAGTCGTCTTTCTCACTGAATATTTGACTAACACACACACACACACAGACGCACACGTAGCGCCGACTCTCTCACAGGAGTCTCAGCACTCCTTACATCCGCTGTCTGCCATTCTCATCCATCGTAATCCCAGTCCTGAGAGGGACACCTTTCTTCGACAGTCATTCCTGCTCAACTTCTCTGCCCCAGTGTGGGATGACCCAGGCTGCGGCAGATCACAAGTCTATCCTAATGGAAGAACTGCGCTGGAATTATTCATGCATTTATGCAGTGAATGCTGTGTCTTCAGCGTGCGCCTGTGAATTCCTGCTTTCTATGATTTTGCCGCTGCTCGAGGTTTAATATTGTGTTCGCTGTCAAAAAGCTCTGCCAACGTGCCTCGGAGGTATCGAATGAGCCCAGAGCCGCGGCGCCGCAGTGTTGCAAGGCCTTTATGAGTGCACCGTTTACAGATCCTCCCTTAGATCACAAGACAGGATTTGATTGTGTTTCCAAGTCTCTCTTTTTACTGTGCATATCAAATCCACTGGATCCCGGTGAGACTTTTTGGATGTGTCCAAACCTGAGCTGGAATGAAAGCTTGACCCAGCAGCAGGTCAGCGAGGAGCTCACCAACTAGGAAAGTGCCGTCATGAACAAAACAAGTAGCTCAGCTGTCTGTCTTTTACGATGAGCTGGCAAAAAGAAGTGAAGTGGATTGGACTGGGGAAAGTTGTGGCAAGAACGTGTGGGGTTTGTTTTTTATCAAGGAGACTTGCTGGAGCTGGAGTCAGACGGCCTCCGTGCTAGCGAGTGCAGCAGGGAGGGTGGCGGCATGTGGTCAGGCTGTGAGGACAGGAGCAGGACCATCACACCACAGAGAAGGTAGTCCACTTTTCTTCTGGAAACGCTTCAGCTACATGAGTATTTAGCCTCTTGGGACGTGGGAGTAGGACGAAATCTTCAGTGGACAATCTGCTGTGTTGTTGTAGTCATTTTGTCTGACGATCCAGTTTTTCTGTGACAATTGTAGTTGTGAACACAGATGGTGCCTGTTGTTTCTTCAGTTTCAGCGAAATGTTGAAGGTAGATCATTGCCACATCTGCTGACTTGGTCGTTTCTCTTTTTATTTGTTGGCAAAGTTGTCCGGGCGGAGGTGCTGCTGGACATTTGGAACGTGAGTGTACAGAGCAGCCGTGTGGCTGTTTGGATGCAAGTTTGGGGCGACACTCGCACTTTCTTCAGTCACTTTCCAGCACAGCAGACACACGACTCAAGGGTCCGGGACCTATTGGGTTATGTGCTTTGTCCTGAATATTGACTGAATTGCTAAGAAGCGACTAAGAAGAGCATCTGAGGTTGTCGATGAGTTCAACCTCAGGTCATCTATATGCCCTACAATATGGGTGAGATGATTTCACGGTGACAGGCCAGGAAAGGAGAAGAAGCTAAGTGGAGGCTGAAGGATCCAACAGATCAGTGTTGTTCGTCCTTTTCTAATCCACGGCTCGCCACCACGGGAACCTCGGCCAACGCACCTTTGTGCTCTGTCAGTGTTATATCCCAAGTGTCTGTATCATATCCAACTCTATCATTCTTTTTTTTATTTCAAGTAACTCTTTTGATTTCATCACAATCTCTTTTGCATGCTTTTATTCTGGTTTAGGGAATTGGCTGACAAATCTTGGACATGATATCAGCGGCCAGTCTTCATCTCTTCACACCCTGGAGCGCATTGATTTGGTCCTGCTCTTGGTCTTTAGCCAACTTTGATGGTCTGCGAGTGTCAGCCGCCAGCAGTGTTTGGCGTTGTGGTTCCAACCAGGAACACTGTGTGGTGACGTCAGAGTTGTGCCTCTGACCGACTTCTTCACTGTGAGCGGGAAGTGCAGTGTGCTGCGGGTGACGGACAAGTTCTTCTCCTTGTCTTGTGTTTGTTCAGTAGCAACAGGTGTCATGTGGCCAGCTTAAGACTCAAGTCCCGTCCCTCCCTGTGCCCTGTTTCTTCACCTTCCGTCTCTCCTACTCCAACTTTCCCGTGAGACCAGATGAGCTGATTTGCTTCCAACTCCAGCAGACGTCTTCTCATCACACGGCGCCCACGCGCTCGGCCAAGCTGTTGCCAGAGTTGGAAGATCACAAGTAGTGAAAAGCACAATGTGAATTTAATGAAATCCTCTCAGTGCTCCTGGTGTTGCACAATATGGGGCTGGGATCAAAAAGAATGATCTCAAGGCTTCAGTTGAAGACACATTTGTGGAGCTAGATTCTAACTCAGACATGGCGTCATCCCTGGAGGCCGGACCCCATCGTACCAGGCAATATCACTTGATAATCAACCGCAGCATCGCAGCTGTTTCTGTCTCCCTGCAGCGGCTTTGATGTGATAAAAGCTGAGCTTTGGAGGTGTTTGGAGCTGTTTCAAGGCCACTATTGAAGCCTGCGCTCGCGCGGCATCAGTGGCAACCATGGAGCAGATGAATGCATCATGTAAAGATCCTATTGATGCTGGACAGGACAAATGAGACATTATTGGCTGGGTGTGTGTGTGTTGCCAACCAGGGCTCCTCTTTGTGTGAGCTCAGCTGAGATCAGAAACGCTGTTGGTCCGGCCTGTTACTGTGTGTAACTGAGGAGCTGACCCTCGCTCATATTAGGACAGGTGACTCATTCAAGCTGTTCCAGTTCCTTGCTTCTGCTCTGACACTTGACGTGACAGCAGCCACTAGACTCACCAACACCATGTGACTGATCATATCAAGCTGAAGAGTGAAGCACAGTCTACTACACCTGGAGCTCAAAGATCATGTTGCCATGCCTCTGAAATGCTGGCGCGGTTCACTGTCTTCCCTGACCTCCATGGACTGGACCTGTCCGTCCAAATGATCCAGCAAATGACGGCGCTCATTTGAAGTTATCGCCTTGACAACCAAATAAGAGATGAGTGGACTCCTGACACATGAAAAGCCAAGGCTTCAAAATAGCCTCCCCATGTTGAGGAGGATTGATTCGGCCCTGGCGTCTCTCTGCCCATCCTGCCTCCCTTTGGCTTCTCAATCACACCAGTCATCTATAATTCAGTCGGTTCATGCGGCTGAAGGTTCGCACTCGCTGTAGAATAAATGAATTTGATTGTCACTTTTTTGACTAGAAAGTTCAGGAGGGTGATGTGAAATATCACTGTGCTGTCTCTTGAGACTGGTTGATGCAGGTGAGCTCGGGTTGGCGTCACTACACGCACTTTGGTGAAGTAGCGTAAGCGAGTGTGTGCATTCATTCATGAGCAACTTCTGCCTGTGACGGCCGCTGTGTTGTTGCTGAGTTTGCCTGGAGACACGCACATTACAAGCTCCGAGTGATGTTTCTCATTCACTCGTGATGAGATTTGTTGGTGAGACGTGGGAGTCAATGAAAAGCAAAGTTATGAATAAAATGATTCCGGATTTTGCCTCCTAAGATTTGAGTTTGGAGTCGACTGCACGTTTCAAAAACGTTTTCCAGGCACCTTGAATAAGACGAGGAGCCGTCTGCTGGTTACCTGGAAACAAGCTTGATGATTCTGTATTCAAAAGTGCAAGGTTCAGTCGGCGCTCTAAATGGCTGAGTCAGCATCCTGGTGGAAGGCTTGGTCAGTAACAAACATGAGGACCTAATCTTTCAGCTTTCCATTCACGGCCAACAGGGTTCCTTGCTGTTTGAGCTGAACCCAGTCAAGAGGCTTTAGACCGGCTGCAGTATCAAGCTGGAGTTCTGCAGTGACGTATTGTGAAGCACAACACAACAATACACACACAGACTGCCATCATTCCCACATCAGACGGGCAGCCCAGGAACCTGAAGCTCTCGGATGTTTCACCGAAGATTGGGTCCGGGCTGTTGGAGAGAGAGAAGCCTGGCCAGTCGTTGTGGTTGGCTGTACTGTAGTATGCAGGTTTTGCTGCGACTGTACTGAGTGAGTGCTTCCGTGCTTGTGCACAGCAGTTTTTAGGGATGTGAGGCGCATTTCTTGAATCCAACTGTCACCAATGTCAAATCAAAGACATGCGTCAGAGGGCTTCGGCCCTTTCCTTTCCTCAACAGAATGCAAGACCGAAGTGTGGAATCCGACACTCTGAAGCGAAGTGTGGAGTTTGAGCACGAGAGGTGACGATCACAGGTAATGGTGTGTTATCACTGCAGAAAATGGAAAAGCCGCTGCACTTTTTATTTTTAGCTGCTCCACGGTGTCACTCACTCAGCGTGCTGCAGATGCACCTCCTCTCTGCTGGAACTTTCCCTGAGAAGTTGCTGAACTCCTGGCAGCCGCGGCGCTCCCCAGATGTATTTCCAGGCCCCAGATCGACCCATTATAACCAGGACAGGAACATGATGTCCCAAAATAGACCAAGCTATGGTGTATTAGGAGGAGAGCGGAGCTGGATCCGTGCTGGAGGTGAACTCTGCTTTAGATCAAGCTTGTCTCCATGATCTCGTTGCTATTGAGAGGACTGCCTCCATCATTTGGAGTCACCTCTCTCTAATTCTTTCATTCTTAATCTCCATCTTTCCCTTCAAAGCGTTGTCCGGCTTTTTTTGGGCAGCCATGTTACACCACTGCCTGTTGGTAAGGGTGAGGCCCTCACTTTCCGGCCTCCAGCCGCTGCTCCCCTCTCACTTGTCCATAGTAGTTAGTTTCTCTGGTTTTCTCTCAGTGTTTCCAGAGAAGGTCCTGGATTAAGACCTGACAAGGAAGTGACCTGGGAGACCTCCGTGTCTGGCCATCTAGATCTAGGCTTCAACCAACGTTGGCAGCTGGGGTGGAGGGCACTGCTGTCACCCGGGACTCGGTTCAGCGCCTGTCGTAACTGGGACAAGAAGTTGGGTTTTGGTGATCATTTACTGAGCTACTCTGTGACGGGAGGCCTGTGAGACGGAGGAAAGGAAGTGAAGATTCAATCACTCAGAGTGATCAATTATGAAAGGTGAAGAGGAGAGTGCAACCTTGGTGGAATCTGCGGCTCTGTTGGGTTCGGAATCACAGCAGATCTCACAGTGACACAATGAGTCGCTGAGACTTTTGAGCAGGTGAGACCAGTCACATGATACGTGCCTGCATGAGAGCGGAAGACTCATTCTCCTCCCAGGAGAGACTTGGATGGTACGTGACCATGGAATCCCAGCCTGGATGGGTGCTCCTTTTCTTCTCCTGGCTTCATATGACGGACACGAGTGCTGACCATAGCTCAAACTCTGTGATGTAAATCTACACATGTTGGTGTCGTGAAAGCAGGTTTCACTTGCTCAGTGCAATCCTACTATAATCGAATCAAGAGGAGAAGCTTCAGGTTGCCAGTGCACACTGTCCAGTCAATCGATGGACGTCTTGGGGACCCATCAGCAGCGTGGCTGTCATATCTGGTTAGACACGGGCGAAAGGGCTGGTGCCGATCTGCCAACCAATGAGGAGCGACCATGGCCGTTGCTAATCCTGTTCAATGTTGATGCATCTTTCATCGCTGAGCTTTTCGGATTCTGAACGCCGTCTATTATTCTTAACTTTAAGTACCTGCTCGCTGTATGGTTCTGTCGGCTTGTCTCCACGTGGCTCATCTGATGGGACTCGGAGGTTATACCAGAGGAATGTTCAAGAGTCTAGTGAGCCGTAACTATACTGTGTCTGTCAGTCCAGTGGCGTGTCAGTGGCTCAGGTGCAGACCTCTGGAAGATGGGACCTGAGGAGTTCAGAGCGTCCCCGGGCACTGGAGGGCTCGCCAACGTCTTCATTGATCACGTCATTGACGTGCCAGAGTCAAGTCCATGCCACGGATGAATCGGCTTCGGCAGCCTACCAGGCTCTAAATTATTTACACAGCATTTCTCATTTTTAATTGACGGACATGAAGGGCTTTATCTTCTCAAGTTCTGAGACGCTGGAGGGAGATCAGCGCTGAGATGTTTACCTTCTTGGAAGTGAAGGCGAGGAGCCCGCCTGATGCAGCGCGTCCAGCATTGTTCACACTGTTGTCTGGGCGTCTTTTGTCTCACCTCACCTTTTGACCTCACCTGTCTGCTGCACCCTTGGTCCAGCACTGTCTCTCCATGAACCTCTTGCCTCCCTCACTTTGCCACCAAACAAGTCCACACGTCCCTCGGACAGACTCATTTCTCTTCCTCTCTCACCTTCAGTGTCTTCCTCTCTGGCTCGTCCTGCCTGCTCTCTCTTCTTCATCTCCCTTCACCTGTCCATCACCGACCGTCAGGTGATGATATGGAGGAAAGGACTCCTGAGTTGTTGCTGCACCAGTGCATGTCTTAGCACTGGAACAAATCCATATCCCGCACCTTGTCCACGTCATTCCATTTTTCATGTTGACATTTGAAGTTGATTGAAAAATGGCAGGATATTGACTCTGAATCGTCAAGGTTTGAACAAGAGTTAAATGTGATTATCGAGGCGCTTTGCGATGTGGTGCGTCACAGCTGATATATTGGCTGAGAGGCGAGGACAAGCATGAGAGGTGGACATCCATGGCTGCCGCTGAACTGAAGCTACAAACAAGCGTGTGAGCACCGACAGACAAGGTTTCCCTTCATGTTCCTCGGCTGCAGCGAGATGGCGCTTGGAAAAAACGAGTCTGTGAAAGGCGAAGACTGAGAATAACCTTGACACGACAACCTCTCAAACACTCTCCCTTGGAGCTGATAGAGCGATTGCCGATTGAATTTGAGTCACATAAAGCCTCGTTGCTGCGAAGACTTCACACTTGTGAAGGAGCACAAACACACAGACACGCAGCAGATGTGAGGTGGTGAAGACAGAGTGAGGCGCCTTCACACCTGCCTCTCAGTTAGCAGACGTTAGATCCAGCTTCATCATGCTCCTCCGTCAGACCTCATGAGATGAGGGCACCTGGATAGAACCTTGAAGGGGACTGGCTGGAGTTCCATGCATCAGCAGCGAGCATTTCTGGCCTGGCTCACCAGAGGGCAGCTGGACCTCACTCCTGCACGTGCTCCTCCCTCCTCCCTGGAGAAAGACTCCACCACGTCGGCCGAGGCCTCGTCCTGAGGCGAGCAGACTCCCACAGTTGATCAAGAATTGTCTGCTACTGGAGAACTCTCTTGCGTGACGCAGCAACCGCTCTTCAGGAGCTTCCCTCATCAACTCACCGCCAACTGAAGAAGTGAAGCTGTTAACAGAGCCAGAGACATGCACGTCCACACGCAGGTACCTGGGAGATTCTCTGGGGTTGAGAGGTCTGCCTCTTCAGTTGCGCTTCCACTCCATCTACCTTTTTACTTTGTCGCAGCGCCTCTCTCTTCTCTTTGCATTGTTTATCACCTCTTTTCTGTTCCCACTCCTCCTTCTCATCTCCCTGCCTCTTTCTCTCCACGTGTTTCCTGCTCCTCCGTGTCGGCTTCAAGCTTCCTCCTGACTCAGGTGGGAGGAGGTGAGACTGTTCTGTGACTCTGAGGTCATCATGAAACAGGCGGGAGTCCAGAACACAGAAGCTCTGGTCAGTTTATCAAAGTGAAATATTTGTTTCTTGCTGCGTGTATGGCCAAGTCATCTGCAGTCGAGTCACGCTGGAACCAAGCCAGAGACCTTGAGACTGAGAGCGACCTTGCTCAACAAGCTCAACTTGGGCGGTGGAGCCAGAGAATAGAGCCTAGTATTGACCAGTGGTTCAGGTCCACTAGATGATGGCGCAGGCGAGACCATCCTGGATCTTCACCAGCCATGCACCTCTGCGGCGTGACTGCATTCTGTCACCTGTCTAGAGGGGCATCGTAGAAAGAAGGTCTGCTCTCTGTCATTGACCAAGGGAACGGCTGAGGTCGCCGCCGCAACAGAACGCTGCAGGTGCCGCGCTTCTCTGGCCACAGCCTGTTCCCTTCTAGCCTGCATCACTTTCACAGTCATCATGGGAACGTTGTCATGCCGACGTAATCCAGCCACCTCAACATTCCCGCACTCGCACACATCGACCTTTGCACTCACTGGGGCTTTCATGCGCACACACATACACACATCATGTATCTCAGTGCTCTAATCCAGATTAGAGATTAGGGCCAGCATTGAGATTACATCGTACTGGACCACTCCACCCCCATCATAGTTCAAAAGCACCTCTGGCCTGTGGTCCACACACACACACACACACCCGCGCACACACACAAACTCACGAACACAGACAGACACACACACTCATACACGCACACAGACTCCCACACTCACACACACACACAAACAAACACACTCGCACACAGACACACACACTCACATGCACACACACACAAACAAACACACTCGCACTGGCACACAGACACACACTCACATGCACACACAGACACACACACACACATGCACACACACACACTCACACACAAACAAACACACACACACAGACACACACACTCACATGCAAACACACACACACTCACACACACACAAACAAACACACTCACACTCGCACATAGACACACACACTCACATGCACACACACAGACACACACAGACACACACTCACACACACAAACAAACACTCGCACACAGACACACACACTCACATGCACACACACAGACAGACACACACTCACACACACACACAAACAAACACTCACACACACAAACAAACACACTCACCCACACACAGAGATACAAACACACACACACTCACCCACACTTACACACAAAGACACACACTCACACACACTCACACACACAGAGACACACACAGAGTCACACACAGAGTCACACACACACTCACACACTCTCTCACACACACAGACACACACTCACCCACACACACACGCACACACACAGACTCACACACACTCACACCTACACACACGCTCACACACAGAGACACACACTCACACACTCTCTCACACACAGACAGACACACACACAGAATCACACACTCTCTCACACACAAAGACACACACTCACACACACACACACAGACAGACAGACGTGCCGTTGGTCGGTGCTTGCAAGGACGAGCCGACCCGATGGGCCCTACTTGCTGCAGGCCACGTCACTTGTGTTGAAGTTGGAGGGAACAAACCCGAGCTTTGCTCAGAATGAGAGCAAATGCTTCTCATGATGGATGGTGTGGAAGCGCTGGCTGCTCATTGGTTTTCTAACCGCCCCACAGCCTGAAACACCTGTTTGTTTCCCCACGTCTGTGAGTAATAATTATTTGATTAAAAAGGATCCATCGGCGCTCGGCCCGCTCATTAGCGCTGCCATAATCTGTAATGAGCTGCCTCCTAATGTCTCTCCCTCCGAGACCCATCCTCGTTCTCACCACAAATTATCGCGCCTTCCCTCTGTTGGCTTGTCCTGAAGAAGCGGCGCCTCACACGCCCCTCCCACGACATCAGCGCTTGGGATGGATGGGATTTGTCGCTCGGCGGAGGCCGAGAGACCAACGGAAGCCAGAGTTTCTCCACCAAATGGAAACAATGGAGACGGTGATCTGGCCAGGAAGGTGTTAACTTGAGTGAAGACGGGAAAGGAGCAGGGCTGTGCTGATGGAGAGAGGATGTGGGTGAGGTTTGCCTGAGGACGGCATCGATTGCTGATTCACTTTCTGGATTCTTGTTTTCCTACCTGGGCGTTTGGAACCTCCTGTGGGGCTGAGCTCTATTTTAGGGGAGACATCACAACATCATGTCTGTTTTTGGTGTTGAAGAGCCGGAGCGCTGTTTTTAGTCGGCTGTTGAAGCAAGTCGATGTTCAACAGAAAACACTTTGGGATTGGAGTTAGAGGTGCCTGCCAAAGGACCACTGGCAGATGGATCCATGGGGCGATGAAGGGATGAATGTGCTGGGTGGTTCGGCCTCATGCTGTCAGCGGGTGGTATTTGGAGCCATGGTCCTCACCACTGTCCTCACCACTGTCCTCCGCTTTGCCTTCAGTGGGTGGTCCTCTCATGCAGGCGTGACTAAGTGTTACAGTTTTGAACCTCCCTCTTGTGGTGGTGTTTGTACCATGCTCTGTGGTGAAAACAGCGCCGTCTGCTGGGTGTAGCTCAGTAGTGAAGTGTTCATGCTAGCCCCCTAGGGGGCGCGCCACCAGTTTGAAAACCTCTGGTATGATCAGTGAGGTAGAAAGCTGGGTGATGTCACGGAGGTGTGGATGGAAGCATGTGTGAATGGATGGAGCCGGGGTCACTCAGGTCAGGAGAGCTGATCTTTCTCGATAAAGTTTCATGTGAGCTTTCCAGGCGTTGGACAGAAGGCGTGGAGAGTAGAGCAGCTCACTGTCGCCGGAAACTTTCATCATGTTTCACCAGGACCTCTTTTCTTGTTCTTGTCCAGTCAGCGCCAATCTTGCGGGCCCTTCCATCTTCAATACAGCCAGGCGTCACGTGCTCACCACTGCTTGCTCTCTCCAGGTGAATGCTGTCATGCCATTTGGGTGCCTTGCCCTGCGAGATGGGCGGACGTACGACGCCTTCTCTGACATCACAGACAAGTATGAGATTGGACAGGTTCTGCGAGCGTAAGTACCGACAAGTCTTGGCATGACCTTCGACCTCAAGTGTGTGGATTATTGTTGTGGTCATATTCACGTTTATTTCCCGCTAGCTTGCTGCCGAGCGTTCAGCATCCCTGCACGTGTAACAGCTAGGAGCAGGAGAACCCAGTATCTGGATCCATGGTGTGACATGTTTGGTGACCCTGTGATGTCGGCTGACCCTCGATCGTACTGGGTCGCTTTCAGACTGCCCTTAGCTCTGGCTGTATTGTTGCAGCACCGACGCTGCTGTGCAACGACTGTACGTCCTTTAGACTCAAGAAGAACCTGGACTTTTCCTTCCTGAAACTGCCACGGAAAAAGGCCACAGAAGAACATCTGATGAGCTTCCGGTATCAGTCCAATGTGAGGCCGAGAGAAAGCATGTCCGACGCTCCCTGGAAACATGGAGCGCCAGAAGAAAGCAAATATTCCACAGAGTAACATTCTGCTCCTCTCCCTGGTGTGAAGGCACCGCATCCAACTGAGCTGTTTGACTGAACAGGGATGGAGTTGAAACGTAACGGCTCACCTGAACCAGGACTTTCAACCCGACTAGAAGCTCATTAGAACCTTTCTGAACTCTTTCACCCTCTAAACCTTGTGAGGACAGGCCAAAATGTCCTCACCAGAAGGTGGCATGTCAAGGCTTGGTGCTCTCACACACACACAGACAGACACAGGGACAAACACCAACCAGTGAAAGAGGCCACATGGCAGATCAACATCTGGCCGCACCGATGACATAACACACGCTGGGCCAGCTCAAAGGAAATGTAAGGGAGAAGAATCTAAAGAGCGGAATGAGAGAGAATAGAACACCTCACAAGAGACGCCTGAGGACAAGCTCTGGAGCTTGAGCCCCTCTCACTGATCCTCGAGCTTATTCTTATGAGGACCTCAGTCTCCATCACTTCTGGAACTGATAAAGGGATATTTGATATTAGGTGATGGACATGATCCAGGGTTCCCTGACCGAGGCCATTGGTTGAAGGGTCCAGATCCTGTCTAGCTGTCGACTGCTCCCATTTTAGTTTCCCAGCTATATTAAACGTCACAACAAATCTGCCAATCCAAACTTTGTGCTTCCACCTATCGAGGCTTGACCCACTCTCTCTGCCTGCAGGAAGGAGTTCTGCGAGCTGTGTCTGGTCAAGGAGAGACAGACCGAGAAGGTCTTCGTCTGCAAGAAGTTCCTCAAGAAGGACGGCAGGAAGGTCCGCAAAGCAGCCAAGAATGAGATCATGATCCTGAAGCTGTACGTACAAGTCAAGGTCACAGATGGATGAACAGTGGAGTGTCCTCCATCGCACGGTGCCTGTTGCTCCGCCTCGTCTTCTGACTCTGTGAAACCCAAAACTGTCTGGTGTTTCAGGGTCACCCACCCGAACATCCTCCAGCTGATCGACACCTTTGAGACCAGGAAAGAATACTTCATCATCCAGGAGTTGTGAGTGTTGCTGTGACGTTTGTCTCTCTCTCTCTCACTCACTCACTCACACACACACACACACACACACACACAGTGTTTGTATTGCTATCCCTGTGGGGACATTGTGAGGTTTCTCATGGCCACCGCCCTTTCCCCAGCCTCTCCCCCTAAACACATGGCTCACCTGAACCAAGACTCTGAACCAAACAGAACTCAAACTGGAGATGAGGAGACTCGCTTGTCCTTGAGCTTGACCTCAGATGTTTCTATTGCAGCGCCACAGGAGGCGACGTCTTCGACTGGATCCAGGATCAGGGAAATTACACAGAGAAGGACGCGTCCAACGTGATTCGGCAGGTGCTGGAGGCCGTGGCGTACTTGCACTCGCTCAACATCGTGCACAGGAACCTGAAGGTGGGCGCGCTCTCTGTCCGCTCCCCTGCTTGTGGATTTGGAGTTTAGCTCTGCAGCCAGTCGTAAACGCATTAGAGGACCATCTTAAGTTAATGACTCCGCATTCCATAACGTTGATGTCGAGGGAGTAAACACCGTCTTTATGACTTAATGAAGTCTCCAGCGAGGCAGCTCGCATCAACACATTCACATCTTCATCCCTGTGATCTTCGTGTCTGCCGCTGCCTCCCGTCTCCCTCTGCTGGTGGGTACTGGAACCTGTCATCCCAAATGTGATTCAACATCTGGAAAATGGCTTGTAAAACAAACAGTAGACGCCATGCATGGATGCCTCATCATTTGTGTGACCTTACATAGTAAAGAGAGGAACTGAAAGTGTGGGAGATACTTCGGAACAAATGCATTACCTGTGTTAGTAATAGGAAAGTGCAGCTTTCACTCCGATACGCTCCAGCATCGACGCTTTCATGGTCCATGTCTGTCAAATCTGGAGCTCGAACACTGCAGTCTGTTGTTGAACTCATCATATCCTGTCCCGCAGCTGGAGAACCTGATGTACTACACGGAAAACAACCACAACAAAGTCGTTCTGAGAGACTTCTACCTCTCCAGGTTTGAGAATGGACCTATCACAGAGCCCTGTGGAACACCAGAGTACCTCGGTGGGTGAGACTCGGTCGTGTCGCTTCACTTCACGGCGTCACAGGGAAGTGGTTGCACTTTATTAGACTCAATAAAACGGCGCCCTCCACTCCTCAACCCCCTGGCGGTCGTCCTCCGCTCCAAAATTAAAGTGGGGTTATGCTGGAGTGCAGAGCGGTGCTCGGGCCCGGCACATCAATAGGCGAGGGCGTCTGAGAGGGGTGAACTGGAGGGGTTCAGTCCATGAGCTGCGCTCTGTCTGTGTGCTCTTCAGCTCCAGAGGTGGTGGCTCGGCACCGGTACGGCCGACCGGTGGACTGCTGGGCGGTGGGCGTCATCATGTACATCCTGTGAGTCTCTATGGTCAGCACTCTCCACCCGCTCATGTTCTCATCCCCAAAATCTCTGAATTGTCTAAATCAAAATAAATAAAAAAAATCAAATAAAAAAAAAGAATTGAGTGTAAAGATATAAAAAATATATATATATATATATATATATATAGATAACCCTCGAGACATTGGTGTTGAGAAGTACTAACAATTCAGTACAAATATTACGAGAAAAAAAAATATAATACACAATTACAAGCATTATTTTATGGTACTTTTCCGTGTCCCTTTCCAGCTTATCGGGAAACCCTCCGTTCTACGATGAAACCGAGGAAGAAAACACTGATCTGCACAATCGCATCATTTTCTGTCGCATCGTTGCTGGTGACTTCGAGTTCGACTCCCCTTACTGGGACGACATTTCGCCTGCAGGTACGACGCTCGGCCGCAAGATGGCAGCAAATGCAGGTTTTGTGAGCGTCTGTTCTTATCCTTTATGTGAGTCGCTTCCTCTGTGTTCTCAGCCAAAGAGCTCGTCTGCCGCCTCATGGAAGTGGACCAGATGCTGAGGATCACCGCCCAGGATGCTCTGTGGCATGAATGGTAGCGATCTCTCTGTCTCACACACACACGGTACCCCACTCCTCATACGTATGCTCTGCCAGGATTGCTGGGAATGGTGCATCGGAAAAGAACCTGAAGGACGGCGTGTGCGCCCAGTTTGAGAAGAACTTTGCGAAAGCCAAGTGGAGGGTATGGATCCATGTTTTATGGCACCTCTGATAACGATGATCTGGAGTCAGCGTTTTAGATGATCATAAACTAGAGTCGCTTCATTTTCAGTGATTCAGAGTCAGGTTTGCTGAGATTCAATTTTGCAAATGACTTATCGATGAATAAGCTGACTCGGCGGCATCGCTAACAGCCGCAATCCTCTTCTCTTTTTCCCCCATGTGATCTCCAGGAGCTCAAGGTACCGTAGTGCGGGAGAGGGGGCGGCGGGACGGAGCACGAGAGGACGGTGGGCCGCTGACCCGCTCCTCTCGCGCTCTGGCCCTGCCTGCTGTGGACTCACTGGTCCCAGGAGAGATCCATCCTCACACTGCTCCGCTTCTCCTCACTAGCGTGGTCCACCTTTTCTGACCGCCTCATTGAGCCGATGAGGAGGGGAAGGAAAGGTTGTGCGGGAGCTGTGTGTGTGGCCCTCTGTCCTTCCTCTCCTGTGATCCCCTCTGTGTGGCTAACACGTCTCTTCCGCAGGGTTTGAAACAATCTCATGCTGACTTGTCATGCTCAGTGGGAGCCCGGGGTCACCTCTGACCTCTGGTGGAATGCCGCCGAACGAGCGGAGCAGCAGGTTGGAAGCCACCTGGTGACAGCTCGAGCAGGTGTCCAACAAAGGTTCAGAAGACGTGTGATGCTGGAAGCTCTGACGCCTTTGTTTGAACTCTGCGACTCTTTGGGACAGGACAGGCGAGCGCGCCCAAAGGAGTCTGCTCATTCTGCCTACAACTCCCGCCATGTTTGTAGTCCCGCCTGGGTGTTACAGGTCACTGTTGAAGCATTTCATATCTCGATTACACCAGTCATCGGCTGAGGCATCATGATCAAGAGGAGACTCACTTGAAGTCATGATTCATCAGCGCGAAGGCTGTGGAGGTGGAGACCCTAAGTGCTGACAGTAGCACTCACGAGACAGCAAACACGGGGGAGTTGAACCAAGCCCTTGAGATTGATTCAAACTTGGACACTTCAGGACTCTCCGCACTGACTCACATTTGCTTTGGTCATGACTGGATCATGCGTGGTGTGTCGCTCAGCCTCAGGCGCCGATGCTAGCTGCTGACGTGTTGCCTCTCTGTGCCTTACAGAAAGCCATCCGCGTCACCACTTTCATGCAGCGGCTGAAGAACTCGGAGGCTTTGACGGACAGTTCCGCTGAAGCCCACGGGACAAAGGAGGCAGGAGAAGGGGAGGGGCGGGGAGAGGAAGGGGTGACATCGAGCAGCGTGTCTTTAGAGGTGACGGTTGAGAACACGCCGCCGTCGATGGAGCTAGGCGAAGACAAGTCCAAGGTGGACAGAGTGGTGCCTCCAGACGTGTCAGAGCCTGCCTGCCATCCCGAGGCCTCGCCCCAGGAAGAGCCCGAGGTGAAGAGAAGCAGCGAAGGAGCGAGAAAGGGGCCGGCGAGTTTGCCTCCGAACAAAGTTGCACCCGAACAATCCAGCGGCACCGCAGCTGCTCTTCAGCCGTCTGGGGTGTCCGCGCCAAAGGCTTCACCAGACAAGCGACCGCAGGCACCTAAGGTGGAAAGTGACGGCAGCTGGTGTCAGACTCAGCTCCCTGAAGCTGTGGCGGAGGCTTCCGCCGTTGGGCCCGTCTCCCCGGCGCTCAGCACCGGCGTCCAGCTGAGGGGGGACTGCAGCCCTGGGGCCAGGCGCGACAGGGACGCCAGGAGGACGGACAGACACAGTGCTGAGTTTGCTGTCACTAGGGTGGCGCCTCCTGTGGGACAGGCCTGCTACGCTGCCGGAAGCTCCGCCAGCCTGGGTCGCCACGTCACACCGTACCGCTCGGACCTGGCGGGGAGCTACGGCAGTCCGTACAGCACCCTTTACAGCAGGGGGGGGCTGGGGATGTACGGCACCGGGCTGCATCCTCCGTCAGGCGACTGGCAGATGGACAGTGTGATCGAGCAGATCGAGAAGCAGATGGCAGCAGTGCTGGAGAAGATCGAGGGGGACATGCCCTCGCTGCTGGAGCAGATCAGTGACTGTCCCCCAGAACTGCCCCGACTCCGGAGCGCCAACGTGTCTCCCGCCACCAGCCGCTCGCGCACCTCGCAGCAACAGCCCCCTCCGCCTCTCCCGACCTCTCCCCGGCCAGGGATGCCGTCCCTCCCGCGCCTCACCATCCCCCCTCCCACCTACCCCCCGCCGTCACCGCCTACTCAGGCCGCAGCCCTGGGCGAGCGTGAGGAGCGGGACGGACAGAGGAGGGCCGCTCGCTCCAGCCAGTCACCGAGGGCCGGGATGGGCCGGGGGCTCTGAATTGCATGAACTATCAAGTTTGACATCTTGATCTGAAGCTCTTCCTCTGAGAGAGAACTTGACTTCCAGCTGAAGAGGAACGATTCGAGAGCAGCTCATTAAATGTCTTATCCATGCAACCTCTGGGCACCGACCTCTTTTAACCTTTACTGTGGCGCAGGAGTGTAAATAGATGGCCGATCCATCGTCTTGCTTCACTCGCACTTGCAGAACTCCCTTGTGTACAGTCGACTGTGGTTCACCGTGTTTCTTTATTTTCTGTTGTGAAGTAGAGGTCTGCTCCACAAACCACCGACACGTTCGTTCACTCGAAACAAGACTGAAGCCCTCCCTAGTTCGATAGTGTATATTAAAAATAGACACATTCCTCCCAACATTCTATTGTATTTTCATTGCACATAAGATATAGATGACTCTTTATGTTGTACGTTCCTTCTCCACTTCATGTGTACAGTTACTGCAGCTGTCTGTTCTTCCCTCATGTGATCTGTACTGTCTGCAAGTCTTTCAATAAAACACAGTTAATATTGCTCTGCGTTCTTTTCCCTTATAAATGGAGGAGGAGGTGGTTTTCGCCTTCGTACCAAGACCTTGTGGATTGCAATTTTAAAGATATATTTTGGGGGGCTCTGGAAGTGTGTGTCCAAGAGGTCCCCTACCATCCATCCATCCAAGCCCACTTATCCGTCGCCAGGTTGTGATCCCGAGGCGCTCCCAGGCCAGTGAAGAGTCCTGGGTCGGCCCCTCTGTCTCCACCCAGGTGAAATACCTCCAAAGGGAGGCGTCCTTATTCGAAGCCCGAACCACCACATCTGGCTTCTTTCAAGGTGGAGAAGTAGCGGCACTACTCAGAGTCTCTCCCAAGTGGCGTACCTCCTCACCCAATCTCTGAGAGAGTTCAGGAAAACTCTCTGACCCCTACCAGCTCAGCTAGTGCTACACAGGGATAATACTTTGTAATTACACAATTGTTTCTCCAACTGCTTTTAAACATTCAAAATAATCCATAACAAGTCAATGGTATCTTTGTTTTTTGTAGATAGTAATGTATAATGCGTCATATCGGTCATTCATTGCGTTAAATACATATTTTTTTGCGTTCACTTTAAGTAAGCGTTTCATTGAAGAGTTTGTGCGTTTGCCTACAAGTTCCATGATGCCATGCGGGCAGCTCAGACGAGCCCATTACGCAGCGAAATGGGTGCAAGAACTAGCGCAAAGTTATTGCTATAAACGTGAATTAAATGTCGAAAACGCAACATTCCAGGGTATTTTAAGGACAATGGTGGAACGTGTTGATGCTACTGCGCCACCCGCCTCTGCGATATCTTCGCGCCACCCCTCCGGGTGGAGAGGGTGGTATGGCCAGTAACGTGCACATGTTGCTGCTTTGCTTTGCGCTCCAGAGTCGGTCGGGGGGAACACGCTTCTGGACCAGCCGGGCTGCTCGCCGTCCAGCGGAAAAAAAACTCACCCAGCCCGCCAGCCTGACACACTTTCCAGACTGCCTTCGTCGTCGTTGCCTCCTCACATTTGTTTGCTTAAGCACAAGCCGAATTTTTTAGTACTCCAGATCAGGCCGGCCAATATCGGATGTGGTGAGTTGTGCACACTTTGTACGTCTTGGTGGTGTTAGCCCCCGGCTAACGTTAGCTCCTGAGCTAACACCGAGGGAAAAGTCGCTGGGTGGCACGATAGCCGGGGCGCTTAGCCGCACACATGCTAGCAACTACGCAGTCGTTCCTTGTGCTCCGCAGACGTTCTTTGCGTGACTTTTTCGGGCGTCCCTGAATGAGTGTAGCCCGTGTGCGACCGAGCGATTCATTGCTGCCCCGTTCGAGGTGTTTCACTGCCGTTTCCATGCAGCGCGTTCAAGTATCGCAGGCTGCAACAATGGATGTTGGGTGGACCACTTGTGTTGCTTTCCTTCCCGAACCGTTCGCTAGGAGCTCGGCTCCCTTTTGGATGCGCTCGGATTGTCACCGGTTCATGGAGGCGCAGAGCCAGAGTTGTAGCCTGGAGCCCCAGTTCCTTCAATCGTTTCTCACTCGTGGATCATTGGCGGAATGGGTTTCAATAGGGAGGTTTGAATGAGCATCACCTCCACTTGCCCGTGTAACCGGGAATATGCGGCCCTCTCTTCCTGGGCCTTTGTCATCTACGAGGCACCCCCTCCCCCAATACTCCTCCTCAGCAAGGAATGCTCACCCCTAACCTCGATGGGACTGAAGCCTCAGCATCCCGGACTGGCTTGTCGCCCGTCTGCTGTTGCACCCGACTGGGTGGTAGGAGTCCAGTAGACAGCAGGACTGGCAGTCGATACAGGTTGTGTTTCTGAGTCTAAACAGGTCTTGTAAGTTGAAAGAACTTGGAATACGTGAGCGTGATCAGCCCATTATTTCAGGTGAAGTCCGCTTATCTTGCATGCCTATCTCCATCCCGGAGAAGTGGCATCTCCTTGGTCTTCCCGGCCGCATCCTTCTCAGTTCAGCCTCCATGACCAGAAACAACCTCTGACTCCTCCAGACCATGAGGACCACTCTCAGGCAGCTGCCATGCAAAGATCTTAAGTAGTCCCCAAAACTCTCAAATAACCTGCTCTTTCAACTTTAATGTCCTTCATGTCCTGCATGTCAGGCTGCCTTTGTTATTTGAATTTTGAAAAGGAAGTCCAGGGGGTAAAGAAAATAAATTAGTATAACACTTGCGTGGTGTAGAATTTCCTAAATTGTCAATAGAGCGAGTTAACAAGTCCGTAAACCAGCAGGTCAGTTTGTCCACTCATTCATTTGGGATATTGCTCAGGAAGCACAAAGTATTGCCTGAACGGAATTGTTGCTCCGATTGTAATGATCAGATTTTCTTTAGTGTTGTCGTGTCTCGCTGATGGCTGACTCAGACCTTTATTGACTTGTTACTTTCAGAACAAGAAGCTGTTTTTTTATTCAGCGGCTTGCTGGAGTTGTCAAACATTTTCGGGGTGTGAAACAATATTTTTCGAGTGGTTGAATAAAGCCTTTATGAAGCCCTGTGCATTACATTGCTTCAGTAGTGTTGTCCTGAGTGGAGAGGTTGTCTTGTCGAGTCTGACCTGTCAGATTTGTCAAGTGTTTGGTGCTCCGGGTGGACACTGACCACTGCAGAGGCTTGGCCCAAGACCCGGTCCAATCTTGTAAAATGACAATGTAAAAATGTCTTTCAATTTGTTGTCGTTCGCATTCTGTACTCATCAGCTGTTAGACAAAAGTGACAGCACTGTTGCAAGTGTTTTTTTGCGCTGCTGAAAGTCTCATTGTTTTCGGTTCTTGCTGAGGTCTTGCAGTTCATTGTACAGTGAAACACGCATGTGTCGTCAAGCGCTGACTGGGCGGGTCCTCAAGTCGTGCTGTCCAATCAGCTGCTCTCACACGCTCTCTGAGCTGTGGCGTCACTGCGTCCCCCGCCCCTTTCTGCCCAGCTGCCATTTTGGTTTTGTTCCCGTCCGCAGCAGCTCCAGTCCTCCGAGACTGTCCGACATAAGCAGCGTGACTCGGCACTAACAGCCCGCCGCCTTCACCCTTGCCGTCGCCGTCCTTTTCTCTGTCGCCACGACCGAGTTGGAACCCATTCGCTGCCGCTGACAGTCGCGGGAGAGGCGCGGGTTCGCGTTGGGAAGGGCCCGAGAAGGATTATTGGTGAGAGCAGGGAAATCAATGAAGCACTACTGTAATGGCTTCTCTCTCGCTTTGCAGACATGATGTTCGTCGGGAAAGGCAGCTGTTACATGACACTGACTGTCAGTTTTCTTGTGATATGTGAGGTTTGTGTGGCGATACCCAGGCAGCAGGGTGCTATCGCTGTGTTTTCCGAACAGGTTGTGTCACGGCCGCTAGCTAAGCTCGTAAAGTTGTGTTCCGCACCGGGGCTGCTGCAGGCCGCGGCCAAGCGCTTCACACATTCACCTCCTTTTCCGCCTTCTCTGCTCAAAGTGGACCCAACTCATGTCACTGATTTAGTTGGGTGGCGACCGTTTCTCGCCGCAGGTGGTGAGATCAGATTCGCGTGTACAATTGCCGTTTTCTTTACGATCTTACTCCCAAATGTTTTATTATATATTTTTGAAAATGACAGCTAACCGTGCCGCGATCCTTTCGGTTTCAGTTTGGACAGTCATCGTTTGAAAACGATTCCTTTTCAGCGGATAATTCGCGGAGAAGTTTTTGAAGTCGAGTTGAGTTGTGTCTTGTTGGTTGGCATTTTTCTTTAGTGTAGTTGATGCATGTTTTATGACATCGTTGGTAATTGTTTCCTTCATGAATTATACAGGAAGTTGACAGGGTTTTGCTTGTGTCTACACCTGCAGTCTGCTGTGAGATGCAGCTCAGTTTACTGCAGTGGACTTTAATGATTCAGCTGTTTTTGTTGAAATAATGATGGTCGCCATCAGTGGTGCCATAACAGACAACAGGGCTGCATAAAGAAGTCTGCACTGTCTGTGTGTAATGAAGGGACACACAGTGCTGCTTTTCATTTCTCTTCTTAGCTCCAGTTCTCCTCCGAACAGATTTGTTTTTGGACGGCAGCCAGCCCAGCTGCTCCCTAGATAGAAATCCTTTCTATCATGGAGAGGATTGGCGGCTTTCAGTGAGGAAACATGGCGGTGAATTATTCATAGAGTTGAAGTTGCAAGGTTAAATTAAGTTTGTGTGCTCAGCTAGTCACGTTTGCCACAAGGTGTTTATGATCATGATTTATTGTTACTGTGTTATTGGCAACCCATTTAAAAATGTGTAATGTCTGGTGGAATGCAGATGTCCAGCTCGCCGCTGTCCAAGAAGCGTCGCTTGTCAGGATCAGAGACGAAGACGGGATCCCATTGCTCCTCCTCCAACTCTGTCAGAACTGATCTGTCCCACACACCTGCCAACGTAAGTGCTTACACACCCACCCACCCCATACTGCTGAAGCTGGTTCCATTAACTGATTAAAAGTGCTTCACTGTCTCTCCAGGGCATGGCTAAGAATGGCAATGATGCTGAGATTGATGAAGGCCTGTACTCCAGACAGCTGTGAGTTTCCCAATTTTGACTATATTTCAAGAAAATGTGCTTTTTTTTGTTTAGTTGAATTGTACATGTCAATATATTTTGTATTTGGCAGATTGTTGTTCTGAATAAAATAGCTAAAAAACAGAAACCCTAACTGTATTGCGTTCTCCGATGCTGCGATGTCTACGTTCTTGTGTGTCCATCCATCTAAATTATTCAAATCTAAACAAATGGGTTGTTTTCTTTTCACAGTTATGTGTTGGGCCATGATGCGATGAAGCGCATGCAGAACTCCAATGTCCTCATCTCTGGAATGCGAGGTCTTGGAGTGGAGATTGCCAAGAATGTTATCCTTGGTGGGGTTCGCAGTGTCACTGTTCATGACGATGGTGTTGCAGAATGGAGGGACCTTTCCTCTCAGGTATGTTCCATGTCTTTTTCAAGCTCAATTTGAATTGCTCTCATGATGCCTACTCGACCGACCACAAATGACTGACTTAATATATCATTCAGTGGGGGGTCTCTCTGGCCATTATCATCGCTGGTGTTTTTCGTCCCTTTTCATTTCGGTCTTTTGTTCTTCAAGTGCACAGCTCTTGACTATGTGAAACCTCATGGATGAATTGATTTAAAGCTGAAGTCCATAATCTCAATTTCGGATTTTATTTGTTCATGCTGCTGCATTCTTTTGTCAAATGAAAGTTCTCCTTGATGCTATGTCAGGTTGTTTCTTGAGCAAAACAATGTCTGACGGTTATTATTGTGCATAATTGAACCTATTTATTTCGTTGAAATTCTCGTGCCCCTTGCGTTGTTTAAATATGGTTGGGTGTTTCTTGGCTCCCTCGATCTACAGGGAGGCTGTGTGGCCTGCTGTGATTCAGCAAAAAATGTTTCATTTCATTTGTGGTTAAAAGCATCACTTTGTGTTGGCTGTCTGTGTGTTCTTTGTCCTCTAGTGACCTTGTGTTAGTTGTTTTGGTTGCAGCCCAGGTGGCAGTCTCAGGAAGTGCGTTCTTTAAATAGCATGCTTTGTAGCCGATTGAAAGAACAGAGTACATGGCAGATGCATGTGCTTCTGTAGAAGAGTTGGAGCAGTTTCACCTTTCTTGTTCAGAGTTTCTGGTGGATGTTTTCTGACTGCTTTTGCTTTTTCTTGTTCTGTCAGTTTTACCTCCGTGAGGAGGATCTGGGAAAGAACCGGGCTGAGGTTAGTCAGCCTCGTTTGGCTGAGCTCAACAACTATGTTCCTGTGACTGCCTACACAGGAACATTGACGGAGGATTACCTGTTAAAGTTCCAGGTACTGTGTCTTACAGCCTTATATTGCTGCCTTGATTTGAATCTGCTGGTTTAGTTTCATCTGTTTGTGCATTGCAGGTAGTGGTTCTTACAATCTCCTCACTAGAAGAGCAGAAGAACCTTGGGGAGTTCTGCCACAAGAAAGGAATCAAGCTTATCATTGCAGATACTCGTGGTCTCTTCGGGTATGAGTCCAAGGATGAACATTTTCTTATTCTGCTGTTTTCTGATTTCATCTCTGCACTGTTTTACAGGCAGCTTTTCTGCGACTTCGGAGATGACATGGTGGTGTTTGACACTAATGGGGAGCAGCCTCTGAGTGCCATGATTTCAATGATCACAAAGGTGAGTTTCTGTAAGATAGGACGTACCTGGTGAGTCACCACTTTTGGATGCTTGCATGAGCATGGGAAACATGTCCCGTACTCTTGATCCCTGTAATGATATCCATTCTGTTCAAGTTGTGTTGCTCAAGTTATGTCACTTTTCTCTGCAGGACAATCCTGGAGTTGTGACATGTCTGGATGAGGCCCGTCACGGTTTCGAGACTGGGGACCAAGTCTCTTTCAGTGAGATTCAGGGAATGACAGAGCTTAATGGCCACAAGCCAGTTGAGATCAAGGTCCTCGGTGAGTTGACTTCCTGTCTTATCAGCCAGTTCAAGAGTGTCACTGACATGTCTGGGTTCCACGTTACAGGTCCATATACTTTCAGCATCTGTGACACAGCTGCTTTTTCAAACTACGTTCGAGGAGGGATAGTTTCCCAGGTCAAAGTGCCCAAGAGCATTTGTTTTGTAAGTTCCTGCTGCTAAGTGAATAAGTGTGGACTTTGGCTCCTTTGATGGTCTTATCAGAGTGAGCTTGCCATCTGACCGAGGCCTGTCTTTGTGCCCAGAAATCACTCTCTTCTTCCATGGCTGAGCCAGAATTTGTCATGACCGACTTTGCCAAGTTTGACCGTCCAGGTCAGCTGCATCTTGGCTTCCAGGCTGTTCATGCATTCCAGGCGAAACACAACCGCCTTCCGGCTCCTTGGAACCAGGTGAGTGACGTCGCCACTGCTGTATGGGAAACACTTGGATCGTTTTAATTGATCACAATCATCAGTGATCCTCATCGCCAAGTGTTCTCAGGGAAGAAATATAATGCCTTCATTCTCCTTCTGTCAGGCTGATGGTGATGAACTGCTTGCTCTGGCCAATGAGTTGAACGCCGCCCAGACTGGCTCGGCAAAACTGGATCAGTTGGATGAAGCTCTGATCAAGAAGCTGGCGTTTGTGTCCGCTGGAGATCTGGCACCGGTTAATGCTTTCATTGGTGGACTAGCTGCGCAGGAAGTGATGAAGGTGCCAAGATCTGCCTGCAGTTTTGATCAAATTGATCGCTTTTATGGCTCGTAGATGACATGATGGTCTTGCTCAGGCTTGCACTGGGAAGTTCATGCCGATCATGCAGTGGCTGTACTTCGATGCCTTGGAGTGCCTTGCTGAGGACGATGGAGTCATGCCCACGGAGGAGGAGTGCGCCCCTGTAGGTGTTGAGAGTCGCTCAGCCACTCTTGTGCCGCTGCAAACGAAACCTGAAGTCTGAAACGTCCTGCTCTTCAATTTTCAGAGGCAGTGCAGGTATGATGGGCAGATAGCTGTGTTTGGCACCAAGCTCCAGGATCTTCTGGCTAAGCAGCGTTACTTCCTGGTAAGCTGCGATATCAACGTTCGTTTTTGAGTCCTGTTGTTGAGCGTACAATAGCGAGTGCTGCCGCTTTAGGTGGGGGCCGGTGCCATCGGCTGTGAGCTGTTGAAAAACTTTGCCATGATCGGGCTGGCTTCCGGAGAGGGTGAGGTCATCGTCACAGACATGGACACCATCGAGAAGTCCAACCTGAACAGACAGTTCCTCTTCAGACCAGCTGATGTGACAGTAAGTCAGGCGCCATATGCACAGTTGAACACAGAATCAGACCTGGACGTGACCCCCATTGTTAGAGGCAGGCGGCTGACTATTGTTTCATATGAACCCTAACTGAAGACGGGTCAGAAGGAAGGAGAGCTGAAGATCGGTTGAAGCTCTTTGATGACATGACTGATCCTTTCTCAGAAAATGAAGAGTGATACGGCCGCAGCTGCAGTGAAACAGATGAACCCATCAATCCGGATCACAGGGCACCAGAACCGGGTCGGCCCCGAAACAGAGAAGTTCTATGACGACGACTTCTTTGAGAGACTCGACGGGGTGGCGAACGCACTCGACAATGTTGACGCTCGTGAGTAGCCTTTTTGTTTTCAGGGTCCAGTATATGTGGTCGTTCTGTTTTCATCTCTTCTTCTCCGCTCGCTTTGCAGGCATGTATATGGACAGACGGTGTGTGTACTACCGGAAACCTCTTCTGGAGTCTGGCACTCTTGGCACAAAAGGCAACGTCCAGGTGGTGATCCCGTTCATCACCGAATCATACAGCTCCAGTCAGGACCCGCCAGAAAAGTCCATCCCCATCTGCACGCTGAAGAACTTCCCCAATGCCATCGAGCACACACTGCAGGTTTGTGGGCGGAAACAACACGACAGCGCTCGCTAGGAAGAGCTGTTCTCTGCAGGCACAAATAGCATCATTTCATTTGAAATGACGATGACTTTTCCTCCTTCACAGTGGGCACGTGATGAATTCGAAGGACTTTTCAAACAGCCACCAGAGAGCGCAATGCAGTACCTCCAGTGAGTCGAGCTGCTCTTGTATGGATCTAGTAGTGATCCACTGATGTTTGTGTCTGAATGTATTCGTCAGAATACATGTTAAATGTTAACATTTCCTGGCGTTTCAGAGACCCCAAGTTCATGGAGCGCACTCTCAAACTTCCTGGTGCTCAGCCTGTTGAGGTTCTGGAGGCTGTCTTCAACAATCTGGTCCGGGACTGCCCCAAAAGCTGGGCTGACTGTGTGGCCTGGGCTCGCAAGCACTGGCAAGTCCAGTACAGCAACAACATCCGCCAACTTCTGCACAACTTCCCCCCAGACCAGGTACCAACGTGAACTTCATGACATGGTTCGCTTTAACAGTTTTAGTTGTTATACGACAACACAACTGAAGATAAACGTTGGCCTCTCACTGATGTGTGGGTGGAATAGTTTCAGTCTCTGGAAGATTTGAGCATAGAATGTGGACAGGTGAATGGTAAGAAGTCTCCTATGATGATCCAGCCATGCTAATACTGATGCGCCAGGCGAGTGTCTGGGTGCATGTGAGTTCAACCCATCTTCTCACGCTGATGTCTTCAGTGTGTGCTGAGGAGAAACACTTCTACTCTGAGTCAGGTCAATCTTGACGGAGCTCTTTCATTACCCTCATTTATGTTTGCTCTGCTCATTCTCTTCAGCTGACCAGCTCTGGTGCCCCCTTCTGGTCGGGTCCAAAGAGATGTCCTCACCCCCTAGAATTCAGCACGAGTAACGTAAGTTGTCATTTTGGGTTGTGAGATGGGAGTAGTCTGGGCTGACTGCTGTCCTGTTCTAGGACCTGCACATGGACTACGTCCTGGCTGGTGCCAACCTGTTTGCTCAGACGTACGGCCTGCAAGGCAGCCGAGACAGAGATGCTCTCATCAAGATCCTGGAGGGGGTCCAGGTGCCGGTATTCACCCCGCGCTCAGGCGTCAAGATCCACGTCTCAGATCAGGAGCTGCAGAACAGCAATTCCTCTGTTGGTCAGTTTCATCCTCGTCGTGCTTAAATCGTTGTTCCTCTCAAACCTCTCGTCCCTCGCCGCGCAGATGACACCCGACTGGAGGAGCTGAAGGACAAGCTGCCGAACCCCGACACCGCTCAGTTCAGACTCTGCCCCATCGATTTTGAGAAGGTAAGCATTACTTGTCAAAACATATACGTCGCTTTACAAACCAGATTCACCTTTTTCTTTTGGTTCCAACAGGACGATGATGATAATTTCCACATGGACTTCATTGTAGCTGCTTCAAATCTCAGAGCAGAGAACTACGACATTCCACCCACAGACAGACACAAGGTGCGTCCTCCCGGAAGCAGAAGCTGTCTCCTCCTTGTTGGCGGAGTGTGAACATCTTCCCTCTTCTCTTCCACGCAGAGCAAACTGATTGCAGGGAAGATCATCCCGGCGATCGCCACAACAACAGCCGCTGTGGTGGGGCTGGTCTGTTTGGAGCTCCTCAAGATCGTGCAAGGACACAAGAAACTGGAGTCCTTCAAGAACGGCTTCATGAACCTGGCCCTTCCTTTCTTTGCCTTCTCTGAACCGATCGCTGCTCCCAAACACAAGGTATCGTGGAGAAGTGACGCACAGTTGTCTCCTGTGATGATCCAGCCATGCTAATACTGATGTACCAGACTCTTTTGGTCTGGGTGCAAGTGCGTTCAGCTTTCCTTCTCACGCTGACAGTGTCGGCGTGTGTACTGAGGAGAACAATTTTCACTACTGTCCCTGAGTTTAGCCAGGACTAGGAAGCTGAGGTTTTTGATTTGTGCCCGTCGAAAGTCTGACCTTGTTGTTGTTCTTTCAGTACTATGAGAATGAATGGTCGTTGTGGGATCGATTCGAGGTGACAGGGATCCAACCGAACGGAGAGGAGATGACCCTTCAGCAGTTTCTGGACTACTTCAAAGTAGGTTCTTCTGAGGATGAAACTGTGAATAGCCTCTCAGCAGTATTGTTCTTCCTCACGCATTAGTGTTGCATGTATGATTCGTACTGTTCCTGGTGCTTCTCGTCTCTCCTGGACGCAGAGTCCTTGGTATGATCTGTGATGTTTGGTTTCATTCCTAGCAGTCAAGACTCGGGCAGTAGCGCCCCCTAGCTATTCATTCAGTGGGTTTGGACAGTTTCCAGTTACACTGTTGTAACTGTTGATGGATGCCTGTTTGCTTGTGTGCTGCACTGTCTTCAACTTTCCTCTGTAATTTCCTCCTAGAACGAGCAAAAGCTGGAGATCACCATGCTTTCTCAGGGAGTGTCGATGCTCTACTCGTTCTTCATGCCCAACGCCAAGCTCAACGAGAGACTGGTCATGCCGTGAGTCCTTTTCTGTTCTGTGGAGATTTCAGAGGCTAAACACAGGCCTGTAGAAATGTACTTGCTCTTCACACAAGACTTCATGATGATGTTTTCTTCTGTTCCGGTCCTGTTCCATGGCTCTAAAGTTTCTCTGCTCCACCAGGATGACTGAGATCGTCACCAAAGTGTCTAAGAAGAAGCTGGGGAAGCACGTGAAGGCGCTCGTCTTTGAGCTCTGCTGCAACGACCTGTCGGATGAAGACGTGGAGGTGCCCTACGTCCGGTACACCATCCGCTGAGCGACCCGCCCACCCACCTGCCCGTCTGAGCAAAGGTGGGGGCTGGTGGGGCACAGAGGGGGATCGATGTTTTTTCAGTGCAGAGTTGATTTCTTCGGGGGGTGGGTGAGGGGGCCGACCCAGGTCAGCTGTATTGGGCTCGGTTTGTTTAGGCCTTACAGGGTCCGAGTGTAAATAGCCCCGGTCAGCTGACTGGAGGATTCCCGTCTGTGTGCTGAGGATCCAGCTGCGGGGGTGCGGCGGGAAGAAGGGGACACATGTACGTGTCCAGAATCATCACAAAATCGGAGACTTTCTGGTGCGCCACAGCCCCCTCTAGTGTCCCTTTGAAGCATCGTCACACTCCTGCGCACCACCGTGTTAAACCCCCGATCCTCGTTTCAAAGCCCAGAAACCCAAATTTCCAACACGTCGTCGCTGCCCTCAATCTTCACCCACACGAGTGTTAAAATCTTGACTGGATCGTCTCTCCCACGGCCGCCACCCACCGGTCCTCGAGCGGCACCCTGCGTCTCTGGAGGAGCTCTCTGTTTTCTATTCTCTTTACATTTTGTTTCCCCCGATCCTGATTTGAAGGGCAGTTCTCTTCCACACTCACCTGTAGATGATGAACGGTGTTTCTCTTTCTACTCGACTCCAAGCTGACGGTGAGAGCGAGATGTGATGTTTGTCGGGAGCACTTAGTGTGGTAGTGAATAAACGTTGATAAAACACTGACTCGTCTCCTCGTCTTGATTTTCCTGCTGTTCTGAAGGTAGGTCACCAGCCTGCAACCTGCCGACCTGAGTTTGCCCTTCGTGTCCCCTCTTCACTTCCCGAGGGGTCTGACTTGTGTGTCTCTTCATCTTCATTAGAAGTGTCAAACTACTGAAGTGTGAGAGGACCTGCATAGACGAGTCTGCTCACAGAGGTACGGAAGACTCGCGAGGTCCCATTATCACACTACCTCTGAGCACTTACAATTTCCTCTCGTGCATCCTGTCATGTGTCAGAAGGAAGTGAGCGCAGTTGGCTGTAACGGTTGTTGCAAAAGACCCATCAGGGTTGTCCGGTCCACCGCCACATTCCTGAAGATGTAGCTGTCAACCGGTGTTCTAGTGCCCCCTCTTTTAAACGTGGATCGTCAATGTTTTGTTTGCTACCTGGGATTTTAAAAGTCCCAGGGTGAATTACTTTGTATTGTTGTAAAACGTTAAATCGAGTTTTGACTTTGTTCTTACGTGGGACCAAGTCACATCACTGTGAACACTGAAGTCAAGGGAGAGACCAGTGTCAGAATAGGTTCCACCACATGCTGCTAGGCATCACTGAGGACTGTTGGTGCTGTCAGTTATTTTTTTTTTTTTAAATAAAAGGTTCTGGTTGTCACCGCTGCTTGGAGGAAGAGCAGTTGCAGCGTTTGAGGTTGCGATGCGTTCGTGTTCTGCAAGAGGGCAGATGTTGATTGAAGGATGTGGTTGAGTGTGAGATGAGGAAGAAAGTGAGGAGGAGGAAGAACAATGACATTGACGCTCGGCAAACAAACTCACCGCTGCTACGGAAACGCACTGTTGCACCGTTTTAAAATGATATCTGGACGTGTCATGTCGCGCTGAGTCGAGGATGGAAGTGGAGGAGAGCAAAGTCAGGACTTCCTGGTCAGTTGCCGAAGGAGATGTTGAGATTTGAGCCTGGTGTTTTGTGTTGAACCCTGTTTGCTGTGACCAGGAGAGAGTCAGCCGAGGCCAACAACTGGGACCACAGCGCTGTGAGCCGCCGACCTCCTCATCTGCCCGTGTTGGCCAGAGACACGACTAACTCTCACACTTGTTTGATCCTCCAGAAGAAGAGGAAGCAGAATCAAATGCCAGACCTGGTGATCAGAATCACGGAGGTGAGTTTGTCGTCTCACAGCGGCAAGCGGAAGTTAGTCGACCGACCTTTTCCACCGCAAGTTCAGCTGCTTGAGTGCAGAAGGAGAAAGATGGTGACTCTGGGCTTGATCGTGTGTCTCCAGTCAGGTGTTCTGCCCTCACTTCACTGCGCCAGTGTGAAAGTTCACTGACTCATGGTTTCTTCTCCTCTCTCTGTGACCTTCTTCCCTACCTCCCCTGCTCCATTATCTCCATTTCTTCTTGCTAGTTGACTCCCTGCCATCAATTCTTTGAGTGGGCAGATGTCTGGCATCCCCACAGATCACTTCTGAATATTGAAATTCATGACCTGACATTTGTATTCTCAGTAGCAGAGATGCAATGGCTGGATGTCAGAATGTGGGTCGACCCATCAGCGCTGTGATGACGCTGCACCGCTGCTCTGCTTAAAGAGGAAAAAAACACGCAGCCATTTTCCGTTTCACTACTCGCACTTTCTTCCTCTTTACAAGGCTCACACCGGAAACGCTGCACCCAGTGACTTCTCTGCTCTCCTCCCCCTCTCATGCCAGGGTGATGAAGACGGGGATGAAGGTGACGCCGTGTGCCAAGTCAAAGATTCAGAGGTGAGATGATGGAGTGTTGCTGCGATGGCACGCTGAGCTCAGCAGTGTGTGACTTGCAGGAGCCCAGCAACAAGCGGGTCAAACCTGTGGCCAAGTCCAACAGTGTGACCGGAGTCATCAGTCCGGTCAAGACGCCGGCTCTCAAGCGCATCGGCCTGTCCATCTCGGTAGCCGCTCCTGCAGAGCACTCCCTGGTGAGTTTGAGGTTGATGTCTCCTGGATGTGTGTCTCCAGCGCTCCATCAGCTTCCGCACGGACGTGCGACCGCTGCCCACGCCGCCGCTCCGCGCTCGCAAGGCCTCGTCCTTCCCCCGGCGACGCAACAGCCAGTGCTGGAGCGACACGGTGGAGAACCCCGACCTCACTGCCAGGGAGATCAAGAGACAAGAGGTGAACCTCTTTCGCTCATGGCGGTGTCTTGGAGGTGACCCTTGTTGTCCTCCTCTGCAGGTCATCTATGAGCTGACGGAGGGGGAGCGACAGCTGATCGCGGACCTCAGCCTGGTCACCAAGGTGAGTGAGCAGGCTCCAGTGCAGCTTCAGCTCGTGCCTGACTGCCCTGCTGCAGGTCTACTACGAGCCCATGCTGAAGCTGGACATCCTGACGGAGAGCGAGCTCGGACAGATCTTCGGCACGCTGGACTCTCTGATCCCGCTTCACCAAGGTGACCCTCCAGATGAGGTTAAGGACCTTCACAAGTTCAGACCTTCCTTCTCGTTGACCCAGATCTTCTGAGCCGCCTGGAGCGTCTGCGAGGGTCAGAGAAAACCGTGGGAGAGGTGGCACCGACGCTGCTGAACTGGGTGAGTGTCACCGCGGGGACCAAGTGGCCCGACGACAGAGCTTCTCATGTCAGCTTGTCCCGCCTCAGTTCCCGTGTCTGGAGGCCTACGTCACCTACTGCTGCAACCAGGTGGGCGCCAAGTCTCTGCTGGACCAGAAGAAGAGCGAGAAGAGGGTGGAGCACTTCCTGCGCTTGTGCCAGGAGTCCTCCTTCAGCCGCAAACTGGACCTCTGGAACTTCCTGGATCTGCCCAGGAGCCGTCTGGTCAAGTACCCCTTGTTGGTGAAGGAGATCCAGAAGTGTACGCCTCCAGAGCACCCGGACGAGGACACGCTGCCTGATGCTGTACGACTCAGACTCCCCTCACAAGCCTCTTGAACTTTCCTTTCACAGGGTTAGGGTTAACCCTAACCCGAACCAGCACAAGGAGACATTACACCTTCAAACTGACGCTGTCGTGTTCAGCTTGTTGAGGTCAGATTCTTCTCTGCAGCTGGAGCTGATCCAGAGCATCGTGACGGAGGTGAACGAGAAGACTGGGGAGGCCGAGTGTCAGTTTTACAGACGGGCCCTGAACTACTCCGAAAGCAACCAGAGGCTCCCTGAGATCCAGCAGTCCCGCTTCCTCTACTGCCACGGCGAGCTGAAGAGCAGCAAAGGCCAGGTGAGTGGGACCTGGAGCCCCTCCGCCTGCTTCTCCTCACCGCCTCGGCTCTCGTGCGCCAGCGGCTGCACGTGTTCCTGTTCGAGCTGGCGCTGGTGCTGACCCGGGCCGGGGAGGACCGAGACGGAGGCAGCGTGTTCCAAGTGTACCGACAGCCACTGCCCAACGTCCTGCTCAACCTGGAGGAGATTCCCGACGGAGAGGCTGGAGGCGGGAGCTTCAGGGGCCACTTCACCGGGGGCAACGATCGAGGTAACACTGACCCGTGCCGTGCTCCTCCTGTATGATTTCCCGTGGCCCCATCGTGTGTCCTCCTCCCTTCAGTGAGGAACTGCTTCCGTGTGAGCAGCAGGGGGCGCTCCAAGGCGCACTCCTACAACCTGCAGGCCAACGACTCCTTCAGCAGGCAGCAGTGGATCAGCAGCCTGCGACAGGCCATCGTCCAGTCCAGAGACCGGACCGTCGCCAGGTCGCCGGTGGCCCCGCCCCCTGACCCCGCCCTCTACCACATGGCCGAACTCAGTCTCAGCTCCGACACAGAGATGAGCGACCGCGGCGGCCACTGACCGGCGCAGCTTCGTGGCATCACGGACCTCAGGTTCCCCCCCCCCCTCTTCCTGTGACAAAACACCGAGTCATCTGGTGAGCGGTGGCGCCCTCTAGCGGCCGCTCAAACTGTGACGCCGTTGAAAGTGAACTTCACTCTGGCATCAATGGATTTAAGTGACTGACCGGGCCCAGCTTGGTGTTGACTTCTGGACTCAGTGACATTCCTGAGCCAGAGCAGCAGCGGAAGACGAATAGGTGTCTCCCTCCAATAAAGTGACTTGTTTTCCTCTCACGCGTCCTCCAGTCTGATTCGTTGGCGCCGTCTCTCACAGTAGTGGGTTCGATTCCGAGGTCCGAGGAGTAACTGTGTGTAACCCCACGTCTGATCTTGTGGTTTCCAGAGTCAATCCCCAGCAGCGAGGGCGGCGTGTCAACTGTCGCTGCAGCGACACTCCTGTGAGGTTTAAGCTTAGCTCTGCAGAGATTAGAGGCGATAATCCTCCCTCCCGCTCTCTGTCACCGACCAATGGCGAGCGGCCTCACACACTGGAACAGGAGCCGCCTCCTCATGCATTTTTAACTGCTCGGCAGGTGAGTGTGTGTTTCACTCTGACTTCACTCCTCCTCACGGTGGAGGGAAGCGCCGGATGGCCGCCGGGTGGTGACCCCCGACCCTTCCCGAGGACGACGCCCAGCGGAAGGTGATGCCTGGCGCTGAGAGCGCTGGCGTGGAGGGCTCCTGTCAGGCTCTGTGCCGCACCCTGGTGAGCCAGAAGGGCCTGCAGAAGGAGTCCGCTGACATCTCCCGCTCCGTCCTCTACACTTCTCTGATGGGCCTGCTGCTGGTGGCCGACAACCAGGTGAGCCAGGCCGCGTCCTCCTCAGACGCTGGTCGTCTACTGACCGCTGCCTCTGTTTCAAGTCTGAGACTAATGTTCCGAGGGACCTCGGCGACCTGTTCACAGCAGGTCGGAACAATGACTCCACACCATTTTTAGATTGAAAAAAATCAATACTTTGGGCCTAAGAACTGACTGAAGTTGGCTCATGTATCGGGTTGGATGAATGAATGAATAACTGACAGAGGGTTGAAAGAGTGGATGGAGGGATGGACAGGGAAGTGAATGAACCTGTGATGATGGAGGAGAAACGCACACACACACACACACGTGTTTCAGCACATGTCAGCACTCCTGCTCCCTAATAGGATGATGACCCCCGCTGACCTCCTTCAGTCCTGTTATGTTAACAAGATAAGGCGACTAAATCTGTCCTGCAGAGCCTCACCAGGGCTCGGACTGACAGACGGGGGACCTCTCGCCCCCTACTCACACAAACGTCTCGTGTCTAACTCAGGGGGAAGAGCTCACGTTGGGGAGCGGACGACTCGGCCTCAGGAACATTGGCAACACGGTAAAAAATAAATAAAATAAATCCTGATGGCGCGACACGGAATGACATGTCGGTTTCAGTGCTTCCTGAACGCCATCGTGCAGTGTCTGTCCCACACCGGGGACCTGCGGGACTACTGTCTCCTCAAGTCCTACCGCCACGACAAGTTCTCCAGGGAGGAGGCCAAGCTGACGGAAGGTAGGCTCCAACCCGCCTTTGCTCCAGCGCCACTGCACGCTCACCTCCCGTCCTGTCGCAGCTTTCTCTCAGGTGCTGTCCGGCCTGTGGCGCGAGAACGACTGCGGCGCCGACGTCAACCCTCGACGCTTCTACAACCTCTTCAGAGAGGCCGTGCCTCACTTCAGCGGCTACAGGTCTGCCGGCTCTGGCTCAGGTTGTACATGGAGCTGATGATGTCTCGGCTCTCAGTCAGCAGGACGCTCAGGAGTTTCTGCGCTTCCTGTTGGAGCGGCTGCACGCGGAGATCAACCGCAGGCCGTGCGTGCGGCGGCCAACCCAGGAGCCCGAGCAGCAGTTCGCCAGGTTCAGGTGACCGTGGCCTCCCAGTGGGGCGCCAGCGTGGCAGTGCGTGATGGCAGTCCTTCTGTATTCCAGGATCTCCGAGGAGTCTGCGGCCCTGTGGAAGAAGCACCTGGAGAAGGACGACAGCAGGATCGTGGGTAAGAGGACGGCAGCCTGCTGTGGCGCGGCGGGCCCATCTCACGCTGGTTCTGGGCCGCAGACTTGTTCTCCGGGCAGCTGCGCAGCTCCCTGCACTGCTCCGTCTGCTCCCACCACTCCAACACCTTCGACGTCTTCTGCGACCTGTCGCTGCCCGTCCCCAAGAGCAGCTGCGGCGGGGAGGTGACCCTCAAGGAGTGTCTGGACCTCTTCTCCCAGGAGGAGCAACTGGACAAGGAGAACTCTCCGGTGAGTGGGCGGAGCCCCCGAGGCCTGCGAGCCACGGTGTCAACATGTGTGTGTGTTTCAGATGTGCGAGAGGTGTAACCGCCACACGGAGAGCACCAAGCGTCTGTCCATCCAGAGGTTCCCCCAGGTCGTCGTCATCCGTATCCTTCAGCGCTCCGACTCTTTCTGTCGCTCTCCAAAGTGTGGTGGACGCTTGACCCACGCATCAGACCTGAACCGCTTCACCACCTCGCGCTGGTCCATCAGCAAGAGTGCCGTGCAGGTCTCCTTCCCCGTCACCGACCTGGACCTGGGGCCGTACGGACCCATGGACTGTGGTGAGGCGCGACGGCTGGCGGGGCGACGGGGAAGCCAAGCCCTGACGCTCTCCCCCCTTCGCCCTCTCAGGTCCCGTGCTGTACCACCTGTACGCCGTCTGTAACCACGTGGGCACGGTCAACATGGGCCACTACACGGCCTGCTGCTCCGACGACAGCGGCTGGTGCTGCTACAACGACTCCAGGTCCCCAAACCTCCCCTCGTCATGGCTGATACACTGCCCCCTGCTGGCGGTCCTGACTGCCCTCTTCTCCTCCCCCAGTGTGACGCCGGTCTCCCCAAAGCAGCTCCAGAGCAGTCAGGCCTACGTTCTCTTCTACCAGCGCAGCGACAGCGCCACCATCAGGAAATGACTCCGCTGGAGCAGGAAGTGATGTTTGAACGTGAACGCAGACAGGGGACGTGCTGATGACGTCACGGGGGCGGGGCTGAGTGACTGAGGAACAGATCTAACGGAATAAAGTCGGTGATGTTTTCTGCCTTGTGCGCTCCGTCAGGTGTCCAGGTTAGAATGTCAGTGAGTATTTGGCTTTTCCTCACATGTTGGCGTTCGAAATGTCCCGGGTGCACTGAGCGCACTCGGCCAGCAGGTGGCACTAGCGTGAAGGAGACGCGAAGACGAGGCGGCGCGTCAACAGGGCCGCTCCAAGGGTGAGAGCACCTTCCAAACGTTGGTCAATCCACATTCTGTCGCCCTGGTCACGTGAATGTTGTGCTTCGATGTGTTTTCTCAAGTCTGTTGTCTGACGTTTGCGCTGACGCCGGTCACGTGATCGGCCTCCTCTAAGTTGAGACGCACCGGGGAATATTTCCAGAACTATTTTCATCCAAAAGGACCCACAGAACCCACACCATCACCGAGTTACTTCCAGGTTAGCTCATCTAAAGCACGCCCCCAAAGTTTTACTGAAATACGTCGCTCCATTTCGGTGTGAACGAGCCTGACGCCATGTACTTCCGGGTGATGGCAGAGACAGGTAGCTAACGAAGCTAACATACTGCTAAGAGTGAGTGGAAACCAGCGGCTGAAGCAAGAAAACCAGGAAGTGTAGCGGTGGATTTAAAAAGTGAAAAATAGAAGTCAAATCACTGACAAACACACGGATAAAAAGACCCATTTGGTTCAGCGGTTTAATCATCAGAGGCTCAACAGTGCACAATAAAGCACCACAAACAGAAAATGTCACCTGCAAACCAAACAATAACAATAAAGTGCGACAGTCCCAAACCTCCAACCAGAGCCGGGCTTATTAGCAGCTTCTTCGTGTGCAAAAATACTGGGATTTGGCAACAACCAGCACTTTCAAACGCCTGTGAAACCTCACTCATCAGTCCAAAACATTGCAAAAATGACTTCACTAGAAAAGTGCTTTATTCACACAGCAGGGATGAAACTAGGAAGCCGTGCGTCACTAGAGTACTACACTACACCATGGTGTGCAATAGTGTTCGTCATTCCAATACAAGAAATGCATGTATCCGCGACATTATCAGTGACGCCACCCCTTGATTCTCAACTACATGTGTTCTACTTGTACTTCTTTTCTCTGTTATTGCAACATCTTTGCAACAGCAGAACAAATGAAAAGTAGTTTAAATGAATGATCCTTATTCTATTCTATTATTTGTTGAGGAGACCCACAGTTATTTGCAGTAGCTTGTCTACGCCGGCGGCAGACTGGCCTGCCGCTGGTGTTGCCCGTGCAAAAGGAAGCCCACTGCCGTGCGAAGGTCCTCCAGCTCCAGGTTGGACAGGAAGCAGCGCTGCAGCTCCGCCTCCACTCGAGTCCCGTCAGGTCCGCGGCAGCCCTTGAGCAGAGCCACCGCCGACCGGCACAGCAGCCAGTCCACCAGCTTCTTCACGGCCACGCCGTCCCGACTGGCCAGCAGCTGGCGCCCCCAGAGGCTGAGGTGGAGCATGTTGGCAGCCACTCGAGCGCTGGGACGCTGAGGAGATGAGCGCGTTACCATCGGGGCTTCTGGACCACTTCATCAGGAGCACTGACCTGGCTGGGGTTCCTCCTCAGAAGAACCTGAATGACCAACTGCAGGTCAGCAGGAGCGCTGGGTGGCAGCGCAGGGAGCTGATGCTCATGGTAGCGCCGGCTCTCCAGGCCCACGGGACGGTAGAAAGGGTTCGTCTGACCCAGTATCTCATAGGACATGGCCCCCACAGCCCAGGCGTCGGCTTTGCTGTAGTCGATGACCACACCGGAGCCGGGCACCGCGGACGCCACCTTGGTGCCACACCAATGAATAAATCACTCACACGTACGCAGCAAGTGGTTGTGTTGTTACCTCTGGAGCCATCAAGGACACGTTCCCCCCTCGGTCCACCCACATGCTGTTAAAGGGCAGCAGCAGGCTGCGGTCGCTCCGACTCAAACTGCAGCCGAAGTCAGATATCACCAAGCGAGGGCATCCAGCTGCAGGAAACACTCGGTTAGGGGCAAAGTGGACAAATGTGGCTCGCTCTTCCGGACCTGAGTCGAACTCCAGCAGCACGTTGTCGGACTTGATGTCCCTGTGAGCCACGCCCTGCGTGCACAGGTGGTCCACTCCCTCCAGGAGCTGCAGCACCATGAGGGTGGCCTGCCTGCGGCCGGGGCTGGACCTCTGCAGGTACTGACGCAGCGTGCAGGGGTAGCTGCAGACACACGCAACACCTTCGTCACATTCACTCTCAGCCTAGAAGACCTCACTCACTTCTTCATAACCAGGAAGAGCGTGCGGTTGTTCCCCAGGCCGGCCGGGTTCAGGCGGGCCGGCAGCATGTCTGGATACTCCTCCTGTGCCCCGGGGAGCAGAGGGACGTCAGCAGTGAAGGCGCGGTGCACGCGGATCACGTTGGGGTGCGGCGACAGACGTTTGGGGAGGACTCCGAAGTGCCTGAGGAGCAGAGGGGGAAAGGCTTTGTTAGGCCCCGCGGGGAGTGACTCCCTCAGCTGTGGAGGATGCCGACCCGTCCGGCAGGAGCTCCCGCTTCAGCGCAGAAGGAGCGGCGGGAACCAGCTCCTGCGACATGGACTTCAGGATGGACTCGCTGGAGGACCCTGCCTGCAAACCAGACGTGTTGAGGAGCGGTTGCTTTTGTCGCATTCAATAAACCCACACCGACCCCAAAGTTCCACATCATCTTCAGAGCCAGAGGGAAGCTTCTCAGCGAGCAGCAGGACGGACCGGGACTCGTCTCCTCCTCCTCAGGAGCCACCTCATACACCGCCGCATTTGAACCCTTGCCGATCTGTTTCCCGACAACATAGTCGTCCAGCTTGTATCCATGGCGGAAGGGCTTGAGCGGGGTCTGGAACTTCCGTTGCCTGAAGACTGCCTGGGTTCAGGGACATTATTGAAGAATCATGAGAGTCATTGTTTAAGAATTACGGCCACGAGTCATCAAGAATCTGAATTTTCAAAACTGGACTGGACGAATCACCGCGAAACATAGACATGATGACGTCACACCTGTATCTCCTCACAGGTCCTGCTGGTGCTTCGCTCCTCCTCCAGCTGCTGCTCAATGAGCCCCACGCCGAGACCGAAAGCCAGAAGCGCAGCCCTGTTCCGCGGCCCGCCGCCGAAGCCCCTCCTGAAAGCGGCCGCCTGCAGCTGAGCAGCCGCGCCGCGCAGAGACACGCGGTAGTAGCGGTATCGCGCGGGCAGGAAAGCGCGAGGCTGGACAGAGCGCAGCGCGGGGCCTGCACGCAGGCGGTCGGTTCGGAACTTCGCTGTGACCCGGCCGATTGATTTAGCGAATCCAAGCTGGACGACCGAGCGTCCCAGCTCCAGGCCGCGGCTGAGGACGCGTCTGACGGACATGGTGGACCCGGGAACGGACGGCTTGGCGCGGGCGAGTTTCAGGACGCCAGCCTTCGGAGGTCACGGGCTTCTTCTCTGGCGTCAACATCAGAATCAGGGGCGGGGCCAGACCATAATAACACTGTCAGCCACGTCATTATACCTTCATACAACCATAATAAATAACAAGGAAAACGTGCATGTGACGTTGCGTCATTTCCACCCCTGACTTTAAAACTAACATCAAAAAAATAAAAAATAAACAAAAACTTCCAAACATGAAGCGTTTCATTTAGTAGCCCCCATACATCCCGTTATTTATTTATAAACGTTGATTCAATAAAAGGAATTAAAGTCGGACCGAGTTGCTTTCTTCGGCAGTGTACGCCACCGGCCAGCAGAGGGCAGCATTCTCTTTATTGCCATGGTCTGTGGGGATCCCACCAACTAGGAAAGTGCTTTGGAATAAAGTGCTGTCATGAACAAACACATCACAAAATAAATAAACCACAAAGGCTGATCGCAAGTTCACCAGTTTGACGGCGAGGGGGAAGAAGCTGTTCCTCTGACGGGAGGTTCTGGTCTGGATGACAATAGCCTCCTGCCAGAGGGAAGAGGATCGAACAGTCCATTTTTCTAGAGCTTTTATAATGCTTTTTTATAATAATAATAGTGCTTTAAAAACAAGACCCCGGCGGCATCTGTGACGTCACCTTCACCACATTTCTTTCACCACATTTGAGCACTTTGTTCATGAGTGGTTCTACTTGAACGCGACCTGGGTCGGATCAGTACTTCAGGTTGGGACTGGCAGCCGAACCCAGTTCCGCTCCTAAAAGCCATTAATCTGCTGCAAAAAGTGATTTGGACTTTCGTTTATGGTCTGGACAATATCAATCATGAATGTAGAATTCTGACGTGGACCTGGTTGTCTTTGTTCACAGGGAGATCCGGGAACCCAGGAGGTGCCTGGTGCTGATGAAACAGCCAAACTGTAAGTGCTGTATTCCACTTTCTGAAGCCGAAAACTGAATTGTTCTCTGTCGACTGGCTTTTGTTCAACGTATGACTCCATCCAGATGAACCCAATTCCATGCTGAATTCAGTGCGTCTTCAATGTCTGCCCAAGCATGATGTTGTTTTTCAAGGCAATATGAACACTGGCGTACACAACCATGAATACAGATGAGTCACATCAAAGGTTCCAGGATGACACGCAGATATGTGCCATTTTTTTTGGCAATTTAACGGAGTGGTGTGTAATGGGAGGGTTGCCATGGTGACAGCGGCTGACAGTCGCCCCCCTCACATTTGCACACAACTGGCACGGCACCTGCACAGTCTTGTAAAAAAGGCTCTCCGGTACATTGATCACTCACATTCCCAACTTTACAAGAGAGAAGGAAGACATGGTGTGGATGAGGAGAAGAAGAGAGCTCCCCCACTCAGCTCGTACCTTGTGATGGTCACAGCCGGCTGCTTTGTACTATCAAGAGTCAGCAACTTACTAATGACAACCAACCTCCGAGGGAATGTCGGAAGGATGTATGTTCCATGTCTCGGAGAAGCGTGACTGTGAGCGGGCCGTGGAGGCTGTTGATGCTTGAACATTCGTGGAGTAAACATGAGCTGTGGCTGAAGATTCCGTGGTTAAAAACACTGTCAAGCGTTTCAACAGAACTTTTAACAAAAGCACATAAAGTTTTTATTTCAGTGGCTTTTTTCACGTCTGGATCTTTGGGGAGTCTCCGAACGCTTCTCACTTCTCAGCAAAACCACTCCTCGCCAGTGTTGGTGGAGCAAAAACTGCAGTTCTTGACTTTCTACTTTAGGGTACTAGTGTGTTTGGATTTTTAGAGAGGTGTGTTTGTGCCTGTTGTTTGCCCCCATTTTTAGTGTGGATTTTCTCCTGTCGTGATTGGGTTTTTCCCTAAACACGGGGTTGTAGTTGCTGCCGATTTTGATGTTGCACTTGTGTTTGTTTTGATCAGGAATGATGGTTTTAGCACGTTGCTGTGTGCGTCTGTGTTTATTTGATCTCAGGGTTTTGTTCTTGGCTTGTTTTCCTTCCTGTGTGTGGCTTGTTGTGCTTCTTTTATTGGTCTGTGTTTCCTGTTCGCCGACAGTGTGCGGTGCTTTGTCGAGCGGTTTGTTTTTCTGACTTTGGTGTTCAACTTCTACCACTGTGAAAGATTTGGTGGGAGCCAAAAGTTCCTGGGCTTTGCAGACAGATGGCAGCGCCGACTGAGATCCTCAGAGCTCAGCTTTTTAATGCCTGCTGTAAACACGCAGGAAGCTGGTTATATGCATTTGACCTTATCAAGCTTCCACAGATTTCACATTGTGAAATCACCTTGGCAGCAAGCCTCTCATCCTCTGATCTTAAACCTCACAGCAGCTGAAAGGTCAGCGCTTCAATAATTCAAGTGTATATCTTAAAGCTAAAAAAGAAAAGCACACAAAAGATTGAAAAGGAAAAAATTCAAGTGGCAGAAGGAGTGGAGGGGACACTCTGGACAGGACTCTGGTCCCCCACATGAAGATTTTCAAGTCATCCATTGTGTGGTTTTGGGTGTGGCGAGGCCGTCGGGAGAACACCCACCTCAAACCTCTATGTTTGTCCCCATTTATTTGCCTCTGATTTGTTTAGCCCAGTTCATTAGCGGCGCGTCCCTAAAATCCCCGGCAGACTTGCACAGAGTGTGGTTTTAAGAGGCTGCGTGAAAGCCTCCCCGCCCCCCTCCTCCCTCGCTCTGAGAAAAGGATGAATTTAATTGTGTTTCTGTGAAATCCACTCTTCCAGGGACACGAGTTCCGAGAGGCTGCTCCAGGGTCTGGTTTGATCTGGATGCCTGTCCAGGGTGTCCTCCTGCCTCTGCCTTCTCCCTCCATTGTTCCACCTTCAACTGCGTATGATTCCTGCGCAGCTCCGTGTTAAGCGCTGCCCTGCACACTGGACCCCGATATAACCTGTGCCTGCCCTGAAGAAGGAACCTGACATGGCAGCAGTCTGCTCCATCGCATCAATGTGCTGGGCAAATGATGCTTTCGTTGGAGATTTAGCAAAGTGCTCCCGGAGTGTGTAATGCGTGTGAAACCGGACCCGGCGAGCCGGCCTCGCCTGGAGAAGCCCAGCTTGTTATCGGATGTTGCTGGCTTGGGTTGCTCCCAGCATCCTGGAAGGAGGTTGGCACCAAGCAGCTGCTGATGAATGAGGCCGACCTGGTGCGGTGGATTAGCGTCAGGACAACACGCTAGCCTGCTGCTAATGAGGCACAAGGGCCCGCACGCAAACACACTCCTGGGCCCGTGTGTATTGGACCGACACACACGTCCCCTCTGAGCTTGGGAGAGTGTTTATGCAAAGTAATAGCAGCCCGATAAGAACCCAGGCATCAGGTCAGTCATCTGCACGAGGCAGCAGGTGCTTGTTAAACACATCATTACTGCTGGTACCAGTCCACTTTTTTTTCAGTTTTCGCTTTTCAGTGGCGCTTCCTGGAGACTGAATGGATGACAATTGCTCACCAAGTCATGGTGCAATGGAATAGGTTGGAATAGAAATGGACTCGCCACTGAAGCATCAAAGCATTGACTGGGCGCTGAGGGAAAAGCAGCCATGCTTCTGCTTGCTGAAACATCTGACAGATAGTTTCCCTCAAGACCCGAGGAAGGTGTACTGCTCTGGAGAAGAAGTGCAGCTCTGGAGGACTTTATTCAGAGTATAACTGCAGTACTATGAGGATCCTAGAGTTGTGGAACCGATCGGAGAGCTGAAAAATTTCCCTGGTGACCTCGCGAAAGAGGGTGGAAGCGGATTAGCGCCTGTCTGTCTCAAGTTTCCTTTCACTCTCATGTTGCGCTGGAGATTGATCTCTAATGTTTTTGGCTCATTCATTGAGCTGCATTTGACTGTAATCTCTTAAAAATCACCAGGTCGGAGTGTAACGCTCCGCCCCGTGGGATTAGGCAGCTAGTGGAACCTCCCCCCGGTTCTGCTTCGACCTACACTGTTCTTATTTTAGAAGAAAAGCCAGTGGTGGTATTTTTAGATCAAATTCCCTGCGTTCTCTTTGTTTATTGAAATGTATTCAGAATTACACATGCAGCTCCGACGCTCAGGGGCAAGTTTCCAAGGTCCCCTTTACAGTTTTGTCTTGGTGTTCAGCACCACGTTGATGTTTTATTGCAGCCACTGGCCATGGCTTTATCCTGTGTGACTGGACCTTGAGTATACAGTATGTGAGGGGAGGTAGACAGACTGGTGCTGGCTGTTCTCCTGTTCTCAAGTTTTTCCCAGTGCTGACTGGGAGTCTTCTGTTTTTGTCGGACGGTGCTCCCCCGGTTCTTCTGCCTCAAAGGCTCTTGATAGGACTAACTTTGGCACCTCCTTTAGGAGTTGACCGAAACCTTCTGGAGCTGGGATCAAACCCACAACCTCTCTGTCACCATCTGCTCTTCGTCCTCCGTCAGAGGCCTCTTCTATCCGTCCGTCTTCTGCTTCTCCTCCATCTGCTATTTTCGTGTGCTTCTCTCACTTCAGTGTTTTTCACTCAAACCTGGCCCAAACCTTCATTAGATTTTTTTTTTGGATAACCTACTTTCGAAGTTCCTTTGATACAAAAATGGGGTTTCAACTTGTGAAAATTATTCATGCTGACTCACTTGAAAGCTCCTTTCATTGCAGCTCCCCCTTCTTACTTCAGGAGGGAGCTTTTGTTTGTTTGCATTCTCACGTCTGATCTTCTTCCCAAATCTAGTCTTTCATGTCGCTTGCTCTGTTGAAAATAATTCATATTACGATCCCCCCACAGTGAAGGGTGACCCTGAAATAGTCCCCCAGTCTGTCCTGCCTGTCTGGACAGAGCAAACTTCTGTTTCCAAACCAGAAAGAGAAGCCATCGAATATGCACTTGACCCGTCAACTTCAGTGCCTTGACGCCATCGGTTGCATTGCTTTTGCACCTGGCTCTTCTTCCTGGATCACACACCTGCGATTCTGCACAAACTGAACCCAGTGGAAGAGCACACACCACCGGGGTACCAACGGCAGGAAGGGTTTTCCGCTCCCCGATAGGAGGCATGAGCCGAGCCGGGTGTCCACTTTAATGGTCCTCACAGGACCATGTCATGAAGCAAAACTGCCTGTGCTCTGAGAGGGACGACACAGTCGTGGATTAAGTGGCTCCTGAGTCCGGACATTAACCGCCAATGGCTCCCACTTGCGTTGCCTGGAACCTGCAGCACCTGCTGGCTCCATTCGGAGAGGCTCATTTGACCTGCTCATTTTCAGAGCTCAATTTCCACCGATGTACATTTGCAGATTTAAGTCGCGCTGAGAAGACACCAAGGCCATCGTCTCTACACAAACAGAAAGAAAAAAAGGCAGGTGCTTTGGACATTACCTCTGCTCTAGGGGGGACGATGATGATGATGATGTCCCGGATCCCAGGGTTGCAAAAGAGTTCTGAAATTCCTCAATATGTTTTGTCACAATAGACACATGAAAGTTGATGAGTCCAGTGTCAAACGGACCATTTTTTTTGTGAGTCATGCCATTTTTTTCTGTCATATGAAAGCGTTGACTTCAGATGTGCTGGTGCTGGTGCTGGCAGCGTGGGAGAGCAGGTGTTCCTCAGGAAATAAATACTTGGATGTTAGTGTTGATGAGAATTTGAGGTGGATTTCATGCTCACTTTGGAACCCGACACACAGTGAAAGTTAGTGGTGAACCTGGACCAAGATATTCCAGGTAGCTGAGGGGCAAGTGGTTCATCATCTGAGGACGTCTGAGGAGAACATGAGTCATCTGCCATGAAATGGACCATCGGTCAGTATTCTCTTGAAAGCCAATGAAGCAGAGGGAGCGCACTGAAAAATGTCAGTGTTATCAGTTGGTATTTGCGAGCCTGCTCTCCAGCTGCAGGGCCATGACTTCTGCGCTCTCACTGGGCTGAGAACTTCTCTGGCTCAAGCACCAGCTGGTGCCTCACTGCAACCCCAGCTCAGACTCGCCGTCTTTGGGGGGCACAGGAGTCTGAAAAATCAATTGGAAAGTGAGGGCAATTTCAGAAGCAGCCGTGCCGCTCGCTCTGAAACACCGGCAGCAACAATATTTTTCTGCCAAGACGTGAGAGAACAACAAGTCCTGGTGCCGCGACACGCTGCAGCCCCATTACCAGGGAATTGGGCAGCGCCATGGAAGTCATTACCTGCTGCTTTACTATGATGACTCGGGGTGGAGACTGGCGCGGATGCGCAGCATTGTTGGATTGGACATTACAACCAAACTGATGAAACAAAATATTCTCAGCCCCAGTTCAGGAGTTGGAGGAATCTGTAAAAGTCATTTTGGGAACCCATTGTTGGGGAGCAGCGATGGATTTAGCTCTTCTGCTTATTTTCACCACAATGTTTTTGTGCAAAGTTTTTTCTTTTTAACACTTGATGTTTTTTTTAATGGCTTCTCGTTGAATAATTCTGATTTTTTTTCAAAGCCATTTTGAAAGAAAAACTTTATTTTAGGGTTATATTTCTTTATTTTATAGATTTTTCTCTCTTTATTTTTTTAAAACTTGAAATCCTGTAGCTCATTTAAATTGAGCTTATTACAAAGTAGTAACACACATCTTTGCTATTACATCGCTTTGACTTTCAGACAAATCTGCTTGACTGGGACAGACCTGTCCTTTGAAACCTAGACTTATATGAGGTGCACGTTATTCATAGAAGAACAGGAAGTGATGGTGCTGACTTGGAATGCAGTGGTCAGAACAGGACTGTTGTTAAAGGTGACTTTCTATGGGACTAAATACACACTTCCCGACGCCTCAGCTCATTTCACAAGCTGTTACCCAGCAAGGAAGAGCAGAGATGATGTGCTGAACCAGCATCAGCGTCTTGCAGAGTCGCAGCTTTAATTGTGTCGAACTGGAGCAGAACCTTCATACGGTTAGACATGAAAGCACCAACCTTTTGTCTCATGCGCTAGCATTAGCACCTTGAGCGGAACAAGTGCAGCCACAATTCTGAATCTGGAATGAGTTTTCCTCGAACCCATGTTTTCTCCTTGGGTTTTCCAGTTTGTTTCCAGACTAGAACTGAACATTATGAGTCCAATGATATGGAAGAACGTTTCAAAACTCTCTCTGATCCACTCCAGGTTCCGGCCGCTCCTCAGCCTGATGGTTTCCTGCAGCTGATCATGGCTCTTCTGCCCCGCGTCCCTCATCACCTGAAGCCTGCTGTGCAGCCACCTCCGGTTTCACTTCTTAATCTCACTTTTTAGAGGGAAAAAATAGAGGAAATGATGAAAGACAGTTATCGACTCTGCGTGGTCCAAGTATTGATCCGAGCGATATGTGATCCAACATCCTTTCTGCCTCGCCTCGGCTGGCGTGTTGACGCTCGACTATTTCAAGAGCAGCATATGTGAGCATTAAATATTCATGCGATCAAGAGCACTCACTGTATGGCAGCATTTATGTCTATAGATTTTTCATGTCTGGATTTGTGCCGCAGCACAACAACCATTTCAGTAACACAAAACCGTGCATTTGTCCTGCGTGGTGCTGCGACTTTCCTGAAGTCAGAGGTCGGCTCTTCGAACCAACAATCCCCGGAGCTTATCGATTTACCGGCTGGTATCATTTTGAATGTGCATATTCCATGTACAAGCATTTGCTGCCCAATGAAGTCCTGTGCCCTCCCTGTTGCCTCGGCTCTTATTGATCCGCTCGCTGGAGGGAGATGGTTGTGATAAAGATCCATCCATCATCATCATCAATGGACCTTGTTGTTGGTTGACTCTGATCGGTGTCACTGTTGGCTTCATCATTGGTCTTTGTCTGTGAGACTGGGAGCAGAAGAACTGACCTTTGTGATGTTTTTTGTTAGTGTGAGAACAGGTCGATAGCTCCCCCCCAGGGTGACCGACTGGTTTTGACATTTTCTTTTCAATGCGTAACTCCAAACCTTTTTGTGTTGAGTCGATTCCTAAATCCTAAAGTTAAACAAGACTTGAAGGATGGACGGATTTGTGTCCACTATCAACACCTCCACCTGCTGGTCGAGGGTTCAATCTTCTCCTGTGTTACTCTCCTCTCCTCTGGCATCTGTTTTTAGACCGCATCTGCTCATTTGGGATTCTCTCTTGATGGTGGATTTGCCCCTGCTAGTCAATTGCTCCAGTCTTTCTTCTCTTCTTCTCCAAGATTCAATCCCGACTCCTCCTGCTCTGTGGGTCCTGCTTCTCCAAATGAACTTCTGCAATCCCCATCACATATTTATGGATTCCTTTCTTCCGTGAGGCACTTTGAACTGCAGCTGTGTGTGAATTGTGCGCTATAAATACATCTGCCCTGCCTGCACCACAGTCGTGAGTGGAACACGTCCTGCCTGCTCCATTGCCGAGTCCTCCACCAAGCTGCTGAGCAGCATCTCCTCGTCGCTCTCCAGGGACAGAGTCTTTGCACCTTCTGTCGTGATCTTGTTGCATGTGTGGAGCAAGGTTCTGAGCCGCAGTGTCAGGCAGGGAATTAAAAGACTCTTGTAATGGTTATGTGGGAATTGTATATACAGTGGTACCTCGGTTCTTGACCACAATCCATTCCAGATGGCCTTTTGAGAAGCAATTTGTTCGAAATCTGAATTGATTTTTCCCATTACAATGAATGGAAAAAGAACTAATGCGTTCCAAGCCTTAAAATAGTCTTTTGTAGGAGTGAATGTAGAGTGTCTGCTGCAGGTGGCTGTTCCTCTATGTGTGTGGCCGCTGCATGTGGGAGGGGTTGCCGAGTGAGTGACGTCTCTCCAGAAGTGAAGAGGTGCCCGGTGCGTGTCCAGCTCTGAATGTGCGCTTCTGTGCAGTTTGGCTGTGACAAAGTCATAAACCAAGTCACGCTCTGTCCCAGACTCGCCTCATCCCTGTCCCAGCTCCAGCCCACAACAGGACATCAAACCCTGCACCTCCCCTGTGACACTCTACCAGGGTCCAGTGTGGAGACAGGAAAGGTTTTACACCTCAATATGAAGAAGAAACAGTCAGTAAATGTAGCTAACGGGACACGTCTGCATACAGAGGCTGAGTTATACACAATAACAAAGTGCGTCGTGGGTCAGCTGGTTGGTCCGCGCACGTTATGTTTTTTTCCAGAATTCGAGTTCTGGATTATCGTTCGAAATCAGAAGTAAAAAAATCTCGAAATTTTTGTTCGGACTCCGATTTGTTCGAAGTCCGGGAGCAAAAATGGGCGGCAGCTATTTACAGATGAAACGTGGTTGTTGTTAGTGCATTCAGGGAGCACACACTTGACTGAGGGCCTTCTCGTGGGATAGATGACTCCTGGAGTCAGAGCTTCACTGCTGCGCTCACTGACGTCATGACAATATCTCTCTACTGCAGCTGTGTTTCTGGCTGATGTTGCCTCCACTTCTGTCCATGTCAGCGCCTGCCACTTACTTCTATCAAGCTCTCCCTGTGGAGGAAACCTTTCACAGCTTCACACCTGCGTTTGTGAGGCACATTACCGGACAAAAAAGAATCAAAAGACTGAGTGAAGGAGCTGTCGATATCTGTGACATAGCCATGCAGGTCACTGGAAAAGAAAGCTTGTCAGTGATGGCGGTGGTGGGAGGAGGTGGTTTCACATTTGCATGTTGGAAACGGAGCGAAAACGTCTCTAACCTACTCTACAATGATGATTCATATTTGAGTTTGCTGGAACAGGACTGGAGGCGGGGACTCATTTGTGAATGAATGAACTTGAAACTGTCAGCCCTCTGTGAAAAGGCCCACCAGTCCTTCAGCTCATGTCGCGGGAGCTGGAGTCAGAGGTGGCCTCTGAGGGCGTCACTTGGTGACGGCGTGCAGAGCCACAGACGTGTCACCAGAGTTGTGAGAGGACAAATGAGGGATCAACCAATTCGAGCATGACGCTTGCATCAACAGATCAAATGAATGCAGCAGCGGCTCCACAGCGATCAGGGCTCACAGCCGGCGCTCACATTAGCCAGTCAAGTTCCTCCAGTCAGCAGCAGGGAGGTGAAAGAGAGGGAGAGTGTCACGGCGACGGAGGGCGCCACGTGACGCCGGCGCTGAAGATAGAAAGCTAAAAATAATGAGAAGACTTGGCGCCGATCGATGACGACTCGCACCAGTTTTCTATCTGAAAGGGCAGGAAGAGGAGAAAATCCAAATCCTCTCGGTGCTGAATCGGCCGCCTGGCTGTCAGCCTCCTCAGCGTGACGGCTGGCGTGACCTGTGACTGGTCTCGGAGGGCCCCAGGCGAGAGCTTCGGCCCGGTCCGTACCCTGATGGAGCAGAAGTCTTGTCAGGATCACAAAAAGACAGCTAGCGCAAGAGAGCGGAAGAAAGATGCAAGGAAAAAGGGATGGAATATTAATCCAGAAGAGCCTCTGTTGCTTAAAACCTCCAGCAGGACTGTGCACTCTGTGTCGTCCAGGAGATGCATCAGTCAGCAGGTGTCTCTTCCAGCATCGCACTTGCGCGACTCTTTGTTTGAAGTGTCTTTGCTCTCCATAAACCTTGAGTTGACTGAAGCACACACTTGTCAGCAGTGGCTAATTCGATGTCACGTTTTAGCTGCTGCGTTTCAGTGGCTATTTGGAAATGACCGGCATATCTGTGTTTGCCTGAGGACAGAGGAAATTGCTGCTGTTGAGGACCCAACATGCAGCACCTCGTGGATCTGGTTCCGCCATGTGGTGCTGGACATGGTCCTGCTGAAAATCATGGACATGAAATTGGATTTATTGAAACTGAAATTGAGGTTTTAGATGTATAGATCAAACTGGAACGGTTGTGAGCCGAACCACAGGGTTGATGGGACTAGACAAGGGTCAGCAGTGGATGAGGTGTTCTGTGTTTGTGAAAGGTCACAAACATGATGAGTCGTCAGTATGCACGGGACCAACGCCGCCCTCCAGCGAAGACCCCCGACACACGCGTTGATCCGTCAGAGTGGAATTGATAGCCGACCGTGACCTTGTCGTTGGTTAGTTATGCGCATTTACAGCGAGGTAATGAAGAGCACCGGGACAACGGCACACGTGGGCTGAGAATACTTAGTGCAAAACTGTGTCTCCTCTGTGGGGAGAGTGTTTAGCATTCCGCTCCACACAGCGACCTGACTGAGAACGTCTACAAGTGAGTGACATCATGATGCACATCCACAGATTCAAGACCCAAAACAAGACCTGACTTCTCCGTCGTTCACGTTTTATTTGCTGAACTACAATGTCTCTAAAACCATATTTACCGAAACAGTCATTCTGAGCATACATTTTGTTTTTCGATGTTTGGGTCAATGTCATTTTCACTTGGTACCTGCTTCACGATTCATCCTGCTGGCCAGCACAACCCACCTCCACCCCAGCTCCTCCGGCCGAGTCTGAGTCTGTCTGTGTTTTCTTTTCTTTCTTGCTGCTCTCCTGCTTTTTGACATGGGTTTGACATGGGCCACATCGCTGAAAAGAGACTGAGAACCATGAATGGAATTCTTTTCCCAGTTGTTTTGTCAAGCTTGCGACCACATGATGGGCTTTATGTTGCTAAGACTGATCCCTGGGTTGTGTTGATGTGTTTTGTTGCTCGCCGCAGTTCCAGACTCAGGCCTGTGGTCGGTCTGATAAACTAGATTAAGGCCAGGATTAGTCGTGTTTCCGTCCAATGCGTGAATGTAGGTCATTTTCAATTCTCTATTCTGCTGCTGTTTCCCCGACAATAACAGTCGCATCTTTCAAGTTCTCCATTTAAGACATAGGCAAGTTCAGGGGAAGTGGAACCCAGAGATCGGTTTGCACTAAGGCTTTCATTCTAAGGAGCAAAATACTTCTCCATCAAACCTCTGCTGCCGAATGAATTCCAGTTACGCAATGTGCTATTTTACTTGCAGCAGAGGTTTCGTCAGAGGGAACCAGAGCAGGCAGGTTGATTCGCGTGTTGAATATTCAGCTGCGTCAGAGTGTTGTTGAGCGCGCACGTGCTGTTGTTCTTCATCTGTGAATGTGTTCATCATTCATTCATGTTGTGCGCCTCAGGAGCAAACAGATCCTACATGCCCATGTTCTTCAGGATCCCTTCAGTTGCTTTCAGCGCCGCTGGAACACATGCATGTTGTTGGTGTTGGTGGTGAAGAGATGCTCCACGGCTGGGGAGGAAAGAAGGCACAACGGCCTCTCCAACATGAATATGGTAATGCCTGGCCTGGCTTTCGGACTGCGTCCAGTCAGCAGTTTGTCTCCTGACAAGAATTGGCATTGATTGGTTTGGAGGCGGCGAGGCTCTCTGGGATTTCCAGTTTCCTCCTCTCTCTGGCTGAATTGTTTCAGCAGCGGAGTCTGTTTACCTTGGACGGTTGTTTCTGTTGAAGAGAGCAGTGACTCCTGATGAGCAGAGTGACGGCTCTCCAGCGTGAGCAAGATCCTTGTTGTCACGTTGATGCCGTCGCCATGGAAACCAACATCACATATGAGAGGTGGGAGGTGATGAGGGGGCTGAGATCCATCTGCCCATGAGGCGCGAAGAAAAGCATTTCATCTAGAGCTTTAGCGTCGCCGCCACGTTGGTCAGGAAGCAATCGCCATGAATTTCTACCAACCACTCAAGGGCATGAAGCCAAGCGTGCGACCGCTCGGTTGAGAAATCCTCCTCGCCATCGAGCGCTGCGGTGAATATTCATGATGGTGATTTCAGATAATAGTTGTGTGACAGCTGTAGAAATGTGATTTGAGCGTGTCAAAGTGTCAGAAGTGACAGAGTGTGTGGAAAGAAGACTTTCAAATACAAGTGGTTTGCACTGCTCAGCCAGGTCTGCGCTGAGATGTCTTTCTGGGAGAATCAGAATCAGAAAACTTTATTAATCCCAAGGGAAGTTATGTTCGTAACATGCTCTGTACACAACATATCACCATGAAATAGAAAGAAAAAGTGCAAAAAGCTATACAAAAGAGCATAGCAGATGCAAGGACAAGGACAGTTTTATTGCCGCAGGAAGAAAGGAGCTCCTGTGGCGCTCGGTCTTTGAGGTGGGTAGTGTCAGTCTGTCGGTCCATGTGCTTCTGTATTGGAGCAGGAGCGGATGGAGGGGGTAGGTGATGTTGTCCAGGATGCTCCTTTGTTTCAGGAGCATTCTTCTCTTCATAACCGTCTCCAAGGAGTCCAGTTTCACCCCCACCACATCACCAGCTTTGCGAGTCTGAGTCTGTTGAGTCTGCTGCCCCAGCAAACCACAGCGAACAGAATTGCACTGGACACCAGCGACTCATAAAACATCCTCAGCATTGTCCCGCAGACGTTGAAGGACCTCAGCCTCCTTAAGCAGTAGAGACAACTCTGTCCTTTTTTGCAAAGGGCCTCAGTGTTCCGAGCCAAGTCCAGGTTATTGTCTATGAGGACCCCAAGATATTTATAGCAGCTCATAGAAGGTCTCAGATCAGGATCAGTCTGGATAAGATCCGCTGATACCTGCTCTTGCTGGTCTTTGTCTCTGGTCAGTCTGCACCTGGGTGGGAAGTAGGAAGCTGTGGCGCTCTTGCTGGCTCAGCTGCCCCCTTGACCCCATCATCTTTATCATCATGCCTCCAACTTTCATTGTTTTCTCTGCAAACCTGCTCCCGCGTGATCATGACGTCTTTGTTTGTCTGGACCCAGACGATCAACGCAGACCAGAATTATGACTTCGCTCAATTTAATCTTCCCTCTTCCGTTGAGTCGCGTCAAATGGTCGGATGTTACTCCCAGATCCGCCGAGGGTTTGCAGAGTTGCTCTTAAAATGAAGCGGCTAGTGGCCCGCCGAAGTGGGGATTAATCTTATTAATAAATGAGGAGATGTGCGCCGCGCTGCTGATGAAGTGCACTCAGGGCCCGGAGAAGTGGACGGCTCTTGAATTCATTCTCACTTCTTCGCCATAATGTCCTCAATAATGCAGAGAAGGGGAATTGTTCCAAAGTCGCCAAAGTTGTTTTGAGTGTCAAAACTCCTGACGGAGAGGAGCTGCCAAAGAATGACGATTTTTATTTTGTTTTATTGCCATTGCATTTTGGTATTTTTAGTGATTTAACATAGAAAACGCAACAGAAACAGACTGACAGCCACTGATAAATATTCTGGGATTTTTGATTCTGGGATATTTGTAGAGGGTCTTAAAAACCCACTTGTTATTCAAGGATAACTGTGGAGGTCAGAGGAATCAATAGGTGAAGAGGTCTTCAGTGAAGCACGCGCGTCTGTGTGTGTGTTTGTTTTGCTGAGAGGACACGATGAAGGCGACTTGTCGGGAGGCTGTCAAGTGAAAGAGGTTCCTCGGAGGAATGAGGAGCAGTTGTTCACTCTTTCTCCCATGACAACGCCGGATCCTGACTGGCAGCCGAAGCTTCACATCTGACCCACTTCTGCTCTTCCTCTCCTCCCATCCACAGTTGGACGAACGCAGCCCCACATCCACAGCCGATGGCTTCCAGCGAAACACATGAGTTTCAGAGTTTTCCCATTAACCCGCCGACTCTTTCCACCGCTTCCCTTTCATCCTCCCTCCTCATCCATCTCTTCTCCTCCTCCGTCTAATTATGTTTCCTCTGCTCTGCGTCTCCGGCAGTCAGTGAAAACAGGAACAGGATTTCAAACGGAAGTAGCGATTTCGAAGACGTCATTATTTCATTCCCGCTGCACTTGGCTTTATGCTGATGCTCATTATGAAGTGGAGGACTTGTTTGGGATAAACACACGTGTGTGTTACTGGTGAGTTCTAGAAGGGAGACCTTTGTTCTCTCTGTTTCAGAGCATCAGTGCTGAGATCATGAGGAGCAGGAGGGGGGCTGCGCTCCATGCAGGATGATGACTTCTGCTTCTGATACTGTAGCTTCTTGTTTTCAGTGGCGCGCCAGGGAGGAGAGGGTCTTGGCTTTGGTGAGCTCCGCTCGTGCTGTGAGGATCAGCTTTGTCCGTAGCGCTCAGTCGGACAAGGCTGGAACGTTCTGTCTGGGTTGATGATGAGAGCCTTCCCCAGGTGAAGGAGCTGTCCATTTACCGGTCAGTTAGAGTCTCATCTGAGGTCTGCATGGGCTTCAAGAAGATGCAAGCTGCTGCCGGGGGTCTGGGACTCTCCTCGCTACGGGGTGCGAAGCAACACCATCCAGGAGAGGCTCAAAGTGCAGCCCCTCCACACTGAGGATGGACCTCCTGTCAGGTGTTCTGAGGCTGGTGTCCCTGGGGTGCCCTGCTGTCTGAGGAGGTTCACCCCACCCCACCAAAATCGGTCGCCAAAAACCTACGTTTATTTGATCTCGGAGCCCTGTTGCTCATGTGGTCCTCACTTGTCATCCAGATGAAGACAACCCTGCTCATTTCTAACTTGAATTGTTCAGACTTTCCTCTGTGCCCTCACAGTTACCCCAAAAAAGGGTTGCTCTAAATTGTCTGTCTTGTGTCTCATGGTCCGATGGATGAGCTTTCCAGGGTGTCCGCCAGCTACTAGCCTTCCTTCTGCTCGGTCTGCTTTTCAACCTCATGACTTTGCAGTCCAGTCTTCCAAAGCCATTGCATGTGGAGCTCCTCAAGGTTCCATCTTGGGCCACTGCTCCTTTACAACTACGTTTAACGTCAGCTAAAAGATTCTGTGCTCTTTACGTTCACTTTAGAAACATGTTCCAACAGCTCTCATGTACCGTCTGCTCTGACCAGACTGGAGAGTGAGCTCAGATCTAGCCAAGAGGGGAGTGACACGGTCGTGCCAGGAAAGAGTTGCTCCAAATTCTCTCCTCCAGTTGATGCACACTGATTTCCTCCCTCCCATGAGAGGCAGGCCGTCAGATGACGGACAGATGGGCCACCTGCAGACACCTCCTCGCTCACAACTTCAAATGGACAGGCTGAATGATTTGTCACTTCAGGAGGGAGGGAGAGTGCGTGGCACAGCCAGCTGGCAGCACCGCTCCGAGCTTTTCATCCCACACACACAGAAACAGACGCTCCTTCCAAAGTCACTCCAACATATGCTCCGCACCTTGTCACGGTTTAGTCAACAGTGATCAATATTTGAGACAAACGCCTCCTTTTTTTCTAATTTACACTCTTCAATGTTGCAGGATGAGCACTTTACATTTTGCAGTCAGAGAGAAATATAACTTACTTTAATATACTGCTGAATAATTGATTCTTTTTGTTGCCTGGATAAAAATGGAAAAATAATGAAGCCCTAAAAACCTGTGCTCGAATTGTAATTCCAGCAAATACGTCTTCACTCGGATGTTTCGAAGTCCATTTTGTCTTTGATTTATTGGATCTTTTCCTTTGTCTCTGTCAAACTCCGCCTCTTTGTTGTCATTTATTTGCCATGTTGTCATTCAAGGAAGCACAACGATTACTCAGGTTTGTCGAATCTCCTCAAGGACTGTGTGATAAATGTGTTTTTCTGCTCTTACATTCTTGCTGAAGGTCCTCTGAGCGATTGGGACAAATAGAAATCCGTCTTATCTCACCGCCGCCCGTGTGTGTGCAAGAGCCGCACGATTTAAGTCCCTCACGTCTTGTTTCTAACGGCGAAACAGTTTCTCTGAGAGAAATTGTTGAGGGGAGGAAAAGGTTCCGTGGCTGTCAGCCGCAGTAATCCTGCTGCTGTCAGGATCAGTGGCCCCTCGGAGACCGGCTCTTTCCTTCACCAGAAACGCTGTCCTTGAATTCAGAGTCAAACCCTGCTGAAACTGTGAGCTTCTCATGTCTCACAGCAGCACTGGCTGCAGCTGAGGTCGAGGGTCTGATGGGACTCCGAAGAGTTTGAGATCCATCCTCACACGTTTATCTGGGAAGGCTGGAGAAGATTCCTGCCCAAGGGCTGTCAGAGCTATTAGTCTGGACATATTTTCGCCGGAGCGGATGACACGCTCAGACTCACTCACCCGGAGCAAGAACACACAGCCTCAATGACTCTGTCGGTGAAGACTGTGTTTGCTCCTCTCCACGCAGCGGAGACACACTGAGCCAACAGTGATACCACGTCCACTTGATGCTCGCGAGCGTCTTTCCTTTACAGATGGCTGAGCTACTGCTGTGGTCCGTGGTCTTCTTGAATCGGAACTGACAAAATATGAGTCACATTCCTCACATAGCAGTGATGAATGTTTTGTTTTGCTGCAAATGTTTTGATTGAGTGTAATAAGTAATTTTTAAGCGATGTTTTTCTCCTTTTCGTAATAAAAAATAAGAATTAAAGGGAAATAAAGGGAAAACTAGTTTAAATAATGGACATCAAGCAAACAAGCAAACTATTCAATTAACTATGCAAGAAAATAAGATTAAAAAAAATATAAATACACAATATAAAAATACAAAATGAAACCCAGTTATTTTTATGATTCTTCTTATTTGTTTTGTCATGCGCATATAAATAAAAATGGGTGAGGAAATTGAGTTTATAGCTTTAAAAAGTCGATTAAAAATCGTGGGGTTGATTCACACTTGAGAATATGATGAAATCCAACGCGTTCCCCTCCAGTTCCAGGGCTTCAGAATGAAAAAACCATCTGAACCTTGAACCTTTTCCAGCGTTTTCCTGGCTCTTGTTAGCGTGTCGCCAGCCTCTCGGGTGCTGATAAAATGAGATGAACATATGAGACCAGCATATGGCAGCGTCGTCCTCCGGACCCCTGCGGACGGCTGGAACGGCGGCGCTGCCCACAGACGGAGGACGCCTTCATCTCCCTCTGATTCCCGCCGTCTCGCCATCTCACATTTTCCTCTCGTGCGAAAACACTTCCCCAAACCTGGAGCTCTGGCTCTTCACAGTCCAGTGAGCTTCTGTGTTCTGCACATGACTCGTCCTTGTTAGCCATTCCCGCAGTCACAGCTCAAGCGAGATGACCTCTGACCCTCACCAGGGAGACTCAAGATGGCAGCCGTGTAGTTTATGGTCTGCTGCTTGTGTTTCGGTGTGGTGACATATTATTGACCCGCCACTCTTTTCCTCCAGCGTTGTGACAACCTGGTGCTTACGAAGAAAGTCTTCATGCTTTCTCAGAAAGAGAGGTGTGTGGAGCTCAGTCATCTGAGCCTCAGTGTAGAGCTGATCTTATCTTACACTGTTTTTTCAGTTAAATTATTCAACCTCCACTCTGACCAAGGAATATCTTGGAGGCTGTGGTCTCAGCCAAGGTTCATGGGGTCCTCCCATGTCGCTTTAATTTCTCAATCCATTTTGAGACTCTGTTTTCCTCCCACAGTCTGACAGTGTACAGCATTCAATTCATAACTCTGAATGGACCATAGGTGTCTGTGTGTGATGGACCTGTCCAAGTTGTGCCCGCATTTTGCCCTGTGTCGCTGGGAGCATCTGCGTAGCTGTCAAATTCATATAAGAGGCCAAAAACAAACAAGCACGAGTCCATAACCTGTCGTGCTGTGAGATGAAAGCACTCGCGGGCCAAATTCAATGGCTCGGCGGGCGGTATTTGGCCCCCAGGCCTCGGGTTTGATAACACTTGCTGTCCACGGAAAAAAGCAATTGAAAATGAGAGAAAGTCATGAAGATGAATAATTATTTATTTTATAAATATTATAAAATTAAAAAATAATAATTTAATAAATATTTATTTATTTATTTGTTTTAGAAAAATGAAATCTGTGTTGAAGCAAAACAAAATCCACTGCATTCAGTCATTCAGCAGGGTACAAGTCCAAACTGCATTGTTTTTTGTAACAATTTGGCTGCGCAATATTCTGAACTGTGTTTTATCATCACCCACAGAAATATGAATACGCGGTGACGCTGGTTTGGAACGGCTTTATCAGCGATTCTGCCGCCTGCTGCAAGCTCTTATCGGACCTGAAGCCCAGTGAGCAAGGTCCAGAAAGGTGTGTGTGCGCATCGCAAGCGTCGCGCGTATCACGGTCTCAGGAACTTCCCCGGGACGGTCCGAGCCAACGCTTGGTACGTGTTCCTGACGCGAGTCGGGCGAAACAAAGACTCTGGGGCGGAGAGGAGCGAGAGACTCCTGCGGCTATTTTGGGAAATCTCGCACTTACTGACGGTGGGAGGGGGCGCCTGCGCAGGAGCCGCAAAGGCAAGTGTGCGCTTTCGTCCACCTCACCTGTTTATCGGCGGTGGACCGGGTGTTGTGTGCGTGCGTGTGCGTGTGTGTGTGTGTGTGTGTGTGGACGCGATGTGAGGATGCTGCGCTCCGGAGCAGGTGACTCGACCCGAGTGGATGCGCTCCGAACAGGGGGTCCGCTCTTCTCCGGCTTGTCTCCCTCCGAATGGATTCCCTTTCTGCCTTGCTGAGGCAACTTCTCTGGAGGACATTGGGGCGAAACTAAGCTGCGCCGGTCTACGCTGCCACCCTTTTTCTTCTCGCCAAGGACATTCGGCATCGTCGGCGGCGAGGATGCCCGGGGCGCCCGTCTCCGCCGAGTCCCTCTACATCGGGATGGAGGTTGTGATCGCGCTGGCGTCGGTGATCGGTAACGTGATGGTGGTGTGGGCGGTGAGGATCAACAAATCGCTGCGAGACACCACGTTTTGCTTCATCGTCTCCCTGGCTCTGGCGGATATTGCGGTGGGAGCCCTGGTCATCCCGCTGGCCATCACCATCAGCATCGGACTGCAAACTCACTTCTACAGCTGTCTGATGGTGGCCTGCACGGTGCTGGTGCTGACCCAAAGTTCCATCCTGGCCCTGCTGGCCATCGCCATTGACCGCTACCTCCGGGTCAAGATTCCCACCAGGTAACGATGAGGTTCCGTCGCGCCACGTGTCGAGGCTGACGCGCTGTGTGTGACCTCCTCGCTGTCAGGCTGCTTCAATGACCTCTAGATCTACCTGAGAGCTCAGCACCAACATGAGAGCAGACCGTGAAACGTCCCGTTTGTCATGATCAAGTTGACAACCCGAAAGACTATGGTTTTACGCAGGAAGCGCCCCAACATACAGCAACGAATAGAGATTGAAACCACAGCAAAGACGTGTGTTATCTAGATAAGTTCGAGAGCAGCAGTGGGCGATTCAGTTTCCTCAGGGGCCACATCATACTGACTGTTATGAGGGGCCATCAAGCCAAAAGATACGTGAGAAGAAAACAAGTGACAAGACTCTCTTAAATGTAACTTACATTTTGTGGCTAAATATTATATAAGTAGGGGGAAAGTGTAATTACACCATGGCATTATATGCTTCAAATATGTCACTCACTTACTGTCCTGTTTTAAATTTTTTTTTTTTTTTTTTACATCATTTGTTTATTGATTCTCTATAAAAAATGAATGTAAATGAATCGTATCTTAGCAACATGATATACATTTATTACAAAATTTATATTATATATATACTTTTATTTTCATAAAGCAATGCTTTTAAATGAAGATTTTATATATATATATATATATATATATATATATATATATATATATATATATATATATATATATATATATATATATATATATATATATATAGCACAGTTGAAGCACAGTTAAACCTGGTCAAGACTGAGATATACTATATATATATATATTTAACATTCTAGCATTTCAATATAGCAATATATAGAAAGCCTAAAGTCCTAAAATTGTTGATTTATTTAGAATTCAAATGATAGGGCCGCATGTAGAGGGCTTGCTGTGGCCCCTGGGCCACACTTGCCTGTGTCTCCAGAATGATCGATGTGACAGACTCACACCAAAATAGCACACATTAAAATTCCACTTCAAATGAGGGGCTCATGTTGGATCCCTGTCAAAGTGTAGCACTGCCTTCCGAATCACTTCAAAATAAACATTGACTCTGTGTCCGTACAGTATCAGTCCCACTGTGTAGACAGGTGATCACTTGGTTGATCTCGACTCATGGTGATCATTTGTGTTGGTCTGCCAAGATGGGAACATCTGTCTCCTCACTGGGAAGTGAGGCTGTTGGTCCAGTGCACAGGCTTATCTCCCTAAACTCTAGTGAGGTATTGACCGGTGTACGTTTACACAGTGCTTCACCAGGCTTATTTGAATTGACGCCGCCATAATTGAGCTCAAACAGGGGCAGTGGAAGGAGGACAATGAGTCTCTTCATCCTGTGATATCGCTGTGCTGTTTCTTCTGCACTGACTCGGCATGCTAATTCCCAAAATCCAGCTGTGTGCAGCATCACGATGATTCTTCTTCTCAGTTACCATGAGTCATGTTCTTGAGCAAGTGCCGTGCGTACGATCGCACGCCACCAATAAACACAGGCTTCTTTCCTTTTTAAAGTCAAAGTCAGGTTGCGACCTTCCATTTTTATGAGCTGAAGAAAGTTTCCACTTGTGTCCTGACATTTACGCAGGTTGGAACACACCCATTCCTCCAAGAACCCCAGTCTACCGACTGGAATTGTGCCTGGTCTATTTTTACACCGCTCGCCGAACACCGCTCCTTGGTGTCTCATGCCGGGACAGTCGTGTTGCAGTTGTCAAACCTACATTTAGGAGCCAGAATTTCCTCGCCTGAATGAACTGAATGTGAGCAAGTGTTTCTACATGAACACTACAAATTGATGCTTGAAAGTTTGCACGTCTTTATTCGTCTGCAAAGGTCCCAAGAAACATTTGCGAGGTTATTATTGAGTGACCGCATTTGGGTGTTGACATGATGTGAATGCACCAGTAAAGCATTCGAGAGTGTGATTCACACATTTTATCTCCTTCCTTCCTTCCGTTTCACCTCTCAAGTCCTCCCTCTACATGCAGTATTGCCTTTCACTGTCATGGCACTTGGCTGTAGCCACATTTAGGGACACGAAGAGGTGGTGTTGATGAGGAAACCAACGTCACTCCCACGCTGAGCTGCCGTGATCTCCAGAGAATATATGACTTTTTAACAAGACTGTGAATGAACCGTGGTGGACATGTCACAAAGCTTTTCACGCATCCAATCTGTGACATTTTAGACTCGTCTTCTCACAGGAAGAAGTCTGCATCAATTACGATCCTGTAGTGGGAGGAAGGATGTCGACGTTGTCACAACACACACACACACACACGTCCGGCATGAGGAGGAATAGACACTATTTAGCAAATAGTATCTATGAGTCGCTCAGCAAGAGGGTTCAGGGTTAGAATCTGGACCTTTCAGGGTGGAGTTTTCCCTGTGTACTCTGGTTTCCTCCCACAGTCCAAAGACATGCTGGCGAGGTTAACTGGACACTCTCGGTGTGTGTATATGTGTGTTCCTGCCTCTGGTTCAGTGACCGCTACCCTGACCAGGACTAAGTGCTAAGCAATGGATGGGTGGCTCTATGAGTTAATCCCATCCTTCCTTCACCTTCTTCTGCCGCTTATCCGGGGTCGGGTCCCGGAGGCAGCATTCGGAGCAAGGAAGCCCAAACTTCCCGATCCGCACAAACCTCCTCCAGCTCTTCCCGGGGGATCCCGAGGCGTTCTCAGGCCAGACCGGAGACATCATCTCTCCAGCGAGTCCTGGGTCTTCCCCGGGGTCTCCTCCCGGCAGGACATGCCCGGAACACCTCCCCAGGGAGGCGTCCAGGGGGCATTCGGATCAGATGCCCGAGCCACCTCAGCTGGTTCCTCTCCATGTGAAGGAGCAGCGGCTCCACCCCGAGCTCCTCCCGGATGACCGAACTCCTCACCCTATCTCTAAGGGTGCACCCAGCCACCCTGCGGAGGAAACTCATCTCAGCCGCTTGTATCCACGATCTCATCCTTTCGGTCATGACCCAAAGCTCATGACCCGTCCTATTAAGTGTCTTTAATATTCCAGCTGGTACATCAGTTACTCAGCAGTCCAGCACCTCTGACCTCTTCCTCCTTCCCAATACCACTGTCCTCATGTTGTACTGTTGAAGCTCAGTTAAACCTGGTCAAGACTGAGAGCAGCTGCAGCCAGCTCAGGTGTCGCATTGACTCACTCAGATGAGTCAAATCCAAGTCAGGAGCACTCCCTCAGACTCTGGGTGGAGAACAGTGAGGAAGCCCTACTTTTGTTTGTTTATCCCTTCAGCAGCAACGGATGTATTTCTGAAGTACCTCTGTTCATATTCAAATCCTTCTTCCCTTTTCAAGGCAAAATATCATGGCTTTTAGATGTTACAGGAGGATTTTGACAGATGTGTTTGCTAAAACTTTTTTTTAGACTTTAGCATGGACGAGTCATTGGTCCCCACTGAAGTGTTTCCTCATTGATGTATCCATGACGGGGTCACACTCGGTTGTTGGGCGGTGCATTAAGAAGGTGATTTTGGCACACGGCGTCCCAGCCGATCGCTGAATGGTTGAGTCCGACATGGATTAGTTGTGATGTGGTTCAATCCAAAGTTGGAATGGATATTTCACGCTCTGCTTGTATTGCAACAGACATCGACCAGCCGGTGAGACTTTGGCGCTGCCGGGCCTCCGTCCAACTCTGTTTATCATTCTGAAATATGCCCGGTGGCAACAGCAGTTGGTCGCGTATCCTTCTTTTTCGCTTGGATGAACTTTGGTTTCACTCAGTCTGGCTGCTGGTCGAGACGCCTGACTGTCTGAAACAGAAGACAGAGCTAGATAAGGCGTCTTTGCCTGCCAGTAGAGACAGGAACATCTTCACAGCTGTTCATCTCAGAAGCATGTATATCAGCGTATATCAGTCGGTCTCACTGGAGACTCACTTGAAGTCAGCGTGTAAAGACACATATTAGACAGATTATAAAACAGATTCTAAGACACGGAGAGTCTGTTGAATCGGTGGAAACGGAGGCGCAGCTTCATGTTTACAGCACCAGGTGTCTCATACCTCCCCGCCCCATTCCCACGCACACATCAGGCAACACTCAGGTTTAGGCACCAGGCTGACCTCTGTGAAGGTCATGTGACTCTCACATTCATGTATTCTGTGTGCTAGCGGCCCTCAGCCACTGGCCCTGCTGCCGGCCCACCCGGTCATCTCTGCTTGAAACGGCATTCTGACTTCAGATCATGAGGCTTTGTATGGTGCTGGAGACTAATGACTTCCTTCCCTCTGCCTTCCTGTTCAGACTGTCCACTTGACACTTTGGAGTCTTTCGGTCGCTCCTGTCTTCGTCAGCGCCCCCTGGGCTCTGAGCTCAGCTCAGACTACACAGTTTGGTGCTGAAGGGAAGACATTTCTTGAGGCTTCACCTGTCTGTTTTCAAATGTCAGCTGGATTTGAGATGGAAAAGTGTCTCCAAAGGCAAAGTGGAGGCTCTGTGGTGGTGACAGGATTATGGGCTGGAAGCCTGGTCTGATGCTGCAGAGCTCGATCGTTCTCACCCTCCCCGACACAGCGCAGTTAGCCACCTTATTTCTGGGACTGTCCCAGCTGCCCAGGTGTGCACACAGTCCAGTAGTGGTAGGTGAGCTCTTCGCCTCTTCTCCTTTGTTATGTAATCCAGGGTCGTGGGTTAGTCATGGATAAGTCACACCGATGAAGGTGCGAATGAATGAACGACCAAACATGCGGACGAGTGATGTACCAGAAACACTGGAAGAGCGACTGAATTATGCTCATTGCCAAGTGGGGCACAGTGGTTGGCACGGCTGCCTCTCAGCAAGAGGCTTCCCATCTGGACCTTTCTGGGTGGAGTTTGCATGTTTTCCCCGTGTGCACGTGGGTTTTCCCTGGGTAATCTGGTTTCCTCCCGCAGTCCTGCCTCTGGCCCAGTGACCCTCAACCCTGACCAGGACTAAGCGCTGGCTACCTGAAGATAAGATGTCTGTCATACCATTGTAACCGTGGCTGAGTGCTTGACATGTCAGACATGTTGGCTTTAACTTGACAGTCGCGTTTCAGACGTGTATTATCGGTGGCCAAGTGTTCACTGCATCCCTACGGATGTATGAATGAACAGATGGTCTGACTGGCAACAACCCAAACTGCGCTTCATCTCGGCAAACTACAGGTGCGGTTGTACACGTTCGAATGGTGCAAACCGTGAGGTGCGACTTCAATAACACGCTTTTAAAACGCTCAGACCCCTAAAGAAGGAGCCCCAAAACGCAGGGCAGAATCGCTCTGCCAACTAGAAGGATCTTCTTCTGTAAATATGTATCAGGAGACTGCGAGGTGGAGCTTCCAGCAGAATCATTAGCAAGTAATGAGGCAGCTAAGTTTAGATGAGGTGGTCCTTTATGGGTCTCTGGGGTGTGAATCGAAGAAAAACGTGTGAATAAAACCGTTTCTCCTGAGACAGTTATCACAGGAAATGGACTTTCAAATGCATATGGATGACTGTGGAGGTGCCAGGCTTGACCCGGGTTATTAAGGAGGTTGGGGAACCGCGAGGGAACCAGCCAGACTCGGTGTCGGGGCTCATTGCTGTTCTCCTCCCTGGCAGGTACAAACGAGTGGTGACCCCTCGCCGCGCTGGCCTGGCGGTGGTGATCTGCTGGACGGTGGCTTTCGTGGTGGGTCTCACGCCCATGCTCGGCTGGAACAACCTGCGGCGGCTCCAGGAGAACGGCTCCATTAGCGGCGACCTGGTGATCACCTGCCAGTTTGAAAACGTCATCAGCATGGAGTACATGGTCTATTTTAACTTCTTCGGCTGGGTGCTGCCCCCCCTGCTGCTCATGCTGCTCATCTACGCCGAGATCTTCTACATGATCCACAGGCAGCTCAACAGCAGAAAGTTCACCAGCAGTCACTCCGACCCCAACAAGTACTATGACAAGGAGCTGAACCTGGCCAAGTCCCTGGCCCTGGTCCTCTTCCTGTTTGCCGTCAGCTGGCTTCCTCTTCACATCATCAACTGCATCACGCTCTTCTGCCCGCAGTGTGAGAAGCCCATCGTCCTGCTCTACATCGCCATCCTGCTCACGCACGGCAACTCCGCCGTCAACCCCATCGTCTACGCCTTCCGCATTAAGAAATTCCGAACAGCCTTCAGAAAAATCTGGCAGCAGTACTTCTGCTGCAAGGACACGCCGGCTCTGGAGATCCAGCCCAGCGACAGGAAGGAGATGCCCAACCTGGAAGCTCGGCTGGAAAGAGAGACGGCTGATCCCTCGCGGCAGCAGCCGCTTCCTCTGCATGAGCAGCTTCCGGAACGTCGGGCCGAACCACACAAGGAACAGTCTCCGTTATTGGAGCTGAACAATGTCAAGGTAAAAGAATGAGGGAGGCGGCAAGGCCATCATCTGCAATAATGGAAGTCCTTCCGACCGCAGGACTTCATTTCTATCTTAGTAACATTCAGCTTTAAGTCACGTTCTGACTGCAGTGTTGACATCGTGCTGCGTTCGTGGTGACTTGGTTGCAGAGATCGGGTCGGGCGTGAACCAGAGGTTTCCACTCAACTGCTTGTTCGTACTTGGCTGGGTTTTTCAGGGTCGTGAATGTAAACTCGATGATGTAAATAGGAGGCTGAGGCTGGAGCCCTCTGTTCAATGTACAGTCGTTCGTGATCCATGAAGAAAACATATCATTCAGTTGGGTTGTTGTGAGACGATCTGAAACTGCATCGCGGTGACACCTGAAACACTCATCTACCTCAGGAGAACCTGAATAAAGCGACGCCAGTCAAGTAGTTAGCTTCTGTTGCAGCCACAACGGATCCGTGTATCTAGCCCTCCGGGATATGGAGTTAGAAGATTCCGCTTCGGAGCGGGACCTTCTCTTGGATTACACTGTGAAACAGGTGCAACACATGTCTGTGGAACCCGTGCTGCCTGGACGGGCGGCGCTGAACACCCTGAAGGAGACATCACTCAGGACTCTTCTATCCTTCGGCGTCTCAATCTCACAGTAGGGACTTCATCTGCGCCTCTGTCGGAGAGGAGGCACTATTCCACACCAGACGATGGGCTGGATAAGAAACCAGCAGCTGGGCAGAGACAAAAGGCTGCGTGCCGAGTCTGACAGCTCCTCCAGAGGAAGGAAGACAAGCTGCTGCAGCAGCTCCTGGCCACCCGCGCTAGGCGCTGGTTCTGGGAGCACGCTCTCTGCCAGACTCTCCGCAGCTCGCCACTCCGGACGCCGGCTCCCATGGCCTTATTCAGGATTTCATTCGCCCGGGCTGAACTTTTCTCACCTTCTGTTCTTTGTGCTCCTTTGAAACCAGGGTGTATTTTAGGTAGTAAACTCTGCTGCGGTATTAACAGTGTAATAGAATGTCTTTTAAACTGCTCTTGTTTCAAGTATTACTCCAACACTACCGTGTATTTAGACTTTTATACTCAATCCAGCAGCCAGATGTTCGGCTTACTTGAACAAGGAAATCAATAAAAACCGACTCTGCTGTTGCGATGCCGTTACTCTTCATCACGATGATGCAGAGGCACGTCGGACCTGTTTAGAGACGCCGTGATCAATACTCTTAATGTTTATGCCAAACTGCCTTTGCTCTTTGATCGTCGGATCCTTGTGGGCCCTCAGCTAATTGCTGCTTCATGAACGCACAATCATATTTCACACAGGCTGAGCCATCGACAGGCTGCTGATGGAAGCAAGGCGTGGACAAGCTCGCCGGCTCCTCGGCTGAGCGATGGAGAGCTGCGCCGAACGTAAACGGATCATGAGTGTGTGGCAACATCTCAGCTTCCAGAGGAAATATTGGCACAAATAAACGAAAACACAGCAAGAAAAGGCTTGTGGAGAGTTTCCTTGTGCTGCCATCCATACAATCCAGTCGCCACTGGCGCTGCTGCAACGGGCGTGGAGCTGGCTCCTGCAGAGTTTCCATAACTGCTGCTGCTGACTGTACCATTCATTTCCCCTTTACTACTTGCACTGCTACTTCTAAAATGAAACACTTCAATCCTCAACATAGTCAACGAAACGAAAGTCTTTCCTGTCTCAGGAAAGCTCCAACAAGGATTTGTCATTGTGGTTCTCTGGTTGTCCATTGCATCTAACAACGTGTGAGGAAGCGTGGGGTGTTGCAGTGCAACACCAACCAGGAAACATCAGAAGGGGCTCAACTACGACGCCTCGTCTTGTATCTTATTTTGAAGGTAAGTCACCAATGCTAGCTGTTCCCCCTAGTTGGTTCTTTGTGATGCTACTTTACACTAAAACTGAGTACTAGTACTCAACATTATAGTACTCACAGAGCTAGATGAAGGTTGATATCACCCATGTTCTTTCCATATAACTGTACGACTTGCACTGCTGTTAAAAGTACATTGGCACTGTTAATCTAGTTTCAGTTACCACCTGTACTAGTACTACTGCGATGACTGCTGCTTCAGCTGTTACCTTTAATGTCATCAATGCTACTCCTGCTCGTAACAATAATAAACGTACTGCATTACTGTCACTATTGTTGCTTCAGATACAGCACTGCTGCCTACACTGCTACTGACTGCACGTGTTGTGTTAACACACAACTGATGTACCTCGCTTAAAATACTGATAAGACCACCTTGTTCCTCCCTAGGTGTCGTTGCAGTAAAAGCTGAAATAGTACTACAAGCAGTGGTGGATTTGTCTCTGTGGTAGTAAGATAGCATGAGGGGCAGGCACACATTTCCTCAGGGGATCAAGTCTTCACTTCACATCGGGTTCCTTCAGATGTAATTATTTTTTCTTAAGCCCGGATCTGTGCCGTGGTCGGAGTTCTCCTTCAAGAGAGCTGCTCTTAGATAAGAGTTGTGACAGCTCCAATAACCTACTTCTCCTCAAACGCCGTGACATCCTTCCTTTGAAATGTAGCGGTGAACACGCTCTGAGACTGGAAGAGCGTGCGCTTGCTCTCTGTTTCCAGATGCAAGTGGTAAATAGTTTCTCACCAAGTCCTTCCAAACCCTTCTCATCTCACGTGCGACTCCGTCATCGCAAGAGTTTTGACTGACTGTTGCAAAAACAAATGGAAACTTTGATGTAAGTAAGTAAGTCAAAATTATGAATGTGAAGTCCATATCTTCCCAATGTGTTTTGGTCAAGACTGTGTCGAGACTGGAGCGTGCAGAGACCAAGACCAATCCAAAAAAAAAGTGGATTAGTTGTGTAGACCAACATATTCATTTATCACAGTAAAATAAATGGTAGTTGTTTTTTTTTTTCCGAAATAAACCACGAACTGAAATACCATCATTGGCCTTTGCCAAGACAGAGAAGAAAACACAACTATTGCAGTTGCTACCTGCAGGACAGACAGTGACTTGCAGAGATGACATTTGTATCTGGTCCTCTGAAGACAGGGACGTCCAAGGTCTGGCCCTGGGGCCATTTGCGGCTAAATAAAATTCAAATCTACGTTCATGGAAATGCTCAGTGAAGCACTGAAGCACTTCATTTACATGGTGAAGTTGCTGCCGACACATTGAACTTCTCAAAAAGGCTTGGACTCTAGGCTGGAGGGAAGGTATTTATCTCTGCAAACCAAATGGTTCTTTTTGAGAACCCTGTCCTGGCAAGGGTGTGTTGCCATGGCTACGACTACAATTTTGTCCTCAAAAATGAACTCACAAAATTCCAAGTGCAGGTGTGTGGGGACGCTCACAGTAAACACAATTATAATTCACCTCCAGGCAGGAGCACAGACCCGCCACGGAAGCGTGTCCTGCCATGTGTCGGGCGGATCAATATTTGGACCATTCACTAAAAGTATCAAGTGAGATTCTACATTAAAGGCTATTCTGGTCAAGGCAGCTTCCAGGGCTGCGTTTCAGGGAAGGATGCTCTATTGAATTCAGATAGAAATAACTGCACAGGAGCTACAGGAGTGTTTGTCAGCCCGAGTAGAGGTGACCTTTCGCTACGGCCCCCTCCTGCCCTTCAGGCTAATGTGGATGTTAACCGCAGATTCTGGGGGAAGGAAGTCAGGCGGCTTGTTTCAGCAGCAGTCTGTGTCTTCGCTGCATCATCACAACAAGGACGCTAAAAGTTGAAAAGATCTCTTCTAGACATCATGCTGCTGCCCGCATTATCAATATTGTGTGGCGATACTATGTTCGTAAAGAAAATAATTCAAATTCACCGCGAGCTCAGGGGTGGGCATTTAAGTCATATACAGGGACTGCAAACCAAAAGGAAGAGGTGAAAGTACTGGAAGCAAAAATGTAAATAACATTGTAAAAAGAAAATACGTAAGTTAGTAAAAATAAAAAATCCGAATATATAGTTTGACTTCATTTGTTTTGGTCAGCAAGTGCTGACGTCCGTCTCGCGAATCAAGCTCATGTGTCTGCTTCATGACAAACTGCTGGATTGTGTGATGTTGGATGTGAGGAAGTGGCACCCGTCACTGGTGAGTCAGAGAGACCAGGGTTGCCTCACAATACCCACTTTTGAGTCGCTTGGTTCCCAATTCTGATGTTATTGCAGTTTTCATCTGCGTATATTCCCAGTTATGTTTCCATATTCTCAGCTGACGTGTTTGGTTTTTGGATTCAAGTTGCCGACAGCCATGTATAAAATCCGTCTCACGACTTGTGGAGCGCAGCCGTGGAGCCAGAGTGGCGTGGTTGACGGCACAAGCCTCTTCACGTGCTGTTCCCACACCAAATGTCTGGAAGGTGCAGTCAGTCATGAAAACAAGGCCAGCGATTCTGCCTCTGCTGGAGGAGCATCTGCGTTGAGATGAGGCAGATCGTGAACATCAATTCCACTCTGGCAGTGTGGAAAGACGTGGCGTCCAAATGGCGTGATGACCTGGAATCACTGGAAGGAAAACAAGCTGGAAGCAGATTGAATGATGAATGGGTGCGTACGGCGACAAATGAAGCGAGTCGTTTAAACAGATCGACTGTCACCACATTCGCCGTTGCTCTGCGACTGTGGACTCATCTTCACTCCCAAAGCAGCTGCTGGTGTTCTTCACCAACGTTTATCTGCCAAACTCAATGAGTTATCAGTGATCAATGGTTTTGAAAATGAAAAGGGACCGACATCGTGCCTTGGGTGACACCAGCTGTTCCACTCGTCCGCAGAGGTCAGTTGTTTCCCACCAGGATGTCAGAGTTTTGGTGGCTTAAACGTAACACACCGTCGCAAAACCTTTTATATTTTTCTTTGTCTTTACGTCGCAATTGTTAAAAATGAAACTCCTCTTGAGTCGAAGAAAAGCGAATGTGGATTGTACTGCAATAAACGCTGTCACTGAACACAGAAGGAGCGCGCGCCGTCATTGTTTATTGGCTGCATAAATTCTCTTCCGCGTGACAGGAAGTCCCTGAGCCAGTGCTCTAGTTTCTGCTCGCGCTCGGCCTCTCCGGCGACTCTCCTGGTGTCGGATCGCCACCTGCTGGAAACTGTGTGAGTCGTGTTTGAGTCCAACTGTGGGAACATCTGCTTCTTCATGAGTCTGATGGTCAATTCAGCGTCAGTTAGCTCATTCAGAGGCCTTTGAGTCACCAATTTGTTTACAGTTGTAAAGATGTGTAAGATGTTCACACTAAATCAGTTTTATTAATTTCTTTCTTTTATTAAAATATACTATCTGATATCCTTTTAAATTTTAATTGAATTCAGTTTGTTTTTGTCAACAGATACGTGTTTGTGCCTTTATTTTGAAAGCAATCAAACCGGAACTAACTAGTAAAGTGTGAAGTCGATAATATATGACAACGGGTGTATAAAAATTCTGAAGCTGACGAAGAAGCTGTCAAATTAGGTGGGTTTATCTCTGTTTTGAATCGTTTGTATTGGCTTGTATGTGTTTTTTAAGTCACTTAAATGTCGGCGTAAATTGTTTTGGTGACAAGATATTGCTAAACTGAGCTTAGCTAGTTTAGCTAAGCTTCCTGTCACTGCTACAGCTAGAAAGTTGCGGTAGCTGCGCCTTCCTCCACCATTTCTACAGATACTGCGATACTGATACTGTTCTGCATGTTGTGTATTTTGAAAATACAAGTCGTGTGGGCAGTCGGACAGCAGGTGGCAGTCGCGTGAAAACGCTCCACCAACACACGCACACACATACATACTTGTATTGCTATCCCTGTGGGGACATTGTGAGGTTCTCATTGCCATCACCCTTTCCCCAGCCTCTCACCCTTAACTTAACCCTCCAAAACACATAGCTCACCTGACCCAGGACTCTGAACCTAACTGGAACCCAGTTAGAATCTCCACATTATTTTGAAGTCTTCATCCTCAAATTCAGCTTCGAACCTGTGTGGACCGGCAAAAGGTCCCCACGAAGACATAAGGTCCCCAAGAGGACAGTGTTTTTGTCAAGAATGTTTTAACCATGTGACTGGACGGGGACATCTTTCGGAAGAACCCTTCAGCAACAAAGGGATGCAGTCGAAAACGTAACCTAACCATAACATTTGGTCAGATAACTGCGTGTGCTTTGTGTTGTGATTGATTCCTAACACTATCTTTCCTCGTGTGATCAGGTCAGGTCAGCCATGACTGGACCAATGAGACGTTCCCTATGCAGAGTGGGGGTCGCTCTCTATCTGAGCCCCAGGGTTCCTTAACTGTTGTGTCTGAGGAACCTTCAAGATGCTCAATGCCTTCCACTCCAGCAGACAGCTTCACCGAAGGTTAGTATGTTAATGCAGCATTCAACACTCTACATGTCCCTGTTTATACATACACTGCCTGGCCAAAAAAAAAAGTCGCCACCTGGATTTAACTCAGCAAATAGGTCAGTTGGTCAGGATGTGCTGGTGAAGGCTTTGCGCAGCGGTCAGACTCTACCATCAGCAATGCAAGATCTTGGTGAAAAATTAATGCAACACTGGATGGAAGTAAATCTTGTGGCATTGCAGAAGCTTATCGAAACAAAGCCACAGCGAATGCGTGCTGTGATCAAAGCTAAAGGCGGTCCAACAAAATATTAGAGTGTATGACCCTTTTTTTTGGTGGCGACTTTTTTTTTTGGCCGGGCAGTGTATGTACATGCATTTGAAACTGAGCTTAGAGCTGAGAGCGGTTTTCGTCTTGTTGAGCTGTCCTGACACATCTTGCCGGTGGTTGTCTTCTGCATGGATACAAGCATTTTACGTTTCATTCCAGGAAAAGAGCACTGTATTTACAGCTCATTTAGGTTTGCTTTTATCTAGTCCTCTGCGGCCACAGCCTCAGAAACCCCACATGGAACCTCAGCAAACACGTTCAAGTGGTAATATTGGCACGCCTTGACAAGTCTGGAGCAAAGTGCTGAGGTGCTGATCTTGACTCACTTCCCTTTGGCGATCAGCTGCTGGTATCAGGAGGGGAAATTCCACAATGATCCCACTGACAGACGGAGCTTTTTATTTGGAGCATATCTCTGATATTTCCGTTATTTATGAACTCTTTTCTTGGAGTGTATTAAAGTGAAGAATAGTGCCTCGGCCACTTCCCCTCCCTGCTGTGTTTTGAAACGTCTGTAAAGGCAACTTTGACTGGTAGTGATTATTTTTTAACAACGGCGGTCGGTAAAGTCAACAGAAACTGCGGCTGCATGGACCAACGCCTCGGCAGAGGCCCTTTAAAAGCCTCCTGACTTGTGGCCAAACCCACCTCTCTCTCTGGTTATGTTATATAATTATATTAGCTTTTACAAATAGCACTTTTATATTGTATTATGGACGCGTTTATAAACCACCAAGGCCCACGTGGACTCTTGGCTGACTGCTTCACCCCCGACTCGCCTCACTCGCCTGTCTGAAACACTTAAAGGGCCCGTGGAGTTTGTTGCATCTTCATTTTCCAAAAGCTTATCACATCGTCCTCTTGCGAAGTTATCCATGGGAAACGTCACACAGCAACTCTTATGTAATGTTTGTGTCTCAAGGTTACTCAAGACGTCACCGGAATAATCCACTCTATATTCAGTTACCGAACGTCGTAACTTGTTCTCAAACTTCTGGTCATATCCTGTTGCAGTCCTCTGTCACAATCCTGTGACGTGGGATTGTTTTTGCCCTGCGGAGGCATCGAAATAGCCGAGCAGAGGTGGAGTGTCCTGGAGGAGTGCAAATACAGAAGTCAGGACCATTTTATTGCTCAAGCGTTCATGATCAATCCGCTGCTGAAAAAGAAATTCCCGGTGACTAGTCGTCCAGATGTGGATCAGTCAGGGCAGCTGGACTGATGTGAGTCAACGCTGAACACAGCTGCACTCCGACAGTGGGATGAGTGACGGCACTTCAGTTGAAATGGTGATTTATTGTTTGTTTTGCCTGTTGATTCAGAATGATATCATTTTCCTCTTCGCCATCTGATTCAGAATAAGCAAGTTTTTTTAAATTTTTTTATTCTGCCATCTGTGCCTTAAATGTCACATACAATTTCAATGTCCAACTTAATAAATAGACCTAGAAAGGATGACAAAAAGCATTTTAAATGATCCAAATGAAAACTAGGTTATCGACAGAATTGTATGTTTTTTTGTTTTTTAGGTTTAAAATTTTTTCCCACTGAACACATACGCTTGAAGCACACATCGATGTCACATTGCCATGGAAACATTTTCTCTTAGCTCATCTTAGCTTTGTGTTCCAAAGAAGTAGGTAAAGTGTAATAACATGCCATGTTAAAAACCATATTTATAACCATGTTTTCACTGTTTATAGTCATGGACAGTGAGGGGAAAAAAAGTGTGGTACTACATTTTTTTTCTCCTTAAATATAGTTTTGGATGAAGAAAAATAGGCCTTCCAGTGAGGTGCGATACAATGGGGTGATCCACAGTTGTGTGCGACACTGAACATCCAGTAAACAAGGCTCAAGTGTGTACAACTGAAGCAGGCAGCATCATAAACAAAGGAGGGTGGAGCGCTTCAGTGAAAGAATATGGAGGCTGAACGACGGAACACGGATCAGAACTTCCTGGAAGCATGTCGCATACAGTAAGTTTAGTGGGTTACAAGAACAAACACACCCAGAATAACTGGACTCTTAGCAAAGTCAGCAGAACTGGGTAAAGTACCTGGACCTGGTGAGCCCCGTCCCCACATCAAAGAGAGTCACGGTCTGCAGCCGTGCACAGTCGCACTGTCCCACCACAAGGTAAACAAACTGGTTGCTGAAGGCGGACGCTTGCCAGCGACCACATCGGACTTGGCAGACAGGAAGTTAATCTAGCATTTCAACTGCTTACTAGAAAGAAAATAGAAGGCTTGACAAGTGCCACAGAATTTGGGAACAAACGGGGAACATTTGTGGGCCTCTTGCGTTTGGATGGTGTCGACTCCGCTGTGACATCACGCAGCAGCCTGGTGATGCTGTTGGCCTGCTCCTCTGCTCACATAACCTTTCCCTACAGCCCACAATGCATTGGTGGCGCGGTGCCATGCAAGGCCTGTGCCAGACGTCTCTCCAGTGGTGAGGCCAATTTAAATGTGGCGTTTGTTAAAATGCATGGAGCCGTGTTCATTAAGCCTTTGACGCCAAGTGAAATGGCTGGCAGATGTCTTCAAAGGAAGTGTGGAGATCCACCGAGGAGCCCTATATAACCAGAAATAACCCAGTGACGGTCGGACAGAGCACAGTAACTGCGTCAGAGGCTGGTGTCAGCACTTTTTCACCGCCGTTTCTAACTTACAGTTTCTTGAAATATGAACAGAAATATGGATGTGTCTGGAAGATGTCAGTGTGGTTGGAGGTGTTTGGAGTGAACGAAGAACGACAAGTCACCCTGGCTGCGTGGTGCGGCGTGAATTGAATCCTGTTATTGTCATGCTACAGTTGCGCCTCTTTCACGATTAAAATAGCGAGTCGACATGCGATGTTTGATCACAACAGCACCCTCATTTGGATGCTTTTAATCTGCCCATTTTCACGGCAGCTGAGACACTGCGTGACACCGTCAGACCAAGTACACGCATGTACACACGCTCCAGTGAAATGATCAGCACGAGGCATCATCTTGTCTCCTTCCCATATTGGTTTTAGGTTGGATTAAATGCTTCATGGCGCTGTTACACCACATTTTTTCGAATGAACTGCCTGGACGGTTGTCTAGAAAGTATGTGGTCATTGGGGCGTATGAGTACTGGATGTGTTTTCACATCTGTGCAGCTGAATATAGAGCAAGATACAAAACATGTTTGCCAAGAAAAAAAAGAGCGTCAGCAGTCTGCTTATTTACAAAGCCCCATCTGCAGTTTTGGAGTCCGCATCTCGCCGTTGTGAGTCATGACAAGTCGGCAAACAATTCAGCAGACCACAAGTCCAAAACAAAGAGGTCTCTGGTGCTATTCTGCAGATGAATTAGCTCTTACGCAAGTCGTGATGATGGCTCAACGGCGGGTTTCCGCTTTTCCAGAAACAAAGCAAAAAACTTGAGTGGTAAACTAGAGATTTGTAACTGAGATTGAATCATTGTGGTGGGTGATGCCAGTAGAGCCTGTTGCATCAGCAAACGTCTACAGCTACTGTTGCCTCAGTCTGCAATGCATTTCCCAAATTAAAGCAGAAGACAGGGATTCTACTGATGCGGAAATGTTCATGTTTACCTGCTACTGAAAGTTGAAAAATGCATTGCTTTGCTCGGGTTGTTATTGTCTTCCTTCCCACTGATGTATTATCACCTCTTTCTGTTGAAGTCAGGAATTCAATTCTTTTGGACGTTGGCTGAAGTGTGTTGTTCTTTGAGCTGAAAACCATGGCATTCACTTTTCCTGTCACATTTCAATTGCATCTTCTTTTTGAATCGATTGGAGATTTGTTTATCGGTATGATTCCAATGAAAATATTGATATAAATTATGTTTTAAAAAAAAGTAAAAAATATTCATGTAAAAAAAGTGACTACATCTGTAACAAGACATAACAAGACGGTATTGTAAAATAAAACAGTGTTGGAGATTTGATCAACGCAGTTGACTGTCGTGATAGAATGACTCAGAATTCTTGGGCATTATCCAGCATGGCTGTTAACATAGCTGAGGTCAGACAGTGATGTTATTAGTTCAGTAAATTCAGAGTGTATTCACCAAAAAAAATGTCTTTTCATGCTCAACTGTGGAATCGAGTCAAACAAATGAGCTATTTTTAGCTTTTATTGCCTGCTTTAACACCTTTATTTAGAACCCACGTAAGCAGAAGTGTCTGGCTGGCCGGTCCCATGATGAGCGTCATTTCAGTGGACAGAAATATATTTCTCTATCTGGGGCCAGTGATGACCAAAGATGGAGCAGCCTGGTTGATGTGTTGCATTGGCTCATGAGGGGCACATCAGCTGGTGGCGGTGAATATCGGAGCAGGTCATCAACCTGGACAACAACACAGGACAGTCACACACCTGACACAGCTAAACAAGTGGTTTTTATTTTTTCTTTGTTTTTCTTTTGTTGTTTGTTCTTTGTTGCATGTTTTAATGGAGTTCTTTGTGAAAATGAAGTTTGGCAAACTGCTAACAGTAATTCAAACTTTGCCAAAACTGTCCAGTTAACAGTATTTGCTCCATGCACAAACCTCAATATTTATTTTTTTATTTATCGCTTTTTTTTTTCCCCTCATGACCGAAATAGGCAATTATTGACCCACTTCTTCATATATGGTGAGTGTGAATATTTTGGAAATTCCCCAAGTTCTCTGCTTTCAAAATGAGATGGGAGGGTTGAGGTTAGAAGTAGGCGGGATGATGTCAAGTGACTAAGACCTGAGGTAGCATAAATAGTCCTCCACCTCCACCAGGGACCAGAGGAGGAAAAGAGCTTTTCCTTGACACGGCATTTTCTGCTTTTTCAAATTTGTTTCTGACTTTAAAAGCACGGTCATGGGCTGCTGTGTTCTCATTGTGGGTTTAATGTTGGGAATGAGCCTGCAGGATGGATGGAGCCATCCCCTCAAATCGGTCCATGTCAAGTTCCCCGGAGATGTTGTCAGTGACATGAGTGATGTGGAGCTGGCAGAAGTGAGTAGCAGATGGTTCATTCCTTCCTTGTCTTCTCAATCTGTATTAAAGCCCCCCTGTAATTCTCCCTGTTACCGTGTTGTTTTCTCCAGAATTATCTGCAGAAGTTTGGCTACGTGAACCCGCTGCAGCGCAGCGGCCTCCAGTCCACTTCCAAAGCTCTGAGGCGCATGCAGCGGCAGATGGGGCTGGAAGAGACCGGGCAGCTGGATAAGGCCACGCTGGCTGCCATGAAACAGCCTCGCTGTGGGGTGGCTGACGTGGCTAACTACAAGACCTTTGACGGAGACCTGAAGTGGGACCATAATGACGTCACCTACAGGTACGTGCGAGGAATGGGTGAATAATTGATGTCATCTCCAACTCATGTCCGTCTGTTCTCCTCCGCAGGATCGTCAACTACTCCCCCGACATGGACAGCGCCATTATTGATGATGCATTTGCCAGAGCCTTCAAGGTGTGGAGTGATGTGACACCTCTGACCTTTACACGCCTCTTTGATGGGACGGCCGACATCATGATATCGTTTGGAAGTGCTGGTACGGCTTGGCCTCGAAACCATCACCTCGGTTTGACCTTGGCACGTCTGCTGGGGTGAGGGAACCCTCTCTCTCTGTGCGCCGTTTGAAATGTGCTTCTGTTTGCTCAGATCATGGAGACCCGTACCCCTTCGATGGGAAGGACGGTCTCCTCGCTCATGCGTACCCCCCCGGTGACGGCCTGCAGGGCGACGCCCACTTCGACGATGATGAAAATTGGACGCTTGGGAAAGGCCCAGGTGAGGACTCTGCTCTGAGACCCGCTCCAGCATGACGTTCAATCACCTCCATCCATGATTTACAGTTGTGAAGACTCGCTACGGGAATGCAGAAGGAGCATTGTGTCACTTCCCCTTCACCTTTGAGGGCAAATCCTACTCCAGCTGTACCACCGAGGGGCGCACTGACAACCTGCCGTGGTGCGCCACCACCGCTGACTACAGCAGGGACCAGAAGTTTGGATTCTGTCCCAGCGAACGTGAGTGTGAAGACCGAGTGTATTAAAGTGGCATTTAAGTTCTTGAGCGTCGGTTTTGCTCCTCCTCAGTTCTGTACACGTTTGGAGGGAACGCCAACGGAGCCGAGTGTGTGCTCCCTTTTGTCTTCCTCGGAGTGCAGTACGACACCTGCACCACAGAGGGCCGCAGCGACGGGTACCGCTGGTGCGCCACCACCAGCAACTTTGACGTCGACAAGCAGTTTGGATTCTGTCCCAGTCAAGGTGAGTGAGACCGAAAACCCGGAGCCGCTCTCAGCTGGCGTTGAACCTGGTCTCATTCGCCTCTGCCAGACTCTGCCGTGACGGGTGGGAATTCAGCTGGCGAGCCCTGCCACTTCCCTTTTGTCTTCCTGGGGAAGTCGTACGACTCCTGCACGAGCGAGGGCCGAGGGGACGGCAAGTTGTGGTGCAGCACCACCAACAACTACGACAACGACAAGAAGTGGGGCTTCTGCCGTGACCAGGGTGAGAGAGACGACATAATAGACGCATACATCACCACGCCCAGGACTGCCCATTCCCTGGGCAGTCCTTTCTTCACGCTACCATCCATATGAAGACTCATCGTCGGTATGTCACAGGTTACAGTCTTTTCCTGGTGGCTGCACATGAGTTCGGACACGCCCTGGGTCTGGATCACTCCAACATCCGGGAGGCTCTCATGTACCCCATGTACACCTACATGGAGGATTTCTCTCTGCACCCCGATGATATTGAAGGCATCCAGTACCTCTACGGTGAGACCCACATCTTCACTTACATTTTTAAAAACTGGTCTCACGTCTGATACTTGGAACAGGAAGCAAGACCGGCCCGGATCCCACCCCTCCAGGCCCTATTCCCACAACCGCCTCCTCCCCAGACCCGACTGATGAACCTGAACCCGTTGACCCGACCACGCGGCCTGTGGATCCCACCCAGGATGCCTGTAATATCGATAAGTTTGACACCATTACTGTCATCGACAAGGAGCTGCACTTCTTCAGAGATGGGTCAGTCTCATCGGATCATCTCTGTTTGGTCCTGTAACTCCATGTAGTAATCATCTGGCTCTTCAGGTTGTACTGGAGAACGTCCAGCTTGAACAACAGCGGCCTCAAGGGGCCGTTTTCCGTCTCTGAGAAGTGGCCGGCTCTGCCCGCAGTGATAGACGCCTCCTTTGAAGATCTCCTCACCAAGAAGTTGTACTTCTTCTCAGGTAGTCATGTGAGCATGCCTCTGGTGCGACGCAGATCTTACGGACCGGCTCTGATTGATCCGTTTCAGGGCGAAGGTTCTGGGTTTACACTGGAAAGAGCGTCCTGGGTCCACGCAGCCTGGAGAAGCTTGGTCTTGATAGCAGTGTTCAAAAGGTGGAGGGAGCTCTGCAGAGAGGCAAAGGCAAAGTTCTGCTCTTCAGTGGAGAAAACTACTGGAGGTGAGACTTCATAAAAGTGCAGAGTCATCCCGTCTGGACGCAGGACAATGGTGAGGTATTTACTGCCTTCGATCCAACAGGCTCGACGTTAAAGGCCAGTCCATCGACAAGGGCTACCCCCGCTTCACAGATGCTGTTTTTGGAGGGGTCCCCAATGATGCCCACGATGTCTTCCAATACAAAAGTGAGCACACGGTTTCATTTCTGCTAGTTACAAATACGAAAAAAAAAACACATTTTAACTGAAGTGTTTCTGCTCTCAGGCCACATCTACTTTTGCAGGGACCGGTTCTATTGGCGGATGAACTCCCGTCGCCAGGTGGACCGTGTGGGTTACGTGAAGTACGACCTGCTCAAGTGCTCCGACTCCTCCAGCGGGAGCGTTTAGGAAACGGCCAAGCAGGGACAAACATGGTTGTGACACGGTACCCTGCCATTGAAGAGTCAGGCAGCCTGATATCACAAGTATTGTGCCTGTGTACATGTCATGTGTGGGCAAGTGGAGGATGTAGCTCATGCATCTTTGCAACAGTGCCGTCATCTGTGAATTTTCTGATCATATTGGCCCAATATTTTGGGCCCACCAACGCAGGAATGATTTTAAAAAAGGGAGCTGGGCCAGGATTAGAGCCACAGCATTCAGAGATCAGTGAAGTATCGGGATACGAACTCTGAGGATATTTTTTGTAGAATAATGAAACATAGTATTTCTAGATTGTCAGCAGTGAGAAATTGATGCCCTCTGATTTGGTTGTCACTCCAGAATACACAGTGGGCTTCACAAGACATCTTGTATGAACATTCAAATCCAGTTAGTTAGTCAAAACTAAAGTTTAATTGAAATTATTTTGGCAATGACTACAAACATTTTTCATTACTGTAGTCCAGATGTGCTATGTTTCCTCTTGTCTGACAGGTTCAGACACCAAAAATAACACACTTTATTTTCGTATTTATCGTTTAAAGCTTAGTATTTTTTTGTGTTTTGGCTTCTGACTGTTGTATACTATGTGTATATTTCTGAAAATGGCTTCACGCCAATGACCTGCACTGGATGACCATGCATGACAGAGATTATTTAAATGTTTTGAACTTTCGATACAATAAATCATCCTTGAGAAACACCTCGTCTCTTGTCTCGAGAACGTTATTATACTTTGTGGATCAGTGCACATCATACATGGAGCGTTGTATCAAATGACTGGACCACAATTCTTGATTCTAAACACAGCACAAATAATATAAATATGATCGACGTCTCGGCACTCGTCGTCGTGGCGTATCACTCCGCAACCCGTTGCGTAACACGGCTTCCTCCAAAGACAATAGTCCAGCGTGTCTTCAACAACATTTAACAATAGGGACCGAAGTTCATAAAGGGAAATTCACAAATAAAAACGAATGCTCATAGAGCAAAAAAATCAACAAAAGCAGACGCGGGTCTGCAAACTGTGTCGAAAATAAAAACAATAAATTAGATCCGGCTCGACAGACAGGAAGCTGAGAGACTCTCATGGCGCCCGACTAGAATATCGAGTGTTATTTAAAGCCTACAAGACAAGGATATCGTCTGAACTCACGGAAACACGGTAAGAAAAAAAATTACGAGCGGTTCTAGCGCGGAGTGGAGCAATGACTTGAATTTATTTCGGGGCAGCGTCTGGGCGGTCTGTCGCCGTTGAGGTCCCCAGTAGAAGTCTGAGAGTGCCTGACTGGAAAGAAATGGTCGCTGCTGAGCAGGCAGGGTAGCGGGCAGCTGGGCCCTTTAAACAGCGCTGCAACACGTCAGGGATCCTGTTCCACCGAGAACACGTCTCCCAGAACACGCCTGACTTGTTCCCATTATTCTCACCGTCCTGAAGTCACTTAAATGGATAGAGTTTCCAACAGTTGCAGATGATAAGCATCGCAGCTAAGCTAACCAACACCGTGAGCTAACGGCTAATAGCGCTGTCGGTTACGCGATAAAACCCGTAACTCCGAGTTTATATTTACTCGGCTGGTTAGCTTGTTCAAAAACAACGCTTCCGTGATGAAGTTACAGCATTACACAGCATGAAAAGCAAGTTACATTTGTGTTTCACGTTAGAGTTAAGCGCTTTCATCGAACAATAAACATAAAAACTGTATCATTCAACTGACTTGTCTCAACTTTGAAGCCCAGTGCCATCGGTGGTTGTGACTGAAGATGAATACGTTTATCACAAGCTGCATATATCAAAATAAGTCATGTTCTTTTAAATAAGTATTTCGTTTTATTTCGTGTAACTACGTTTCTCAACCACCCTTTCTAACCTGCGTATCATTTGAATGCATTTTCTGTGAAAATGTTTACGGTAATTCAATGGACTGCGATCGCAGTATTGTTTTACTTCTTTATACTTGTTTCTTTATTCATACCGATATTACTATTTTTATGAGTTGACACATCTTTACCGTTTTCTGAGCCACCACATTGAAATGTACTTTGAATATGCACTGTTTGGTGTCTGTTCAAAATGACAGCACAGGAACTCTAAGATCAGTCTTCTCTCAGGCACTGATGGATTCAGACGAAAATGAGGTGGAGAGCAGCAGTGATGCTGGACCTGCAGGGATGGAGGAGCCCTCTGAGAGTGGCCTCGGGATGGAGTCTTCTGAGGCCATGTCTGCAGACAGCAGTGATGCAGCTGCCTCACACACGCAGGCGCCAGAGTCTGACTGCCATGTGGGTCAGAGCTCAGAGGGACTGGTGGTAGGCTTTTTTTAAAAACAATCAGTGATGTGAAAAGAATACACCACAATGTGTTTTGTGCCAGAGGTAAGCTGCGTTCACTTTTGTGTATCCAGGTCTTCATCCCTGAGACCAGCTCGAGCACCGATGTCCGGGTGTCATCCGTCCACCTCCCAGACTCTTCCTCGGTGGCCCAGTCCACCAGCGTGTCCAGCGTTTCCACAGTGACTCAGTCAGTGTTGGTGTCCGAGTCAGCGCACATGTCGGTTCACTCCAGCGCTGTTTCAGAAGGAGCCATGATGGTCTCAGATTCAACCGCTTCCACATCCTCGGACCTCGGCTCAGCCATAGACAAGATCATCGAGTCCACCATTGGACCTGACATCATGAATGGTACTCCCCTCTCCCTCATTGCTATTTCTTATTTTATTCACTAGAAAACAGAGAGCAATTTCAAGTAGGAGTGGGAGTAATGAGTTTAATGGTGATTTGAAGTTTCATGTTTAGTTCCCTGCATGCAGTACCATGAGGTATTTATTGCTCCTTTCTTCCAACCAGGTTGCATCGCCGTGACCAGTGCGGAAGATGGACATGCCGAATATTTAATCTTACAAGGGCCGGACGATGGTATTTCTACTCAGTGAAAAACTCGGAAATAGTTTCCATCTTTCATGCTTGATGTAAGGCGCTTCCCTGTGCTGCAGGTGCTCCTATGGTCGCCCAGATGTCCTCGTCAGCTCTCTCAGACCGTGTATCCATCGACGCTCTCGCGGAGGGTCCCACGTCAACCTGTCTGGACCAAGGAGACCTTCATGGCAACCTGGAGCCTGATCAACCGGACGACCAGCCTGGACACTCTGGTTACCACGCGGAGGATAGCAACAGCCAACCGGACCAGCCTCAGCACTCCCACCCTTCCCAGTACGTCGACTGCAGTGTGGACGGGCCCGACCAAACCGGAGAGTCCTCCTCATCCTCCTATGCAGAGTGTTCGCGCGAGGAGCCGGACCAGACGCGCTCTCGGTCTGGATTCGCTGACTACAGTGGGGACAACAGTAACCAGGATCCGCCTGGCTATGTGGAGTGCAGCGGTGCAGATTCGAACCCCAACTGTAGGGGCCACTATTTAGGTCAGAGTAGCGTGGAGTATCTGGAGTGTTTAGAGGACGATGGTGATCAGTCGCATCATTCCCGCAGTTACATTGACAGCAGCGCCGACCACAGGACTCAGACTGGTAGACAGTATAGTGCTGATTATCAGGGAGACTGTGTGACTGCTGCAGACTCTGAGCAGCCTGGCTGTTCTCGGTACCGAGGAGTAGATGATGATGACGACGACGACGAGGAGCAGGATCCAGATCAACCGCAGCACTCACAACAGCACTACATGGAAAGCAGTAACGGTCCAGAGACTTCACACTACACTGACGAAAGCTCCTCCTCGGACCGTCACGTGGCAGACACCGCCGGTTCAAATGGACTTTCAGAGGCGATGGAGTGTAGCGAGAGCCAGTCGGGACCTCACATAAGCAGTAGCGGCACGTACACACCCATCATGGATCCGGAGCTTCCCTCCCGGCACTCACCCAGACATGATGGGTCCCAGGGACTGGAAGAGCGGGTCAGTCCTGTGAGTGAGCCGGCGGCAGAAGGCTTGCGGGAGCGGACCCCTAATTTGGCTGAGCTGGAAGAGATGATAGAGGTGGTGATTGTGCAGCAGTTCAAGTGCAAGATGTGTCCGTACAAGAGCGTTTCCAAAGACACTCTCATCAACCACATGAGAGACAAACACTGCAGGAACCCTGGTGAGATTGTGCAGTAGATGACAGATGAAGAACTGTTGTGGCTTAAAAGGACTTTTCATTCACTTGTCTAGAAACCTTGCCAAGCAAGCGCAAGCGTGGACGACCACCGAAGCTTGAAACTCTGGCGCGTCGTCAGTCTGAGCTGGAAGAAAGCGAGAAGAGAAACGCAGCATCGGCGGCGGCGGAATCCAAGGTCGCGGAAGAGGATGACGATGTGGTCGATGCTGGTGCCATCGATGATCCTGAGGGTCCGTTTTTATTCAGTTGTCATGTTAAAATCGCCACGTCATTAAAACTGAAGAAACAGTTACAGAAATGCAAATGACATCCATTTTCTTCTGTGTTTTTAAAACCAGTGGACAGCGATTACAATCCTGTGGAGGAGGACAGAAGTGGGAGACCACCAGTTATGCTAAAGAAGAAGACCACATCTTCCATTTCCTCTTCATCACAAGCCCGTCCGCGACGTAAAGTCGGCCGCCCGAGGAAATACAGGCTGTTGGAGGAGGGGTATGATGATAAAGGTAAGGCGCATCTTGTAAATGCTGCTCATTCGCAGCAATAAAATCATCTTTACAGAAGCCGAAAGCATCGCCAAGAAGCCCCGTCTGGCTGATGACGCCAGCACTCCTGAGGAGGCCAGCTCCTCGGGGTTGACCAACAACGGTGGTGCTGTGGTGACGGACGGAGACATGGCCGAGACGGCCATCAGCCAGTCAGACTCGGAGAACAAAGACCCCTCGTCCAACTCGCCTCGCGAGGAGGAGTTCTTCCCGAGGAAGCGAGGACGACCCTCCAAGCGCTTCCTGCGCAAGAAATATAAGAAGTACATGAACCGAAAGTATGTGTCGAATAGGTTTAATTCCACCACACAAACACCTGAATCTTTCTTTTGTCATCCACCAGTCGACACTTCAAGTCCCTCAAGCCGCTGCTGAGGCCCCACAATTGCTGGATCTGCGGCTCTCGCTTCCTCACACCTGAAGATTTGTGCTTCCATGTGGAATCTCATGAAGGCAACAACCCGGAGCTCTTCAAGTGCCTCCAGTGCAGCTACCACTGCAAACGCTGGTCCTCGCTCAAGGTGCGACTGGCAGAGGAGCCCAGCGTATGAGCGGTGTGTCATGAAGGTGTTTGTCTCACAGGAGCACATGTTCAATCACGCGGGCACCAAGCCTTTCAAGTGTGAGGAGTGTGACTACACAAGTGTCTACCGGAAGGACGTGGTTCGACACTCTGCCGTTCACTCCAAAGATGAGTATGTTCTTCAGTCCGCCTCATTGATCAGCAGGAGGAGATCATAACTGTTAACATATATTCTTTCTTTTTTCTATCCCACAGAACAAAAGCAAAGGAATCGGTGAGAAGTTCGGCCGAAGACAAACTGTTAAATGCTTTATCTTGATTTGTTTTTTCTAAAGGCTCTGATGTCTTTGCAGGTTCCGAAGGCCTCAGAATTCCCCTGTCCGCTGTGCAGCCGGGTCTATCCCGTGCAAAAGAGGCTGACTCAGCACATGAAATCCCACAGCACAGAGAAACCACACATGTGTGACAAGGTAGCACATTTTGCAACTACAATCACGACTTTATTATTTATTAAAATGAGTTCACTGTGTCTTCAATATGTTGAAGAAGTTAATCCTGATCCCTACGTGTCAGAGCGTAAATGTAGTTCGTCCTGTTTCAAATGTTGCAGTTATTCAGTCAATGGCTATATGTGTGTTTGTTTTCTAGTGTGGGAAATCCTTCA